>NC_083095.1:28385475-28985475 GCF_949774975.1 Lagenorhynchus albirostris
TGAATCATCAAGAAATGACTTGTATGTGCTTTGGCTAAAGATGAAACACAGGGTCAAGCAGGAGCACCAACTCTCCCCACCCCAAATAAATAACTGCATGCATTAGGATTCTGTTAATAATTCCGAAGTGAAACATAATAAAAATTTTCTTTTAAGGTCCAATGTCTTTATCTGAACTGTCCAATACATAAAAATACTATGTATGGCTCTGGCTTCTACAATACTAGCTGAAGAAAAGTAAAAAATGAAATGCATCATGGCAGGCATGATTATAAGAAACTGCTATGAGTCAGACGATTTGAGTCACAGCTCTTGGGCTAGCACAGACCTTTGTGAACTATAAAATGAGGTCAATGGTCCAAGTTACTCAAGCACAGTTGTGAGGCTTTGGAAACTATGCACTTAAAGCACTTAGCACAGTACCTATTAGTAGGTATTCATATAATTATGGCTGTTGAAGCTATGCTTATCACTGTTTCTCAGCAGGTACCTGATGACTATAGGCAGAAAACCTAAGGAAACAAAAAGTAAATTGAACAGTATAAAAACAACACAGAGCCCATCTGTTGAATCCATTAACATTAACACAGTACTCTTGAAGACAACGCTCCTACTTGATCCACTTAACAATCTATATGGAAGGCAAAGCAGGTATTTATTACCTATATCACACAGATGAGAAAAAGAAAGGCAGGTTAAGTGATTCACCAAAGGTCAATAGCTAATAATGAGCAAAGTCAGGACTTGAATAGTTCTGACTCAAACTGCACTGGTCTCCCATCCTGAACGACAGGCATGTTTTGTCCTTTGGCTGACAACTCGACTTCTCTGGCACATTACTCTCACCCACATCAAATTCCTTACAACAAAAACCCCTATAATGCCACAAGATTTCTTAAACCCCAATGCTTTCCTCAGGCACTACCATTTTAAGGAAACTTCAATATGAAAAAAGAGACTATTCAAATAGCATTTTATTTGTATTAAAATGACCAACAAAAACAGACCAATCACTTCAATTTTTCTTTTAATTTATGCTCAAGTACAACCTAATTTCCTCATCAATAAATTTCAATGACATCTTTGTCCAAAGCAGTATATTGTCTCACTTGTGACATATACATATTCACAAATACAAGACAGAACAAAGACATGCTCAAATCCTTCCTGAATATTCTATCTATTAAAACCCACAAAAAGCATTACTACATTAAACAAACTTCCTCTTGCAAGCTATCATTCTAGCGTTTTATGTGGGAAAATATGTCCTCTAGATTTGTGGACTCTAAATCTTGTTGGTTCAATCAAAATAGTAATACATGAAACAACAAATGGAAAATCAATATTAAAATGTTCTTTCTGGTCTGTTTGTCCCAGCATGTGACACTTTATCAGTCCTACTAAAAAAAAGTTGTCAAGAATTACCCCCCACGTACCCACATCTTAACTAAAAACTTCAAAGGGAACACTGCCATCTACTGAATCACATTCATCACTATTCTCTATTACAGTGATACCTCATTTAATGACTCTCCGGGAACAAAAATTTTAATACTAAGGATGTTTATGTTAAAAGTAAACTTTTAAGGCACAAAAAGTTGTATACATTCACAGCTACCCATGACAAAAATACCCCAGAAAACAATTCCTATTATTCTTATCCAATACATAAGGCCTGCTCTAAGAGATATTTTGAAATCTGGGGGGTTGGTTCCCTTCCTCTTCAACATCTTCTTTCCTAACTGGCTGGAAAACTACTAATGCTTGATAACCTTCTTTCATGAGCTTCCCATAAGAAACGAGAAAGGCTGTGAGGGCTATCATTTCAATTTAAGGACAGACTGGCAATAAGACTTCAGAGTGAATTAGTTTCAATTTTTATCTTAGCCACTAACTTTAAATTAAAAAAAAAAGTATACCATATACACAGAAAAAAGAACAAATCATAAGTATACATATGAGGAATTTCACAAAATGAACACATCTGTGTGGCAACCACATACATCTATATAGAGAACCATTGCCAGCACCACAGAAAACTCCTTCCTCATGCCCCATTCCAGCCACCACCATATCCCAAATGTAACCATTATTTTTATTTATACCACCATAGATTAGCTTTGCTTGTTTTTGATACAGTATAATATGTACTCTTTTGTGTCTAGTTTCATTTACTTAAGGTTACATTTCTGAGATTCATTCATGTTGTTGCATGTAACAACAGTTTGTTCATTTTCATGGCTGTACAGTATTCTACTGTATAAATATAACATAATTTATTTACTCATTCTACCGACACAGAACTTTTGGGCTGCTGTAGTTTGGGTCTATTATGAATAGTGCCATTCTGAGTATTTTTTCTATGCATCTTTTGGTATACAAATGTTTGCAATTCTATTTCTAGGGCATATATCTAGCACTGGAATCTTTGGGTCATAGGTTATAAGTATGATCAGCCTTAGCAGATACTGCCTAACAGCTTTCCAAAATGGTTGTACCAATAATCACATGCCATTTAAAGTCTCATAAATTTCTCAGCAAAGGGCCAATCTTTCAAACGTAAACTGTCCCCAGTTAGAAGAACCTGAGACACCTGGAAGTAGGTAGGGAGTTCTTTGGGGAAGAGAGGTCAGAGTTGCTCAGATCATAGCCTGAGAACTTCCCAGATTCTCAGTTTCCCCTGGAGGACTATGACCTAGAGTTCAGGGGTCCATAGAAGCCTATTTTGAGAACTGTCTCCCATGTAACTGTACCCCAATACCAATTTACCAGCAGGTTTCTTCCATCCAGGTTCTCCTAAACACTCTCTAAACTCTAGTCAATACCTCAAACTACCAGATAAAGATATTATGTTTTTGAGGACAAGCTAAGTTGTTTTAGTTAGAATTCAAAGACATTTTTCCTTCCTATCTAATTACACGGAATGCATTTTGAAGTAAAGAGGTTTCAGAAAATAAAACAAACAAAATCCAACAATATTACTGGAATTGAATTGGAGTTACTATAATGGGAATCCCTCCTCCAAGATTTCTCCTATTTATAGTGACAAAGACTCTTGTCAATAACGTGAGAATTCCATGCCTAACTTCATTCATGTACTGATCAGTCCTGGTACGGTCTTATCTCATCATGATGTCTCAACTTAAAGGCAAAAAGGAGACAGCTGCCAGAATATTTTAATACCTATGAATTTAGAGAATTGCTCTACGTCAGCCTAATCATTTTGTAGAGTTATAAAAATATCTGCTACAAAAGTGGTGCTATAAGGATGTGTCCTTATGTAGCTGAGCATAATAAAACACTGCACAGCCCTGGGTCACAGTCTGCCAAACCAGAGCTGATGTACATCAGTGCTGCTGTGAATTTTTAAAACTGTTCTGGCTAATCTTTTTAAAGGACTCTTGTTTGTTTATTTAAATAAGAATTAGCTGCAACAGTAACCAACTGCTTCAGCGCATCAACAATGAGTTGTGCCTAATGAAAATTCAGAAATCATTGCTGCATGTCATAAGGAGGTTAATATTTAACATGTAGAAGACTAAAAAAAAAATCAATATTCTTTTAAAAATTAAGGATCTGTGAGACTCTGATGGGTAGTAAATCCATTCAGCATAGAAAGGAGAAATAATCAACATCATTGTCAAGGTGCAGGTCAAACTCAGCTCATGCCAGAAATGCTTGATGGTGGCTACTTTCTTTTCTCTTTGTTGCCACTTAACAGGCTTAACAGGGTAAACCCAAAGAGGTTGCTGCAAGGCTCCATAGCCAAATTACAGTGTAAGGTTACTCTGCCTCCCTGACTATTTAACTACCTGACAAGTAGACAAACAAGCGATGCCTTTTACTATACTAGGAAACTGCCAGCAAGGGAAATGGATACGATAAAAAAGTATCTGTGCAGGTTAATCAAATAGTAACTGCTGCATGGAATGCTACATTTTACATGAAATCTTACAGAGAGAAGGAAACCAATTTGCCAATGATGATATAGAGTATTTCTTTCACTCCAGTTTAAATATCACTTTTTAAAAAAGACTCTGCCCAGCCACCTTCAGCCCACTATGATCTCTCATTTCTGAACTCCTGTGGTACTCAAGTGGCACTTAGTCATGCTCTTGTACACATTTGCCTTGCCATCCTAATCAGATTATAAGCACCTTGAGAGGAGTTTTTGTTTTTGACATCTAAGGTCTAGAACACTCCTTTTCATAGCTGGCCATAGTTTTTTTATTATGATAATATCTAAATTCTAAGAAATAGATGTGAACCCCTTGGTAGGGTCAGATGTTAAAATAAGTACCAAGGATGATCAGGATATTTCAAATCTACTTTGGGAAAGAATAAAGAGAAGAGAAGAGGCAGAAGGGGCTCATTCATGAACTGAAGGAAGTGGAATACAAAATCGGGATGCAGTCGACCCTTGAACAATATGGAGGTTAGGGGCGCTGATCCCCTGCAGAGTCAAAAATCCGGGTATAACTTCACAGTTGGCCATCAGTGTCTCCAGTTCCATATCTGCATTCAACCAGCTATCGGTTGTGTGTAGTACGTATTTATTGGGGGAAAAAACCCACAACCCATATATAAGGGGACCCGCACCGTTCAAACCTGTGTTGTTCAAGGGCCAACTACTGTACATCAAAAAAATACCCTTCAGTTAGGAGCAGGCCTAAAATGGACTTCTTCACATCCTTTTGGGCTTCCTAGACTGGTTTCATTTCTGTGTTTTCTTCTTTTTCTCATATAAGTTAATTTAAAATTGATATATAATCCATATACCATAAAATTCACCCTTCCTTAAATTGTGGTAAAATACTGATAATATACATTTTACCATCCTAAATATTTTAAAGTGTACATTTCAGTGGCATTAAGTATACTCATATTGTTGTGCAACCAATGTCCAGACATTTTTCACCTTGCAAAACTGAAACTCTGTACCCATTAAATAGTAACTCCCCATTCTCCCCTCCCACAGTCCCTGGCAATCATGGTTCTACTTTCTGTCTCTATGAATTTGATACTCTGGGCACTTCATATAAGTGGAATCATATAGTATTTGTCTTTTTGTGACTTAACTTATCTCAGCATATCCTCAAGCTTATCTGTGTTGCAGCATGTGTCAAATTTTCCTTCCTTTTTAAGGCTGAATAATATTCCGCTGTATGAACACACATTTTGTTTATCCATTCGTCCATCAATAGACACTTGGGTTGTTTCCACCTTTTAGCAATTACAAATAATGCTGCTGTGAACATGGGCGTACAAATAACTCTTCCAGTCCCTGCTTTCAATTCTTTTGGGTATATGCCCAGAAGTGGAACTGCTGGATCATATAGTTAATTGTTTTTAATTTTTTGAGGAACCACCATACTGTTTTCCAAAATGGCTGCACCATTTTTACATTCCCACCAGTGATGCACAGTGTTCCAATTTTTCACATCCTTGTCAACACTTGTTACTGTCCATCTTTTTTATTATAGTCATCCTAGTGGATGTGAATATCTCATGGTTTTGATTTGCATTTCCCTATTGATTAATGATGTTGAGCATCTCTGCATCTGTTTATTTCCCATCTGTATATCTTCTTTGGAGAAATGTCTATTTAAATTCTTTGCCCACTTTAAAAACGGGGCTTTTTATTGTTGAGTTGTAAGAGTTCTTTATATATTCTGGATTATCAAACAATATAGAAATGATTTGTAAAAGTCTTCTCCCATTCTGTGGGCTGTTTTATTACTTTCTTGATGGTATCTTTTTTTAAAAAATTTTTGGCTGTGTTGGGTCTTCGTTGCTGCGCACGGTCTTTTCTCTAGTTGTGGAGAGTGGGGGCTACTACTCTTCGTTGCGGTGCACGGGCTTCTCATTGTGGTGGCTTCTCTTGTTGCAGAGCATGGGCTCTAGGCACATGGGCTTCAGGAGCTGCAGCACGCGGGCTCAGTAGTTGCGGCACGTGGGCCCCAGAGCATGAGGGCTTTAGTAGTTGTGGTGCGCAGGCTCAGTAGTTGTGGCGCATGGGCTTAGTTGCTCCGCGGCACGTGGGATCTTCCTGGACCAGGGATCAAACCCGTGTCCCCTGCATTGGCAGGTGGATTCTTAATCACTGTGCCCCCAGGGAAGCCCCATGAGGGTATCTTTGAAACATAAAAGTTTTACATTTTGATGAAGCCCAATTTATTATTTCCTTTCTCTGCTTATGCCTTATCATATCTAAGAAACACTGCCTAATTTAAGGCCACAACGATTCATGCCTATGTTTTCTTCTAAGAGTATTATAGTTTTAGCTCTTATATTTAGGTCTATAATTCATTTTTTAAAAAAAGATTTATTATTTATTTATTTATTTTTGGCTGCGTCGGGTCTTAGTCGTGGCACACGGGATCTTCATTGTGGCGTGCAGGCTCTTTGTTGCAGTGCATGGGTTTCTCTCTAGCTGTGGCATGCGGGTTTTCTCTCTCTAGCTGTGGCGCGCAGGCTCCAGAGCATGTGGGTTCTGTAGTTTGTGACATCCAGGCTCTAGTTGAAGTGCACAAGCTCAGTGGTTGTGGTGCATGGGTTGTTGCAGTGCATGGGTTTCTCTCTAGCTGTGGCATGCGGGTTTTCTCTCTCTAGCTGTGGCGCGCAGGCTCCAGAGCATGTGGGCTCTGTAGTTTGTGACATCCAGGCTCTAGTTGAAGTGCACAAGCTCAGTGGTTGTGGTGCATGGGCTTAGTTGCCCTGCACCATGCGGGATCTTAGTCCCCTGACCAGGGATTGAACCCACGTCCCCTGCATTGTAAAGCGGATTCTTTACCACTGGACCACCAGGGAAGGACCATATAATACATTCTGAATTAATATTTGTATATGGTGTAAGGTAGGGGGTTTAATCTTGAGTTTTTGCATGTAGATATTCCATTTTCCCAGCACCATTTAAGAGACTATGTATTTTCCCCCATTGAATGATCTGGCACCCGTGTCAAAAATTAATTGACTATAAATGTGAGGGTTTATTTCTTGATTCTCAATTCTATTCCATTGATCTGTATGGCTATCCTTATGCCAGTACTACACTATCTTGATTACTTGTAGCTTTATATTAAGTGTTGAGACTGGGAAATGTGAGACTTCACTTTTGTTCTTTTTTAAGATTGTTTAGCTCTTCTGGGTCTCTTGTATTTCCCTGTGAATTTTAGGATTTACTTGTTAACTTCTGCAAAACCAGCTTCATTCTTGACCTAAACAAAGTATAGGGGGAACTACCTATATATGGAAGGATCCACAGTCCTTACAAGGTTAATCATGCAAACTGGGATCTCACTGCTTATACCCACCTAACACCAAAGCTAATGTAGGTGGGGACAGCCCATATTGGCATATGCTCATTTCACACAGTGGTGCGGAACAATAAAAACAGAATCCAATGTAATTTCTAAGGGTAGAATTCTTTTTTTTAAAATAAATTTATTTATTTACTTTTGGCTGCATTGGGTCTTGTTGCTGCACGCGGGCTTTCTCTAGCTGCAGCGAGCGGGGGCTACTCTTCATTGTGATGCGCGTGCTTCTCATTGTGGTGGCTTCTGTTGCTGCGGAGCACGAGCTCTAGGCATGTGGGCTTCAGTAGTTGTGGCACACAGGCTCAGTAGTTGTGGCTCACAGGCTCTAGAGCACAGGCTCAGTAGTTGCGGCGCATGGGCTTAGCTGCCCCGTGGCATGTGGGATCTTCCCGGACCAGGGATCAAACCCAGGTCCTCTGCATTGGCAGGCAGATTCTTAACCACTGTGCCACCAGAGAAGTCCCATATAATTTTAATTTAAAGAAAATAATTATTAGATCTCATTTGTGCCAAAAACCATTTATTTTCTTCTAACAGTGTCACAAAAATTCCAGAGAAAAATTACACTGCAACATTCTATACAATGCTAAATAATGCCATTACCAAAGAATTGAATTTTTCTATACTTTATACTTAAGTAGGAAAGCAAGTTATTCTGAACAACTCATAAATGTAAGAGTTGTAGTATCTGAATTCAAGTCTTTAATATCCATGATATTTCAACCATGAAAGTATGAAAGTCAATATAACACAGGAGTTTACTTGCAATTTTGCTGATGCACTAATCTCAACAACACACACTGAAGGAGCAAGTCATTCAGCTAGTGAGTGAGCCTAGCAGTCCACTCACCACCTGCATCTCACTGTGACTCTGATATTCCCTATTGGTACTCGTTTACATAGTAAAAATAACACTATGGATACTAGAAAGGACTAAAAGTTTCTACAAATTTGGAATAAAGGATGGCTGGAATACTTTTCTTGAGGCTGGCTCAGATCCGTGACATGAATGGTTCCATCACATATCCAGAAGTGTGTGGGAATGTTGCAGCAAGTGCACAAGCTTTTATCAAAACATTTATCGTACAGAGAGAAAGAGAGAGCGAGAAACTTTAATGAAAGCTGAAAAGGCAGTGAGAATGATGCAGGAAACATGGGACTTATGACCACAATGTGATTTGGGAGAAAATGTAAAGTTAAAGGGTTCATAAAAAGGAAGGATTATAAGTCATAACAAGAAATTGTTTAACATAGGTAAAACTGACATGTTAAAAGAAAATGCCTTTGTGAACATAAATCATGAAAGAGGAAAGGTAAGCTCCTATTAGACAATTAGATATTTACCATGTACAAATGATATAAGTGTTGGGAATTGAGGGGTGAAAAGCCCAGATGCTCACATATCCTTATAGAGCTTACAGAGTTTAAGATCAGACTGACTCATCTATTTTGTAGTAATTGTTGAGAAAAAGTTATGTTTGTCCTACTGATCTGAGATCAGTTATGTTTGTCCTACTGATCTGAGATCCTCAGGACTTAAAAAGAACGCCTTTCCAAATAGTGACAGGCCAATAAAAATCCTCAGATACAGGGCAATGTTTTATGGACTGGTTTTATACATACTTTATATCAGAAATAGAGAAATATCTAATTTCTCAAAAGCTTGAATTTCAGTTCTCCTCATCATGGACAATGTGCAAGGCTATCCTTAAGGACTATAGTTTACAACTCTAAGTCAAGGTGATGTTCCTTCCCCTTAATGCTTCTGACTTTCCACGTGGAGTGTAAAACACAAGCTCAAGGTATATGACTTTGCTATACTTTCACTGGCATCATAAAGTGCTGTGGACAAAGATCTCAAATTTGGTAATTGCCAGCTTTAGAAGAGGTACATCCTTGATTATATAAGAAATATTATGGATGATCCAATATTGGATCACCCAAGTATTATTGGGTGATCCAAAAGGGTAGATGCTTATTGGCATGCCTTATGAAAGAAGGCAGTATATGACTTCAAGGAGATTATTTTCACAGGTAATGAAGAGTATACCATTAATACTGACAGGACAAGAGGGTGGCGAAGGTTTGGAGGGCACACATAAAAGTGACATGGAAGAATCAGAAGAGCGAGAAGACTTAGAGATGATTTGGCAAAGAATGACAAAGAGGAAGACACTGAAGATTTAGAAGAAATTTGGGGGGTTTTCATAAATTTAGTCAAAGTTCTAACATGGCAAACTGTTAACTGACACCAAAACAAGTTATGATCAGTGAACAGAGCTTTCAGTAATAAAAATTGCACTGATTCTGTACCAGGGAATAAAGCAATACATAGCTACCATTCATAGTGTTCTTTAGAAAAAAGCTATCACTTCAGGAAGGTTCCCCCTCAGAATGCTGTGTCACAATGATCTCCTTGTTTCCTCTACCATTTGCCTCTTTCTCCAAAGCTAATGTTGAAATGTGACTTTTTCTGTAGTTCAGTACGTTTCATGATCTCACCATACAGTCCATAATTATCTGGTATCACTACCTTGAATATGAAGATTCAGAGAAGTTCAAATTAATGCTTCTACTAATATATTGTAGTGTAACATTTGTTTTAGTGGGAGAGTTACTTTAGTTACTTCTAATTATGGAATAATTTACATCAAAAGCCTAAAGGGGTAAACTGATCTTTTCAACCACATCTTAATGCATTTTACGGCAAAAAATGATACGCTATAGGTTATCACAAACTTGGGAATTCACAAAGTTCCCTCGTGAATGTCAAGGTTCTATCTTTTTAAAAATTTACTTATTTATTTATTTATTTGGCTGCGTTGTGTCTTCGTTGCTGCGTGCGGGGTTTTCTCTAGTTGCGGCGACGGGGAGCTACTCTTTGTTGCGGTGCGCAGGCTTCTCATTGCGGTGGCTTCTCTTGTTGCGGAGCACGGGCTCTAGGCGCGCAGGCTTCAGTAGTTGCAGCATGCAGGCTCAGTAGTTGTGACTCGCGGGCTCTAGAGTGCAGCCTCAGTAGTTGTGGCACACGGGCTTAGTTGCTCTGCGGCATGTGGGATCTTCCCGGACCAGGGCTCAAACCCGCGTCCCCTGCATTGGCAGGCGGATTCTTAACCACTTCTCCACCAGGGAAGCCCCCCAAGCTTCTATCTTGAAAGCAACAAGTTGACTCTCTAATTTACCACAGAAATGCCAGATGCTCATTTTATAGGCAGATTTTGTAAGCTTTATATTTAATGAGAAATTGTTAGAACTACATTTGGCAACGGAAGATTCTCTCAGATGTTGAGAATAACAGCAGAAGAATCTCTTTGCTTCATTTTCCTAGGAGAGATTGACTGAAGTAATTTGACAGTCGAAAACAAATTGAATAGTTAAAAACCTTCACGGTAAATTCTTTGTTGAAAGGTCAAGTGCGTCTGCTGAAATGTATTCATTCTATTTCTTTCAGAATTAAGATGAGAGAATAAGTACTT
This sequence comes from Lagenorhynchus albirostris, assembly GCF_949774975.1. Lineage (NCBI taxonomy): Eukaryota > Metazoa > Chordata > Mammalia > Artiodactyla > Delphinidae > Lagenorhynchus > Lagenorhynchus albirostris. The sequence continues at coordinate 28,396,268 of NC_083095.1, forward strand.
AAAAGACACAAAATAGTGTACAAAATCAGAATGATGTTCTGTTACACTGTAGGTATTATTCACAAAGCTGTTGCAAGTCGACCATTTATACTACAAAGAATTTTACCTATTTCAAAGCTCATCCCGGTTGTGCTACCTCCAGGGAACTAATTTGTGTGAGCTCTGGACTCATTCCGCAGTCTGTCTATAGAAAGAAACTGCTCTAAATTTGCCTAATTTGCTTGATAGATTCACAATCTTCTGACAGCTTAGGGAAACCCCTAACCTAACTTGATCAGAAAAGCTGACATGTTATCAAGAGAAGTGGACATAGGTCCAAGTGTCAGGAAACTTTTCATGTAAAGGGCCAGACAGTTAATATGTTAGGTTTTGTGGGCCACAATCAGTCGCTGTCTCATATTCTTCCATTTTTTGTTTTATTTTTATAACACTTTAAAAATGTAAAAACCATGCTTAGTTCACAGGGAATACAAAAATGGGCTATAAGCCACAGTTAGCCAACCTTTAGTTTAGAGTAGTGCCATCTGATGGAAGTGTTCTATGTCTGTGCCATCCACAATGGTAGACAGCAGCCGTGTGTGCCTACCCGAGAGCATTTACTGAGGAGTGCATCTGAGGAGTTACATTCTAAATTTTCTTTAACTTTAATTTAACTTCAAATAGCCACGTGCGGCTAGTGGCTACCGTTTTGGACAGCGCAGGTCTAGAGGACCTCCTACACCCACAAGAGCCCCTGAAAATCTCTGTATACCTATGTTTCCCAAGAATACTGAAGGCTTGGACAAGAAGTAAATTGGATATAAATAGTAACTGTTATTAATAATAGCCTCCAAGTATTAGGTTAAGCATTGTATAACAATTCAAATGACTAACATCAAGGAGAGGGAAAATGTGTAAGAAACTTGAAGCAAAACAGGTTGGCATTTCACAATTTATTAGAATGACATCTTTCAACATTTGGGCAAATCAGAACTTTGAAGTGTTGAGAGAATTAGTCTAAAGGGCTTTGAGTTACAAAAGACCTACAATGTCCCTACTTTTGATGGAAGTAAAAATTTTTACCACTCAATTTGCATAGATTCTACTGAAGACAGATGCAACTAAAATTAGGTTTCTGTTTGCCTGAGAAGACAACTGATTTCTCCCATCACTGACCTGAAATGCTCCTGGAAAATTGCTTTGCTTCATTCATCACACTGCCACTCCTAGCAAGGGCCCTAAAGTTCATAAGGCACAAACTTGCTTTGTTAGCCAAGCTGTTACACAAGAAACCTAAGTCCTCATTTTCACGTGCTGACAAATCATTACCCAAGTCCATTAATGCATTCATAACTTGATTCTTGGAACTTGTGAAGTAAAAAATTAGGGGAGAAAACACTCATTCAACTTTAGAGGAAGCCTCCAATCAATGCCTTAGACAACATCCATTAAAGGCTATTTGTTTTCCCCACCTATCTGGGACAGAACACTTCTCATTTAACTAAGCAAAGAATTTAAAACACACAGTAGGGTGCAAATCACTACATATGTCCAGCTGATGATCCATGACAAGACTCACACTATCCCTCCAAAAAAGTTTTGCCTCTAGTATTTTCTATTTTAAAACAGTCCCGGAACTAAAGGCAACATTCCTGAAGAGAGGAAATCACTTCATGTAAAAATCATAGGTTGAACCATAGAACACAAATCAGTCATTGCAACCAATTGGTACAGTAAGTATTCACTCATAGGTCCAAGTCAAACTGTCAACAAAGAGTCTGGCATTGGTATATCCATACTATGAATTTCTATGCAGCAATTGAGAAACAAAGAGGTAGATCTATCTGAAATGCTGTGGAAAGATATCTAAGATATATTGTGGGGAGGAAAAAACAAGTTACAAAACATTACGTATACGTATTATGACCTCATCTGTGTGTGGTAACATATAAAACTTCATTAATGCATAGAAAATGTCTGGAAATGTTCATGGAGAAACTGTTGGTGGTTTCCTCAGATAAGTTCAGCAGGTAAAGATTTTACTTTTCACTTTATATTCTCCCATACTATTTTTAAAAAGTTTTTAAATCAAGAGATTGAATTATCTGTATAAGTTTAAAATGTTCTTTTAAAATTCTGGAGAGATCTCTGCAGCGGTTCCCCAAGAGACTAAGAAGATGTGGTGGCCCTTCGTTACTATTGCAGTGTTGATAATTTAATGAAAAAGCCAAAGCTGTTCCTTTTGTACTTAAAGCTACTATAATGTTCCTAAGACTGCCTCTGCCAATAAACTTCTATAGTGGGAAGGGGAGAAAAAAAAAATCACATTATTATGAAATTGGGGGAAAAAAAAAAAAGGCACACTTCAAAAAGGGCCTTGGTAGGACAAGACAATCCACAAGTGCCAACCAGCTCCAGGCTATAAAGATCCCAGGAGAGCCATCACTTTTCAATTACCATCACTAACATTACTTATTATTTGGCCTGCTCCAGTCCCTAAGGAAGGCAGCTTGTGATGACAATACCCAGCCTCTTCTTGTAAAACAATTCATTAGGCAAAGCAGAACAGCTGGGGCAGCCACGTGTGTGTTCTTAAGGCACCACCCCACTGAGACCTCTGGCCCAGATATCCCTTTTGGTGAGGGCAGCAACCACCCCTGTGACAGCTGTAGAGTCCTCCAGGGACACTTCAGCTTTAATCAGTACTTCCTGCACTGGAGAGGGCCATTTGATTTCTAACATAAACTAATAGCACTCCTGCTTTCAGCAGGTTACACCAGACATCAGATAAGAGGCTTTAGGGCATTTTTATCTTGTTCTAATGCTCCAGAGTTAACGAGGCAGCAAAAGATACTGTCATAGAGCCCCAGTGTAGCTCTATTATCCAATAAACAGACTCTTTCCAAGACAGGTTTAATATGGATGGAGGAGGTAAAGAAGGCTGGCTTAATACTGATGCTATTGAGAGGATAAGAATCCAGTTACCTGAAGTAGGGCAAAATCATGCACACTCTGCAGCAGACAAAGTGCTACAAGGAAAGTAAGGAGTTGTCTCAAAACATGAAGAGGAAAACACTGATTTTCACTATTTTAAGCAGCATAAATCTGATAGCTTTATCTGGCACTTGGGGCCAAGTTTTCAAAAAGTGCTTCTAAATGAATCTATTTATGTATTTTGCTGAAAAGTAGTCTTAGGAGTTAGATTTTTTAAACTAGCAATATAGTCATTATAAAAATAGCTTACTAATAATATATGTAATTATATTAATAATTATATTATGTAATATATTAATAAAGGATATTAGTTTTTTTTTTAACTGGCTATAAAGCAAATTCTACTATGTTAAACAGTAATATCAGCAGAGCCTACATAATATCAGGCTTTAGAAATAATTCAATCATTCATTCAACAATATTGATAGACTTTTATAATCAAGGCTCACGGGGCCCAGCCGTGAGACAGAGTGAAGATAAAAATTACCCCTCGGATTCCCTAGTCCAGGCTAATTCGCATAAAACAAAATTTTACTTAAACAGTCTTCTTTTTTTTATCTTAGAATCTTGATAAATATGTGGAAATCAGAGAACCAAGTGTTTCTCTTCATAACTAGAAATATCTACTCAGAACCTGCTGAGTAGACATAAGTATTACTAAGCTGACTACTAAAAACAGTCAATATTAAAAGATGACCATTTCTTGAGTTGTTTGGCTCCTAAAGATTAAAAAAAAAAAGCTGAGATCTTCTATTTACTTCCTTGGAAACCAACCCCCCAAAGACAAAGGTCTGCAAGATCTCTTAAAAGCTATTCACTCATTTTTGGAACACCAAATATACAGTAAAGAAAACAGAAACAGTCCCTACCCTTTATTTATAATTCACACAAGATAACCAACAAATTATAAGAATGAAGTCCAATTCACAAATTAACATCCATACATACAAAAATCACTAACTTTGAGCTTCTCAACATAACCATCACCTCACATTCTTCTACTTCTACTGACCAATCATTGCTCTTGCACAGGTCTCTCGTTCCCTGTGGCAGAGAATGTTGGTTGCTTATCCCAATACCTGTTCTCCCTTTCCTCCTTATTAAAAGAACCCCAATTCTTACCCAGCAAAATTACAGCTCAGGCTAAAAGACTACATTCTTTTGCAGCTAGGTCAGTCAGTCCAGATGACTGAATTCTGTGGGATTTCCAGGAAGGCTGCTTAAAAGGAAAGGAGTCAGTTGTATGGTGCCCCTTTTTGTCTTTCTCCCTTCTCACATTCTTCTGGCCTACAGCTCAGGCCCAATGCCTAGATCTCTAGCAGTCATCTTAGACCAGGAGGTATCCTTTACGATGGAAGCCAGGCACCAAGAAAGTGGAGTGAAAAGAAAAGAAGCCTCAGTTCTTGATGACACCGTAGAGCTCCCCTTCCAGTCTGTACCTAACTACCTCCAGCCTTCCTTTTTGTGGGGAAAAAAGAAATTCTACTTTATGTAAGCCACAATTATTTTGGATTTCTTATTATATGTAGTTGAAACTCATTCTTTTTTTTTTGTGGTACGCGGGCCTCTCACTGTTGTGGCCTCTCCCACTGCAGAGCACAGGCTCCGGACGCGCAGGCCCAGTGGCCATGGCTCATGGGCCCAGCCGCACCGCGGCATGTGGGATCTTCCCAGACCGGGGCACGAACCCGTGTCCCCTGCATCGGCAGGCGGACTCTCAACCACTGCGCCACCAGGGAAGCCCCCGAACCTCATTCTAATAGACCTGATAACCACAATCTTTTATCCTATAACCTTGATAGTTAAGTTATTCATTTCAATGATGCCTTAATGACACTTTGGCAAACAAAACTGAAGTTTTATAATGCGTACCCACTTCCACCTTAAATTGTATTCTCCTAGTCACAAGGGCTTAAAATCTTGAAATCATTTTGACTCATGTCTCTCCAGTCTATTACAATTTCATATCTATTTCCCCCCGCAAATAACCTTCCTTTGCATTCATACCCTCCTATCTAGTACAAGCAGTTACTGCATTCTTGGACTGCAACAGCTTCCTAGCTGGTCTCTTAGGTCGACCCATCACCACACCCTTCAATTCTCTCTGGGGGTGGCTACCAGACCTTTGAAAATGATTCCTCAGACTTTCCACAATTTAGCTCCTCCTCACTTTTCCAACCACATTTTCTAGTACTCTAACCAATTCATACCCCCAAATTGCTTCTCAGTTGCAAGTGTCTTCTTTCCTCCCATATACAAACATTAGCCATTAATATTTGGAAGCCAAATAAGTAGCCATTTCTACTTAAGTTTCATCTCTTCCAAGAAGTGTTCCTTGAATTCTTACCTCACTTTTTCCTCTTTAGGAGTTTCCCTCAGAGAGGGAAGCATGGTGTGAGATGAACATGGTGTGACAAAGGCCAGGTCATGTAGAGCTGTAAGGCCACGTTAAAGGTTTTTTATTTTATTTAACTAAGAGCAATGGGAAGCCATTGATGGGTTTTAAGAAGGGAATAAGGTCACATGTCAATTTGTGTTTCAAAACTATTACTCTGACTGTGGAATGGAGTAGTTATTGGAGAAAAGATCAATTTTACAGCTAATTCTGCTAGGGGAAGGGGAGAATACCAGAAATAGATTAAGGAAGCTGGATAAAGCAGGCTTGGTGTAGAGGGAGAACTTGAAACTCAATATTCTAGAGGAAAATGATAGTCATTTGAGTAAATATATGTTCTCCATAGGAAAAATTCAGTAAATATTTATTAAAAGAGCTGGTGTGCAGAATTGAGATAGGAGCACTAAATGTCCTCCTATCAAGAATGTATTGGCATTTACAATGCCTTAACTTTGACTGAATCTTGGTTAAAAAAAAAGAAAGCTACATAAAATTTAGGGACAATTGAGAAATTTTCAATGTGGAAGGATATTAGGTATTTTGCAATGACTGTTAATTTTTCTTGGATGTATTAATAGCATTATTATTTAGGAAACTGTCCTTATTCTTAGGAGATGTATCCTGAAGTATTCAGGCGTAAAGTGCCTGATGTCAGAAACTTACTTCAAAATAGTTCAAGGAGGGGGGAAATAAATAAATAAGTAAATAAATAAATATTCCCATTATATATAAATATGGGGCACTCACTGGATGTTTAAAAATTTTTCATAATGAACTAGTGGAGGAAAAGAAGACAAGGGGATTTCTTCTTAAGCTAGTGGAGAGGGGCTTCTTTTCTGATGTACTCGTGGCATTGATACTCATTTACTTGGTAGCTTGAAACAAGTTATTTTTAACCTATAGCTCCAAGGAAGTCTGGGATCTTAAAAAAGTAAACCACCATAGGAGGATTTTCACCCAAGAATTATCCTTTCTACAAATATTAACAGATCAATACTCCAGCCCTGCCTTTAGTTTCAAGCCTGGCTACTCTTGGATTCCATTCTCAGCCTGATTAAGGAGAGGGAGGAAGACACTGCCTGAGCTTTTTCAAGTGTGAGACATGTTACTGAATCACTCTCCAGTGCCTATGTTTATTAAACCTTTAATACAATGTTACCAATCCCTGCTGTGGAGCCATTTCAGAGAATAGCAGGTATATAACTTAGTATTCAAATAATCTTTTATTGTGTTGCTCTTTTCTTTGTTAATGTCATTATCCTCCAACACTGTGAGACTGCTCCCTAATTAAACCCTTGTTTTTACTGAATTTGACAGCTGAGGGCAGCAGAAACAGAAGGAGATAACCATAAGCTATTTTCTCTTCAACCAGGAGAAAAATGCTTCCCCTGCAAAGCTAGAATACTACACTTTCCCCACCTATAAAATTATTTTGGGGGAGAAGACAGTCTTAGTAATAACAAACCTTTCAACCTGAGCAATCAGAAAGCTTATTTCTATAGTCAGACCTAGATGGACCTCTTATTCTTCTTTTGACTAATTGAGCAGGCAGGCATACAGATGAAACTCATCTCAGTCCAAACTTAATGTGTTTATAGTTGGGTTGCATAAAATGGATAAAAGACAAAAGAAAAAATAAAGGTCTACAGCAAAATGGATGTCAAGTACTTCCAATATGGCATTCACTAAAGAAAACAATTTTTTAAGTTCATAAAACAAAACAGGATGTTACAGCACCAAGTTAAGAGGATAACTCGAAGTTTTGTTTGTTTGGTTGGTTTAGGTTATTGTGCATGTTTGTTAAATTGGACCTAGTAAACCAAGTACTAGATGTTTTCCCAAACTAGAATTAGGTAACAATGTAACTTCACAAGCCGATTCCATGAAGAACACTTGCTTGGCATGATGGGAAAGAAGAAAATGAGTGGAAAAGGGTCCCTATTCTAACAGAGGGCAAGTTCACTAACAGTAACTAAAGGGGTCTAAGTAGCTTATTCCTCTCACTCAAAGAAAGCAGTTTATCCCTCATTTGAGTAAGAAGAAACTCTATTATGGCAATAGGAGAGATAAAGAATTAAAACCACAGATAATTTCAAATTTCATTTTAGCCATAGTTTTCTCTAACCATACATTTCACCACAGCTTCTGGAAAAAAGCCAAACAATTATGTGTTATATCATCTCCTTTAATCTTCCCTCTCCCATCTACTGGTAGAAAGATGGCAAAAAGAATGCAAGCAGAAGAAGGAAAAGAAGTAAAAGGTGATAAAAGTTATCAACTAGATAACTCTTCATATTATCTGGACTCATGCATGGGCAGACTAAAGGTTGAGATTTATCATGCATCTTATCCTCTCTTTGTTAAACTGTACTGCCACCTCCTACCCTTTTAAACTACCTCGCAGAAGGTTTAGGATATGCAAGGACAGTTTTGATTCTTGAGGGATCTGCTCAAATATCAAATGTAAAAAAGAAAAGTATATGTTTGCTTCTCCATCTATTTTAAAAGGGCTTCTCTTAACTTCAGTTTCTTTTCACAACTGCTAGAAAAAAAGCAAACACTAGAGAATTCCTGAAGGGTCTTTAAAGACAGGAATATGAAGAATTTCTCTCTATTTTAAGACTTCCTTTCTCACGGCAAATGGTTGAGGGCACACCACCTCAAGCCGTCAGGAAAGAGCCATTAACAGTTGAGAATTAAGACATGGCAGACATAGTCATCATCAAATCTCTGGCTGGCTCCACTCTTGAAGAGGAGTGAATGTTCTAAAAGAGAAATTCCGTGTTTTAACTCTAAGAAAAGGAAAATGGAAAGAGGAAAAAAGACCGAAGTTTAATTATCTCAAGAGCAATAGAAAAGGAAAATCATCTTAAATGCGTTGTGTAAAATGAAGTTAGAAAGGATTTTTCATATCTACCATATCAAAAAATAAGCTGCATTTTCACTTAGAAAATGGACATTGTACATGTTCTATTTTCAACAGTTATCCAACATGAAGTCATCTGACCTTAAACAAACAAACAAACAGGCAAACAAACAAGAGAGGCCAAGGTCCAGTATCAGTTCCTACCCACCATTCCTACCTAATCTCCCAGCAAGTTAATGCAAATCAAAGCAAGCACTTCACTGCTGCTGCTGGTAGTGAAGCCGGTTCCTTTCCCAAGAGAGGCCTGTAAAACAGGACAGTCACTGACAGCAGTACAATTACTGACACAGATACAGACTTTATGGACATGTTTATCTCTGCTGTAAATCCACACTCTCTCTCCACTCTGATTCACGAGTCATAAAGAAATTTCAGATAATGAAAAAGTTGGGGAAATTTACAGCATGTCGGAAACCTCAGACAGCCAGAAGAAATTAAAGAGCTGACTAGGGATAAATCACACAGGTACAATTAAAACTTCCCGTATACCTCCTTCATTTCCAAACTGAGGCACAATCCAATGGAGATGATGAAAAGTTGAGGTCATGACTCCTCAGGCTGTAATTATTTCTTAACTAACTGCATGTTAAAAATTAGCCAATTCACAGGTCATGTGTAAATGCTGATTTCTTGCTGCTACCTTGATTTCCTTTGCTCTCCACTAGAAGCACCCGCACAGCAATTCTGTCTGTAAACAGGCCAAATTGCAACAAGCAATAAACAGAAAGGTGATATCCCCTCTCCACTGCCATCTCTGTAGATGCAGGACATCTTTTACCATAGCCACTGTGGACTGAGCATTAAAATGAGAAAGTGGAGCTACAATGGATGAATGAAAGTGGAGGTTTCTTCTTCCCCTATAAATGACCATTCTGAAGGTTTCATTTGATCTCTTTTCAACATTCCAAAGGAGATGTTAAAGGACTATTATGTTTGATACTAGAATAGGAATTACTTCTGGTGATACTTGTTTGTTAATAGACTGAATTAGTGCTCTATTCTCTTTATGTAACCACCTTTGCATGAGCTTAAAAGTGGTATAGTTTTAGCTATACCACTTCCATCAACTACCCAACTCTGTTTTTTACATTCTTCTAGTGACAAAGGCTACAAGAGGGAAGGGAAAAACAAAAACAAACAAACAAAAGGTGAAACAAAACCAAACCTCCACACTTTACCAGAATCTAGAAGTCTTAATTAAACTTTAACACTTATTCCAATAAAGTAAATCAGAAAAATACCAAAGATAAGAAATAAAGGGCTTCCCTGGTGGCGCAATGGTTAAGAGTCCGCCCGCCGATGCAGGGGACACGGGTTCATGCCCTGGTCCAGGAAGATCCCACATGCTGCGGAGCAGCTGGGCCCGTGAGCCATGGACACTGGGCCTGCGCGTCTGGAGCCTGTGCTCCGCAACGGGAGAGGCCACAACAGTGAGAGGCCCAAATACCGCAAAAAAAAAAAAAAAAAAAGAAAAAACAGAAATAAAGTCTATTTCTTAAATAATAAGCTTAATAGATCCCTACTGCTGAAGACTAGAATAATGTGAGTTAATTGTTGGTCCCTCTATTCAACAAGCCTATAAAATTCTCTGTGAAGGAAAAAATGATTCTATCACTTGCTGCACTCTTCCACTTTCCCCAACTTACTTACATAAAACTAGCAGGTTTAAAAAACATCAACCCAAACACAAGATCTGTCTGGAAAGCAGAAACAGAGAACATAGAGTTTACCAACTAACTTCCACATAAATGAATGAACCAAGAGTGTCAACAAAGTTATACACAAGTCAATAATCATCTTTGTACATCTCTATAGGACGGAGCCCTAACCAAATCAGCTCTAATATGATTTTGAAATTCTGTGCCCTGTCAAGAAATGAAGGTTAACAGGCTTTTTTAGAGATATGGAGGATGCAATTGACATGGTTTCGATTTTGTTCCTATTTGACCCCTTGATGATTTTTTTTTTTTTGTGGTATGCGGGCCTCTCACTGTCGTGGCCTCTCCCGTTGCAGAGCACAGGCTCCGGACGCGCAGGCTCAGCGGCCATGGCTCACGGGCCCAGCCGCTCCGCGGCATGTGGGATCCTCCCGGACAGGGGCACGAACCCGTGTCCCCTGCATCGGCAGGCGGACTCTCAACCACTGCGCCACCAGGGAAGCCCCCCCTTGATGATTTGAGATCCATTTTACACTTCAGAGAACCCAAATGTCATTTTCAATTTATATATTAAGATTTTATTCTCTATGGAATAAAAATAATTCTAAGATGATACTAAGAGTTTCAACCCAGACATCACTACCATACAAAACTTAGGTCATATCTAGCTCATGGATCTCAATTCTATTCACTCAATAATCATTAGACATGGCTTCTAATCAGCTTTTGCTTACAATGATAAGTTCCTTTAGTTCACGGTCAGATTGGTGTCCAGTATCAAATAAGAACTACTAAACAGAGGCAGAGTTTTATTTACAAGCTCCTAAGAGGCAAATCATATTTTATCAAATGAGTATTTGAATGAAGCCAAGAAACAGATCTACTATGTAACTCTACTATCGACAGTTACTACTCTAAGAGGCAATATTACCCCTGGATTAAGAATCAGAAGACTTGGATTCTAGGCCATTTTGCAAATAACTAGGTGTGTGACTGGGCAAATCATTTAAGTTCTCTTAACCTCAGTTACCACATCTGTTCAAATGGGAATAACAGCAGAATAGTAGAGAGAATTAAGTGAAAAAGTACATGTAAGAAACATAGCAGGCTCAAAAATGTTACTTGCCTTTCCCTCTTCATGAGACATGATTCAGATTCCTGGTTCTGTCACTAATGAGCTGTGTGGCTGTCCTTAGGTAAGTCACCTAACATCTTTAGGCCTCTGTTTCTGCATCTGTAACATTAGAGCGTTGGGACTTGATGATCTCTTAGATTCCTTTCCAGCTCTAACATGCTATGATTACCAATTCTGTCACTAAATTTCTGGGTGACCAAGGTCTAAGTCACTTCATTTCTTTAGACCTCAGTTTCCTCACCGTTAAATACTGGAGGGTGAACCAACAGAAAAGTAGATAAGAACTATAAGGGGAAATTCATAAGAGGAGGAAAAACAAGTGGCCAGTAAACAAAACTTTATTAGCAATCAAAGAAATACATATAAAAAATACTGAAACATAATTTTTCATCTACAAAATGCGCAAGTACTAAAAAGTTTCACAATATCTAGAGTTGGCTATAAGATGTAGGAATGCAAGTACTTTCATTTACTGTCCTTAGAAATATAATTTGGACTAGTCTTTCTGGAGGTCACTTTGGCAATATGTAAAAATTTTTAATGTGCCATTCACCTTGATCAGAGTAAAGGATGCTTTTCGCAGCAAGATTTACTTTAGTGAAACACTGGAAACAACCTAAATGTCCGTTAAGAGAGAATTAATGAAATATATTATAAATAATCATATAATGGTATTCCACACAGTCATAAAACTGATGATTTTGCTGTTTTCATGGGTATTGAAAGATGTTCACAATGCACTAAGTCAAAAATGCAGGTTGTAGAAAAGGAATAGCATGATGCCATGTATGTAAAATATAAATATATGTATATGCATTTACGTGTATGTGCATGTATATGTGTATAATACCTCTTAGAAAGAAATGTTTGGAGGATTTGGAGGAGTGTTGACCAAAAAGTTAAAAGTGATTACTGTTTTAGGATGCTGTGATTTGGGGTGATTTTTGCTTTCTTTATATTTTCTACAATGAATATGTATTGTTTTATAGTAGGAAAAAATAAAGCTCATATTTAACTTTTAAAATACATATCACAAAAAAGATTTTATGACTCTTTAACAATTCTTTTCAGTTCGATAAGCAATATCTCTTGTTCTTATAGTCTTTGACATAAACCGTGTATATAGTTACATCATTTGCACTACAATCTAGCTGCTTTACTTAGACCTATGCTAAGCACTTCACTCACACCATTTCTAATGTTCTCTACAATGCTATACGACCATTTTTATTCTAAAGAAAACCCAGCAGAGCTTTTACATTTTAGAAGCTGTTTTTCCCCACACTAGATGTTATTTTGAAAAGAGTAAGACACTCCAAACTGAGATCTTTAAGGCCAGAAAACTCTCTTTACTTCTAAAAAAAAAAGTCATTGTGTAAATATAAACAAGTGTTATTCCTGGTTATCCTTTAAATCTCAGTTAGAAGCACGCCTAAGCTGACACTAGGAATATACTCAAGATTGCTGAAACCCAGGCAACGCACCATTGTGGTATCTAACAAAGTACATTGGACAATGGGGGGTGAGATTTGGGCTGGTTATTTGTTGCAGGATGGCCTGCATAGGCAAACAAGAAGCCAGAGTACTTAAGAATAAAAAACTTAACTCCTAAATCATGTTAAAATTTTTGGTTGCCATCCTGCATTAAAAGCATATTTAATTATTCTTCATTTCCTGACATATGTTCACATAACTTAAAGTGGAGAGATACAGAAAAGGAAAATCTGTGATCCAACATAGAGGCACTCTCTCACCTTCCCATCAACTCACAAACCTGCACTTTCATCTACTCTCTTTCCTCTTGTTACAATCCAGTAGTTCTCTTCAATCTAAGGCCAATACACCTCTGCTCTAAACCCTAACCCTTCAAGCCCTCTCAAGAACCTTACACTTTATCCCTTTTCACCACTCTTCCATCTTTGCCACCAGAATTTAAACAAACATAAGTCTACTGTCCTAAAGCAAACAAGAAACTTTGACTCCACTTCTCCCTCTCGCTATCACCCTTTCTCCCTCTCAATAGCCAAACTCCTCTTTCCATGTCCTACCTTTCACTCATTCCTCACTCATCCATGCATTCAACTGTCCATACAATGGAGAATTCACATCCAAAGACAAACCCCCATGTCAAAAATCAAACTCATTAAAGACCTAAATGTAAGACATGACACCATAAAACTCTTAGAAAAGATCATAGGTGAAACATTCTTTGACATAAATTGTAGCAATATTTTCTTAGATTACTCTCCCAGGGCAAAAGAAATAAAAGCAAAAATAAACAAATGGGACTTAATCAAACTTAAAAACTTTTGCACAGTAAAGGAAACTATCAACAAAATGAAAAGACAACCTATGAAAAGGGCGAAAATATTTGCAAAAGACACAACTGACAAGGGCTTAATTTCCAAAATATACAAACAGCTCATACAACTCATTAGCAAAGAAACAAACAATCCAATGAAAAAATGGGCAGACCTAAATAGACATTTATCCAAGAAGACATACAGATGCTCAACACCGCTAATTATTAGAGAAATGCAAATCAAAACTACAATGAAGGGCGGAGTCAAATTGGCATTCTAGGAGGACACGTAATTCTTGTCTCCTCACAATTAGGGCACCTACCAGGCACTGGTGGGGGACCACGGACACCTAAGGGGACGGGAGGAACCCCCAGCAATCGGGTAGGACGTGGCGTGTGGGAGAAGTGAAGGGGGAGAAGAAGTAGAGGTAGGGCGGGGCTGGCACCCCTGAGGGGTGGCTGGGGGAGGGGAAGGGATCCCAGGCCCAAAGGGGGAAACTGGGGAACCACTGGGAGGGCAGAGGATCCAAAGGGAGCATGGCCAGCTTTCCCCTGCCCACTTGGACCCCCAGAAACCTGTTGAGATGCCGAGCCTGATCCTCTGCCCACCTAGGCCCCTTCCAGCCATGCGGGTCCTGAGGGAGTGGGAGGGAGGGAAGGGGGAGCAAAAGTAAAGGCCAGACCTCTGGGACTGGCACCCCTGAGGGGTGCCTGGGGGAGGGAAGGAGTTCCTACACCCAGCAGGACACACCCACAGTTAGGGGTCCAGCAGCAACGGGGGAGACCCTGGGAGAGATGGTGGGGGAGGTGCACGAAGGAACAGAAGGGAACGGGGCCAGTGCTTTCCCTGTCCACTTAGGCACTGGGAAGCCTGTTGGGCTCCAGGACCTAATCCTCTGCCCTCAGAGCCTCCCTCCTGCCATTCAGAGCCCAAGCCCCACACCTACACCCCCACCCAGTGCCCCACCTCTACACTCGGAGACCCCCTCCATCGAGCTGGGCCTAAACCCCACCCACACACGCTCACTCAGGGCCCTACCTCCAAACTCCGGAACTCCACTCTCCAGAGGCCCTCCTTACCACATGCTGCCTCTCCCCTTCCTAAGCAGAGGCCCCGCCCCACAATTGAACGTCAGCTTGCCTAGGCCCCGCCCCACGCTCAAACATCACCCCCCCACCCACCTATGTCCCATCCCACCCTAAACCCGACCCCTGCCTAAGTTTCACCCCCCCAACTAAACTCCACCCCCAAGGCTTTTTTTTTCTTTTCTTTTTTCCTCTTTTAGATTAGGGTTCTGTTTTCCCTTGTTGATTCATCGTTGTTGATTTTTTAATTTGTCCTAATAAATCTTTTATTTTCCTAATTTTATTTTACTCTTTATACTTTGTTAGTGATCTCTCCTTTTGGCTTGTTTCCTCCCCTCTCCTTTTTTGTTTCTTTTTTCTGTTGTGGTTTTAATTTACCTTGTTGCAGTTGTTTCAATTATAGTTTTATTTTTCCTAGTATATTGTACTGCTCCTTTCTTTCTTCCTTCCTTCCTTCCTTCCTTCCTCCCTCCCTCCCTTCCTTCCTTTCTTTCTTTTTCTTTGTTGTTTTTTTTTTTACCATGCCATGAAGCTTGCGGGATCTTGGTTCCCAGGGCACAGGTTGGGCCTGAGCTCCAGTGGTGGGAGCTCCGAGTCCAAACCGCTGCACTAACAGAGAACCTCAGAACCCAGGGAATATCAATCGGAGTGAGGCCTCCTGGAGGTCCTCATCTCAGCACCAAGACCCAGCTCTATCCAACAACCTGCAAACTCCAGTGCTGGATGTCTCAGGCCAAACAACCAGTAAGACAGGAATACAGCACCACACATCAAAAAAAATAGAAACAGAAATGACAACAAAATATGTTACAGACAAAGGAGCAAGGTAAAAACCTACAAGACCAAATAAATGAAGACAAAATAGGCAACCTACCTGAAAAAGAATTCACAGTAATGATAGTAAAGATGATCCAAAATCTCGGCAACAGAATGGAGAAAATACAAGAAACATTTAACAAGGATTTAGAAGAACTAAAGAGCAAACAAACAGTGATGAACAACACAATTACTGAAATTAAAAATATTCTGGAAGGAATAAGAGAATAACTGAGGCAGAAGAACGGATAAGTGAGCTGGAAGGTAAAATGGTAGAAATAACTGCCAGGGAGCAGCATAAAGAAAAAAGAATGAAAAGAATTGAGGACAGTCTCAGAGACCTCTGGGACAGCATTAAACGCATGAACATTCACATTATAGGGGTCCCAGAAGAAGAAGAGAAAAAGAAAGGGTCTGAGAAAATATCTGAAGAGATTATAGTCAAAAATTTCCCTAACATGGGAAGGGAAATAGTCAATAAAGTCCAGGAAGCACACAGAGTACCATACAGGATAAACCGAAAGAGAAACATGCTGAGAGACATATTAATCAACATATCAAAAATTAAATACAAAGAAAAACTATTAAAAGCAGCAAGGGAAAAGCAACAAATAACATACAAGGAAATCCCCATAAGGTTAACAGCTGATTTTTCAGCAGAAACTCTGCAAGCCAGAAGGGAGTGGCTGGACATATTGAAAGTGATGAAAGGGAAAAACCTACAACCAAGATTACTCTACCCAGCAAGGATCCCATTCAGATTCGATGAAGAAACTGAAACCTTTACAGATAAGCAAAAGTTAAGAGAATTCAGCACCACCAAACCAGCTTTACAACAAATGCTAAAGGAACTTCTCTAGGAAGGAAACACAGAGAAGGAAAAGACCTACAAAAACAAACCCAGGGCTTCCCTGGTGGCACAGTGGTTGAGAGTCCGCCTGCTGATGCAGCGGACATGAGTTCATGCCCCGGTCCAGGAAGATCCCACATGCCGCGGAGTGGCTGGGCCCGTGAGCCATGGCTGCTGAGCCTGCGCTCTGCAATGGGAGAGGCCACAACAGTGAGAGGCCCGTGTACCGCCAAAAAAAAACACCAAAAACCAAAACAAAACCCAAAACAACTAAGAAAATGGTAATAGGAACATAAATATCGATAATTACCTTAAAGGTAAATGGATTAAATGCTCCAACCAAAAGACGTAGACTGGCTGAATGAATACAAAAACAAGACAAGTACATATGCTGTCTACAAGAGACCCACTTCAGACCTAGGGACACATACAGACTGAAAGTGAGGGGATGGAAAAAGATATTCCATGCAAATGGAAATCAAAAGAAAGCTGGAGTAGCAATTCTCGTATCAGACAAAATAGACTTTAAAATAAAGACTATTACAAGAGACAAAGAAGGACACTACACAATGATCAAGGGATCAATCCAAGAAGAAGATATAACAATTATAAATATTTAGGCATAAAACACAGAAGTACCTTAATACATAAGGCAAATGCTAACAGCCATAAAAGGGGAAATCGACAGTAACACAATAATAGTAGGGGACTTTTAACACCCCACTTGCACCAATGGACAGATCATCCAAAATGAAAATAAATAAGAAAACACAAGCTTTAAATGACACATTAAAAAACATGGATTTAATTGATATTTATAGGACGTTCCATCCAAAAACAACAGAATACACTATCTTCTCAAGCACTCATAGAACATTCTCCAGGATAGACCATATCTTGGGTCACAAATCAAGCCTTGGTAATTTAAGAAAACTCTTCCAACCACAACACTATGAGACTAGATATCAATTACAGGAAAAAACCTGTAAAAACTACAAAGACATGGAGGTTAAACAATACACTACTAAATAACCAAGAGATCACTGAAGAAATCAAAGAGGAAATCAGAAAATACCTAGAGACAAATGACAATGAAAACAAGACGATCCAAAACCTATGGGATGCAGCAAAAGCAGTTCGAAGAGGGAAGCTTATAGCAATACAATCCTACCTCAAGAAGCAAGAAAAATCTCAAATAAACAACCTAACATTACACCTAAAGCAATTAGAGAAAGAACAACAAAAAAAACACAAAAGTTAGCAGAAGTAAAGAAATCATAAAAATCAGATCAGAAATAAATGAAAAAGAAATGAAGGAAACAATAGCAAAGATCAATAAAACTAAAAGCTGGTTCTCTGAGAAGATAAAGAAAATTGATAAATCATTACCCAGACTCACCAAGAAAACGAGGGACAACACTCAAATCAACAGAAATATAAATGAAAAAGGAGAAGTCACAACCAACATTGCAGAAATACAAAGGATCATGAGAGATTACTACAAGGAACTATATGCCAATAAAATGGACAACCTGGAAGAAATGGACAAATTCTTAGAAAAGCAAAACCTTCCGAGATTGAACCAGGAAGAAATAGAAAATATAAACAGACCAATCACAAGCACTGAAATTGAAACTGTGATTAAAAATCTTCCAACAAACAAAAGCCCAGGACCAGATGGCTTCACAGGTGAATTCTATCAAACATTTAGAGAAGCGCTAACACCTATCCTTCTCAACCTCTTCCAAAATAGAGCAGAGGGAGTAACACTCCCAAACTCATTTTAAGAGGCCACCATCACCCTGATACCAAAACCGGACAAAGATGTCACAAAAAAAGAAAACTACAGGCCAATATCTCTGATGAACATAGATGCAAAAATCCTCAACAAAATACTAGCAAACAGAATCCAACAACATATTAACAGGATCATACACTATGATCAAATGGAGTTTATCTCAGGGATGCAAGGATTCTTCATTATATGCAAATCAGTCAATGTGATACACTGTATTAACAAACTGAAGAATAAAAACCATATGATCATCTCAATAGATGCAGAAAAACTTCTGAAAAAATTCAACACCCATTTATGACAAAAACTCTCCAGAAAGTGGGCATAGAGGGAACCTACCTCAACATAATAAAGCCCATATATGACAAACCCACAGCAAACATTATTCTCAATGGTGAAAAACTGAAAGCATTTCCTCTAAGATCAGGAACAAGACAAGGATGTCCACTCTCACCACTACTATTCAACATAGTTTTGGAAGTCCTAGCCACAGCAATCAGAGAAGAAAAAGAAATTAAAGGAACACAAATTGGAAAAGAAGTAAAACTGTCACTGTTTGCAGATGACATGATACTATACATAGAGACTCCTAAAGATGTCACCAGAAAACTACTAGAGCTAATCAATGAATTTGGTAAAGTTGGAGGATACAAAATTAATGCACTGAAATCTCTTGCATTCCTATACACTAATGATGAAAAATCTGAAAGAGAAATTAAGGAGACATTCCCATTTACCATTGCAACAAGAAGAATAAAATACCTAGGAATAAACTTACCTAAGGAGACAAAAGACCTGTATGCAGAAAACTATAAGACACTGATGAAAGAAATTAAAGATGATACCAACAGATGGAGAGATATAGCATGTTCTTAGATTGGAAGAATCAATATTGTGAAAATGACTATACTACCCAAAGCAATCTACAGATTCAATGCAATCCCTATCAAATTACCAATGGCATTTTTTACAGAACTAGAACAAAAAAATCTTAAAATTTGTATGGAGACACAAAATACCCTGAATAGCCAAAGCAGTCTTGAGGGAAAGAAACAGAGCTGAAGGAATCAGACTCCCTGACTTCAGACTATACTACAAAGCTACAGTAATCAAGACATTATGGTACTGGCACAAAACCAGAAACATAGATCAATGGAACAATATAGAAAGCCCAGAGATAAACCCATGCACCTATGGTCAACTAATGTATGACAAAGGAGACAAGGATATACAATGGAGAAAGACAGTCTCTTCAATAAGTGGTGCTGTGATAACTGCACAGCTCCATGTAAAAGAATGAAATTAGAACACTCCTTAACACCATACACAAAAATAAACTCAAAATGGATTAGAGACCTAAATGTAAGACTGGACACTATAAAACTCTTAGAGGAAAACAGAGGAAGAACACTCTGACATAAATCACAGCAAGATCTTTTTTGATCCACCTCCTAGAGTAATGGAAATAAAAACAAAAATAAACAAATGGGACCTAATGAAACTTAAAAGCTTTTGCACAGCAAAGGAAACCACAAACAAGACAAAAAGACAACCCGCAGAATGGGAGAAAGTATTTGCAAACGAATCAACGGACAAAAGGTTAATCTCCAAAATATATAAACAGCTCATGCAGCTCAATATTAAAAAAACAAACAAGCCAATCCAAAAATGGGCAGAAGACCTAAACAGACATTTCTCCAAAGAAGATATACAGATGGCCAAGAAGCACATGAAAAGCTGCTCAACATCACTAATTATTAGAGAAATGCAAATCAGAACTACACCTCACACCAGTTAGAATGGACATCATCAGAACAAACAACAAATGCTGGAGAGGGTGTGGAGAAAAGGGAACCCTCTTGCACTGCTAGTGGGAATGTAAATTGATACAGCCACTATGGAGAACAGTATGGTAATTCTAAAAATAGAATTACCATATGATCCAGCAATCCCACTACTGGGCATATACCCAGAGAAAACCATAATTCAGAAAGACACATGCACCCCAATGTTCATTGCAACACTATTTACAATTGCCAGGTCATGGAAGCAACCTAAGTGTCCATCGACAGATGAATGGATAAAGAAGATGTGGCACATGTATACAATGGAATGTTACTCAGCCATAAAAAGGAACGAAATTGGGTCATTTGTAGAGACGTGGATGGATCTAGACACAGGGGAAAGCGGCGGGGGTGGGGGGGTAGGGGTGGGGGTGTGATGAATTGGGTGATTGGGATTGACATGTATACACTGATGTGTATAAAATGGATGACTAATAAGAACCTGCTGTATAAAAAAATGAATAAAATTAAATTTAAAAACAAAACAAACAATAAGGAAAAAAAACGAAAAGAGTCATGCACCACAATGTTCATTACAGCACTATTTACAATAGCCAGGACATGGAAGCAGCCTAAGTGTCCATCGACAGATGAATGGATAAAGAAGATGCGGCACATATATACAATGGAATATTACTCAGCCATAAAAAGAAACGAAATTGAGTTATTTGTAGTGAGGTGTATGGACCTAGAGTCTGTCATAGAGATTGAAGTAAGTCAGAAAGAGAAAAACAAATACCATAGGCTAACACATATATATGGAATCTAAAAAGAAAAAAAAAGGTTCTCATGAACCTAGGGGCAGGACAGGAATAAAGACACAGACGTAGAGAATGGACTTGAGGAAATGGTGAGGGGAAAGGGTAATCGGGGATGAAGTGAGAGGGTAGCATTAACAAATATACACTACCAAATGTAAAACAGATAGGTAGTGGGAAGCAGCTGCATGGCACAGGGAGATCAGCTCAGTGCTTTGAGACCACCTAGAGGGATGGAACAAGGAGGGTGGGAGGGAGACACAAGAGGAAGGGGATATGGGGATATACATATGCATATAGCTGATTCACTTTGTTATACAGCAAAAACTGACACAACACTGTAAAGCAATTATACTCCAATAAAGATGTTAGGGCTTCCCTGGTGGCGCAGTGGTTGAGAGTCCGCCTGCCGATGCAGGTGACACGGGATCATGCCCTAGTCCGGGAAGATCCCACATACCGCGGAGTGGCTGGGCCCGTGAGCCATGGCCGCTGAGCCTGCGTGTCCGGAGCCTGTGCTCCGCAACAGGAGAGGCCACAACAGTGAGAGGCCCGCGTACCGCAAAAAAAAAAATGTTAAAAAAAAAAAAAAAAGAATAAGTAGAAACTGAAAAAAAAAAAAAACTACAATGAAGTATCACCTCACACCAGTCAGAATGGCTATCATCAAAAAGTCTACAGATAATAAATGCTGGAGAGAGTGTAGAGAAAAGGGAACCCTTGTACACTGTTGATCGGAATGTAAACGGGTACAGCCACTACGGAAAACAGTATGGAGGTTCCTTAAAAAACTAAAAATAGAGCTACCATATGATCCAGCAATCCCATTCCTGGGTATATATCCAGAAAAACAAAAACTAATTCAAAAAGATATATGCACCCTAATGTTCACAGCATCACTATTTACAATAGTCAAGACATGGAAGCAACACCAGCGCCCATAATATATATATGTATATAAATATATATATATAGGAATATTAATCCACCATAAAGAATGAAATATTGTCATTTGCAGCGAACACAGATGGACCTAGAGAGTATTATGCCTAGTGAAATAAGTTAGACAGAGAAAGGCAAATACTGTATGACATCACTTATAAGTGGAATCTAAAAAATAATGCAAATGAATCTATATACAAAACAGAAACAGACTCACAAACATAGAAAACAAACTTATGCTTACCAAAGGGGAGGGGGGAGGGGGAAATTTAGGAGTATGGGATTAACAGATACAAACTACTATACATAAAATAGATAAGCAACAAGGATTTACTGTATAGCACACAAAATTAGACCAGTATCCTATAATAACCTATAATGAAATAAAATCTGCAATAAAACTCAAAAAACAAAGCCTGAATCACTATCCTGTATACGTGAAACACAATCAACTATACTTCAATTGAAAGAAAAAAAAACTTGTCTTCCCTTACAAATCTGTTCCTCCACTACTGTTCTTTCTAAAAAAGCTTTAGCGACAGACTGCAGACTTTTTGTCTCTTTCTCAGAAAAGCCTTTCTTCTCTGGTCACCGCCTACAGATCAGAAAAGGTCTCAGATATCTGCTGTTACGGAATCTTGTACTTCTCCTTCACAGCACTCATCACAACCCTCACTATAGATTATTTGTGTAACTGTTTGATGTGTGTCTTCCATGTGATCGCCTTGCTTCCCAATGCATCCCTCAACTTTTAGCACAGTGATTGTTGGCTCATTTTAGTTAATTTAAATGTTTGTTGAATAAATCCTTGAGGGGAGAGGGGAAAAAATTAAATCAATCAATCGATTGATTGATGGATCGATCCTTAGTGAGGTATATTTCATATCTGATGAACTGTACATATTTGAAGTGTCCAGCCTGGTAAGTTTTAACAAATGTTTCCACCACTACTGAGGCAAACCCTTCTGACTCATGAGAATTTTCCAGTCTGGCTGGTGGGAATAAACCCTGTGGTGCCAGCCACGGTTCCCTGTAATCCTTTTAGATGGTTCTCTCTTGAGCCTCAAGTAGTTTCCTCACAAGATTGCACTGATCAGTACTCAGCTGATTACTTTAGGAGGACCCTCTGCAGATCCAGGGTTCTCTCTGTGCAGGGTTCTCCAGGGTTCTCTCTGTGCAGCCCTCTCCCCTCCGGTACTCTGTCCTGACCTCTAGCTGCCTTGGTCTCTCCAGATGCTTAGCTCTGTTTCTTCAACTCAGGGAGCCTGCTGGTCTCTGCCTGGGTTCCCCCTCGCTGCACTGCAGCCTGGAAACTCTCTCAAAGCAGTAAGCTGAGACAATCACAGCGCTCATCTCATTTACTTCCTAATTCTCAGGGATCACTATCTTTTGTTGCCTGATGTCCTGTGTCCTAAAAACCACTCTTCGTATATTTTGTAATGAACAAAAACTGTTTCAGGTGGGAAGGTGAATCTAGTCTCTGATATTTCATCTGAGCCAAAAGCAAAAGTCCTTCCACTGTTGTCTGCATGCCTCTGACCTACATGCCCAGGGGAGAAATCTTGGAGTCATCCTTTTTAAAAAAAAAAAAATTTATTTATTTGCCTGCGTTGGGTCTTCGTTGCTGTGCGCGGGCTTCCCATTGTGGTGGCTTCTCTTGCTGTGGAGCGTGGGCTCTAGGTGTGCGCGCTTCAGTAGTTGCAGCACGCGGGCTCAGCAGTTGTGCACAGGCTTAGTTGCTCCATGGCACGTAGGATCTTCCCGGACCAGGGATCGAACCCATGTCCCCTTCATTGGCAGGCGGATTCTTAACCACTGTGCCACCAGGGAAGCCCCTGGAGTCATCCTTGACACCTCCCTCCCCCTCCTCTCATCTTCCACAGCCAATGAATCAAGACTTATTCTTTGTCTTAAATCACTCTCAAATTCAAGGACTTCTCTCCCTGTCCACTATCAGTACCCTAGTTCTAGGCACCACAGTCTTGGCTATTGCAATGACCTCCTACTTAGTCTGTAGTTCTTCTCATGCCCCCCTCCTCTCATCTTCCACAGCCAATGAATCAAGACTTATTCTTTGTCTTAAATCACTCTCAAATTCAAGGACTTCTCTCCCTGTCCACTATCAGTACCCTAGTTCTAGGCACCACAGTCTTGGCTATTGCAATGACCTCCTACTTAGTCTGTAGTTCTTCTCATGCCCCCCTCCAAACCATTCTCCACATGGCCAAAACCTGAATATTGCTTGCCCATGCCCTTAACTGACTTGCTAGTGCTCTTAGAATAATGTCCAACATCCTTAACACAAATTAGAAGTTTTACATGATCCAGCAGTCTATTTCAGGAGTCACTGTCTGAGTTCCAGTCACATTTGCCTTCTTTCAGTTCTTCAAAGGCACCATGCTCCTTCCCACTACCATATTTCGATACTTCCTCTAGAAAGCTCATCTCCCTTCCCTTCACTCAGTTAATTTCTACTCATTCTTCATACCTAAATATCTTTTTTCTCAGAACTATTCCTGCCCCACATTGTACTTAGAAAAACTTAGTGGCAAATAATTATTTGTGTAATGCCTTATCTACTAGAATGTTAGCTCTATGACAGCAGGAACCATCTCTGTCTTATGTACTGTCAAGTCCTTGGTGCCTAGAACAGTACCGTGAAGATACACAACAAATATTTGCTGTATGAAAGTCAGATAATAGAAAATATATATATTGGTCTCTGCCCCTGGTTCCTGGCACAAAGCTCCTAAAACGCTTACAATTTCCTAAGAGTGTTAGAAGCATCTTTTATTTTAATATTTGGTCTTTGACTCGATTCCTGACACAAAGTTCCTAAACCCCTTGGAATCTCCTGGGTGACGGCAGTATCTTTTGTTCTAATGAGGTGACTCTTGGTGTACTCCAGGATGGGGGCTGGTCAGCAGACACACCAAGCTATGATTAGAATCTTGGGATTCTCAACCCCAACCTCCATTCTCCAGAGAGGAGAGAGGCTGGAAATGGAGTTAATAACGTCTCATGACTACATGATTGAAGCCTCCATAAGAAAGCTTCCAGGTTGGTAAACATGTAGAGTTGCTGGGAGAGTGACACGTCTGGAGAGGGCACGAAAGCTCCATGCCCCACGCCACATACCTGGATGTTCATCTGTATCCTTTATCATATCCTTTTATAATAAACTGGTAAACAGTAAGTAAGCTGTTTTCCTGAGTTCTGGGAGCTGCTCTAGCAAATTAATCAAACCTGAGGAGGGGATTGTGGGAACATCCGATTTACAACCAAAGCACAGGTGGACTTATAGTTGGCATCTGATGGGGGGGGTGTGCAGAGGGGAGTCCTGAGGGACCCAGCCCTCAATCTGTGGAATCTGATATGATCTCCAGGTAGATAGTGTCAGAATTGAGTTAAACTGTAGAACACCTAGCTGATGTCACAGAATTGCTTAGTTGAGGAACAAAAAACTCCCACACATCCAGTGTCATGTTGTGAGTGTGCTAGAGATGTGAGAGTAAAGGAGACACATGGGAGGAGTAACAGGGGGTCTTTCCTATACAAGAATTAAATACTATATCTTAAAATATAGAATTTTAATGCTGTAAGGATCTGAGAGGTCTTTAGTCCAACAACTTCATTTTTCAACTGAGGAAGCTGATGCCCAACATCACACAGCTAAATTCCTGATAAAGGTGCACTAGGCAATAGTAAAATCTAAAATTTATCAATAGCTTACTAGGTGTCACATACCATACTATGCATTTTTGTTTATTGAAGTGAATTCAAATTTTTAAAAGTGATTTTAAAGTGTACAATTCAATGGCATTTGGTATATTCACAATATTGTGCAACCACCACCTGTATCAAGTTACAAAACATTTTCATCACTCCCCCCCTGACACCCGCAAAATGCTCCTATACCCATTAAGCAGTCACTCCCCATTTTCCACTCTCTTTTGTCCCTGGCAACCACCAATCTGCTTTCTGTCTCTACGAATTTACGTACCCATGATGTTTCATACAAATGGAATAATATGTGATCTTCTGTGTCTGGCTTCCGTTATTTAGTATAATGTTTTTGAGATTCACCCACGTTGTAGCGTGTATCAGTACTACATTTTTATGGCTAAGTAATATTCTATTGTATGTATATACCATATTTTGTTTATCCATTCATCTGTTAATGGACATTTGAGTTTCTTTCCATCTTTTGGCTATCATGAATAGTACTGAATGAACATTTGTGTACAAGTATCTGTTTGAGTACTTGTCTTCAATTCTTTTGGGTATATACCTAGTAGTGGAATTGCTGGGTCACATGGTAATTCTCTGTTTAACCTTTCAAGGAACCGCCAAACTTTCACAGTGGCCACATCATTTTACATTCCCACCAGCTATATATGAGAGTTCCAATTTCACCATATCCTTGCAAATACTTGTTATTTTCTATTATTATTATTATCATCATTACTATTACCATCTTAGTTGGTGTGAAGTGGTATCCCATTGTGGTTTTCATTTACATTTCCCTTATGACTAATGAAAGATGTTTAGCATCTTTTTATGTGCTTATCGGCCATTTGTATTTCTTCTTTGGAGAAATGTCCACTCAAGTCCTTTGCCCATTTTAAAATTGGGTTGTCTGTCTTTTTGTTGTTGAGTTATAAGGGTTCTTTATATATTCTAGGTACTAGACCCTTATCAGATATATGATTTGGAAAAGTATTCTTTCAATACTGTATTATATATTTGAAAGTTGCTAAGAGAGCAGATCTTTAAAGTTCTCACCACTAGAAAAAATTTGTAACAATGTGTGATGACAGACTTACTGTAGTGATCATTATATTGTAACATGAAACTGTTATATGTCAATTATATCTCAATTTTTAAAAAGTTTTCTCCAATTCAATGGTTGCCTTTTCACTTTCTTGATAATGTTCTTTGATGAACAAAAGTTTTAAACTTTAATGAAATCCAATTTATCTATTTTTTCTTCTGTTGCTTGTGTTTTTGGTGTCATATGTAAGAATTCATGGCTACATCCAAGGTCATGAAGATTCATACTAGGCATTTTATAATCATTGTCCAATTTAATCCTCTCAAGAACCCAATAAGTATTATTATTACCTTCATTTTACAGACAAGGAAAATGAGGCTCAGAGAGAGGAAACTTGTCAAGTTAGTATGTAGAAGAATAGGTCTGTTTCCAACGACCAGGATCTTATAATTTCCAAGTCAGTTTTTCTTTGCACACTCACAACATGGCAGCTTGTTTCCCCAAAAAGGGCATGATGGGGGACAAAACAGAAGTCACGGTCTTTTTGTAACTAAATCTCAGACGTAGCATTCCATTACTTTTGCTATCACTGATCCAGCCCACACTCAAGAGGAAAAGATCACACAAAGGCATAAATAGAGGCTGCCTACCACACCAGGGTTCTGTTTTTTTTTTAAAGGTCAAGTCTTCTATTTATTTATTTATTTTTGGCTGCGTTGGGTCTTCGTTGCAGTGCGCGGGCTTCTCATTGTGGTGGCTTCTCTTGTTGTGGAGCACGGACTCTAGGCGCGCGGGCTTCAGTAGTTGTGGCACGTGGGCTCCAGTAGTTGTGGCACATGGGCTCAGTAGTTGTGTCACACGGGTTTAGTTGCTCTGCGGCATGTGGGATCTTCCCGGACCAGGGCTCGAACCCATGTCCCCTGCATTGGCAGGCGGATTCTTAACCACTGTGCCACCAGGGAAGACTCCAGGGTTCTGTTTTAATGTTACACATCTTCCCTGGCTGATCTCCTTCCCACCTGTGGCTTTAACTAGAACCTACAAACTGATGATGTCCAAAACTCTACTTCCTGTGCTCTAGATTCATACATTCAACTATCTCCTGGGTATATCCACCTAGATAGCCTATACTTACACTTACAACTGAATTCCCCAATCTTTCTTCTCAAAGGTGCTCTTCTTCCTATATTTACTCAAGCCAGAAACTTGAGTCACTCTTG
Source organism: Lagenorhynchus albirostris (assembly GCF_949774975.1). NCBI lineage: Eukaryota > Metazoa > Chordata > Mammalia > Artiodactyla > Delphinidae > Lagenorhynchus > Lagenorhynchus albirostris. The sequence goes on from NC_083095.1 coordinate 28,423,742, forward strand.
ATTCCTCATTCTTACTGCCCAGAACTCCCTGACCCCAGTATAACCAATCAGTCACTAAGCCTTTCCATTCTGCCACTCAGACTTCTAGAACCCATCCCTATTCTCCATTTTCACTGAGAAGTTAAAAGAAATCTAACTTGTCTCCCTGATACCATTTTTCTGTATTACCAATCCATCTTCACCATGTTGGCAAAGTGAGCCTTTTAAGAAAGTAAATATGATTACATGCCTACTATGCTTAAAACTTCTCATATGCTGCCCATAATGATAACAACAGTTAATTTTTTTTTTTTTTTTTTGCAGTATGCGGGCCTCTCACTGTTGTGACCTCTCCCGTCGCGGAGCACAGGCTCCGACGCGCAGGCTCAGTGGCCATGGCCCACAGGCCCAGCCGCTCCGCGGCATGTGGGATCTTCCCGGACTGGGGCACGAACCCGCGTCCCCCTCATCGGCAGGCGGACTCCCAACCACTGCGCCACCAGGGAAGCCCAACAGTTAATATTTATAAGCACCTATTAAGTGCCAATATTATGCTAAGGTTTTATAAATAATATTGTGTTAAATCATCAAAACAATACTCTAAGGTAACAGATCTCAAAGTGAATGGTCAGGAAACCTCTGGGGACCCTGGGGATCACTAAGCCCCTTTGAGAGGGTCCCTGAGTTCAAAACTATACATATGATACTAAGATGCCTTTTTCACATATTCTCTCACAAGTGAACAATGAAGTTTTCTAGGGACTACCTAACAAAAGATAATCATAACATATTGAAAGAAGCAGCAGATATGAAAATCCAACTTTTTATCAATCCAAACATTACGGACATTTGAAAAATGTAAAAACTGCCACTCTTCTCAATATTTTTTGTTTGGAAAATAGTTATTCTTCATAAAAATATTTATGCTAAAATGTAATGGGTTTATTCCTATTTTTAAATTAATTAGGGACTTCCCCAGTGGTGCAGTGGTTAAGAATCCTCCTGCCAATGCAGGGGACATGGGTTCAATCCCTGGTCTGGGAAGATCCCATATGCTGTGGAGCAACTAGGCCTGTGTGCCACAACTACTGAGCCTGCGCTCTAGAGCCCACGAGCCACAACTACTGTGCCCATGCGCCACAACTATTGAAGCTCACACACCCTAGAGGCCACGTACCGCAACTACTGAGCTCACGTGCACCATAACTACTGAAGCCCACACACTCTAGGGCCCCCGTGCCGCAACTACTGAGCCCACGTGCTACAACTACTGAAGCCTGCACGCCTAGAGCCCGTGCTCCGCAACAAGAGAAGCCACCACAATGAGAAGCCCGCACACCACAAGGACGAGTAGCACCTGCTCGCCACAATTACAGAAAGACCGCGCGCAGCAATAAAGACCCAATGCAGCCAAAAATAAATAAAAAAGTAAATTAATAAATATTTAAAATTTTTCTGTTTTAATTTCTGAAACAGTAAATATACATATAACCCACATAAACAAGAACTCTTTGGGGTCACCATTAATTTTTAAGAGTGTAAAGAAGTCCTGACACCAAAAAGTTTAATAATTACTGTTCTAAGGTTTTCATCTCCATTTCACAAATGAAGAAACTAGGGCTTAGAAAATTAAGTTACTTGCCTAAGTGGTAGATTGAGATTCATAATAAAGCTGTATGACTCCAGAACCCAAGCTCTTAATCACTATTTTGTCCTTTCCTTTAGCTATTTATCACCTGGTTCCTACTTACTTATCTTCAGGTAATTGTTCTTCCCCTTAGGTTATATTCAGGTCATCTCTTCTCTCCACTAGCCTTAGTTTCCTCAAACAGAGGTGTTTCTTAGGCTATAGTTTGAAAATGCAATTCCTATAAGTTAGTATACTATAATAAGATAGTATACTCTTCCAAAGCTTTCTTTAAACTGGACAGACTTAAGCTTTGCAACCTACCAATTATAGGTAAGATATAATTCCTTGGTTCTGGCCTCTTAAGAGGTTCTCTTCTCTGGTGGTCCAGTGGTTAGAACTCAGTGCTTTCACTGCCCAGGCCTGGGTTTAATCCCTGGTTGGGGAACTAAGATCCTGCAAGCTGGCAAGCTGGGCAATGAGCCAAAACAAAAGAGTTTCTTCTTAAAAACAATCTCCCAAAATGTCCAACAATTATACTAATCTTCCAGTGGACATGTTCTGGATCCATGAAATAGGGACTTAAAGTCATTGCTCACATGTTTTACATTAGTTACAATATACTCATTTATACAAAGGGCCTATGAACTTTAAAAGAAAAATTATGCTGAATAGTAAGCCACTAAAAACTGTGTACAGTGCTAAAGCTGATTCCCTAAACCTTCACAACAAAGATGTCCAAACAAGCTCTTTTTCCTCAGGCTCTTTTTCCTTTTCTTTCTAGTTGACTGGGGAATTGGACACAGGTTCATTTTCACAAGATGTATCTCCAATTCCCATGAAGTTGTTGCTTTTTTTTTTTTTAATGTTTAAAACTATTCCTCAAAAGAAACCTATCTAGTGGGCTCAACTGTTTCTAAAATAATCCACTGCACAGGGTGGATTTCCCACTCCAGATCAAACTGTTAGGTCTATAAGTGCAGCACTTAACTAAGTCATTAATAATCCAACTGAAATCAATGGCTCCAGTGTAATTTCCTGTGGTTTCCCCATCCCACCCAAACAAATTTTCTCTGTTCTAACAATTCTCCATTACTTAGATCTGCTGTTTCCATTTTATATTACCAATTCACTCTACATTTCTTATACCACTAGCCATAATGGTTTCCAAATACATACAAAAAGATCTGCCTTCTGTTTTTACAATCAAGTGAAGCAAGTTTTAATTACTAATGTGAAACTAAAATCTTCCTCATTCTTTCTTTTCCTATGCTAAAATCATTATATGCATCAACTGTGTTGTTAGTTCATTATGCAAGTTCTTTTCTCATGTAGTGCCCAAGTCAGTCAACAGAGAAGACAGTTAAGATGCTTTGGTTCTTCAAGGAAAGTGGTTTTCCAAGGATTTGCAAATGACAAATGGTAACACATATAAAAATGCATCACTCAACAAGATTGTCAGGAAACTTACACATCAAATCAGGAAACCAGTGAGCTGAGGAAAACATACCTTCACTTCCTCTATTTGAATTCTTTCATTCAATAGCAATAATGATATTCTGATATTCCCAAGGGGGAGAAGAAGTGAGAGAAGAAAAGAACTAGCCAGCCCAAGTTACACTAGTAATTTACTATTTATTTCTAAAATACTACAGCTTTGACATTATCACAACCTAAATTAAAATGACAGGGGTGGCATTAACAAAAAGGGAAAATATTGCCAAACTAAAATTCAAAATTTCTGTTTAAATTAGAGAAATCTGAATATGGATTGCATATCGGGATAATCATATTGTATTATGTTAAATTTCTTCAGTGTGTTAACTGTATTGTAGATGTGTAGGAGAATGTCCTTGTCCTTAAGAAATAATGCTAAAGTATTTATGAAGTGTCATGGTGTCTGCAGCTAGTTCTCAAACAGCTCAAGAATAAAACAATAAAATTTAAAATTAAATATATATAGATAAAGCCAATCTGACATGTTAACAACTGATAAACAAGTAGAGGGTACACAAGTATTTATTGTACTATTCTTGAAACTTTTTAAAGAGATTTAAAACTTGACAAAACATAAATTTAAGAGAAAAAACAATCTTTGGTTCATTAAAATACACCATTAAGAAGGTGAAAAGGTAAGCCACAGAGTGGGGTAAGATATTTGCAATTTACATAACTGACAAAGGATGCATATCAGAGACATATAAAGAACACTTGCAAATCAATTTTTAAATTGACAATCCAGTTTTTAAAGAAGGGCAAGAGATACCAATAAGCACTTCACAAAAGAGGTTATCCGAATGTTCAGTAAACATGAAAAAGCAATCTCATCAGTCACTAGGGAAATGAAAATTAAAACTACATTGAGATACTATTCTATCTATTTTAATAGCTAGATACTAATAGACTGAGAATGTATCTGTTGGTAACAACATAGAACAAATGAAATTGCCTGTGGGCTTGTAAATTGGTATAACCACTTTGGAAAACTGTTTGGAACTATCTACTAAAGCTAGATAGTTATGCACACACACATCCACAACCTAGCAATTCTGCTCCTAGTTATATACACAACAAAAATGCATGTACCATAAAAAGACATATACCAAGAATGCTCATAGTATTTACTTGTAATAGGCAAAAGCTGGAAATAGTCCAAATGTCCATTATTAGTAGAATGAAAAAATTAATCACATTGTATTCTTACAATGATACACCACACAGCAATGAAAATAAGCAAATGACTGTTAAAGACAATGACATGGATGAAGGTCATAATCAAAATGTTGAGCAAAAGAAGCCAGAAACAAAAGAGTATACAGTTTGTGATGCCATTTATATAAAGCTCAAAAACAAGCAAAACTCTTTTATGATATTATAAGTCACAATAGTGCTTGCCTTTGGGCAAAGGGCAGGTAATGACTGAGAGGGGTATGAAGGAGGTATTATATATAGGAAAGGTTCTATTTCTTGATCTGTTCTGGGTGTGGTTATATGGGAGTGTTTTTATAAAAATTCATTGAGCTGTACCTTATAATTTGTGTACTTTTCTCTATGTATATTATAATTCCATTTTGAAAACTTTATTAAAGAACAAAAAGATGATGGAACAGTGGAATATTTTTATATCCTGAATCTGAAGTCTTATTTTAGTTCTTTTCTCTTTGTATTCTGTATCCAAAACGTCACCCTGTCAAATTCAACTGTCCTCTCAAAGGATTCTTCACTATTACCCAACCAATTTTAAATGTATTCTCCTATACTAGAGTCAATCAAATGTAACAGTTCTTCCTTTAAAAATACCATTCTATTTTTACATTATATTTCTCAAATCTTTTTCAGTTACACCAAACATTGGCAGCTTTTGCCAAGCTTTTAATTTAGACTTACTGGTTAGAGATACTTCCCTTCTAGATACAAAAAGTCAATATTTTTCTAGATTTCCTACAGCAAAGCGCTCTGTCATCACCTATAAATTCTCATGCAATATCATCACCCTCCCAGATCATATTTCTGACACAAAACAGTATTACGAACTAAGAAAAAAAAGAAAAGAAACTGATATTACATTTAAAACAAAAAAACACTCTTCATTTTGTTGAAATCTCTAGATGTCAAAAACTAAATGAATAAACAAACCAAAAAAAATCAGAAAATGTCAGTTTACTTCCCCAGGAGCAGAAACAGTCATTCTTACACCCAAAGCCTGGAAAGAAACTCAACTCATATGCATACCTACTGCAATTATTCCGTTCTCCTCTCCTCTTCGTCATAACAAAGCTATATATTCCAAGCCAAAAGGAAAAAAAATTATTAGGTCCATTTTACTTCTTGACCAAACAGCTGCAATTCCATTTAAGACTAACATACATTCTAAATGGTTCTTTGCGCCTACTGAGTAGTTAATACTAGAGTTCAGTTCTCCAGCTACAGGGAAGAATGGCTGGAAACATAAAGCTGGACAAAATCTTGGCCAAGGTTTGTTTATGAAAAGATGCCTCTTTTGCCAACTAAATCATCTCTTGCCCCTGACTTAACAGCTTACCATTCCTTTTGTTCCCAAACTTCTGGAAGGACATGCTAAGGATGGGAAATGAAGTATCATTAACTTTCACTTTGCTATTCATCGCTTGCTTAAAATGATCAATTGTTGTTAATGGATCTAGTCATTTTTATTTAGAAACAGTCCATAAAAGAGTTTAAAATTTTAACTGTGCAGGATATTAGAAGACAGATCTTTCAAGTAACTATAATTTTGTTTCTAGAATGGGACATAATTTTTCTTTATTTTTTTAGATAGCTTTCCCCTATTCAGAATAGAATGTAACCATTGTTGATGATTTAGAAATTTCAGAAAAAATTTTTTTTTAAATCACTCAAGATAGCCATTAAAACATACTGGTATTTTTCCTTCCAGTCATTTGTCTACACCCATGCTCTCAAAACAAAACAAAAAAGAGAAAAAAGAAAAGGAAGGAAAAAAAACTGCTGACTTGTGTTCTGCAGTTTTTCATTTGCATTTTCACTTGCAATTATCCTTACATAATAATGAGCATTCTTCTGTCCTTAAATGCTCTTTATTGCTTTAACAAGATTTTTAATGGCTATACTGTCTTCTACTGTATAAATAAACTATAATTCACTTGGTTATTCAATGTTGACTTTAAATTCTTTCACTATGTACATCCCCTTACCTATTATACATTTTGTAGAACTATGCAGAATGCTACTTTGAAACCAACCCCGAACAAATTAATTTAAGCCCTGCCTGCTTACTTCCATCCTTCTCCTCCCCACCCCCAAATCAGAAGAGAATAAAACACCCCAAGCATTTTACGGTAAAATCCTCTTTGTGTGTAAAACCATTTCAGAGGCAATGTTGGGTTTATGAAATAACTTGACTAATGGATAAAAGATATGAATGCTTATAAGCCTTAAAGGTAATTTGAGGCTTTGTGTATCCTAATTTGTTAACCAAGGGAAAAATGAGAAATAATGGCATGTTTTTTTCCCCATTATCTTAATACATTTTTAAAAACAAAATACTTAAGACTAAGTTGACAATTTCTAATTATAAGGAATACCCCTAATCCCTTCAAAGTGGGATTTCTAGATTTTATACTGTATTACTACCTAAATAGGATGCCATGCTAATGACTATGGTGAGATGGTATGGTAATGCATAAAACAAAGAAAACAACTGGTACTTGAGAAATGCAGATTACAACACTGCCCATACGGTGCTTTTGAATCAAGTTTGCTGGCTTTATTTTTCAGGTTAAAATAATTTAAATTATATTTTCTTCAATTCCAGTTCTTGTTAACAGAGATGATCAAGAAACATGAAAAAAGTTCATTTTTACAAGTGAAGAAATGAACATAAAAACAAGATATTAATATTCTGCCTATCAAGTTGCCAATGACTTTAAAAAATTATAATACTTGGTGTTAGCAAGGAGGTAGGGGTAGGAAGGGCCTTTCTGCAAGACAATTTGGCAGTATACTTCCTTCTCAATTAGAGATCCCACAAATCTCCAACTACATGTAAAATTCAGTCTTCACTCATAGGAAGACTTAACCCTGGCGCTGATATAATCCAAATGTTACTGTTAATTAATAGATGCGTCAACATCAAATATTTTGGGCCAATTACAGTTATTCAAATGTAAACTACTGAAATTTTTTTCTAGTTAACAAAGATTTGGATGTCTACCATATACAAAGGCCATAACAATTTCCTGAATAGCTATAGGTAGCTAACTGAATGAAAAAGAACTACTGTGGAAGAAAACTATGTGAACGTAATTTATTCAACTGAGAGGCTTAATGATCTGCCAAAGCTTATAGGAACCCCAAAAATCCATTTCTGAAGTTATGAATAGCCTATTTCACACACTCATTTCCCTGAGAAAACAAATAACTATCTAAAACATTACATGTTACCTAGGTGATGTGACTAGACAAAAGCATTGTTTTCATCCTATTAATAACACCAACCTATACAAATGGCTTGTACTTATTTCTAAAACAATTCAGATGCCTGCCTACTAAGGGACATGTAAAAGAATTAGGTGATTTTTTTAGTTTAACCAAATCTCTCTCCTCTTTCTGACTTCCCTGTCATTAAGCAGGCTCAAAACATCATGGTAAACTCTAATCACAGTTTACCCCCTAAGATTCATCCAGACAGTTTACCTACCTAGTCCTGAAAATGATATACCTGAAACATCTACTGTTGGTATGCTTCTTTCCATTATCACTGCCACCATTCATTCAAGCCCTCAATTCTTCTTGCTGGACTCACAGTCCTTGCTAGCTTCCAGCCTCCTGTCTCTACCATTACATTCTGTCCTATGCATGATGCCTCTTAAAGGTGTGTGACTTCCCTACTCAGAAATTTTCAGTGGTAGAATTTTTAATGACACAGAAAAATACTTAAGATAGAATGAATGGGAAAAAAAGCATAGGCAAAAACTATATACATACACTACAGTCTCGGTTATGTTAAAAAGCATGTCTGTGTATACATATGGGAACAAGAAAAAATGTAAACACACACATCCCTACATAAAGAGAAAAGGGAGGGCCAGGAAACACATCAAATGGTCACAGTAGTTATCTTTTACTTGTAAGGCTAGGGTCATTTCTGCTTTCTTCTTTATAATAAACAGATTTGTGGTAAAGTGTCTTTTAGTAAATAAAATATCTCTACAAACCATCTATAATGAAAATATAGTTAATGTTATAGCCATTAAAATACTTTTTAAAGAATATTTCACATGCTCCCCATTACCTATGTCTAATTCCTCACCCCCAAGAGTACAAGGCCCTCCTCAGTCCAGCCCCCATCTCCCTACTCTTATTCCTTATGACCTCTAATATAAACTGGGCTCCGTAAAGACCAGATTAAATCACTCATACTGTTCCTTGAGCTGTTCTTTCAAACTTCCTTGCTCCAAATGTTCACTCCACCTGGAATATGGTCCCTTCCCATTTCCATCCATCAAAAACCTGTGTTGTTTAAGGTCTATTTTCAATGATCCAGAAATAGCAAATACTACCACACCCCTTTCCCTGGTCCACAGCAGACAACACTAATTGACTTATCTGAATCAAGATTCCTCAAAATCCTCAATTCAGCAGCCCTAGGAAATCCTTACTAATCAATCTACGTTGACATACAAAATGAAACTTATCTGCCATTCCTGTAGCAATCTAATGTAATTGCCTCTTCTCCCCTATCCCAAAAGTTCTTAGTACTCTATGGAGCTTATCTCCTCTACCTTCCTTTCAGAATCATTTACTTGGGGCTTCCCTGGTGGCGCAGTGGTTGAGAGTCCGCCTGCCGATACAGGGGACACGGGTTCGTGCCCCGGTCCGGGAAGATCCCACATGCCACAGAGTGGCTAGGCCCGTGAACCATGGCCGCTGAGCCTGCGCATCCGGAGCCTGTGCTCCGCAACGGGAGAGGCCACAACAGTGAGAGGCCCGCGTACCACAAAAAAACAAAAAAAACAAAAAAACAAACAAGAAGGGAATTTTTTTTTTAATGTGGAGAGATGAAAAGGAAAAATAAAAAGTTAAAAATCAAGTAAGGCATCAACAAAGTTAGGCAAGTAGTCCAGTAAAGACATAAGAATTTGTACCTAAATCAGAAACCCAGTTCAAGAGATATGGGTAGAGGAAAAGCCAGAAGTACAGTAAGACTCATACTGCCATCTAGAGGTTAAAGGCTAGTGAAAAATCATTTTTCTCCTCAATCAATCAAGTACAGTTAATTTAACTTCTAACTATTATAGATAGAGGTACAGGCTTTGTAAAGTAAGCCAGTCAAAGAAGTCTGATGTCAGGCCACAAAGAAGAATATCCAGGGTGTAAGAGTCCCACCTATTCTCTCCCTGCCCCCCTTCACAGATTAAAATAAGAAATTAAAAGAGCTAACTGTTCTTTACAATTTTCTCTATATGGGAAACAATTTCTAACTACTACAAATGGTCACTTTTTCAAAAACCACATACCTAGATGGTGGAGAAGTCTACTTTACCACAGCCTAGCTTGGAAGCAGAAGTTTTTCTTTGGTACCACCACCAAAGAAAGTTGTACCAGGGAATTCCCTGGTGGTCCAGTGCCTAGGGCTCTGAACTTCCACTGCAGGGAGTGAGGGTTCCATCCCTGGTTGGGGAACTAGGATCCTGCATGCTCCGCCACATAGACAAAAAATAAATAAAAAAGAAAGAAAAGAAAAGAGGGGCTTCCCTGGTGGCGCAGCGGTTGAGAGTCTGCCTGCCGATGCAGGGGACATGGGTTCGTGCCCCGGTTTTGGGAGGATCCCACATGCCGCGGAGCGGCTGGGCCCGTGAGCCATGGCCGGTGAGCCTGCGCATCCGGAGCCTGTGCTCCGCAACGGGAAAAGCCACGGCAGTGAGAGGCCCACATACCGAAAAAAAAAAAGAAGAGAAAAGAGAAAGGGAGGAAAGAAGGAAGGAAGTTATACCAAATAATTTCTGGTACAGACAACTTCATCAGTGTAGACTACAGGGATGACATAGGTTTTAATGGGGAAGTCTCAACCTTTTTTACAATAAAATGCTGCTTTTTAAAAACTGGTAAGTGATTAAATTTAGCCAAATAATAGTCCTACCGAAACAGCTAAATGAACATACAGGATTAAATGATAAATTAGCAGAAGCAACTACTTATATCAAAATAAGCTAAATTTCTTAAAGCTTTTTTAGACAGTAATATACTCAGTGTGATCTTAATAACTTTTTACCAATCTTTACTTTACCAATCTTTACTTAATAACTTTTTACCAATCTTTTCTTTATAATACAAGGTAATTTCAAACCAGTACAAGTAAATGAGTATAAATCAAATTGAGATTTTTATTATATGGTATATGGTGAAGTGTAATCAACAACAAATGCATCAGATTCAACCTCTTCATGATAAAAACACTCAACAAACTAAGAATAAAAGATAACATCCTCAGGGAGTTCTTTGGCAGTCCAGTGGTTAGGACTCCATGCTTTCACTGCCATGGCACGAGTTCAATCCCTGGTCAGGGAAATAAGATCCCACAAGCCTCACAGTGCAGCCAAAAAAAAAAAAAAAAGGATAACATCCTCAAACTGACAAAGGGCATGTACAAAAAATCTAATATCAGACTTAGTGCTTTCTCCCTAAGATCAGGAGGAACACAAGAATGTCCACTCTTGCCACTTCTATTTAACACTGTACTAGAATTTCTAGCCAGGGCAATTAGGCAAAAAAAGAAAAAAAAAGGAAAGGAAAAGAGAAAAGAAAGAAAGAAGGGAGGGAGGAAGAAAGGAAGGAAGGGCTGGATGATTGGAAATGAAGAAGTAAAATACCTCTATTTGCATATGACATAATTCTGTATAGAGAAAAATCTTAAGTAATCTACTAAAACACAATTAGAACTAATAAATGAGTTCAGTAAAGTTGCAGGATATAAGATCAATATACAAAAATTAATTGCATTTCTCTACAGTAGCAATGAGCAAACTGAAAATGAAATTAAGAAAACAATTCCATTTATAATAGCATCAAAAAATTAAAATACTTAGGAATAAATTTTAACAAATTAAGTGTAAAACTTATACTTTGAAAACTACAAAACATTGTTCAAAGAAATTAAAGGAGACCTGAATAAACAGAAAGACATACCACTTTCATGAATCACCTTAATTTCATTAAGATGGCAATACTCCCCAAACTGATCTACAGATTCAATGCAATCCTTACCAAAATCCCAGCTGACCTCATTGCAACAACTGACAAGTTAAAATTCCTATGGAAATTCATCGGATCCAGAATAGCCAAAAACAAATCTTGAAAAAGAAGAACAAAGTTGGAAAACTCACACATTCCAATTTCAAAACTTATTACAAAGTTACAGTAATCAAGACAGTGAGGGACTGGCATAAGGACAGAAATATAGGTCAATGGAATAGAACTGAGAATCCAGAAATAAACCCTCATGTTTGTGGTCAACTGATTTTTAACAAAAATGCCAAGACAATTCAATGGGAAGGGAATAGTCTTTTCAACAAATGGTGCTGAAACAACTGGATATCCACACTCAGAAGAATGAATTGGGATCCCTACTTCACAATATATATAAAAAATTAATCTAAAATGGATCAAATACCTATAAGAGCTAAGAATAAAACTCTTAGAAGAAAGCACAGGCATAAATCTTTAGGACCTTAAATTAGGAAACGGTATCTTAGGTATGACATCAAAATGTAACCAACAAAAGAAATAACTGATAAATTGGACTTCATCAAAATTAAACTTTTGTGTCCCAAAGAATACCATCCAGAAAGTAAGAAGACAACCCACAGAATGTAAGAAAACCTTTTGCAAATTATATATTGAATAAGCGACCTGTTTCTAGAATAAAGAACTCATATAACTCAATAATAAAAATACAAATAATCCAATTTTAAAATGGGCAAACGATCTGAATACAGGTCTCTAAAGAAGATATACAACTAGCCAATAAGCACATGAAAACATGCTCAATATCACTAGTTATTAGGCAAATGCAAATCCAAAGCACAATGAGATATCACTTCTCATAATATATCCACTAGGATGGATTATGTAATAATTTTTAAAAAACAAATAATAAGCATTGGCAAGGTGTTGAGAAATTGGAACCTTCATACATTGCTGGTGGGAATGTTAAATGGTGCAGAGTCAGTATTGAAAATAGTCTGACAGTTCCTCCAAAGGTTAGATGTAGAGTTACCATATGACCCAGAAATTCCACTCCTAGTTATAAGCTAAAGAGAACGAAAACATATGTCCACATAAATACCTGTACATGAATGCTCACAGCAGCATTATTCACACTAGCTGAATAGAGGAAATAACCCAAATGTCCACCAACTAGTGGATAAACATAATGTGAATAACTGGTAGATAAATAGATCTATACAGTAGAATATTATTCAATCCTAAAAATGAAATGAAGTATTGATACATGTTACAACATAGATGAACAATGAAAACACTATGTTAAGTGAAAGAAACCAGTCACAGAAGACCATATATTATATGACTCCATTTATATGAAATGTCCACAGTAGAAATTCATAGACACAGAAAGCATATCCTTGGTGGCCTAGGCCTATGGAGTTTGGGGGAAAATGAGGAGTGACTGCTAATGGGTACAGAATTTCTTTGAGGGGTGACGAATATGTTCCAAAATTGATTGTGGTGATGGCTGCACAACTCTGAATATACCCAAAATCATTGAATTGCACACTATTAATAAATGAATTGCAGGGTATGTGAATTACATACCAGTAAAGCTATTATAAAAAAAGGAAAAAGAAGAAATGCATCAGAACCCCAAGCTTTAGCCCTAGTTTCAAATGGCACGGTCTTCTGCTTTCCCAATCATCACATCCTATTTAAAAATTATCTTGAATATAGCCAGTAAGTAGGTCATCTGCATAACTACTACAAGGTTTGTAGCTTTCAAAGACGGGGGAAACCTTTTTTAAAAAAGGACAAAAACTGTTGAGAATCAGTATTCAGTAGGATTTACTGGGTTCAATGGGTCTTAGGAATAAAACAAGGTACGTTCTGTTGCAACTTAACATGACTAAATCAGGATCATGCCCAGATCATAATAGCAATGGAGTAGGGGTCAGGTAGAAGATAAAACCAAACCATTACCAACAAGCTTCACATTATCTTTACTATGGGTGGTTGATCATCCACGGTCATAAGAGAAAAATTCCAGACATTATGAGAACTTCAAATGTTACTTCTCATCACTAAAACACAGACTATCCAGAAAAAGAACAATTTCTAGACGCTTCCACTTTTTCAGTTTTAAGTCAGTGGATTTCATTTTAAAAATCTGTCATTTCAGGACTTCCCTGGTGGCCCAGTGGTTAAGAATCCACCTGCCAATGCAGGGGACCACAGGTTTGATCCCTGGTCTGGGAAGATCTCACATGCCGTGGAGCAACTAAGCCCGTGTGCCACAACTACTGAGCCTGAGCTCTAGAGCCCGCAAGCCACAACTACTGAGCGCATGCTCCACAGCTACTGAAGCCCGCGTGCCTAGAGCCCCTGCTCCGCAACAAGAGAAGCCACTGCAATGAGAAGCCCGCACACCGCAAAGAAGAGTAGCCCCTGCTCGCAGCAACTAGAAAAAACCTGCGCGCAGCAATGAAGACCCAATGCAGCCAAAAATAAAAATATATATACATAATAAAATAAATTTTTTTAATCTGTCATTTCATCTAAAGGCATCAAGTAGTTGATCATGCATTCAATCAGCAAATACACATTGCATGTTTACCATATGCCAGGTACTCTGTGGGCTACAAAGACAGCCCCAAAATATGATTCTCACCTTAAAGAGTTACAATTAATCCAAGAGATAAGACACGTACCAAAAATCTCCCAGAATGATAAAATGAAACAAACGAACTGCTCTAGGAGCAATTTGGGAGGCCAAGAAAGCGATTTCACTTTCCAGATCGGGTATAAAAAGGAAAGGCTGATAAAAGAGGTAGATTCTGGCTGAATAATGAAGGACAAATAAAAGTCCTAATATTAGAAATAGGTCAGGGAGGGTTTTCTGAGAAAAAGGAATAGCATGAATAGAATTAAGAAGATGGGGGAGTGTTCCGGGAAGAATATTTCAAATGAGGACAATGCATGGTGTTCTGGTAGAGGAGAAGTAAGAAGGCTAGACATTAGGCTCGGCCCCGAGTGAAGAGGATTCTGAATGCCATGCTAAGGAATCTGAATTTTATCATATGGGTAATGAAGTACTACTAATGACTTAAGAGCAAAGGACAAACAGAAGCAAATGGTACTTTGGAAAAATTAACCTGTTAGTGGTAAAAAAGATGGACTGATATGAGGTAGTTGAAAGGCAGGGAGGGCAGTTAGAAGGTGACTACAATAGTTTCAGTAAACAGGAAGGACACTGAACTCAGATGGAAGTAACAGAAATGGAATTCTTTATATGGTAAGGCAGTTTTTTATATTTTTCATGGGAATTTCACATAAATTAACTGCCCAAATCAAGTCAGAGGGCCCCAATCATGAAAAGCTATAAATACCTATACAAAACATTATTGCATTCCAAAATCTGCACACCAAAAGAGTTGTCTGAGGCATAAAAATGTACCAAATCAAAGGGCAGGGTTCATCTTCCAAAAGATACACTCTAGTTACTATCAGCCCTAGAAGGTTCACATTATCTCTATACTAACATTTAACAATGCTCCAGGGAAGTGACAAACAATCTTGTTTTGAGGACAAATATTTTTTGCATTTTTTTCTTTCCATCATCTTTATCAGTGCAGATATTTGCATGAAAACAGGATCACTGGTCCTTGGGGATTCATCAGTTCCTATTGCTTATTTTTCATCCATGTCATCCTCTCAATTAATGCAGGAAAGAGGATTGAGAGAGACTTCGAAACACCAGATTAGGGTGTCAAGTAAATGTCAACCCCTAAAGTAGATGAATAATCTGTAAGGACAAAAAAAAGATCTTGTTTTTATGCAAATACACTATATACAATAAAACAAAGAGTTTGTATCCAAGAAGTCCACTCCGTATCAATGTGATTCTTTCCAACTCTAAATTTAAAAACTATTTTCTGTATGTCAGCTAATTGTTATGATTGGGGAAAATAACAATCAGTAGCAAAGCACTGCTACAGAAGTTGAAAGAAGGTTGAATTTTGAACTAGAAAATAATTTTGAAAACTCTCAGCCGTGCTCATGGAACTCGTCTGGCAGAATTTTGGTTCCATGCTTAAGGTGACTAAGCTAGGTGACTTCAAACCCCTACCTCCAAAGCCTTAAGTTTCAGAAATATAAATACTTAAAAATAATAATGATTTTAACTGTATGGATTAAAAACTGAAACAAACCACACCAAGTTTTTGATTCTGTGGAAAGACATTAACACAGATTTATTGATGCTCAGAGAACCGACTCATTATTCTAAAAACTGATAAAGAGAAAGAATCATTCATCCAGTAAGAACAGCTTTCAAGGTAATAAATAATACATAGTCGATAAGATAAAGTTCTTTACAGAAAAATTCTAGCTAATAAGAAGGAATGACAGAATTAGTGTATTACCATTTCGCAACCTATAATAAAATAGTGAATTTAGGCAGTTTTCAAAGGCTGCTAAAACTCTGGGTGTAAGGCTGATGAAGAATTTTACAATGAATAATAGATGAGGCTAGCAATACCTTTATCAATGAATTAATCTTAACATCACAAAGAGAGACAAGCAGACACGATGTACCCTTCTATAGGATGTATACAACACCATTTATGAAATACTCTTGCCAAATTGAAAATAAAAATAAAAATCAATCCTGTATTTGTGTGAGCTTCTAAATCTAGTTACTGGGAAATAAAAAGGGATAGATGGACATATTAAGCACTACCACAGGGATGTAAGCAAAAAAATCCAGAATGTGGAAAATTCTACAGAACAAATAACAATAAATGGCAAAGGAAAATAAACGGGAGGTGGAACTCTGACAGATTAAAAGAGACTTAAGAAACATATCAAATACAGTACCTTATTTAAATCCTGATTCAAACCAATCAACTATATAAAGACAATTATGAGTCAACCAAGAAATCTGAATCCTGATTGGCTATCTGATGATATTAAGCAAGTATATTAAAATTTTTTAGGCACAATAATGGAATTGCAGAGAGAGAGAATAATGGATTGAGAGAGAGAGAGAAAGAGAGAGTCCTTGTCTTTTGGACTCACATATGAAGTTATTTGGTAGTGAGACGATATGATGCCTGAGATTTGCTTTTAAGTAAGTATGTAGGTTGGTATAAGTGCAACAGATTGGCCATATGCTAACTATTGAAGCCAAGTCATAAGTATATGAGGTCAATATTCTACTCTCTCTCCTTTGGTATATGTTTAAAATTTTCCATAATAAAAAGTGAGGAAAAAATACTTCATTATCTTTCTCAGTAGGAAAATAGAAAAAGAAAAACTAATCAGAAGAAATTTAGTAATTTTATCTACTACAAACTAGAGACAACACTGTTGAAAAACACATTTGGTAATATAGCATCTTCTTTATATAATGAGCATAAAACTTTATTTCATAAGAAAAATTGACACAGAGATAAAGGATTGATCGCTGTGATCATTACAGCATGTATTATCCAGAGCTAAAAACAGAATCAAGTTCTATACTGTACAAGCCTCGCATTCATGAATTTAATAATCACAGGGTTTTCATTATAAACCCTTGAGGTCCATGACATACACGGTAATCAGTAATTTTGCCAAGACATAAACGTTAATCACGAGAAATAAATGACTAGTACACAGGGGAGTTAGGTAACAATGAGTGAACCTAGCAGACCACCTAGCAACCATACCTCAAAGCAGTTTTTTGTTCTCTGCTCCTTGATTCATGAAGTGATTAAAAAATGTTTTCTTGGTAAAAGAATGTCACCTGCTAATGACAGTAATGGAAATAAAGAAAATATAAAGAGGACTAAGGAAGTGTTGTCTATTAGTCAAAAATTAGAAGTTTTAAATTATATTTTAAAGTGAAATGTTGAATTTGGTAGTAAAATCAATGATGTGGACAAATCCACTATATGCTCTATAAACAAGAGAAACAATTTGTGAAACTATTGTTGGGATTGTGCTAATCAGTACAAAACTTGCAGTTATGAAGAACGTTATAAGCTATAGTAGCCTCTCAAAATTGTGCATTTATGAAGGTCTCTGGAGGTACCTATCCAAGGAGAACAAAGTTCTAACCACTCTAATTATGTTGAGTATTTCTTTCAATTACAAAATGAAAATTTTCTACAATTCCTTTTCCAGTTTTATAATGAATACAGTATGGAAAGAGATATAGTTTCTAAAGAAATAATTTTAAACTAAAAGAATGGACAGCAGACAGGAATAGATGAGAACTTTAAAAGCATTACTCATGCTAGCAGATTATGTTCTTGGTCTGTTATATAACCCTTCCTTTGGGGAAGAAATCCTCCCCTATTGCATTCCACATGATTTGAGTCAGACTAACCATTCCAACCTGCCTCTGCAGCCAGGCCCCAGGCCTGGCCCATCTCGGTGCTCTTTGCTACTTGGCCAAAGGACTGGTTCCAGGATAGATATGTGAGCCAAGATGGAACAGTCAGAGTCCTCCCCAGGACCTTTCTTCTGGAATGTTCAGAAAAGATGTTCTTTCCTTTGGGATTACAAGATTTAAAGACATGAACTGGAGTTCCTACTGGCCACCTTCCCCAGTGCTAGATCAAAGAATAACAACTCATGAGTGAAGCAGAGCTTTGAGATGCAAAACTCAAAAAGTAAGAACAAGAGCACATTCCAAAGACATTATTAAGAGTCATGGATCTGGGGAGGGATGGACTGGGAGTTCGGGATTAGTAGATACAAACTACTACATTTAGAATGGATAAACAAGGTCCTACTGTATAGCACAGGGAGCTATATCAAATCTCCTGAGATAAACCATAATGGAAAAGAACATAAAAAAGAATGTATATACATGTATAACTGAGTCACTTTGCTGTACAGCAGAAATTACTACAACATTGTAAATCAACTATACTTCAGGGACTTCCCTGGTGGTCAAGTGGCTAAGACTCCCCACTCCCAATGCAGGGGACCCGGGTTCGATCCCTGGTCAGGGAACTAGATCCCAAATGCCACAACTAAGAGTTCACATGCCGCAACTAAAGATCCCGCATGCCACAACGAAGAACCCGCGTACCACAACTAAGACCTGGCACAGCTAAATAAATAAATAATATTTTTTAAAAACTATACTTCAATAAAAAGTAAATAAATAATGAGTCATGGCTCTAGAGATGCTCAAAGCTATTTCTACTCCTAGAATTTTGATTTATGTGAATAAAATCCTTCTTTTGCTTAAGCTAGTTTGACAACATTCTATCACTTAAAACTCTAAGAGTTTCCAATATATTTTCATTGTACGGCGAGAAACAACTTGTAACCTAGTAAACTCAGTAATTATTCCAGCACACTCTATCATAAGTGGCATACTTTTGATTACAATGGCTTCTTACCTTTAAAACACCTAATAAAGATACTTTCTGAATTATGACAGAACTCATCACGAAATATACAACATGCAACCCTGAATAAATGTGATCTGGGTACTCACATTCATCCAGCCCCAACTGATAGGCCAGGTTCTGAAGGCCTCGTACCTTCTCCATCAAATTAGCTGTGGTGAGGCTCCCCAGTTCTGAAACAGAATCATTTATTTCATTACCATTTCTTTCCACTGCTTTCTAGTAACAACTCATTCAGGTTGCAAATCCTTGTTATAAATGTTTTCAAGTTTAATTCCTATAGAAAAATAGAAAATGGATTCATCTCTTCTCATCCAATCATTCCCCCTACACACACACACACACACACACACACACAGGCATACCAGTGAATTTTCCACCACTGCAAAATGCCTCAGATGAGCTTACCCACTTAATGAGAAGAGAGTCATCATAGACACAATAGCAAATTATGTGTTTTATCCTGAGGATCCTTTTATTACATTCATTTTGCCAATCACACAAAATGAATACACCATTAAAATATGAAACTTGTGATCCGACACAGAACTGA
Organism: Lagenorhynchus albirostris; assembly: GCF_949774975.1. NCBI lineage: Eukaryota > Metazoa > Chordata > Mammalia > Artiodactyla > Delphinidae > Lagenorhynchus > Lagenorhynchus albirostris. Next base: position 28,443,036 of record NC_083095.1, read on the forward strand.
GAAAGCCTACAGACAGATCTCTGTCTCACTGTCATTTACAAGTCCTCATTATTCCAATTAATAAAACAGCAATAAAACACTCTTCCCTATTTCCCTAAGTTTAGAAAACAAAGACTAAATATTAATCCAAACTTTACCTTCAAATCAAATTCCTATAAAAATTTTTACGTTTACCAGATAAGAAGACAGTATACTTAAAATAAAAACTTACTTTCTGAGATTTTCCTTTAAATAGCACCCAATTCCTTTTAGGTTTTAGACATAGGTCAATTTGCATGAAACATAATGCTCTGATCCCTTACTAAAACTTTAAAGTTTCCTTAGAAAATACATGCTGATGGGATATTATATAAATGTCTGTTTGGAACATTACAACAATGAACCCGAGATGCCCTTGAGACTTAATTTTCCCTTGGCTGGAGGAGGGGATCTGCTTTTAAGCATTTCATGCAGAAGAATGAATTACTTCTGAAATCAAATAGAGGTGTTATTTTCTGCAACTTATCATGCCACACTCATTATCTATATCTGGCATAAGTAGGCTTTCTTGATCTGTTCAGCTGCTTAAATAGCTTAAGAATCCCAGATTTTTTACCTTAACTTCAGTCTATTACTTCACAACCATCATGGATCTTATCACCAGAAGGATGATAAAAAAATTAAATAAAGTAGAGCAAAATCAAGGAAAATTAATGTTTTTTAATTTAAATTTCTACTTTGTGGTTGAGTTCCAAGTCATTTATCAGACAACAATATTCACTACTTACAGTATTCTTTATGAGAGAAACTGATGAGATAGAAAGAACTAAAAGACAGCTCTTAACCCACTAAGGGGCTGTCAGTTAATAGTCCTGGCAGCAATATATGGCAGTAAATCCTAAATAAAGCACTTGTGTTATAGCGGTAAGAGACTAGTCTTAAAAAGATCATGGTTTGCAGCTTCCCTGGTGGCGCAGTGGTTGAGAGTCTGCCTGCTAATGCAGGGGATGCGGGTTCGTGCCCCGATCCGAGAAGATCCCACATGCCGTGGAGCGGCTGGGCCCGTGAGCCACGGCCACTGAGCCTGCGCGTCCGGAGCCTGTGCTCCACAACGGGAGAGGCCACAACAGTGAGAGGCCCGCGGAAAAAAAAAAAAAAAAAAAAAAGATCAGGGTTTAAATTTTAACTCTTTCTAATAAACCTTGGTTAAGTTAACCTCCAAAACTTAGATATCATACCTAACTCACAGAACCTGTATAAGAATTAAATAAGAAAATTTATGTGAGAACTTTTACTTAACTCTAAGCATCATACAAAATAAAGTTAATATTAAAGGAATTTAGCAGCAGAAGAAATCATTATTACTGAGTCTTGAATTGGCAGGATTTCTACACATGGAAAAGTAGAGAAGGGCATTTAGACATGAAGAACCATGAATAAGGATGGTTAAATAGGCAATTTGAAGCCAAGAATACTGGTAAGGGAATAATGAGAGAAAAATTGGAATGGTAGTTTGTTGAGGAGCATAAATGTCAGGTTAAAGGTTAAACGTCACCAGCACTGCTTACCTTTCAACATGTCGATATCGTCACGTTCTATTTCAGCCATCCATTTGGGTGGAGAGCTAGTAATAGGCTGTCAGAAAATAAGAATATATCCATTCAGATATACGCAAAGTATGAAGAGACCCTACTCTTCTTTCTTATAAGAAAAGGAGTTTTTCACACAGCCTTTAGGTTGTTTGAAAATACTGGCAAATTATAATTTCAAAGACCTAGATTTCTCCAGGTTCAGATATGGCCTACAAATAAAACCCTTAGAAAATAATACTGCTCATCTTTAAAAGCTGGTTTTAAAGAAATGATCTTGGAAGAATTAGGTCTGACCACTGTTACTGTTGTATGCATAAAAGATTGGTAGAGTTGTGAAAGAAATTACTTGAAATTCAGTACTGATGAAAGCCTCCAACTGAACTGTTTGAAACAATAATCAGGAAGTAACATTCTCTGGCAGAGGAGAAGATTCAAAGAAGAACCAAAAATGAGAAAATCTTCAATCTGAATGAGAGAAGATTGGAATGATCATTACTTGAAATTTCATTTTATTGTAAACATTTCAGAAAACTTTAGAATTTTAAGTTTCTTTTCATTTCTGAAAGTGAACTTACAAAACATGAAAGAGAACCCATTCTTGGAATAGCTTTGGAGTAACAGTTTTCAATCCTGGTTGCACATGAGAATCATCTGTGTAACTATAAAAAAATACAGACAACTAGGCCATAACCCAGATGTACTGATTTAGAATATCAGGGTCTGGGAGAGGGTCCCGTGGAAAGAATGGAGCAAGGGCATTACATATGTATTTTTTATTATTTATTTATTTTTATTTTTTTTTGCAGTATGCGGGCCTCTCACTGTTGTGGCCTCCCGTCGTGGAGCACAGGCTCCGGACGCGCAGGATCAGTGGCCATGGCTCACGGGCCCAGCCGCTCCGCGGCATGTGGGATCTTCTCGGACGGGGGCACGAACCTGTGTCCTCTGCATCGGCAGGCGGACTCTCAACCACTGCGCCACCAGGGAAGCCCTCTTTTTCTTTTTTTTTAATTGAAGTAAAACTGCCATATAACATTATATTAGTTTCCGGTGTATAGCATAATAATTCAATATTTGTGTGAATTGTGAAATGATTGCCACAATAAGTCCAGTTAACATCTATCACCATACATGGCTACAAAAATTTTTTTCTTGTGATGAGAACTTTTAAGATCTATTCTCTTAGCAACTTTCAAATATGCAATACAGCATTACTAACTATAGTCACCATGCTGTACATTACAAATCCAGGACTTATTTATTCCTTTTCCTTTTTTAAAAATTAACATTTATTTGGCACTCTGTGACAAGCAGAACACTTTATATGCATCATGTCATTTAATTTCCAAATCAACCCTATGAAACAGGTATTATTATCCTCCTCATTTTACAAATTAAAAAAAAACAGATGTATAGGAAGATTATAAATCACTTGCCTCAGGTCACAAAGCTATTGGAGCCAGGATTCAAAACCCATGAAGTCTGAGTTCAAAAACCACTACTCTATACTACCTTACCTTGAAGGCTCTAGGTCAAATTCACCACTTCTACTCCAGCAGGGAATCGGACTATACCAGGGGATCTTAACCTGGGGCCCTGGGATGGCCCTGAACCCCTAGAAACAAAACTCAATATATATGTGCATACTTCTAGGGAAAAAGTGTAGATATTTAATCAGATTTTCAAAAAACACCATGCTCTAATAAAAGTTTTCAAAAAACCACTTATTTATATTTACAACTTAAAGTACTTAGTTGTAACGCATATAATTAACTAAACTAAAAATTCATTATGAATGAGAATTTAAGAAAATTAAATCAGGTACTTTCTACTCAATCTACTAGATAAAATCTGATCTAATAATAATAGCTACAATGTACTGTTTATTAGTTCTTGGCAGTATGCAAAGTGTTTTACATGCATTATGGCATTTTATACTAAGTTCTATGAGGTACTTTCAGATGAGAAAACTAAGGCTCAGAAATGTTAGGAGGGCTTCCCTGGTGGCGCAGTGGTTGAGAGTCCGCCTGCCGATGCAGGGCACACGGGTTCGTGCCCCAGTCCAGGAGGATCCCACATGCCGCGAAGCAGCTGGGCCCGTGAGCCATGGCCGCTGAGCCTGTGCGTCCGGAGCCTGTGCTCCGCAACGGGAGAGGCCATAGCAGTGAGAGGTCCCCGTACCACAAAAAAAAAAAAAAAGAAAAAGTTAGGAAACTTGCTCATGTCACAGATAGTAAAGTAGCAGATTCAGGACTCAAATCCAAGTGTGTCTGACTCCAAAGCCCTATGCTATCCTGTACTCCTCATGCTCAGGCCTTCCTGGACGCTAAAGTGGCACACTCCAGCTTTCATACAACCCTAGCTCCTGAAAAAAATGAAAGAGGCTACAAAGTCAGACTCCCTTTGAACAAACATGCTCATAGGACCTGAAAGCCACAGGCCCAGAAGAAGGGCCTTAATATTTAACTCAGCACCTTTAACCCTATTAATGAGTGGAGAATGCTAAGCATATGGTAAGGTACTAAGAGAGTTATATTACAAATCCCCAATTTGTTACTAGAAAGAGCATTAGCTTTGGAATCAGACAGATCTGTGCTCAAATCCTGGCCTGTCACTCACTAGGACTTGGGCAAGTAACTTAACTTCCAAGTTTCTCTGCCAGTCAGTGCTTTTAACTTTGGGCACAAATGCTTTTAGGTCTGGTATAATGAATATGGATGCTAGTAATTAGACTTATGGGCTCAAAGCCTGGTTCTGCTATTTACAGCCTATGATCTTGGGTAACCTACTTAACCTCTTTGTGTCTATTTCTTTGTCTGTAAAATAGGGATAATAATAGTACCTATACCTCATATGTTTATTCTTTTTCTGTTTTTTTTTTTTTTTTTGGCTGCACCATGCAGCTTGCAGGATCTTAGTTCCCCAATCAGGGATTGAACCTGGGGCCGCTGGCAGTGAAAGTGCCGAGTCCTAACCACTGGACTGCCAGGGAAGTCCCCCTCACATGGTTTTGTAAACACTAAATAATGTACGTAAAGTACTTAGAACAGTGCCTGGCATATGGTATGCATCATGCACGTGCTAGCTAATATTATAATCATCATATTTTCCTGGTTGTGGGAATATATAAGAGAACATATTTAGAGCATCTAGCACAATGTCTGCTGTCCTGGAAACGGAAAAGTTGTGGCTCTAATGAATGTCTTCCTTCAGTTTCTGATGAGCCACTGAGAAATTTCAAAATCCTCTAGGGAGGTATAAGTTAAAGTCATAATGCATCACATAAACAAAAGAGAAAAGCTTCAAAATCATAGTTTGGGCAAAAAGAATACTGGCATTACATTAAATATTTCAACTGCCTTACCTTAAAATCTTTTAAGCTGAGAGAAGAGGCTAATAGTCAAAGGTCAAAATATCAAAATAGAGCATGAACATCATTAACATGATGATAATATAAACAGATTTCCAGGGCTGTGGTTACAAAATATTTTGAAGGCTATGACATTATTCTTGAAAATAAAGAAATAACAGATAGTTGAGATTTTACCCAGAAGCAAAATGTTGGGAAAACTTCATTAGGTAAGTAAGATATTACTTACGCTTTTGAAGGAAGCTGCAAATTCAGCAACACCTGGTACTAAAAAGAAAAAGCACAACATTAGTCATTCAGTAAACATTTTAGTGTCTCTTACATAGAGGATTCAAATGAGAAAACAGCCTTGTCTTCCAGGAGTTTATAGTCTGGAAGAAGAGACAGAGTAAATCAATAACTATAACATTTTTTAAGTGCTTCAAGAAAAATACCAGTTGCTATGGGAGGACAAAAAATGAAAATCTAAATCAGACTGAGGAGGCAGGAAAAGTTTCTCAGAGAAAATAATGCCTCAACTGAACTTCAAAGGATCAGGAGTTAGCTGAATAAGACGGTGGTGAGATCTAATATCTCTTACCTAAAATTTCCTTTTTAGGTATGCTATTCTATCAATCCAATTGTTTATTTAAATATCTCACAGAAAGAATCATATTAAAAAAGAGAAAAATAAAAATCAGGTATTTAAAAATAAGGTTCAATCTCACTAATAAAGAAATATAAACTAAAAATAATGAATATCAGTAACATCCAATACTGGCTAGTATGTAAGGAAATGGGTACTCCCATCCACAGTCATCCTCTTTCATATGCACAAAGATATATGTGCAAGGATATACATTGTTAAATTGTTTGTAACATCAAAACTTGGATATAACTTAGGTTTCCATATAGGGTATGAATACATAAGCTGTAGTAGATCTATACAATGAAATATTTTTAAAAAATGAAGTAAGTCTATACCTATCAACCTGGAAAGATCCATTAATAAGTTACTAGGTAGAATATGTTAAGCTGTAGATCACTGTACATATGACTTCATCATAACACAACAAAAAACTCTCTATACACTTAAAATATTTATTTGCCTATCTGCATAAGCATTTAAAAAAAAGAGGTCCAAAATATCAGTACTAAACTATAACAGCAGTTAACTTTATCAGAATACTTGAAGTAAGGAATTACTTTATGCATCTCGTATTGTCTGACACATTACAGATGAAGTTTAAAAATAATAATAATTTTTTTTTTTTTTTTTTTTTTGCAGTACGCGGGCCTCTCATTGTTGTGGCCTCTCCCGTTGCGGAGCACAGGCTCCGGATGCGCAGGCTCAGCGGCCATGGCTCACGGTCGCAGCCGCTCTGCGGCATGTGGGATCTTCCCGGACCGGGGCACGAACCCATGTCCCCTGCAACGGCAGGCGGACTCTCAACCACTGCGCCACCAGGGAAGCCCAAAAATAATTATTTTTTTAAAGGCTCTCTATCATTTCCTGAGTCACACTGTGTTCAGAAAAAATTAAACTACCAAAGAGCTATTCTTAACACCAGACCACAGAATTCAGTCTCTTCCTTTGAAGTAAAATTAAAATTTTAATCACTACAGCTAAATGATAACTCTTCAAAAATCTCCCTCAAAGTAGCACTGGTTTTCCTGCATTGATTTTTGAGCTGCTGCTTCTTTTTTTTTAATTAATTAATTAATTAATATTTATTTTTGGCTGCATTGGGTCTTTGTTGCTGCACACGGGCTTTCTCTAGTTGCGGCGAGCAGGGGCTACTCTTCATTGTGGTGCGCGGGCTCCTCACTGCGGTGGCTTCTCTTGTTGCGGAGCAAGGGCTCTAGGCACGTGGGCTTCAGTAGTTGTGGCATATGGGCTCTACAGTGCAGGCTCAGTAGTTGTGGCTCACGGGCTTAGTTGCTCGGCGGCACGTGGGATCTTCCTGGACCAGGGACTGAACCATGTCCCCTGCATTGGCAGGCAGACTCTTAACCACTGCACCACCAGGGAAATCACTCCTGCATTGATTTTGATATAAAGAAACCAAGAACTTACATTGCTCTGGCCAAAGATCTGGTGAAGCTCGGTCAAGTTTTTCAAAACTTAGCAAAGATGCTTCCAGATCTGCCCCTAGAACAAAACACTCAGATGAGCTAAGAAGATACAAAACACATTATTTTACATTTTATGACATATCAATCTCAAAGAACATAACAAACTGGAACACTCACTCACCTGGAAGTCTAGAGATTTGAGTTCTATGACTACTGATGCTACTGAGCCATGATGTTACACAAATAAGTCATTTCCCTCATCAAACCTTAATTTTCCCATCTCTAAAACAAGAACAATATTTTAGTGGGGTATTGGGAAAAATGAATGTCAACAAAGCCATCTGCATCTTTACTCATACTCTTGAACTTTCCTCCCAATCAATGAAGTATCCCTGCTCCCAAGAAAAACAAACTCCTCTGATAGGGCCCTGGATTCCATCTTCTCTTGCTTTGTCAAAGATGTGATCTTGAATAATCTCTTGCACAACCAGTTTCTACCTTTCTCTACTGGCTCAACTCAGCAAGTAAGCCTGCTCTGGAATTTACCTTCTTTGAAGATACTCTTCCTTGACCCCATGACTTCCTCACTCCTCCTTCACTGCAAAAGTTCTTGAGTTGTTCCTCCTGCTGTCTCCACTTCCTCACCTTACATTCTCTCCTTAACCTACAACAAACAGGCTTCTGCCCCTACATGTGTGGAAACGGCTGTTGTCAAGATTATCTATGACCTATGTTGCTAAATCAAGTGGTCACTTCTCTGTTCTCTCTTATGTGACCTCTTTGCAGCATCCACCCACTGACCACTCTCCTTCAAACACTCCACTTGCAGCTTCTATAAAACAATTATGCTGGTTTTTCTCCTTCCTCACTGACTCCATCAGTCTCCTCTTCCACTCAGGGCCCACCCTAGGCTGACTTCACTCCCTACCAAAAGTCTCCCAAAGAAATCTCATCTAGTCCCATAGCCTTTACGACCATTTATATGCCAATGACTTCACACTTCTACTTCCAGCCCTAATCTTTCCCCGGACTTTGGAGTTATATATCTAAGTGGCTACTTGACATCTCTCTCTATTAACATGTGTGAAAAACCATAATCCCCCAGTCTTCTCCGTCTCAATAAATAGCACCACCATCAACTCCAGTTCTCAAACCAAAAACCCAGGTGTCATCCTTCATGCCTCCCTTTCCTTCACTCTTCCATAACCAACCCATTAGTAAGTCCAGTAGTTTGTCCCTCTAAAACACACCATGAAATCACATTAATTAACCAAGGAACCATAGCTTCTCTCCTGGACTACTTCAATAGCCTCTTAATAGGTCTCCCTGCTCCCATTCTTACCCCTCCCCCTCCTGACCCCTAAATCTACACTCCACAAAGTAGCCAGACAGATTTTTTTTAAAATGTCAATCAGTTCACGCCACTCTCCAGCTTAAAGGACTTCTTCCCAGCTAAATTCATGAATGCACATCTATTGTGACCTATAAAATCCTACATGATCCAGCCCCTGCCTAATTCTTCAACACCATTTCCTCTCCATTCTTGCCCTGGTACACAGTAGGTGCTCAATATTAATGACAACAGTTAGGGACTTCCCTGGTGGCACAGTGGTTAAGACTCCATGCTCCCAATGCAGGGGGCCTGGGTTCAACCCTGGTCAGGGAACTAGATCCCACATGCATGCCACAACTAAGAGTTCGCATGCCACAACTAAGGAGTCCACCTGCCGCAATTAAGGAGCCCGCCTGCCACAACTAAGACCTGGCACAACCAAATAAACTAATTAAAAAAAAACAAAACGACAGTTAACATTTGTTGAGTACATATTGTGTGCTCGGTATACTAATTAGCTGCATAAATTGGTTGATTTAATGATATAAACAATGGTTCTTAACGTTTTCTGGGTAAGCCACATTTTTGAAGATCTGAAAAAAAAGTTATGGACTCACTCCCCAGAAAACATACATATTTATAAAATTTGTCAACATGTGCTTTTCTCTAAACTAATTTTTTTTCCCAAACATTCTCAGGGACCCCATGTTCATAGCAGGATTATTTACAATAGTCAAGACATGGGAACAACCTAAGTGTCCGTTGATGGATGAAGACATTGTGAAAATACACACACACACAATGGAATATTATTCGACCATATATAAATGAGGAAATCCTATCATTTGCAACAACCTGGATGGACCTTGAAGGCATTATGCTAAGTGAAATAAAACAGAGACAGAAAAACACTGTATGATCTCACTTATATGTGCAATCTAAAACAAGCAAACAAGTAAACTCATAGAAAAGAGATCACACTTGTGGTTACCAGAAGTGGGGGGTAAGAAGAGGGGTAATTGGAGGAAAGTGGTCAAAAGGTACAAACTTCCAGTCATAAGGTAAATAAGTACTAGGGGTGTAATGATGACTATAGCTAACACTGCTGTATGATATACAGGAAAGTTAAGAGAGCAAATCCTAAGAGTTTTCATCAAAAGGAGAAAAATTTTTTTCCTTTATTCTTCTTTCTTTTCTTTTTATTGTATCATTATGAGAAGATGGATGTTAGCTGAACCTATATATTTAAGTGAATTTCCAATAGCATTCTAATTGGGAAAGAACTCAACTCTAATAAATTGCCTAACTAAAGCATCCAAAAATGGCAACCAAAAAAAGCTGTGTGAAACACAAAATGCCAATTTTCAAATTCCCAAGGAATGTTACTGATGGAAAGTTCAACCATAACAAAATAAACTTATTGAGAGTAGGATCCAATAACCAACAAGTGTGACCCTATGATACCACAATCTGGGGCATAACTCAGACTCTACTGTGAGTGTTATTCTCATACATTAAGTAATTAATGGCTTTACTTAGATTTCAATTTTCTCCTTTTCAAAGATGTCCCAGCAATTTTAGCGTTAAAAAGAGAAACACTAGGGCTTCCCTGGTGGCTCAGTGGTTGAGAGTCCGCCTGCCGATGCAGGGGACGCGGGTTCGTGCCACGGTCCGGGAGGAACCCACATGCCACGGAGCAACTCACATGCCGCGGAGCGGCTAGGCCCGTAAGCCATGGCCGCTGAGCCTGCGCGTCCGGAGTCTGTGCTCCGCAACGGGAGAGGACACAACAGTGAGAGGCCAGCGTACCAAAAAAAAAAAAAGAGAGAAACACTAAATGACCTAAACTTTTTTTCATAGCAAGATAATTTAATGGTGATAATTTTAAATCTTAAAGACAGAAACAGGTGGAACACTAAAAATAGAAGTGAGAGAGCTAGGCAGTGGAATATTTTAGGATAAGATACTTATTTAGAAGCTAAATTTAAGTTCAAAGTGCTCAACTTGATTTTGTCAGATTAAAAAGATTACAGGGAGAGGGTGAAGCTCTGTAAAAGATGAGCATGAAAAGTTTTAAAAATCTAGAGTGCACATTGAGTGAGAGTGGATATGGCTAAAAGACCAAAGGAAAAAAATACATTTCCAGTATTCTTCATGGCCAAAGAGAGGAAAAGAAATTGAGAGAAGACAGGGGAAAAATCAAACATAAGGAACAAAACTTCTAAATATAAAGACAACTTAGTAATAAGCTAAAAATTTTAAGAGCAATTACTTCTACTGCTATCACTTGGCTGGTTTTTTTTAAAACTGTGGTAAATTATACATAAAATTTACCATTTTAATCAGTTTTAAGTGTACAGTTCAGTGGCATTAAGTACATTCACATTGTTGTGCAACCATCGTCACCATCCATCACCAGAACTTTTTCATCTTCTCAAACTGAAAGTCTGTACCCATTAAACAATAACTCCCCATTCCCTTGGTTGATTTTTTAAATGCCCTTTTTTTTTTCCTGAGGGGCGGGGAAAGGACATTTTAACAAGAGAGCACCCAGGCAAAATAATCTCTTTTGACTCCCAACACCCATAATTTCTTATACAGTATGTACCCGTGCTCAAAAAACTTAAGACTCAGTTAAACTTAAAACTAAGTAATTTATTATTTATGCATGTATCTAATCAGTCTTTCAATAAACGTGAATTGAAGGCCTACTGCTTGCCAGGCACTGTGCTAAGCCCTGGGATCCAACTATGAACAAGACAGACTTGGAATTTACAATCTGGTGTGAAAAGGGCAAAGTTAACATAATAACTATTCTGTCGATGAAGGTACAGAGAAAGTGAATAATGGTGAAGAAGGGCAACTCCAGATACTGTGTTCTGGGAAAGCCTCTCTGGGAGGTGACATTTAAATGAGACCTGAAACTGCAAAAGTGTTTACGTGTTTGATTAATCTTTTCCTTTCCCAAAGCACCTAGAAGAACGCCTTTCATATAGTAGGATCTCAGTATAGCTTTCCTGGCCTCAATTTCCTCATTCCTGAAACGAACTTCCAAGATTCCTTCCAAACACAAAATACCTTTGTTTGACAGAAAACTAACTATCAGTGAAATGGACGCAGGGATGGAGGTGGTCGAAGCAAGAATTAAGTGAGTCCAGAAATGACTGCAAGATCCTAACCCTAAAGCAGAACGGAGCGCAAAACCCTGTGGGTATACCAAAACCACTCAATTACTATCTGAGATGACTTGCCTCTTAGACAACATATAAGCAGAAATCGTTCATTCACTCAGACTTAAGAAACAACACATAAAGCAGAAGCTACAGAGGTTGAGACGTGTGCATGACTACGCTAGAAAGCTCAATTCTCATTTTCCTCGGGACTCTCACTGCGAGGGACCGAGAGGGTCTCTTCCTTAGCCGCCAGGGCAACGGTCCCAATCTAAGCAGACAGGAGAGAGTCACGTTTCTCTTGCGGTTCAATCCCGGGATGAAGTCAGCCACCAACCCTAGCAAGCGCTTAAGAGAATCGTTCCGGATGCTCAAAAAGAGGAGAATCGACCCTTCAATGGGGCGCCCGGAGGGGAAAGCTACACTAAGGCGCCTCCTTTCCTCTGCAGTATGTCCTCCTCGGCCCTCAGCCTCACCCAAATGGGGCTTTAGCGTACTAAAGCGGACCAGGGCGGAGGACCAAGGCGACTCTCGTCCTTTTGCCCAGAAAGGGTCCCAAGCAGGTGCCCTCCTCCACCCGCCTGGTACATTGCAGAGAAACTGGGCACCTCCAGAGCCGCTGTGAAGAACCGGCGAACTGAAGATGCACCCACCTTCCATGGAAAAGAAGTGGAAGGGAAAGGAGAGCCCACGAAAGATATGTAAGTTCGAGGGGCAGACGGAGAGTGGAAGTTCCCAGGAGAACACAGAAGGAGGTTGCAGGCGAAGGGTCCCTAAACCGGCTCTTACCGTCTGTGGGAGACGCCATCTTCCAACCCATGTCACGTGACGTGGCCAACCGTCGGCGGGAAAGCAAGGATCCATAAACCACGCCCCCAAAGAGAAACCCTATCCCCAACACACGGCCTCGTCTAGTTTCCCCGCCCCATAGGGCAATGTTTCCATGGCTCAGCCCCCAGTGCTTGCCATACCCCCTCGCGCCGTGGGTGAGGCGGAGCTACTGCAAAATTCTTGCAGGATCTTATTTACTTTCTTCAGTGGGTGGGGCCGCGGTTGTGCCTGTGGCCAATCCCGGTTCTGGGTTCGGGGGCGGCTTCCCCGTGTGCTCAATATAGAGTACCCAAGTCAGGGGCGGCTTCCCCACCTCCGCCAACAGAATTTGTTGAGGTGGAGGGGGGCGGCGAGAGCTCTATCACTTCTGACCAATCGCATACCCCCAGGTCTGGGACTGAGGGGGCGGAGTCAGGTGTTAGGACGAGTGATTGGCTAGGGGAAATTGTCCTTTCCACCAATGAGGAGGTGCGGCAGGATGGAGGGGAGAGGCCTGGCAGCAGTAGTGCTTGTGGACAGACTCAGACTGTAGAGGTGCGGGGGGCTGAGAAGACGCAACCGAGAGCCATGGCGGCGGTGGCGGCGGTGGCGGCGGCGGCGGCAATGCGGGCCCGGATCCTGCAGGCGAGTGAGGGTGGCGCCAAGGGGTCGCGAAACTAGAAATTCGGTCCTTTCCGTCCGCTCTCTGAGCCAGCCCCTTCATGGCTGACCCTCCTGTGCCCATCGGACCAGTGCGGCCCTGTCCCACACCTTACTCAGTATCCGCCTTCGTTGGATCCAGCCCTGGACTATCACCCCTCTCCCTTTTATTCTTGAGACTCCCTGTTTCTGGCTTTGGTCCACTCTCCTCCTCCAGCCCTGCCCCGCCCCTTGCCGTCACTCTCTTGCCCTCACCTCTATCGGTCGGCCCACCGTCTTTCCCTTTCACCTCTGCACCAGCCACCTCTCTGCCCCAGCCACCTCTCTGCCCCCAAAACTCCCCTTCTGGTCACCTTTCTTAGCATCCTGCCGGGAGCATCGAGATTGTTCCCTTCCCCCACCCTTCCCTTCACTGTCTACAGTCCGAGGTAAAGGCGGAGGTAGGAGGCACACGAGGGGCGAGGGTCAGTGAATGAACTTTGAATCTCCTTCTAGAAGTGTACACTAGGTTTTCCCTCAAAGCAGCCATTTGCTGAGCTATTTTCCCCAGCTATGGGTCTTTGTATTTTCCACAGGCTGTGGGCTGTGCCCTTGCTTGCCAAGACTTTGAGTTTAACTTTCTCTCAGCAAAGTTACAGTGTTTATGTTGGCCGTGAATAAGGACACATAGTTAATGCTACCAGTTTGTTCCAAGCATATGCAAAGGACTAAACATCTCTAAAGCACGTGATAGAAAATGGGAGCCAAGGAAGACAAGAAGTGTAAGTTCCAAGTTCCCACCCCCAAGTCAGCTCCTAGCCTGACTCAACTCTGCCCGTGGGGGTGGGGTGGGGGGATTAGGTCCTCTCAGAAGCCAGCCTAAGAATAGGAGATACAGAAGCTGCATGCCTGAGGCCTGTGATTTACAACTCTGTTCATAGCCTTTCCCCTTCCCCACCCCCACCCCCGCCCCACAACCCCCCGTTGTTCACAGCCTTACAAGGACTTAGATTATGAGGCAAGATTTACTACAGGCAACATTCTGGAACCTGCAAGAAGCAATTTTGCTTCTCTTACTCATTATATCCAGCCTGGGAACTTCTTCCTCTATATTGCTGGGCTGTTAGATAATATTAGTATTTACCAGGTTTCAGTGAGTTCTACTGCAGAGACCATGCATTTTTAAGATTCTTAGCAGAGTCGGCAAAGATTCCTGTTTAAATATGCTATTTAATGGGACAGTGTGGAGAATGGGTTGGAAGGGTTTGTCAAATGATCTGGCTTTCCTCATATTTCTTGATGTGATCCTAGTTCCGATTTTCTAGGTTTGTTTGTTTTTTTGTTTTTTGTTTTTGTAGTAGAGAAACAAAGTTTCCATCCTATACTTTCCATTACCAACTTCGCCTCAAACTCTTCTACTGAAATTGACTTTTTTCCTTTGCCTCCTCTGCCATCACAAGTCATTGAGAGCCTTAAGAAGCTATTTTGTCCTTTGCATCAAGGAAAAGAATCTCCCTTCCCAAGTACTTTATTTTAGAAATAGACACTGTTTTCTGATTCATTTTCAGAAACTTCTGAGTTGACCTGGAAAGAACAGAGATAGTAATTCTAAGTCAACTAGGAGCTACTGTAACATGACACTTTGATAAAGAGTAGTCTAGATTCTGGCAGTCAAGATATTATCACTCCCATTTAAAGATAAGAAGACTGGTCTGAAGTGACTCAATGACTTTCTTCAGTGATGCAGTGGAAAGAGCACAGGCTGCACAATCATACTTGGGTTCTATCCCAGCACCACCACTTCCTAGTTTTAAGAATATCTGTGAAGATTAGAATTAATATAATGAAGTAAGTTACCTGACACTAAAGGTCATCCAAAGTCTCCCAACTAGTAACTAATGCGGCTGAGAATTCAGAACTTACATCTTGGCATCTCTTTCTGTGTCAGGCACTGTCCCAAGCTTTGGGAAAGGAGAGATAAGTAAAATATTCACTGAACACCCCCCTATTGTAATGCAATGATAAGTGCTAAACAGTAAGAGTGCAAACAGTACTGTAGGAACCTAGAGAAAGAGCCCCAAATTCCACCTGTGCAATTCAGGAAAAGCTTCCAAAAGGGGTTGATCTGGGTTTAAGTATTGCAAGAGTAGGAGGCCTTTAGGTAGAGGGGAAGAGAGTTCCTGGTAAAGGAAATAGCAAGTATGAAATAAACATCTAGAGAACAAGGAGTTTGGTGTGACTGGACATAGGATAGTTTTTTCAGCAACAGTACTAATGAGTGTGTCTTGGAAAATGAAGGAAAGAAAGGCGATCTAACCTTTCAAAACTATATGATAATGTTTTATTATACCAGATGCAGTGCCTTTTATACCCTCTTGACAGCAAGGAGACTGTGTGCCAATGACAAAATAAAACTAAGTGGCCTAGGGCTTCCCTGGTGGCGCAGTGGTTAAGAATCCACCTGTCGGGCTTCCCTGGTGGCGCAGTGGTTGAGAGTCTGCCTGCCGATGCAGGGGATGCGGGTTCGTGCCCCGGTCCGGGAGGATCCCACATGCCGCGGAGCGGCTGGGCCCGTGAGCCATGGCCGCTGGGCCTGTGCGTCCGGAGCCTGTGCTCTGCGACGGGAGAGGCCACAGCAGTGAGAGGCCCGCGTACCGCAAAAAAAAAAAAAAAAAAAGAATCTGCCTGTCAATGCAGGGGACACGGGTTCGATCCCTGGTCCGGGAAGATCCCACATGCTGCAGAGCAACTAAGCCGGTGCGCCACAACTACTGAGCCAGCGCTCTAGAGCCCGTGTTCCACAACAAGGGAAGGCACTGCAATGAGAAGCCCATGCACCCGCAACGAAGAGTAACCCCCGCTCGCTGCAACTAGAGAAAGCCCGCATGCAGCAACGAAGACCCAGCACAGCCAATAAATAAATAACTATTTTTTTAAAAAAGAAAACAAAAAAAAACTAAGTGACCTAGAATGCTCCAGTTGGCTTATCCGTGCATTTTCTGCCCTGTAAGAGAATTTACATGAAACAAAATTAATATGCAACAATTGCTTGATGTGTACTCATTCTTTCATTCTGCAGAATATTATTGAGTGCTTACTCTAGTCCAGGAATGGTGCTAGGGGCTTAGGACACAACCATCTAGTGATCTAAGGGAGAGAGACTTAATAATTAAATAAGCTACTATTCCCTAGTGCGATATGAGAAATAGAGGAATTCGGGTGTTTTATGAACTTCATAATCAGGTACTTAGCCTAGACCAGAGATTGAGACTTAAAAACTTCCAACTCTGCTACTGCCCCTCTCACTCACAGGAGTTAATCTTGTTTTTTCTACTTCAGAGGAAACAAAAACCATTAGATGAGAATGTCCTCAACTTCCTGCTAGCAAGCCTACAGAACTGACCTGTACCTGTACCTGTACCCAAAGTGATAGGGAGCTAAGGAATAGACGTGAGCCAAGCAAATGGGATGAAACAATTCCAGGCAAGAGGGAGCAGCATGTGCAAGGGCAATGAGAGCACAAAACATGTTCTGAACAGCTGGAGCATAGAGAGAGCAAGGAGGAAAGCAACAAGCTAGGAAACTAGAGAAGTAAAGATACTATGTAGAGTCTTCTAAGCAACATCAAGGTGAGTCTTTATCCCAAGGACAATGGAAAGCCATTGGTAGGTTTTAAACAAAGGAGTGATCTAACCAGGTTTGTGTTTTAGAAAGACCCTCTGGCTATGGAGTGGAAACTAGATTCAGAAGGTTTAAGAATGGAGGCTGGGAGACCTGTTAGGAAACCATTGTTGAAGTCCAGGTGAGAGACAATGATGGTATAGACTTCGGTGAGGGTAGGAGGGGTGGAGAGAAGGGGGTGCATTTCAAAGACTTCTGGGAGGACATTGCCAGGACTTGTTTGATTCACTGAGGAGAGAGAGGGAGGAGTTGGGGTGACATTCAAGTTTCTGGCTGGGCAGCTAGGTGGATAGTAGCCCCATTTACTGAAAGGTGGGCTATAGGAAACAGAGCCGGTTGGTGGAAGGAAGATGAGGTCAGCTTTTTCAACATGTACCTAAATAACATCCAAGTAGAGATGTGGTGAAGACAGTTATGTAGGTATTACCTGAAGAGGAAGATTCTGGTGAGGAATTACAGATTTGGGCATCACCAGGATCTAGATAATTAAGCCACTGGAGTTGATGAAATCACCCAAGGAGAGTTCAGGAACTCCTTGTTCAGGAACTCAACCATTAGAGGCCAGGTATAGGAGACTGAACCAGCATAGAAGGCATAGAAAAAGTGGCCCAAGAAATAGAAAAGATACCAGGGCATCACAGAATACAAGTGGAGAGGGGATTCAGACAGAGGGCATGATTAAATAACTCTCCACCTCTGCTGAGAGGTCAAGTACAAGAAGGACTCGGAAGAGTCCATGGTATGGAGGAAGTCACTCGTGTTCAATCATAAAGCTTGGAGCTGATTGAAGAGTTAGTGGGAGATGGGGAGGTAATTGGTATAGAGAACTCTGGCTATTGGATGGAGAGAGGTTTAAGGTACAGGAAAGAAAGGATCATTGATGGAGGTGTCCGAGGCAGGAGGAACAGTTCAGAGCACAGGTGCAGAGATTAGCCTTAGATTACAGGACAGACACCTCTTCAGTCTGTCCACCTCTGTGCACCTCTGTCTCCCAGTCACTCTGTCCCTGTGAACTTTGGTAGCTACCTTCTCCACTATAAGAGGAAGAAAGGAAAAAATGATGGGTATTGGTCAGTTTTGTAGGCTTACTGGTAAGAAGTTGAGGAAGTTCCCATCTGATGGTTTCTGTTTCCGCTGAAGTAGAAAAAATAAGATCAGCTCTTTTTTTTTAATTAAAAAAATTTTAATTGAAATATAGTTGATTTATAATGTTGTACCAATCTCTGCTGTACAGCAAAGTGACTCAGTAATACACATATAGACATTCTTTTTTTAATATTCTTTTCCATTATGGTTTATCACAGGATATTGAATATAGTGCCCTGTGCTATACAGTAGGACCTTGTTGTTTATCCATCCTATATATAATAGTTTACATCTGCAAGATCAGCTCTTAAGAGTGAGAAGGAAAGGAACAGAGTTGAAAATTTTAAGAGAATTGTTAAGTTTTGAAATAGCAAGGAGTGTGAGCAAATAAGTATTTATAGTAATAACAACATGTAATGAGCACCAACTACTTGCTAGCTATTTTTCATACCTGGACAAGCTTGATCTCAGTAACTCTGTAAAGTAGGTAAACAAGATTCAGTGCCTGCCCTCGTGGAATTTATAGTCTTTGGAGTAACAAACAAGTAACTAGGTCATTACAACACAGACAGATAACCTCTTAGGGGAAATATTGGCTGCTATGGAGTACAAAAAAGGACAGCTAACCAAGTCTGGGGTGGGGGACAGTCAGGCAGTATAAGCTGCCCAGTGGACCTTTCTTTCGTTCAGTAGATATTTACTGAACACCTACTGTGTAGCAGGTACTGTGTTGGTATTCGGAACGTGACTATAAGTAAGACATGGTGGTCTCCAGGAGAGTGTTGATGGTTTGAAATAGCTTTTGTGGGGACTGGGAGAGGAAGCAGACCAGGCATTTGGAAGGACTGTCTGCTGGCCCAAAGGACCAGCACCCTTTCCTCTAGACAGTACTAGAGGCACACAAACAAATTCTTGTACTTTATGCAGCCCTAAACTCTTTGGTTAACATGATTTCTCTTCAGACAAGGTAATAGATTATTAGATTGCAGCTTCCTTTTACAACCCAGTCTTGACTATTTTAGTTTGCTCACTTTGATTAGACTTCAGTATTTCTTATATCAACTTGCATAGCATATATACAAACTATTTTTTTTTAGAGAGTGACTTTATTGTAACTGATCCCCCCGACCCCTGCCATTTCCTGGTTAAATCCTATTACCTGTATAACACATTCTTTTCCTATTAGGTACATGTGGCTTTTTTTTTTTTTAATTTATTTTTGGCTGTGTTGGATCCTCGTTGCTGTGCGCCGACTTTCTCTAGTTGTGGCGAGCGGGGTCTACTTTTTGTTGTGGTGCGCAGGCTTCTCATTGCAATGTCTTCTCTTGTTGCGGAGCGTTTTTAAAAAGCTTTTTAAAACCAGGCATTTTAAAAAGCTTTATTGAAATAAAATTGACCTAAAATAAACTGTACATATTTTAAAGTGTATAATTTTTTTATTTGTTTATTTTTGGCTGTGTTGGGTCTTCGTTGTTGTGCATGGGCTTTCTCTAGTTGCAGCAAGCGGGGGCTACTCTTCATTGTGGTGTGTGGGCTTCTCATTGCAGTGGCTTCTCTTGTTGCGGAGCACGGGCTCTAGGCGTGCAGGCTTCAGTAGTTGTGGCATTCAGGCTCAGTAGTTGTGGCTCGTGGGCTCTAGAGTGCAGGCTCAGTAGTTGTGGTGCACGGGCTTAGTTGCTCCACGGCATGTGGGATCTTCCCGGGGTAGGGATTGAACTCGTGTCCTCTGCATTGGCAGGCGGATTCTTAACCACTGCGCCACCAGGGAAGCCCTAAAGTGTATAATTTGATGTTTTAATATTTGTATACACCTGTGAAGACGTCACAATCGAGATAGTGAACACATTGCCCCAAAACGTTTCTCTCTTACCCCCTTCCTCTTTTCCTCCTCCGTCGTCTCTAGGTAACCACTCATCTGCTTTCTGACATTACCTTTTACATTTTCTAGTTTTATATAAATGGAATCATACCATATATACTCTTTTTAAGTCTTAACTTCTTTCACTCAGTATAATTACTATAGTTATCCATGTTGCATATATCAATAGTCGATTCCTTTTTATTGCTGAATAGTATTCCAACATATGGATATACCATACTAGTTTCCCTACTCACCCATCCAATTGTGGACATTTGCGTTGTTCCCAAATTTTAGGCTGTTACCAATAAATTTACCATGAACATTCATGTTTTAAGTATTTGTGTGGGCGTATTATACATACATTTGACACTTGGTTATATACTATCTTATATTCAACACCTATTGTGTTAGACACCATCCTAAGTGTTTTCTTATTTTTAGATTTATGGTGACTACATGTACCAGGCCAAAAATTAGAAAAATATGGTCTAATGACAAAAAAATATTTTTTTAACCAGGACTGTCCTGGAAATTGAGCACATGATCATTATGGTTTATTGTTCTCTCATAGTTTGCTGTGTCTCATAGTCTCACAACTTTTCTCTTTATAAAGCCTGTATGACCCTTGAGAGCAAACACCAAGTCCTTCTTCATATACCCACAGTAACTAGTATAATGTTAAGCATATAGTAGCCATTCACTAAATTTTTAATAATTTTCTGCTCTCATTTATCAAAATAACCATTCTTTTACCTCCCAGGTTTCTTCCAAGGTGAACTCCAGTTGGCACCCAGCATCCTCCTTCTCTTCGTCTTCAGTGGTGAGTTTATTTGGTAATAAAGGCTGACTTCTGAGAAGGAATCCAGTATAATTTGGGGGTATTCCCATTTATCTTCTTTACATAATTATGATCAGAGTTTATCTGAGATTTTGTATCTTGGTTTTCTTATCTCATATTGTGTCTACTATGTTGTAAGCATTTACAATATTGCACGGTGGTCTTTATGATTATGATTTTTAATGGTTATATAATATTCTATCAAGTAGATATAGCCTGAATTAACTAATAATTTTTCCAGATAACATTTAGACTTATTCTGTTTTTCAGTATTATAAAACAAACATTTATTTATGTAGTTTTCTTCTTTCCCTTCTGAATTAGGATTACTGTGTCAAAAGATACATTTTCTTGGCTTCTAGAGGTTTTCTTGAGCCTGCCAGAAAGGTTGTCTTCTTTACAACCTTTAGAGTTGTTTTTACAGACCTACTGTCTATCAGCCATTTGCAGTAACGAAACCTGATATATAAGGACTGGTGCTCAAAATCCTGTTTATATAGAAGCATGCACATACTGTAACATAGTAATCTTTCACCTTTTTTGGCCCACAGACCACTTTGAAAATTTAATGAAAACAAGCTACTTCTCAGAAAAACTACACAGATAGAAATGTCTTTTAAAATCTTTTGATCATAAAGGTAATGCATGCTCATGGTAACGTGACAGAAAGTCAGCTGGGCCAAGATGTCCTAATAGCTAATCTTTGTTAACACAGAGTCTACTGCTTTTTTAGTATAAGCTTCTCAGTGGCATATATTTACTCGTGAAGTTCCACTGTGTGATTAGCAGGGAATTTCCCATTTACAGAGAGATCACAGTATTGAGAGGCTCTGCCCCATATTAATAAGCACTATAGACAAGTATATTGTGTATCTCTTTCCTAGTGCTAACATTTCTAGAGGGCAGAAAATTCAGTTATCAACCCCAATTCCTTTTCTCTTTGTGAAAGAGAGAAGTAAAGCAACTAACTAATACAAAGTTTTGTGTTTTTTTTTTTTTTCCCCAGCCATCTGTAAAGCTTTTCATTGATGGGAAATTTATTGAATCCAAAAGTGACAAATGGATGGACATCCACAACCCCGTAAGCAAAGCTGCTTTGGGACTTAAATTTAACTAGCCTAGAATTCTGGGAACATGGTGGGAAAATAGGGACCAGGGTGTCTATTGTGAAGCACATGGCGCTGCCCCTGCGACTATATGAAAAATGAAGAAGGTGGGGCAGGGACAAAGGATGATGTGCTGCTTTTTTAAAAAAAAAAAAAGATTTATTTATTATTTGTTTATTTATTTTTGGCTGCATCAGGTCTTAGTTGCAGCACGCGGGATCTTCGTTGAGGCATGTGGGATCCTTGTTGCAGCGTGCGGGCTTCTCTCTAGTTATGGCTCACAGGTTCCAGGGCACGTGGGCTCTGTAATTGTGGTGTGCGGGTTCCAGAGCACATGGGCTCTGTAGTTTGTGGTGCGCAGTCTCTCTAGTTGAGGGGTGCGAGCTCAGTAGTTGCGGCACGCGGGCCTAGTTGCCCCGCCGCATGTGGGATCTTAGTTCCCTGACCAGGGATCGAACCTGTGCCACCTGCATTGTAAGGCAGTTTTTTTTTTTAATTAATTTATTTTATTTATTTAGTTTTGGCTGCGTTGAGTCTTTGTTGCTGCGTGCGGGCTTTCTCTAGTTGAGGCAAGCGGGGGCTACTCTTTGTTGCTGTGCGGGGGCTACTCTTTGTTGCTGTGCGCGGGCTTCTCATTGCAGTGGTTTCTCTTGTCACGGAGCACAGGCTCTAGGCGCGCAGGCTTCAGTAGTTGTGGCATGTGGGCTCAGTAGTTGTGGCTCACAGGCTCTAGAGTGCAGGCTCAGTGGTTGTGGTGCATGGGCTTCGTTGCTCTGCGGCATGTGGGATCTTCCCAGACCAGGGATCGAGCCTGTCCCCCCTGCAATGGCAGGCAGATTCTTAACCACTGCACCACCAGGCAAGCCCTAAGGCAGATTCTTTACCACTGGACCACCAGAGAAGTCCCTGATGTGCTGCTTTCTCCATCAGGCCACCAATGAGGTCATTGGTCGGGTCCCTCAAGCCACCAAGGCTGAAATGGATGCAGCAGTTTCTTCCTGCAAACGTGCTTTTCCCGCATGGGCAGACACTTCAATATTAAGCCGTCAGCAGGTCCTGCTCCGCTATCAACAACTCATTAAAGAAAACTTGGTAAGAAATCTGAATGGTATAATTTTCCAAACTGTTGCCTAGGGGATACTTGTCACTCTCATAGAGGCACTTTTAGCTGCTCTCCCTAACTGTACAATACAGAGAGACATAGATCATGGCTCTCTCCCTCATAGTACTTCTCCCTGACTTTTATTCTTTTTTGGCTGCCTGAGAACTAACAGGAGGCACATCCTTGCGTTGGTTTCTATTTGTGTGTTTTCTCTCTAGAAAGAAATTGCCAGGTTAATCACGCTGGAACAAGGGAAGACCCTAGCGGATGCCGAAGGAGATGTATTTCGAGGCCTTCGTAAGCAGGGATTCCTCATGGGGAGTTCAGGGACATTGGGAAGAAGCAAAGGAAAATGAGAGGCAAAGACCCCAGATGGGGGATTGCTTCTTCCTTTATGTAGATTTTGCTATCCCATGATATCTTTTTTAATACTTATGGGAAATGACAGTACTCAGGTATCTGTGGGATTGGTTTACTTCATCCATTATTTTACTCAAATGATCTTCCAAATGGTATATGTATTGCACTTTCTTTTTCCCATTCAGATAATCTCACTTTACGCAACCCCTTCACATGGCAAGTCAGTGTTTCTTCCCTCTGTCGTTGGTCTTGCCACTCAGGGCTGACTAGAGCATGACAAAACTAAATAGTGCACAGTGTGGAGAGTTGGTGGCCCGACTGCTCCTTCTCTGTTCCAGAGGTGGTTGAGCATGCCTGCAGTGTGACATCCCTCATGCTGGGAGAGACCATGCCATCCATCACCAAAGACATGGACCTTTATTCCTACCGTCTGCCTCTGGGGGTGTGTGCAGGCATTGCTCCATTCAATTTTCCTGCCATGATCCCCCTTTGGATGTTTCCCATGGCCATGGTATGTGGAAATACCTTCCTAATGAAACCATCAGAGCGAGTCCCTGGAGCAACTATACTTCTTGCCAAGTTGCTTCAGGACTCTGGCGCCCCTGACGGAACACTGAATGTCATCCATGGACAACATGAAGGTAACTGCCCCTCTGTACATGGCACTTAATCTGGATACCAAAAAATCAAGGTGTTGAGTCAGTGATGGGGTGTTTTAGGATGAAGAACCTAGGGATGAAGGGATTTACTAGTAGTAACCTCCATGTTTGAAGATAATGTTTGTTGATTGTTTTGCCACCTCTGTGCTAAGGTAACTAACTGGGGAGTAGCGGTGCTTCTTGCCCTACAGAATACATTAGGACAAAGAAATATGGTTAGGGCAAGATACAGATGAGATTAAAGAGAAGTTTTCATTTCAATATTGAGAGAATTTATAAGGTTATTTAACTCAGACTTTATAGATCTCAGAGGTACTGAAGTCCTTCTGATTCATATAATAATAGCTAACACTTGAAAAGTGCTTCTGTGTTTCAAGCACTGTTCCTAATGCCGTCTATATATTTGTTCCTAATGCCTTCTATATATTATCTCATTTAGTCTTTACAACAACCCTTTGAGGTAGGTACTATTATTTTCCCATTTTACAGATAAGAAAATTGAGGTATAATGAAATTAAGTGATTTGCCCAAAGTCACGTTGCTAGAAACTGTCAAAGTCGGGATGTGTATACTTAAGAAAGCTGACCCTGGTTTTTACTTTTAAATACTATGCTCTATTGCCTCTCACATGAGGGCACAGTAGTATCTGAGAGTCCCAGTATAAGTGACAGTTGAGGAAATATCACATTCGTAAAGGACAAAAGGAAGAGTTGAGTATTGAAAGGCTATTATTTTGGAGGAAAATAGGAGTTGTAGCCTTCAGAGTTAGATTAAAAGTAGAAATTCTGGACTAGCAAGTGGGAAAAATAATGAAAGAGAAGAGGTTAAATAAGATTTGTAGTTTAAAGAATTTAAGAGAGGGACTTCCCTGGCAGTCCAGTGGTTAAGACTTCTCGCTTCCACTGCAGGGGACGCAGGTTAGATCCCTGGTCGGGGAACTAAAATCCCACTAGCGGTGGAGCATGGCCAAAAAAAAAAAAAAGAATTTAAGAGAACAAGGACAGAACTCCAAAATGGGAATCCAGGGTAGAAAAACAAAAGTATGAAAACTTTTCATTCATAACAGTGAGAAAGGGAGAAATTTGCTTTGCTGAGAATCCCACAGCCCTTTTTTCCTTTGTGGTAATCATTTATTTTCTTCTTAAAGCTGTAAACTTTATTTGCGATCATCCTGATATCAAAGCAATCAGCTTTGTGGGATCCAACCGGGCAGGAGAGTACATCTTTGAGAGAGGGTCAAGACATGGCAAGAGAGTTCAAGCCAATATGGTAACATCTTATTCCTTTTTCCCCCAAATTCTGTTATATGTATTAAAATTACCTAGAAAAAGCCCCTCAGCAGAGGGGCCACTCATCCCACTCTAATGCCAGTGTTTCTTTATTCACAATTCATCCTGGTTGTCTTCCCTTTGAGTTTTATTCTCTGTCACTTTAATTACCTTTTATCTTAATCAGGTAATCTTGGTGATAAAGTCACATTTCTCCTTAAGAATGATATTCAAATTCTCTGGGCTTCAGCAGTAACTGCCAAGTTCTGCTTCTGGCCCTGTTTCTTCCTTCAACCATTCTTCCAGCTAGACCCCATCCCTCCTGCCTTTAAGGCGTATCCTAAGTACTAATGTCAAAGATATGATCTTCCCTAAGAGCCCAGACTATTTAAGGCTCTGGAAAGACCCAGATATCCCTGTATGATATATGAGTGTGGTTTACTTGGCTGCATAGTTTTGCTGTTCCTTAGTGACTAGCTCCTCGCCAAATACTTGGCAATTCTTTGATACTAAATATAATGTCCAGTTGCTACTTTCTTACCCTTCCACTAATGTTGCAAAAAGGGTAGCCACCTATGTATAGGCTTGGAGACTGTTCATGATATGCCCATTTGTTTCTTTTCATGGCTGGATGTGTTTTGGCCAATTTGATTTATGCCCCTCCCAGTTCACTACATATTTCTTGAATGTATTCTGTGTCTAACATTATACTATGTGTAATGGGATACAGGTAAGTAGCAGACATGGTATCTATTTATGTACTCAACTATAGCTGTACCTGGAAACATGTGGAAATGACCATATGTCAGTCCCACATAGAAGTTTATGAGGCTGTGTATCTAGAAGCAAGCCAATTGGGGGAATTTCTTTCTGGAAATTGTGTATCAGGAGCCCTACCTCCTATTTTGCCTTTCAGCTGGCTACTGGCAGCTCTATGTTTACATTGCTCTTCATATAACTGGAACCTCTGACAAACAACAAATTCTTTCCTAGCTAACTTAGGAAAGAGAAGGGAGTTCTCCTTGGCTCCTGGATGCAGTGTTTAGCCTGTCAATTTGACCGAACGTGATTGAGGCAGTGTTTTGTTTTTGTGGGGGGGCGTTTGATAATGATTTTGATCTAAATAAATACCTATCAGCTTTTCAGCTGAGGAAGTGAAGCAAAAGTAACCTGGAGACTTACTCAGTGTTACCAGTACTTCAGCAATATCAAAATGATAATAAATCTATTTTCAAAGCAACACAGGATAAATTCTCGAGCCCTTTCCTTAAATTCTCATCTGAAATCTCAGGTTCTTTAATTTCTTAGCCAAATTGTATTTTGCCAAGGAAGATTCATGTACTTTCTGTATTTCCTTAGGGAGCCAAAAACCATGGGGTAGTCATGCCAGATGCCAATAAGGAAAATACTCTGAACCAGCTCGTTGGGGCAGCATTTGGAGCCGCTGGTCAGCGCTGCATGGCTCTTTCAACAGCGATCCTTGTGGGAGAAGCTAAGAAGTGGCTGCCGGAGCTGGTAGAGCGTGCCAAAAAGCTGAGAGTCAATGCAGGTAACCAGTTATCTGCCCGGCTTCTTTAGACTTTGCATCTGTGGCACTAAACTCTTGATTTTCGCGTTGGCCTTGTCCAGTGGGAGCAATCATGTTTATTCTTTCCATTGTCTCTCTTTGTACTGTACTACTTGTCATTTTGATTCATCTTTATTTAGCACTCATAATTTATGTTAATGAAGACCTTAAATACTTCTGTGTTGTTCTACAGGAGACCAGCCTGGAGCTGATCTTGGCCCTCTGATCACCCCCCAGGCAAAAGAGCGAGTCTGCAATCTGATTGATAGTGGAACAAAGGAAGGAGCTTCCATCCTTCTTGATGGGCGAGATATTAAAGTCAAAGGTTATGAAAATGGGAACTTTGTTGGGCCAACCATCATCTCAAATGCCAAGGTGAACAACTCTGGATTATTTATTTTGCAAATATATAATTTTGTGAAATTAGCTAAAGGCACCTCATTCATCTAATTTATAAATGAAGACACTTAATGACTAGAGACCTCATCTCTTGCCAGAATTACTCAGTTATTTTATCTCAAGTCTGAATGAGTCTCCCCTCCTGACTTCCAACCTCTTTCCACTATACCAGTGGTTGGATAACTTAAGAGCTAAAGAGTAAATATTTTTGGCTTTGCAGGGATAAATAGTCTCTGTCACAACTACTCGACTCAGCCATTAACATGGTGTGGTTTTATTCCAATAAAACTTTATTTATGGACAACGGAATTTGAATTTCATATAGCTTTAGGTGTCATGATTGATTTTTTTCAACCATTTAAAAATTGTAGAAACCATTCTTTGCTTGTGGGCTGTACAAAAACTGGCAGCAAGCCACTCCAGCTCACAGGCCATTATTTTGCCAGTTCCTATCTTACATTATACTTCTTACTTGTTTAATGTTAAATTCTTCTTCCCTCTCCTTCTTACTGCCTAGCTTATAGCTATTGCAGTGTCTCCATCAATATATCAGCCCCCAATAGTTATTGAATACCTACATCTTCACCAGAAAGTGACAAAAGAAAAAGAATTGGTGTCAATTTTTATTTATCAAAACTGAAAGTTGCTCAGCTAAAATGACAATGACTCCTCAATGACTATATTGAGGAGTTTTTTTGAAATTCAGATATCCCCACTAATCCTATTATAATCCTGAATAGTCAAGAGCTGAATCCAAGTGTAGTAGAAATTATGAGATTTCTTGCCACAGAGTCATTGAGGAAAAATCCACTTATCAGCAACAAACACAGCTGACCAGCTGCAGTGGTAAAAGATGTTTTCAATGTTTAATGTGACCAGATACCAAAATAAAGATGTACAGACTCATTTGGGAGGCAAAGGAACAAATGAGAATAGATTGTTTATGTTACAGAAAACTTAGCACAGGATTTCTTTAAATAGAAAAATTCTCCTGTGGTGTTTTTAATATATATTTGATTTATTAAAAAAAATGAATTTTCAAGTAGTTTTCAGTAAGATAACAATTGGATAAACAAGTAATACAGGCATAAAACAGGAAGCTAGTGATGGGTCATGAGACCTAAAAATACAGTGCTTAAAGAAAAGGAGTGTAGTTATATAGTTACAGTAATAGGAATTTCAAGTTATTTATGATTGGTAGCTTGGAAGATGGAACACAGCAAGAAAGGACTTTTTTTAATAGGTGATTTAAAATGAAAAGAGATTATTACTAACATAAAAGCTGTTCATTAAGCAAGTGGGTAATAAAGTACCAAATAAGCAAAAAATACTGACTTCTTTTCTGCTACATCACTCCTGGCAGCCAAATATGACCTGTTACAAAGAGGAGATTTTTGGCCCAGTTCTTGTAGTTCTGGAAACAGACACTTTGGATGAAGCCATCAAGATCGTAAATGACAACCCATATGGAAATGGAACTGCCATCTTCACCACCAATGGAGCCACTGCTCGGAAATATTCCCACCTGGTAGATGTTGGACAGGTTTGTGAACAGAATTCTTAGGATATTCTTGTAGCCATTTACTGTTTCCTATGTAAGGGGAGAAGGTAAACAGCGATCAGTCACTGCCCCTCTGATCTCCCTCAGGAATAAAAGCTCATGGGATGCAGGATCGGGTGGAAGGTGGGTAGTTAAAATTGGTCTCTCTGATGCCAAGCATTTGGGCTTCTGAATGGAAAGTTCCTTTGTTTTTCTTAGTATTTGACATGGATTTGTTCTGCTTTAGGTTGGGGTGAATGTACCCATTCCAGTGCCTTTGCCAATGTTCTCATTCACTGGCTCTCGAGCTTCCTTCAGGGGAGACACCAATTTCTATGGCAAACAGGTGACTTTAAAAAAAATATTTTTCCTCTAAGAAACTTTCTTGAACATATTCAGGAACAAGTCAGTAGTTTCCCTAGAAAAGATATAAAAGTTAACAAAATTTTGCCAATTCCTGAATAACTCAAGGCAACAGAGTTTTTGGGAAAGAGCATGAGTAAATCCAAGCCTTTGTATATGTCCTCTCCTCTGCCTGTGACCCTCTCTTCCTGTATCCCCCGTTTCTCCCCCCTTTTCATCTGACTGTTAACCCCCAGTTTAAAGTGTGGACTCCTCCAGAAAATCACCTCTGACCATCACCATCCCCTTCAGTGTTGGGTTGGGTATGTCCTCATGTGCTCCCACTGCACACATTGCTCCCGTAATAGTTACTCATTTACTAAAGATTTTATTGAGCACCTTCTGTATATTAAACACTATTCTATAATAAAAATTATATAAATGCAGCACCGAACAAAAAATAAATAAATAGAGCAGATCTGGAACCAAATTACCACTATTATCACATCCTTCAACTGGTGCATATATCCTAAAGCAAGAACAGGCATGGCATGTTCAAACAGCAGAAATGGGCTGGAGCACAGTGAGTGAATAAGGAAGATAGTGGTAAGAGATGAGGTTAGAGAGGTAGGCAGAGGCAAGTCATGTAGTAGGACTATTTAAGCCATGTTAAGAAGCTCTCATCACACTGTAATTATTATTTACTTATCTGCAGAACGTGGCACAGAGCAAGTACCCAAATACGTGTTGGACAAATGGGCTAGTGAAAGTTCTTTGTAGTCCCACAGAAATACAGCCATCTTGGGACCTTCAGTAAAAAGTTACTTATTTTCTATACAGGTCTCCCTTTTATAGGTTAATAATAAATTAACAGTGGGATTACACAGCAGGCTGTGACCGTGTAGCCAGCTGGTTAAGAAACACTGTTTGGAGGTGGATTATCCAGTTTGTGCATTAGTCACAGCTTTTGTAAAATTGACTAGTTTGATACTATTAAAAATTTCTTTCAAGGGAAGCAGAGTAAAACTCTTGCTTAAAATAGTTTGTCAGTTTTGGAGTTTTTTTCCTGCTATGTCTTTGTTTAATTACTGTAAGTTACTCTGGTGAGTGAGGCTTCTTAGAGTAAAAGACTGACCTTATATACAGTTTGAAGTCTTAAATCCTTAGGTACTTAAATTGCTATTTTGCACTATGGAAAGAAGACATAAAAGTATCATTCTTACATAATAAAATGTAAACTTCAGTTGTATCTTATATTGGAAGTATGTAATAATCTCTAAAGTTGTTTTCACTATATTAACATTGCCCAGATTTTGTCTAATAATTCTAGAAGAGTATTTTAATCAAGCTGGTGTGTTTTTTTCTAACAGTATCCTTCTAGCTTGCTAGTAATTTTATGTGTTAGATCTGCAGTCTATTCTCTTTTACTCAAGCCTATTCTTATAATATAAATACAAGTTTAATAGTTTACCTTGTTCAATTTTTCCATTTAGATGTGCCAGGTAATATGCTAAATGTTTTACATAAATTATCTCATGAGCAATATATTTAATTTTGGTTGCACCTATTCCTCCAGTAGGAACGTGAATAGCATTTCATAGCATCTCCTTCAAAAGTGATTAAAAGAGGAATCATGAAACCCCCAGGCATATATGATAACTCCCTCTTTCTCTCTTTTTTTTTTTCTTTCTTTGTTCTCTTTAGGGCATCCAGTTCTACACTCAGCTAAAAACTGTCACTTCACAGTGGAAAGAAGAAGATGCTTCTCTTTCCTCACCTGCTGTAGTCATGCCTACCATGGGCCGTTAGAAATGAGTTGTTCTGGACTCAGTCCATCCTGAGTAATTGCCCTTTATTCTTGACCAACTCCAACTGCCAACTTTGCTCAGATCAGATCCCTGGGATTGGAACACTATGTAACTAAAATCTTTCACAGGACCATTATCCCCTGTTAAGTAGTTAATAGGGAGACTCCTAGTGTAATTCTGAAACCAGATTTTCACTTGCTCTTCATAATTTTATTTTTGAGGTCACTGTTCTAACTGTGAAATGCTTCTCTGGAATAAGAGCTTAGACCTGACTTCTAAAAATTTTCCCCTTTTCTGATGACTTGAAGGAAGGGAACATTAGTGTGTGTAAAGACGATCTTCCAAGGAAGAGGATCTCTTGTATGGGGAAATAGGTCAAAAATAATTCACCCTTTGGTTGATCGTCAAACACAGCCCCACATAAATGCCAGTGGGTGAGGCCTCTCTGTGAAGCTTTGCTGAGCCTCTCATTTATCCCACACCACACAAGATATAATCCATCTCTACTTATCCCACAGATGTGACAACTGCTTCTGTCTTTTCTGCTGAATGCCACTTTGTCCTAGTGACTCATGACCACTAATTCTATCATTGTCACTGTTCCTGCTCCTTAAAACCACTTCCCAAGGATACCTCAGTATGCATTGGATAAATCAACTTTTTGTGGTGTGTGCCAAGCGTTAAATTTCAGGGTTTGCTTTAGCAATCAATTAATGCTTCAGTCATTAATTCAGATGCCAACAGGATTTTTTTAGAAAACTATTTCAAAAGTTATATCAGGCCCAGAAATCAAGGGGTATTCCAAACCATGAAAGTGAGCAAGACTCTTTTTTTTTTTTTTTTTGATGCTTAACAGGATCTCATGTTTATTGAGAAGTGATTAATGGCAGTTTCTCATTGGCTGAATCAGAAACTGAAGAGACATTCACTACATGTTTTACAATATTTTTCTCTTCCAAAATGCATTTCTGTAAACAAGTTTTAACCACTGTTCTTAGCTTTGAAATCAAATTAATGCTGAACTTAATCAGTATAATCAGTATAAGAACAGAACATTTCTTAGGACTCCTAGTACTTTACTTTGAGTAACAAAGGGTCCGAGAAAATGAACCACCCTTAAAGATACAACCTTGGGCGACACTGTTAAATTCTCCAAGACAAAAATTCTTCCTAAAAATGTTCTTCCCATTTGGAAGGGAAAAACCAAATTCCTACTTCCTGGGGTGGAGGCTCAAAACCTTCAGACTCAAGTGTTCTCCAAGTATGTGCAAGACTGTTGCCTAAAGTAAGTCTAACCTGATATTACTTGTCAAAATTTTTATATTGTTCTTTCCTCTTGCCTGCATTTCTCATTTGTGATACTTTTTTTTTTTTTGCGGTACGCGGGTCCCTCACTGTTGTGGCCTCTCCCGTTGCGGGGCACAGGCTCCGGACGCACAGGCTCAGCAGCCATGGCTCATGGGCGCAGCTGCTACGCGGCATGTGGGATCTTCCCAGACCGGTACAAACCCGTTGTCCCCTGCATTGGCAGGCGGACTCTCAACCACTGCGCCACCAGGGAAGCCCTGTGATACTTTTTAATGAAAGAACCCTAATGTAAAGTAATTAACTGGGGCCTAAGAAATTTCAAAGCTTTCCATGTGTGAAGTAGTCAAAGAAATGCTTTGACAGATTCTTCTGCTACCATTAATTCAACTGTCTTTATGCTTTTTGTTTCTTTGCTATAGCTCAACTTTAAGTCAGAACAGAAATTTATGTGCTAAACGGAATAGATTCTGTCTTTTTGCTCTACAATGCCAGTTGAATCCTGTCTTTCTGATATGGTCTTCACCCATTGACCTAGGAGAAGGCTTCTCATTTCTGATAGAGTAGTCTCTGGTCCTCAGCCAGATGACATAGGTCATTTATTTTTCTGCTTCCTCATTAGTTACGTAGATAATGCTAACCTATTCCATGGGGGTTATTTAATGAATTAAGGATGGTAAAAACCTTTAAAATGTTTGTGCATTCTGGATTTTAGGCTTATTACTACCACCTGTTGGATAGAATGTCAAAATCTTTAATCACTTAAGGTGATTGAAAGTTAATAAAATACATTTATGACCCTCCTGGCGCTTTTTTTTTTTTTTTGGATTTGCCTGCCTAAAGGTGAGGCAATAGAAATTTATAATTTCATAATAGAATGCCTCTTGTTTTATCTCTTATCACAGCTGACAACTGGTAGTAATATTTAATCCAGTCCAACAACTACAGGCTGGGTTGAATAAAAGGTCATATTGTCTAAATTCCAAGTGGAATTAAATATAATCACAGAGACTCCTAAGTTTTCCTTACATTTAAGGAAAATTACTTTTTAAGAAATGCTAACTAATCAGAATTGTGCTGCTCTAATTGGAATCAACTCATTTGGCTAGGTACTTGCTACTCAGAAAAGTTTCTAATTTCTTAGATGGAAAAAAATCTGTACAGTTGTGTTCATGCTAGTAGCTGCTAAAAAATTCAGTATTTTCTTTTTGCTCTGATGTGGCCTCACTGGAAATTTCTCACATTTTACATTGTACTAATTGATTATGTACAACAAATTACAAGTAAAAAGCTCTTAAAAAGAAAACCTGGCTTTTTTTTTTTTTTTAATGGTACCGTACTTCCTTATAATGCCTTTGTCCGCTAGCTTATAGTGACCCAGACTTCCCACCTCTGTCCAAAGCCAACAGTTACATGGTCACTATGTTTATTCTTACATAAAGGATAGTACATATTTTAACTGGGCTTTATATTTCAAAAGGCAATTTATAGGTTTTCCACACTAAAAGAGGCACAAATATGCATTTGCATTAAATACATGTCTTCCTTAGTGTGGATATTGTTTATTAAAATGTCCACAATCTCACACTAATGTTATTACTCATTTCAGTGATCCCTGAGAGCTCCCAACTAGTAGAGAAAAGAACTGTGACTTAGAGGAAGCTGCATGAGGAAGGGGAACAATTATGTATATTGTTTGGTTAGATTACAGACTCCTTACTATATCAGACTCTTGTGATCCTTTCTGAATATTGGGTATCACCAGTTCACCAGTAGAGTCTAAGATTGGCACTTGCTGGGTGATGAAGGTGTGATCTTGAAGCTTACTTTCATCCCTACAATAATGACAAAGTAAGACTTGTCAACAACCACACACACGGAACTTGGTTCAGAACAATAATATACTTGTTATGTTATTCTCACTCAATTCTAGTATGTATAAGATGTCTACAACCACCATTGTGATCAGGCTCATGTTCATTGCTTTGTCAAGAGAGCTTACCCAAACTCCTTTGTTGTTTCATCATCAGGACCAATATAGTCTGGAACTGGAGGTTTAGAACTCTGGCCGTATTTCCTGTAGTGGGTATAAGTTAACAATGAAGCAGTGTCTCCACATGCCCTGTATTTCAACTACACTTTAAAACTGCTAAAGGAAAAAAAAAATAATAATAATAAATAAATAAATATAGGACTTCCCTGGTGGCAGAGTGGATAAGAATCCACCTGCCAATGCAAGGGACACGGGTTCGATCCCTGGTCTGGGAAGATCCCACATGCCGCGGAGCAATGAAGCCCATGGCCACAACTACTGAGCCTGCGCTCTAGAGCCGCGTGCCACAACTACTGAGCTCACATGCCACAACTACTGAAGCCCGTGCTCTGCAACAAGAGAAGTCACTGCAAGGAGAAGCCCGTGCACCACAACAAAGAGTAGCCCCCGCTCACCATAGCTAGAGAAAGCCAGCATGCAGCAACAAAGACCCAACGCAGCCAAAAATAAATAAGTAAATAGAAATTAAAAAAATAAATAAATATAAAACTGCTAAAGGGAAATGCTTCAGTTGGATGGGCTTCTTATTTTCAAAAATGAGCTTTCATACACACATAGAGGCAGTATAATATTAGGCAAGTTAATTTAAACTTACATTCTCTTAAAGTTGAGACATGTTGAACTTAAGAAATGGAAATATTTATGAATATAATCATGATGATACTCATAAAATAGCTATTAAGGGCTTCCCTGGTGGCACAGTGGTTAAGAATCAGCCTGCCAACGCAGGGGACACGGGTTCGAGCCCTGGTCCAGGAAGATCCCACGTGCCGCAGAGCAACTAAGCCCGTGTGCCACAGCTACTGAGCCCACGTGCCACAACTACTGAAGCCCACGCGCCTAGAGCCTGTGCTGCACAACAAGAGAAGCCACCACAATGAGAGGCCTGCACACTGCAACGAAGAGTAGCCTCTGCTCACCACAACTAGAGAAAGCCCACGCACAGCAACGAAGACCCAATGCAGGCAAAAAATTAATAATAATAATAATAAACAGCTATAAATGGTGATGGGCAAGGTTGAACCACAGTACTGACCAAAAGCAAGGCCAAAAAATTCCCTTCCCGCAAAAAGAATCTCAAAACACAGGAAAGTTACCAATTTAGATAGACCCAGTATGAAAATTTTTTCTTATACTTTGGAAATTCTAGTTTAAGAACAGAAAAATAGGCCCTCTTGCCCTTTGAGATGACTCACATTCTGTCTATTGAGTGTGTATCACCCTGAATAAATCTGCTTTCAATCTAAAAAAAAACAAAACCAGGAAATCAACATCATTCATTCAATATTCTAATTTGAAAGTGAGATTAACAGAGTTACAAAAAGTATAGTAGGTTGATTTCCCAGCAGATAAAGACATACCCCACTCCTAAAACTTGTCCTCAATTAGGTGCATATGAAAGCAGCATAACCCCATTCAAAATCTGGCTATATTAAATAGTCCAAAAATAATGCATGAAAAAAATGTACCTTAGATACCTCTAGTGCCTGAGATATAGCCAGAGTGATTGTTGATGCACTAAAGAGTGCAGTTTATTGGTTATACTCCTTTGAGTTAATTCAATCACAAAGAAAACTATTGTATTGTTGGATTCACAATCATATACAACCAACTGTGAACTCTTACCAACTTCCTAATTACTCCACTTGCCTTGGAAGACCTTTTATCATCTAATTCCTCCCCCGCTGGTTTGAGCTTTCTCATTTCATCATCCTATTCCTATCTTATCTTTTTTTCATCCAACAGGCTTAGGCATCATCCCATTGTGGCCAGTTCAAGTTCACTGATTTGGTGTGAAAGATTTCACCCAAATTCCTTTGTTTATCCAAGTGTTGAAAACAACACAGTGTGGAACTTGAGGCCTGGTACTCTGGCTGTATTTCCTGGGGTACAGAAATATCAACTCACAATGAGACAGACATTCAGTGCCTACAGTCTGGATTCTACCCCTAACTCTTCAATTAAACTCTTTGAAAGTCTACCAGAGATGCAAAAGCCATTTCAAAATCCTCCATCTTCCATTCAGCTTATAATTCTTTAAACTCTTCTCTTTTGGTTGTACTCTTTTTTTATTCTCCTGTTTATTTTTTATCTTTTTTTTTTTTTTTTTTTTTTTTTTGCGGTACGCGGGCCTCTCACTGTTGTGGCCTCTCCCGTTGCGGAGCACAGGCTCCAGACACGCAGGCTCAGCGGCCATGGCTCACGGGCATAGCCGCTCTGCGGCATGTGGGATCTTCCCGGACCGGGGCACGAACCCGTGCCCCCTGCATCGGCAGGCGGACTCTCAACCACTGTGCCACCAGGGAAGCCCTCTCCTGTTTAATTGTGGTTATTCCTAAAGGTTCTAGTCTCAGCCCCTTTATTCCTGTATCTTCATCCACTTTCCTAAACTCAACTACCAATTTTAACTAAACATGCTCAAATCTCCCTTCCTAAACTCTCATGTGTACTCCAATCACTCTTTGCAAATGCCTTAAGTGGTTTTAACTCCAATATGTTGCCACATCTCCAGTTCAGCACTGAAAATACTACTTGTATTTCTTCTGCCTAGAATGTTTTTTCCACCCCATTTTGTTCCTACTTACCTTTAGAGATCAGCTCAAGCTTCTGCTTCCTCAGAGACTTTCCTGATCTCCTCAATTAGGTCAGATTCCCCTAATCTAGGCTCTCTTACCACTGTATACCACTCCTTTGAACCTATGTCATAGTTGTATTTTTTATTTGTGTGATGATTTGAACAATGTTTTTCTTCCATGTAGAACAAAAACTCCCTGAAATCAAGCATGATGTCTTTATTTGCTCAACACTCTATCTTCAGTAAATAGTTGGCACTCAGTATGTATATGTTAAATGAATTAACGGATGGATTAAATAAAATTTAAACATTTCCCTCACGCTGGCTTTCCAGATTTTTCATTTGCCTTTCATACCACCATTCCTTCATTTCTTAAGCTAAAAGTCTTAAACATTTACTCCTTGTCTTTATTCCTTTTGTCCTTTATCACCAAGTCCTGTTTCTCCTTCCTTACTTTCTCTGTTTCTCCCCTTTATTCCGACTGCCCTCACTCTTGCCTAAACCCCTCACTGCTGCATGCCCAGAGCAGGGCAGCAGCTTCTGTTGGTCCCAACTCTATTTCTGTCCTCCAATCCGTCATACATGTCACTGTGTTACGTTAAGGTCAGCTCTGAGAACAATGACCTGTGAACCCTTCCAGTGAGAGAGTATGAGTCTGGCTTCTTGCTCTTTGTATTCCTTTAAGGCAGAGAAGAAAACTATGTTACAGTACTCTAGAATCTACAAAAGTTCAGGATTTTCTGCATGGTTTTTAAGGCTCATCATAACTCAATCTATAGGTTAAACCTTATTTCTAATTAGTAATTACTCTCTAGCATCACCAAATTTCCTCAAGACAGGCAGTTTCTCCTCAATGTTGCCTAAATACCCTACACCCATTCCTAACTCTGGGCTTTTTCTTAGGCTGTCTACCCCTTGCCTGATGTGCCCTCCCTGCTCTACCACTATCCTACAAGGCACCCCACAGGGTCACCCTCTTTCAATCTTCCCTGACTACTCTAGCCCACTGACACATTGTCTGAATTCCATCTTTACTTTATTGTGCCACCTAATTTTTTTCCTTGTTATGCTTGGTTTTGTTTGGGCAACCAAATTGTAAGCTCTTTGAGATCAAAGGCAACGTCCCTTGATTCTTTTGAATCCCCACAATACAATGGTGCCAAGCATTTAACAAGCAATCAGTAAGTGGTTGATTTATTTTAGCCACTTTATAGTTACTATAAAGTGACTATAACCAGGGTTATAGTCACTGATAAAACATAATGAAGAGAGTGAAACTAATCATTAAAAATAATTATTTGGAGTACCTGTGGACTTCTGTTTTCCTTTCCAGGTCTTTTTCTTGGTATTAGAGATCCCCTTGATTAATAATCAGCTTTAAAATAATTTACTTATCTTTGCAGACCAATAAAATCTTAACAATTGTTATGCTTCTCTTTAGTTACCACTCATTCAGCTGAACAATGTTATACCTTCTCAGGAAGCATTACCTTAAACACCTAAGATTGATCGATTTTCTTTCCCCTTTAACTCTAATACCTCTTTCATTTTTGTGCTCACTTACACATCTCCCATTCTTTATCTCTGGGAGTTGCAGTAGCTAAGCAGTATGACCCTTTTATATTGATATTTTCTGGTCCTTTCCCATTCCCTTAATTCTAAGTAAGAATATGTTCACTTTTCCTATATGGCCTCTAGGTTTGATAGCAAATTGGTATTTCACTACTGAAATAGGGAGTTACCTAGGAACAAAGCCATTCATTTTTGCAAAGAGCAACCTCAAGACTTTCTCTTTCTGCTCCCAGGTCAAATCTCCAATGTCCATATTTCCTTGAATATCTGTCCTAAAGAATTTCAAAGAAAAAAATGAAAAATAAATGGTCAAAGTAAGCATCTCTTCTTTTTAAAAAATATAAAATATGTAAACATGAGAAAATTTCTAAATCATAACTGAATATTATGAGGTTTCCAAATGGAATGACTACAAGGCAAACCATGTCCATTACAAAATCATAAATTTGAAAAGCACATTAACATGGTAGCCAATATGAAGTGTTATGTAGTCATTAAACTGAAAATAAGAAAAACTATAACAACATGAACAAAATCTGTGCTCAAACATTAAGCAAATAAGCAAAAAAGAAAGTTGTAATGCAATATTATGTATCCAGATAATACAAAGACAAAAGGTACAAGAAAAAAGACAGTTGTTTGGTGAAATTATTGATAAATTCCTTTTTAGCAAGTCTTTAGTATTAGATATTTTGCTATGAAAATAGAGTGATAAGAGGTAAATATATAAAAGAACATGTAACTTATCTAGTCTATTTCTTACCTCCAAATAATTTCATCAAACAACTGTTTTTTTCTTGTACGTTTTGTCTTTGTATGTATCATTATCTGCTTAAGAGGCAGCTGAGCCTTCCAGGAAGGTATTTACTTATACCATAACTTCTCCAAAGGATTCGTAGTCTACTTGGCTATTTACAAAAGTTGGCTGACATGTAGATAGAGTATTGATGTAAAATGTAAGAAATATTTTTCATATATGTCAGTTGGGGTTAGTTTTAAGTTTAGGTTTTGCCTTATAATCACCATATACTTTAATTGTCCTTCCCTAATCTGCCTCTTAGGCAGATAATGTAATATTTTAACTACAATTTCTGCCTTCCTGGCAGAAATCCTATTGAACACTAGGATTAAAGTGATAAGTTGCTCATGAGGCAGAATAGGGAAGTGTCCAGTTTCTGCAACAACAATGTGGAGAATCATTTTATGCACCTTCTTCTGAAAAGTTATATACCACTTAATATACAGTAGATTTAAAAAATGTAAAAGAAACTGCCTTCTGTATGGTGGGAACTCAACTTGCTTGACTTATTAAATAAAAAAATAAAGTGGGGCTTCCCTGGTGGCGCAGTGGTTGGGAGTCCGCCTGCCGATGCAGGGGACGCGGGTTCGTGCCCCGGTCCGGGAGGATCCCACATGCCGCAGAGCGGCTATGCCCGTGAGCCATGGCCGCTGAGCCTGCGCGTCCGGAGCCATGCTCCGCAACAGGAGAGGCCACGGCAGTGAGAGGCCCATGTGCCGCAAAAAAAAAAAAATTAAAAAAAATAAATAAAGTGAATCTCTTGGTAATAGTCATTATAATAACTATTATTATAATAGAATAATAGTAATAGTGTTATTAACAGACTTCTGAATATGGCAAGAAGGTAAAAAAACTATAGTATGGACATTTTTGAAGAAGAGTCATTGACCATGTCCAACCTTCCCAACAGCTATACAATTTAAAAGAACCTACATATTAGCCTATTAAAAAATAATGTAAAACAGAAAACACATTTGGAAGCCCTCTCAATAAGATGTTAAGTCATAGTAGTAGGGAGTCGTTTTAAGTTTCTTAAGACCTTTGAAGAATCTAATCGTGTTGAGATATAAAACAATTTTTTCAGAATAATCTTTAAAATGCACTATAATTTAATCCATGGTTTATAGGGAGAAAAGTATTCAAACAGATTAAAATGCTAACAGGAAACAACAATTGTATATAGTCTACAAATGTCTCAATCATTCTACTACTTTTATCGTGGTGGCAGTAGATCTCTAGTGTATTTTAAAGCCTTGTGGGGACTTTTGGTTAATACAATGATGGAGGGGGCACTACTGGGTGTCCTCCAATCCATAGGACAGTTCCGTACAACAAAGAGTTGCTGCAAAGAATTGTTATATTGATTTTTTAAATTATAGGTTTGATTAGATATTATTACCTATGAATTTCATCTCAGAATAGTAAAGGGAACATTACAAAATATTTGTGAAAAGCATGTTTATCAAAAATGTTTAACCTGAATCTAATCAAACCTTTATAACAAATTTATAGGAAACAAAATAAAGGAACATGTTAAAAAATATTACAATGATATTCAAAATGGAACGAATAATCCCTTTAACAAGTCTCTGTCACACAAAAAAGGGGGGACATCTACTAAGAATACCTACTAAGCCCCACACAGTATGCTAAGCATAGGGGTTACAAAGATGAGTAAGACAGTTCCTCTCCTCAAGTAACTTACTGAGTAATCTAGTCAATACTTAGATATTACCAAACTGAACTTTTCAGGGTTTTTATTTCTCTAAAGGGCACAAGAAGAGCAGTACAAAGGCAAAATATTAAAGCATTATTAGTACCATTTATCGGCCTCCATAAGATCCTGATTCACACTGTTGGTGCTGTGCTCTCTGCCATCAAATGTTCGGATTTTGGGATATTCTGTTCTTCCTGCACATGCCTCTCTCATTTTAAAATTGAAAGCAGCTTGTGCTACCTGTTTATAACGCTTTCTGCTAAATAGGATCTGTTGCTTTACTTGGTGTAGAGCATCTAAAAAGAATCTTTCCACTTCTGTTCTTTCATCTAGTATGTTCTTGGCCAGCTTCTTTACTCGATTCATTTCCTTGTCCTTCATCTGAAGAAGATGCTGCAGCTTGAAAATTTCAATCTGACCCGCTTGGTTCTTTACCATTGCCTGCTGCTGCAGTTTTAAAACTTCAGTCTCAAACTCTTTGGTCATACAACTCAGGGTAGTCTCCAAGCTTACTACCTTCTTCTGAAGAGTTTGGATTTGTAATTTCTGCTGGGTAAGCTGCATTATCTTTTCCTTAACCAACAGATCATTGATTTCCTAAAACAGAAAGATGAGAGAGGTGAGAGATTTTTTTTTTAATTAATTTCAAAACTTAAAAGTTCCTCACTAATATCCATTACTTCATGAGATTTGAGTTTGAGGCCAGGTTGCAATGGTGATATTTTGGTATTCTGTGCATAAAGAGTAAGAAACATCAAGAGTCCCTGTCTGGACTTAGGAAGGCCACAGATTTTACTAATTAAGAAACTCTCCTTCCTCTAAAATTATGAAAAGTTCAATATTTTATATTATCAAAAAAATATTCCAAAATCAGTAAGACTGTACAGTAAAACAGTAATTTAACAACTATATACTACAAACTGTGGCAGTCTGCTAGTTGCCTATCCTAGTGTCCATTTTCCATTTCTTCCTTCGTAATAAAACCCCAATTTTATTCAGAAAGGTAGTAAGCCCAGCTGAAAATTCCCAGT
Organism: Lagenorhynchus albirostris; assembly: GCF_949774975.1. NCBI lineage: Eukaryota > Metazoa > Chordata > Mammalia > Artiodactyla > Delphinidae > Lagenorhynchus > Lagenorhynchus albirostris. The sequence continues at coordinate 28,484,653 of NC_083095.1, forward strand.
TTCCCTTGTGTTCAGCAAAGCCACATGACTAAGCTCTGATGGAAGAGCTGCGAGTAGAAATTTGTATAGGACTTCCAGGAAGAGCTCTAAAGGGAGGGGCATGCTGTTTTCCTTCTTGTCCTTCTTCCGCCCTGTTGTTAGAGCTCCAGCAGCTGCTGGGGGCCATGAGGTGACTCTGAGGAGATAAGCCATGTGTTGCAGAACAAAGTTGAGGAGCCCGAGTGTCTGCCGAATTTGTAGCACTACCATTCCAGCTCTGGATTGCTTACCTCCAGACTTCCTTTAGGGAGAGAATACACCTTACATGGGGAAACCATTGTTGTCACAGTTGTCACAGTTCCTGTGATTCAGAGACCAACTCTAAGCAAAGTAAAATGAATACTAAGGTAGTAGAGGACAGGGGTTATATTTATGTTTCGGATGTATTCTTTATAAAGCCAAGTCTAAAGTTTCTTATAAGTCATTCAGTAATTAACTTTTCAGATAAGAAAAATACACCATCCAGACAGAAGAAAAATTGTCCTATTGTCCTTATGTATCACTACTATACTCAAGTCTTAGTATTCACCAACCCAATCTTTACCAAAAAAGGAAACAAAATCGAAATGAACCTTTTGCTGTAAAAGGGAAGTCTGAGTCTCTTGCAACTTCTGAGAGTTTTTTTGTAGAGCATCAGCTTCCTTCAGGTGGTATGCGAGAGCTTTCTGGAGATAAATATTCTCTTTAAAAACAGCTCTTCCAGCATTGTTCAATTGCCTGAAATAGATAGATATAAGATCCCAAAACACAGACCTAAGTTTTAAATATTACCAAACTAGAACAATGACTGCTAAATCCCCTAACATCAATAATAATGATCATCCGGAATTCCCTGGTGGTCCAGTGGTTAGGACTCGGCAATTTCACTGATGTGGCCCACCCGGGTTCAATCCCTGTTCAGGGAACTAAGATCCCGCAAGCTGCACGGGGCAACCAAAAAAAAAAATTAAAATCAATAATTTAAAAAAATAATAATGACCAGCACTTATTTAGCTTATGGTGGGTACTCAATAGTTAGGTGGGGATCTTGAGAACTAAGTTCTCACCAACAGGAAAGTAAAAAGGGACGTGTTACTTCCAGTCCAAGACAATTAAGGGCAGGTATGAGTTTCCCATGCTCTCTCTTTGTACATGTGACTGGACATGAAGAACAAGATGGAAGCAGCCCAGGTTCCTGAATCACCCCTGCAGTAGAGCTGTCAGACCCACATTAGATTAGAAATAAACCATTGAGACTTAGTTTATTAACACAGTGCAGTTTAGTGTTACTTTCACTAATATACCTCATGAAAACTGTGCACAGTTGCCATTATTAACACCATTTTTAGATGGAGAAATTTAATTTCAAAAAAGTTAAGAAATCTTCTTACAGTCAGTTAGTATACATGTTGAGAACCAAAGTGTAACTTTGAAGCCCAGATTCTTTTCTCCACACTATGCTGCTACAAAAAGGGTGGATGGAAAAGGGGTGGGTACACAGAGAGAAAGAAACAGCGAAGGAAAGTAAACCAGAAAATTTGAAGAAAGCAGACCAAGAGAGAAGGGGGTAGAAAACATGATAAGAACAAAAAAGACTAGCAAAGAGGTAAGAGAGGCTATTAGAAAGAAAAAAGAGGCAGCGATCTCCTACACAACAGCTTCATGGTGGGCTCTGTCTGCCAGCATTATTATCTTCTTCTCAGCCTCTTTTTCTAGTCGGTACTAAAAAAGAAAATAGGCTGTTTTAATACAGTTATATTTCTAACAACAAATTTTACACAGAAAAAGTTAAGTATTTATTTTATAATGTCAAATAAAATACTCCTGTCCACATGACCTGATGTGAAGTGCTCCAAGTATCAATGGAGGAGCCAGCAAAGAGGATAGTGTGAACACAGGGACTTTAGAGTACTTCCCAATTTCACCATTAAAAAAGCAAAATGACATATAAATAGAAAAAAATTCCACATCAGACCTGGAAAGCAGAGCTGGGAGAAATTTCTGTTAAATACAATGTGATGAGAATCATTTATTCATTCATTTAACAAATTCCTATTGAGTACTAATAGTGTACCAGATTTTTTAGATACTAGAGATGCTGTGGTGAACATAACAGATAAGGCTCCTGTTCTCATGGAGCTTATATTCTAGGATGAGATCCAAACAATAATAATAATTAAAATGCATTCAGCATTTACTATGTGCCAGGCATGGTTCTACACATGTATTATTTACTTCTCATAACAATGTAATTAGATACCTATGAATTAGATACTATTATTGTCCCCAAAGACAAGGATTGAAGAAACTGAGAGAAAGGTTAGTGACTTGTCCAAAATCATACAGCTAGTAAATGGCAAAGCAGGGATTCAAACGCAGGCAATTTGATGCTATACAGCCTCCCAGCAAGTAAACAAATAAGAGAATTAATAGACTGTGATAAATGCTATAAATGAAATAAATGGGGTAATGAAATAGTAACTGAGGGAGGTAATTTTAGATTGGGTTTAGGGATTATCTCTTTGAGGGGATGACATTTGAGCTCTGAAGAATGCGAATAAGCCAGAACTGCAATAAGAACATTTCAGGAAGAGAGAATAGCAAGTACAAAAATATGCAGGTGGTTCAAGGAACAGAAAGGATTAAATGGGAAAACACAACAAAATACTAATAACCTGAGGGAAGTCCTTTATATGATCAGGTGGAACATGCTGAGGTATGAGATAAATGAACAGGGCTTACTAGAAAGCCCACTGCCATGGACCAGCAGCAGTGGGGCTCAAACCAGTATAGGAGTTTGTATCTAACCATGAAGTCTGTACCTCACATGGTAAGGCAGACACTGCTGTGGCTGGACAACCCAACACTCCTTCCCATCCTCCTTTTTCCTTCCCAGCTTCCACCAGTGGCTGGAGAAACAAAACACCCCTTTTCCCTGGCGTCCATTATAACATGGTTCTGGACAATCAGAGAGATGTAAGAAGAAATCTGCTAGGAGCTTCTGGGGAAAGTTTCACGGTTTCCAGATAAAAGGGACAGATACAGATGGAGCCTCCCTTCTTCCCGCCCTAAGAGAGATGACTCTCAGAGCTGCATTAACCATCTTGCAATTATGAGGGAAAGGCCAGCAGCCACCTACTTCCAGACATAAAAATCCTATTTATATAAGCACTGTCATTCAAGTAATCTGTAAACTGACCAAGCACTTCTAACATTTGTTTGTGGAATGTTACACCAAGTAGGAGAGAGATCAAGTGTAGGGTGGAGTGAGGAAAGAGGCAGCTGAGAGCAGCCCATTCCTGAGCACTTTCATTCCTAACAGTGCCAGGAAGTGCCTGAGAGGGAAAGCGTCTAGATACTGCTCCTGCCCCACTCCCAGGTTATTCAATACACAAACTGGAAACCTAGAGCCACTTTTGAAAGCAAATCCTTTTATATAAACCTGATATGAGTACTTATTTGCCTCACCCTCACTTCCTTACATTCCCACCAATTTGTGAAAAAATGTATTCCTTTCCTAAGGATAAAAAATTAAAGAAAATATTAAAAGAATTAAAGAAAAGCCAGCGGGACTCTGAGAATTAACTTTAGAAGCACAGAGAAATGTGGAAGTCTGTGATGTGCTAAGGAACATTTTTGAGCCCCCTTTTTATTTATTTATTTATGGCTGCTTTGGGTCTTCGTTGCTGCGCACACAGGGGCTACTCTTTGTTGCGGTGTGCGGGCTTCTTACTGCGGTGGCTTCTCTTGTTGCGGAGCACGGGCTCTAGGCGCACGGGCTTCAGTAGTTGTGGCTCACGGGCTTTAGAGCGCAGGCTCAGTAGTTGTGGTGCACAGGCTTAGTTGCTCCATGGCATGTGGGATCTTCCCGGACCAGGGCTCGAACCCGTGTCCCCTGCACTGGCAGGCGGATTCTACACCACTGTGCCACCAGGGAAGTCCTGAACCCCTTTTACTAATATCCTTAGTTGGCTTGACTAAGGGAAGACCCTCATGTGTATCAGAGCAACCTCTCTAATCCCATCTCCCCTATAAAAAGTGGTACATGGAGCTTTAGTTCCACCAGGAGACAACAAGCTGGGGTGGGGGATGTGTCCTGAAGCCTTGGTCAGATGACAATCTCTCTTGAGGATTTCAAGAATCTCTAACTAAGAGGGGGGAAAAAGATAATCTTCTAATAAGATACCAAATGAAAACTTGATGTCTCAGAATACATATAAATATACTTATGTCGTTCTAGTACACAATATATTTATTTATTAATGCAAATATGCTGTACCTTTTCTTCCAAAAACCTGCCTTCCAATCTCCTAAGAGTCTCCTGATGTTTCTGCTCTATGTTCCTTAAGTTCTCCTTCAGCTAAAATTAAAATAACGAAAAACAGAATGGTCAGTAGGAAATGGGGTGGATTGGGGCATATTCCTGGAAAATTCTCAGTCAGGAAATATTTTCTGTTATACATTACCTCTTAATCCTGAACACACAGAAAAACTCCATGCCCTCCCTCTGAGTACCATACTTCTCATAATCGTCTATAGATTTACAAGATCAGTATTGAGTTTCTAAAAAGCTTTTCATGAATAACAGTTTTCAGAACATTCAGATAAGTTATTATCATATTCATTTCCCCCCCCAAATATCTTCATTTTAAACATGTGGACTTACAGAATCATAATATTTTAGAATTACCAGGAATCTTAGGAGTCAGACTATACAAATCTCCCACTTAATATAGGAATCTCTTCTATGAGAAAAATATCTAGAGACAGAAGTATCACTAATCAACTCCTATTAATTCACTAGGCTGCCCTTTTAAGAGTTCCCATTTTTAGAAAATTCTTCCTAGTATCAATCTAAAAAGTATCTCCCTGTGATTCCCATAGACAGATCCTTCTATCCTCTAAAACTACATAGAATAAAAAGGACATAAAATTCTTCCAGGCAAAGAGAATTGAGCTAACTTAAAGCTATGATCCTGAAGGCTATATATACTGGCAAGAACCAATCAGATTGAAATCGGCACACTCAATCTAATATTCATGCCACAAAAAAAGGCAGTAGAGAAGAGCTTTCCATCACACAGACCAGAGTTCAACTGTTACCTCTCTGACTTACCAGCTGTTTGGGCAAATCACTTATCTTCTCTAAGTCTCAAATCTCCAGGGTAAAAAGAGGATAATAATAGTAGCTATTCTCATAGAGGTGTGACAAAGATTAAATAACAAATAATACACACAAAATACTTAGAATAGTAACCATTTAATACAGAGGTTAGTTATTTTATGTCTAATATTGTCCTCCCTTATACTTCACAATTTTCCTTCCTGTGATCTCTGTCCTAACAGTATTAAATCTCCATTTGATCCATATCATATGATTTCAGATGTTCTTCTTTCTTCCTGTATTTTTTAGACAATTTTAAAAAATGGCCTCATATTGTCAAAGACTTTCAAAATTAATGTCAATATATAAATTTGTGGAAATGTCTACCATGCCAGTGGGATGGGGGGGTGGACCTTTCAATTGCCATTGGGGTCCCCAAAAATCTATAAATTAATAAATAAATCTTTTGAAAGATAATTAGGCAATGCATATGAAAAACCTTAAAAGTTCACGTTCTAATTTAACCTATAAATTTCACTATAACTTCTAGGAAGTTATCCTAAAAACTAATTAAAAATATAGAAAAATACTTTGTTACTTAGATGTTCCTCAGTTTATAATAGTGAAAAATCAGAGAAAAGTCCAAATGTCCAACAACAAGGGACCGATTAGTAAATCATGATATATCTACCCAATGAAATTCCATGCATGTAGTCAAAAGGTTTTATAGAAAAATACATAATGGCATTGAAAAATGTTCACAATATGTAAAGTGAAAAAATCAGGTTAACAAACAATTTGTACACCATAACCTCATTTTTGTAAAAATAGCATATACTGTAGATACTTTAAAATATATTTATACATAGCAGAGGTGGAAAAACTAAAGACAATATACCAAAATATTAACAGTGGTTATCTTTAAGTAATATAGTTGTGAGGGGAGGGTTTTTCATTTTCTCTTATCAGCTAAATTTGCTGAAATGGGTATTATCACTTTGTCAAAAGAAGAAAGACTAAAACAAATTATTTAAAAAATATTAATTGCAACCTACCAATGTATGCTCCTTTTGTTAATCAGGTAATGAAAATAATTTTTTCTTTAAATTTATGCTTTGAATACCTTTTGATAAGCTAAACTTAATTGGCCTCTTTTAAATTTGTATAATGAATGCTATAGCACAGTATAATCAATTTTCCTCCCTTTTATTAAATTCATGGGCCCCACACCTGCCTTAATTCTTCCATATTTGGGATTCCACATAACCATCTTGTTTTTTCCCATTAGCCAGTATCTTTTGCCTTTGAATTTTAAGTTTTCCTTATTCCTGCCCACCACCCCTCTTTCAAAGGGCTGAAATTTATTTCTCCACTAGGTGGCAACATTGTTCTTTAAAAAAAATCACACCAAGGCCCAAAAGAATATGCACTAGTTTTTTTTCTTTTAACATCTTTATTGACATACAATTGCTTTACAATGTTGTGTTAGTTTCTGCTGTATCACAAAGTGAATCAGCTATATGTATACATATATCCCCATATCCTCATAACCCCTTCCTCTTGAGCCTCCCTCCCACCCTCCCTATCCCACCCCTCTAGGTGTTCACAAAGCACCGAGATGATCTCTCTGGGTTATGTAGCTGCTTCCCACTAGGTATCTGTTTTACATTTGGTAGTGTATATATATCAGTGTTACTCTCTCACTTCGTCCCAGCTTACCCTTCCCCCTCCCCGTGTCCTCAAGTCCATTCTCTGTGTCTGCATCTTTATTCCTGTCCTGCCCCTAGGTTCATCAGAACCTTTTTTTTTTTTTTTAGATTCCATATATATGTGTTAGCATACAGTATTTGTTTTTCTCTTTCTGACTTACTTCACTCTGCATGACAGACTCTAGGTCCATCCACCTCTCTACAAATAACTCAATTTTGTTTCTTTTTATGGCTGAGTAATATTCCATTGTATATATGTTGCCACATCTTCTTTATACACTCATCTGTTGATGGACACTTAGGTTGCTTCCATGTCCTGGCTATTGTAAATAGAGCTGCAATGAACATTTTGGTACATGACTCTTTTTGAATTATGGTTTTCTCAGGGTATATGCCCTGTAGTGGGATTGCTGTGTCGTATGGTAGTTCTATTTTTAGTTTTTTAAGGAACCTCCATACTGTTCTCCATAGTGGCTGTATCAATTTACATTCCCACCAACAGTGCAAGAGGGTTCCCTTTTCTCCACACCCTCTCCAGCATTTATTGTTTCTAGATTTTTTGATGATGGCCATTCTGACTGGTGTGAGGTGATACCTCATTGTAGTTTTGATTTGCATTTCTCTAATGATTAGTGATGTTGAACATCCTTTCATGTGTTTGTTGGCAATCTGTATATCTTCCTTGGAGAAATGTCTATTTAGGTCTTCTGCCCTTTTTTGGATTGGGTTGTTTGTTTTTTTGATATTGAGCTGCATGAGCTGCTTGTATATTTTGGAGATTAATCCTTTGTCAGCTGCTTCGTTTGCACATATTTTCTCCCATTCTGAAGGTTGTCTTTTCATCTTGTTTATGGTCTCCTTTGCTGTGCAAAAGCTTTTAAGTTTCATTAGGTCCCATTTGTTTATTTTTGTTTTTATTTTCATGACTCTAGGAGGTGGGTCAAAAAGGATCTTGCTGTGATCTTGGTTGCAGAACACATAGAGTGTTCTGCCTATGTTTTCCTCTAAGAGTTTTATAGTGTCTGGCCTTACATTTAGGTCTTTAATACATTTTGAGTTTATTTTTGTGTATGGTGTTAGGAAGTGTTCTAATTTCATTCTTTTACATGTAGCTGTCCAGTTTTCCCAGCACCACTTATTGAAGAGGCTGCCTTTTCTCCATCGTATATTCTTGCTTCCTTTATCAAAGATAAGGTGACCATATGTGTGTGGGTTATCTCTGGGTTTTCTATCCTGTTCCATTGATCTATATTTCTGTTTTTGTGCCAGTACCATACTATCTTGATTACTGTAGCTTTGTAGTATACTCTGAAGTCAGGGAGCCTGATTCCTCCAGCTCCATTTTTCTTTCTCAAGATTGCTTTGGCTATTTGGGGTCTTTTGTGTTTCCATACAAATTGTGAAATTTTTTGTTCTGGTTCTGTGAAAAAGGCCATTGGTAGTTTGATAGGTATTGCATTGAATCTGTAGATTGCTTTGGGTAGTATAGTCATTTTCTCAATGTTGATTCTTCCAATCCAAGAACATGGTATATCTCTCCATCTGTTGGTATCATCTTTAATTTCTTTCATCAGTGTCTTATAGTTTTCTGCATACAGGTCTTTTGTCTACTTGGGTAGGCTTATCCCTAGGTATTTTATTCTTCTTGTTGCAATGGTAAATGGGAGTGTTTCCTTAACAACTAGTTCCTAATTCACTTTGATTCAGAATGTATACCTACACCTAGGATGGCTATTTTAAAGTTCCTGAAAAGTTAGTGAACTTAACTTGATTCATTCTGCAGCATTTTCATATAAAACAAAACTAGATATTCTTTCTAGAAACTTTTCAGCTTTATTGAGGAATTGTAGATAAATAAAACGTATGATAGTTCAAGTGTACATCATGATGATTTGATATACATACACTTTGTGGAAGGATTCTTCCCATTTAGTGGAAAACTTGATATTCCTTAAATTACATTTAATAAAAGACCCACTCAGCATTTAACATAGATTTATTGAGCATTACTGTGTATCCTGTCCTTCAATGAATACAAAGCACAGTACTGTTCATGCCTCAAAAAATTTACAATCTAGCAGGGGAGATAAGACAAATAATAAATATAATATCAAGATAGAATGGGCTAAGTGGTATAAAAGAAATACAAAATGCTATGGAAACATACAAAAAATTACTTTTTTGCTAATCATCTTTTAAAAAATTTTTTCTCTTTTTTCTAGCTTAATTGAAATATAATTAATCTATAACATTGTGTAAATGTAAGGTGTACAATGTATTACTTTGATATACTATATTGCAAAATGATTACTACCATAGCATTAGCTAACACCTCCATCATGTCACAAAAACTACCATTTCTTTTTCTGTAGCAAGAACATTTAAGATCTACTCTCTTAGCAACTTTCAAGTATGTCATACAGTATTATTAGTTATAATCACCATACTGTACATTAGTTTCCTAAGAACTTGTCAGTCTTATAACTGGCAGTTTTTACCGTTTGACCAACATCTCCCCATTCCTCCCCCCGCCAGCCCAAGTAACCACTCTGAGTTCAGCATGGTTTTTTTTGGCTGCACCACACTGCTTGTGGGATCCACAGACCAGGGATTGAAGCTGCGCCACCGCCGTGAAAGTAACAAGTCCTAACCACGGACCACCAGGGAATTCCCAAAGTTCAGTTTTTTAAATTATTTATTTATTTATTTTAATAAATTTATTTATTTTATTTTATTTATTTTTGGCTGTGTTGGGTCTTCGTTGCTTTGCTGTGCGCAGGCTTTCTCTAGTTGTGGCGAGCGCGGGCTACGCATTGTTGTGGTGTGCGGGCTTCTCATTGTGCTGGCTTCTCTTGTTGCAGAGCACAGGCTCTAGGCGTGCAGACTTCAGTAGTTGTGGCATGAGGGCTCAACAGTTGCGGCTTGTGGGCTCTAGTGTGCAGGCTCAGTAGTTGTGGCACACGGGCTTAGTTGCTCCACGGCATGTGGGATCTTCCTGGACCAGGGCTTGAACCTGTGTCCCCTGCACTGGCAGGCGGAATTCTTAACCACTGCGCCACAAGGGAAGTCCCTCAGCTTTTTTTAGATTCCACATATAAATTGTATTGCACAGTATTTGTCTTTCTCTGTCTGACTTATTTCACTTAGCATAACGCCCTCAAGTTTTGTCCAAATTGTCACAAATGGCAAGAAGAAAATTATTACTTTTAAATAGTACACTGAGGAAGTCCTTATGGAGAATACGCATTTGAGCTGAGCCTCTGAAGAATAGGTAAAATTTTAATGGACAGAGCTCTATCAGGAGTATATTCCAAATAGAAGAAACAGCGTAAACAAAGAAAGGCAGAAAAGACTTCAGGGAATATCCGGGTTGGGTGGATTAAAGGTGGTGTGTATGGGAAAGTGTAGGAAAAGGAAATAATATGTTCCAAAGTAGGTGTAGGGTCTTGATTTTCACGCTAAGGTGTCTGGACAATATTCTGTTTACAATAGAGAAGATTGTTTATAATCTTCTTTACTAAAGAAGATTCTTTTTTCCCCCCTTGTTGCTATTTTTACTTTAAATATAGCAGTGTGTACACGTCAATCCCAAACTCCCTAACTATCCCTTCCCTCCACCCTTCCCCCCAGTAACCATGAGTTCGTTCTCTAAGTCTGTGAGTCTATTACTGAAGAAGATTCTTGAGGGAAGTGACCAGAACATCATCAGAACTGTGATATTTTAAGATTATTCCTGCAGTAGTGTGTACTTTGTACTGCGGTGGTGTGGTGAACTTAAAATACGTCCACATTTGGAATTTCCTGGCGGTCCGGTGGTTAGGACTCAGAGATCTCATTGCCTAGGGCCCAGGTTCAAACCCTGGTCGGGGAACTAAGATCCCACAAGCCCTAGGGACCCGCCAAAAAAAAAAGTTGAACTCAGAGTGGTGGTTACCTGGGCTGGGGGGAGGGGGAAATGGGGAGATATTGGTCAAAGGGTACAAACTACCGGTTATAAGACTGACAATTTCTTAGGAGTCTAATGTGCAGTAATAAGAATAGCAGGATCAGCAACAGCAGGTAATCTTTATCATACAGTGCTAAGCATTTACAGTAAAACAGATTACACGTATTCCCCGCTTTTCTGAAAGTTCGCTTTACACCACTCTGCTTTTACAAAAAAACCTACATTAGTACCTGTTTTCGCTAACCAAAAGTAATCCAGAGAGGATTTTCACTTTTATGAGAAAAAGGCAAAAAGCAAAAAAATAGTGTTCAGCAGCGAGCGGTGTTACTGAGGCAAAGCACACCCTTAGCAACGAGGGGAGTGGCACCACTAAACTCCTTCCCCGTGAACTATACTCAGCGTCAAGCTGCCATAGATTTGAACTACGTCTGTGAGCATCTGTGCTTTATCTTGATTTTGTGCTTCTGTTAGCAAGGTGTGTCCTATGGTAACTGCTTCTTCAGCTTAGGAAAGGTTTCATAGGAACTACTTTCAGATAGCGAGGGAAACGTGTATTTCATTTAGTCTTCACAATGACCCTTTGAAATTGGTACTATTGTTCTCACCCCCATGTTACAGATGAGGAAATTTAACAAGATACCCAAGTAGTGAAGACAGTATTTACACTCTAGCAGTATGACTTCAAAGCACCAACATTTAGCCCCTATACCACATGGTGTATGGCTATCTCAGGTGGCAATACTACTTCTGTTACTATTACTAATAACAGCAGCAGTTGTGTGTTAGAGCTGGCTCATACCAGGAATTTTGCTAGCACATTGTAAAAGCATTGGTAGCTTGAAATTGGCCACAACATAAGTATTTACACCAAGGAAATCAGCAAATGCTACAAATGAGGACCTTTTTTTGCAGAGAGCTACACACCACTGTTAATTCTCACTTTGTGACATACACTATTTTAAGCACTTTACATATATGAACTCATTTAAGCCTTACAACAACCCTATGAGCCAATAACTCTTATCACCCCCATTTTACAGATGAGGAAACCTAGGTATAGAGAGGGTAAGTAATTTGCCCAAAACCACAAAGCTGATTTCAGCTACTTGTGCCCAGCCCTCATCTGTGCCATTTATTGCATTGTCGTTAATGCAAGAGAACTATTTTCTGAACTGAGGGAATGGAAAGAGCATGCAAGGTCAGAGAAACTTTCTGAAAGTACTCAGTTTTCCTCACCACATCCAGCCCTACCCAGAGTGCCTTAAATTTTTCTAAAATTATCATTCATCAGTCTAGACATATTGTCCTTTAGGACTTCGCTACTTTGCCCCTAATGTTTTACTGGATCTGTAGTTCCAAAAGTTTAACTGCTGATAAATGTGAGTGGGTGTATTCGCTAAGATCTGGTGAATTCACAAAGAAATCAAAGCTGAGAAAAAGAAAAGTCTAACCATCAAGACTTTTTGCGTCCAGTCCTACACTGATATATCTTCCCTGTTTCTCCCATATAATCTCTAAAATATCAAAGGGATTCCTTTACTATCTCATAGGAGTAAATTTCTATGAAGGCCTTTTCAGACATAAGTAGCTAATTCTAATCTCCTTTAAAAAAAAAAAAGGAAGAAAGAAAGAAACTTACATCATCTAATTCTTTCTCTACTTGGATTTTTCTCTTCTGGAATTGTTTTATTGTTTTGAGCTCTGTCTGAATCATGCCAATTTCTCTGGCTTTTTGACGGAACTGTCCCTCCAGCTCACTTATTTGCACAGTATATTTTTGTTCCTGTAGGCAAAAAAAAAAAAGGTAAATGAGTTAGGAAAAAGAACAGAGGTCACACAGAGTCCTGTTCCATATGAAGCCTTAAGCCATTTGTCTATCTTTGAAGAAATTGTTCCCTTTTTATTTTTGCTTTTGCATAAAGTTTTAATTTTTATTAAAAGAGACCAAGTGCCTTGAATAAGTAAAAAATTCTAAAGTGAGCTGATCTTGTATAGAAGATGTAGATATTTATTTAAAAGGGGGTATGAGGGACTTCCCTGGTGGTGCAGTGGTTAAGAATCTGCCTGCCAATGCAGGGGACACAAGTTCGAGCCCTGGTCCGGGAAGATCCCACATGCCGCGGAGCAACTAAGCCCGTGCGCCACAACTACTGAGCCTGTGCTTTAGAGCATGGGAGAGCCACAAATACTGAGCCCACGTGCTGCAACTACCGAAGCCCATGTACCTAGAGCCTGTGCTCCGCAACAAGAGAAACCACCGCAATGAGAAGCCCAAACACTGCAATGAAGAGTAGCCCCCACTCACCGCAACTAGAGAAAGCCTGTGTGCAGCAACGAAGATCCAACACAGCCAAAAATAAAAAACAAATAAATAAATTTATTTTAAAAAATAAAAGAGCTATTAGAAGAATGAACAAATCTTTAACCTGTAAGAAAAATAAATAACATCCCTGATCCTAAATTAAAGTTAGTAAGCTAAGAGACAAAGGGAGGGCCAATATCTCTTATAAATAAACAAGGAAGAAGGTGGAAAAGGAGGAAGGAAAGGGGGAGACAGAAGGAGAAAAAAGAGAGGAGGAGAAAGGGAAGAGAAGGAGAGGGTAAGGAAAAAAAAAGAGGGAAATAGAGGAGAAAAAGGCCCAATAACACAATTAAAACATGAACAAGGGCTATCAAAAGAAATACAAATGACTCTCAACCACATGAAAAAATGCTCAACCTAGCTCATAATAAGAGAAATGCAAGAAGGAGGAGGGAAGTGGGGCTTCAACATGGCAGCTGTGGCCCTGGCGGTGGCTACGGTGACGGCCTGGCCTGGGTAGGGCAGAGTTGAAGGTGGTGGTGTTCGCTCTCCCTAGGGGCCGTCAGGAGCTCAGCGGGGACTGAGCCTGGGAGGCCGGTCGGTGGCAGCACCTTTCAGCTTCTGGGACAGCGGCAGCAGCGTTCAGGTTCTAAATGGCTTCTAAGAAGTTGGGTGAAGATTTTCATGGGACTTTCAGTGACCTTGATAATGTCCCATTTAAGATAGGAGACAAATTCAAAACACCAGCTAAAGTTGGTCTACCTATTGGCTTCTCCTTGCCTGACTGTTTGCAGGTTGTCAGAGAAGTACAGAATGGCTTCTCTTTGGAAAAGAAAACCATTGAGTGGGCTGAAGACATTAAGAAAATCCAAGGAGCCCAGTGGGAAGCAGAGCACGAGGCTGAGGAAGCAGAAGCTAAAGTGAATTCTAAGAGTGGCCCAGAGGGTGACAGCAAAATGAGCTTCTCCAAGACTCACGGTACAGCCACAATGCCACCTCCTATCAATCCCATCCTTGCCAGCTTACAGCACAACAGCATCCTCACCCCGACTCGGGTCAGCAGCAGTGCCACAAGACAGAAAGTTCTCAGCCCACCCCACACAAAGGCAGGTTTCAATCCTGCTGACTTTGAGTGTGAAGAAGACCCATTTGATAATCTGGAGTTAAAAACTATTGATGAGAAGGAAGAGCTGAGAAACATTCTGGTAGGAACCAGTGGACCCATTATGGCCCAGTTATTGGACAGTAACTTGCCTAGAGGTGGCTCTGGGTCTGTGTTACAGGATGAGGAGGTCCTGGCATCCCTGGAGCAGGCAACCCTAGATTTCAAGCCTCTTCACAAACCCAGTGGCTTTATAACCTTACCACAGTTGGGCAACTGTGAAAAGATGTCGCTGTCTTCCAAAGTGTCCCTCCCCCCATCCCTGCAGTAAGCAATATCAAGTCCCTGTCCCTCCCCAAACTTGACTCTGATGACAGCAGTCAGAAGACAGCCAAGATGGCAAGCACTTTCCACAGCACATCCTGCCTCTGCAGTGGCACGTTCCAGAATTCCCTAAAGCCTTCCACCCAAAGCAGTGCCAGTGAGCTCAATGGGCATCATACGCTTGGGCTTTCAGCTTTGAACTTGGACAGTGGCACAGAGGCGCCAACCCTGAACCATTCCCAGATGCCTTCCCTCTCTGTCTTGTCTGTGTGCACAGAAGAATCGTCACCTCCAAATACCTGTCCCACGGTCACACCTCCTAATTCCTCAATGTCACAAGTGCCCAACACTCCCAGCTGTCTCCAGGCTTATTCTGAACTGCAGACGCTGTGAGCGGCAATGTGTGGAGACGGTGATCGACATGGGCTATTCATATGAGTATGTCTTGAAAGCCATGAAGAAGAAAGGAGAGAATATTGAGCAGATTCTCAACTATCTCTTTGCACATGGACAGCTCTGTGAGAAGGGCTTTGACCCTCTTTTAGTGGAAGAGGCTCTGGAAATGCAGCAGTGTTCAGAGGAAAAGATGATGGAGTTCCTTCAGTTAATGAGCAAATTTAAGGAAATGGGCTTTGAACTGAAAGATATTAAGGAAGTTCTGCTATTACACAACAATAACCAGGACAATGCTTTGGAAGACCTCATGGCTCGGGCGGGAGCCAGCTGAGACCAGGCCCTGCCTAGGCCCTGCCACGGAGCCCCCACTGCCGAAGGCCCTGAGGAGACCACCTGTGGGGAAGAAGGGGCACACTTCCGGATTTTCTTTTGGGGGTGGAAGGTCAGGTGTAGAGACTGTGCTTGCCAAGTCTCTATGAGCCTAGGTCCTGAGCTGGGGAGAAAGTGGGGAAGATTTGGGCAAGCAAATGCCCCCAGAACTGTCCTGGCTCCTTCCATAGTAAAAGTATTTGTATTCTGAGAAGTGTCCTTCCCACCTTGGCCATCCAGAGAGACTTCTCTGGTCTTTCTGGGGTCTGTATGGCCTCAGCTGAAACCTGGCCCAGCTGCCAAAAGGAATTGGGGAGAAGGAGGTGGGAGGGCCAGACTCAGTGCTACTTTGGGGCTAGATGTTTCCCTTCTCTGCAAGGGTGGACTGACCTCTAATCCAAGTTGAGTGCAATTGAAAGTTTCTTCCAGGGTTTTGTTTTTTTCCCCTTTTAACGATGTCACTTAGTGTTACACTGGTTCTGCAGTGTCTCTGAGCTGCAAAGAATGCCCTTTTCCCCTTGGGGCCCTGAGTTTGACTTTTCTGCCAGGCAATTACCATACTTCCCTGCTCCAGCCTGTTTCTTTTGGCCTGGTTTGGACCACAGTCTTCTGCTACCCCAGATTTTAGAGCCCCCTGCTCTAGAAAACAGTTGTCAGTTTAAGAAATCATTGGCCCCTTCCCAGCACATCAAGTGGGGAAGAAAGAGGCTGTGATTTAGTCACCCAGCACTCACTCCCCCTCAGTTCTCCCTGGAGAACAGCCTCTCCCTCCAGGCCCTTGCCCTAGGATGACACAATGAATAACACCTAGTCATAGAAATCAGTCTCTTTGGTTTGTTTTGTATTATGTTGTACATCATTAAAGATCTAAATACTAAAAAAATAAAAAAATAAAAAAAATTAAAAAAGATCTAAATACTAAGGATATACAGTCTTGGTGAATCTAAAGTAATTTGCCAACTATTTTGATTCTTCAGAGAGAACTACTAATAAAAATCTAAAAGGTAAAAAAAAGAAATGCAAATTGAAGTACACTGAAATATCATTTCTTACCTATGTTAACAAAAATCCATTTTGACAATATACTCTGGTATATTGTGGAGACATGGATAGAAGTTAGATTTCTCAGAATATACCATGTTTGATAGATTTTACTTTGGAACCATATAAATATTTTACATAATTATAGTTACATAATTGTACATTAAATTAAACTTTATAAAGCAACTCCTAAAAATCAAAAGCAAAATGTGTTGTTGAGTTGGTGGCATATCCTCACAGGAAGGAATTATTTCAAATCATTTTTAAACCTTGTTAATTTGATTGTAGATCCCTATCAGTATATATCCTAAGGGGAAAAGTGTCCCCCCCAAATCTTAAACTGTATCCACTAATTTAGGTTGGTGGTAGTATTAATATTAGTATTCTGTGCCTATTGATGTATTAAGGTTTGAAGAAAATACACAATTATACTGGTATCATCAAGAACCACGGTTTTTGGTGAGGAAGAAAGGAGACACAGATAAAGTTAAGTAAAAATCCTGTACTCCTGCATCTGAATTTAAAGTATTAGTATGGGCTTATGATATATTTTAATCTTCAAAAACTATATATTTCCTAGCTCTGTCCACTGAAAAGCCCTAGAGCTCAAGATCAGTAAACGCCACTACTACCAGATGGTTTTCTACAATAACAAAATTTTATGTTATTTTTGAGCTTCTGTACAATCAAGTGTGTGGGCTTTAAGGTCACTGAGCTGCTCAAAGGATCTACTCACTTGTTCTCCTTGTGTCTTAAATATCTGAACTTGCCAGAAACCTGACCACCAGTAAGTGACCACCAATGTACATACCAATTTTTCCTTCTCTTCTTGGGCTTTTCCCTTAGTTTCATTCAATTGCTGTTTCAGTTTTTCAATCTGTAGAAAATGGAAATACAGAGGAAGGTAAAGAAATTACTCTGCATCCTAACTTAATTAAGTAGTCTAGTTTTCACATGATATTAAAACCAGTAGGGTTGGAGACGTGGAAAGAAGAGAATAGAGGACATAATCCACCCTGTTAACATGCTATCGCCAGCTTCCAAAACTTGGCTATCATCACAATTGCCTGGGTAACGTGTGTGTGTGTGTGGTAAAAAACACAACATTAAATTTACGATCTTAACCATTTTTAAGTATATATTCACATTGTTGTGCAGCAGATCTCTGGAAATTTTTCTTCTTGCAAAACAGAAACTCTATGTTCATGAGACACTAATTCCTTCTCTTCCCTCCCCCTAGGCTTTCTGCATTGTTTCTATGATTTTGACTACTTCAGATATGTCCACTGAAGAAAAACCACACAACCTGAAAGTTGTGAATTAAGTTTTATTCTAGGATTATACTGAGGGCTATAGCCTGGGAAACAGCCTCTCAGAGAGCTCTGAGGAACTGCTCAGAAGAGGTAAGAGAGGAGCTGGGATATACAGGAGTTTCTTGCTGGAAAAAAACATGTAGTCAGACATCAAAAGATTAGTACTAATCACAAGGAATGGGCATTTCAAGTTAATGACTTTAGTGCTTTTCTATATAAGGGAAGATGCAACATCTGGGCTTGTAATTATTCCTTAGATATGCATCTTAACTATCTAGGGTCAGTATCCAAAGCACAGAAGGCTTCCTGTTTTTCTCCATCCTGAACTCCCTTCAGGACGCACCATGGGGGGAGGCAGGTGGTGGGCAGGGGTAAGGGGCTGCAATGGCTGATGGCTTGATCCTTATAGAACTGGAATAGTGGGCAACGTTCATTGTTTACTGGAATGTCGGGCAACATTCCCTGTCCACATACACTTCATATGAGTGGAATCATACAGTATTTGTCCTTTTGTAACTGGCTTATTTCACTTAGCATAATGGCCTTGAGGTTCGTCTATGTTGTAGCATATGACAAGATTTCCTTCTTTTTTTTTTTAAAGCTGCATAATATTACATTGTATGTGTATAACACATTTTATTCACTCATCCATCAACAGACATTTGGGTTGTTTCCACATCTTGACTATATGAATGTGAATAATGTTTATGTGAATGATGTTTATATGAATAATGTTTCAAAAACATGGGTGTGCAATTGTCTCTTCAAGATCCTGCTTTAAATTCTCTTGGAAATGTACCCCAAAGTGAGATTGTTGGATCATATGATAATTTTATTTTTAATTTTTTGAGGAAACTCTGTACTGTTTTCCATAATGGCTACGCCATTTCACACTCCCACCAACGGTGCACAAGGATTCCAATTTATCTACATCCTCAGCAACACTTGCTATTTTCTGTTTTTCTGTTTTCTGTTTTGGTTTTTTGGCCCTGAGGCACGTGGGATCTTAGCTCCCCGACCAGGGATTGAACCCGCACCCCCTGCATTGGAAGGTGAAGTCTTAACCACTGGATCGCCAGGGAAGTCCCTTGTTTTTCTGATAGTAGCCATCTTAATGGGTGTGAAGTGATGACTTGGAGTTTTGATTTGCACTTCTTTTAAATGAGGATTTTTTTAAAGAAAAGTTTCAAGAACGGTACAAAGAATTCTCATATACTCTCCACCCAATTTTGCCACATTTGCTTTCCCTCTATGATAGATCTAAATATATGTATATATGATACAGATGTTTGAAACTGTTTTTTCTGGAGCATGTGAAAATAAGTCTAGGACATCATACCCCTATACCCCTATATATTTCAGTATGTACTTCCTAAGAAAAAGGACAATCTCTTAGAAGCACAGTACAATGATCAAAATTGGGAAATTTAACATTGATAAAATACTATTATTTAATCTATAGTCCATGTTCAAATTTTGCCATCAATTGTCCCAATGGTGTCCTTTTATTGTAACTTTCCTTTTCCTGGTCCAGGATGTAATCCCTGATTATGATTACACTTAGTTGTCATATATCCTACTCTCTTTAATCTGGGGCAGTTTCTCAGCCTTTGTCTTTTATGATATCAAAGTTTTTGAAAAATACTGGCCAGGGTTGGAGTTGTCTGATGTTTCTTCATGAGAAGATTCAGGTTATGCCCTTTTGGCAGGCATACACTGCCTAAGTGATGATGTATCCTTGTCGCTGCATCAAGTCATGAAGTGACTGACGTTAATTGTAATCAACTGGTTAAGATTGTGTCTGCCAGGTTTCTCCACTTAGAAGTTACTATTTTTCCTTTTGTAATTATTAAGTATTTTGGGGCAAGATATTTTGAGACTATGCAAATATCCTCTGCTCATCAAAATTTCATCCACTAGTTTTAGCATCCACTGTTGTTCTTGACTGAATCAATTATTACTCTGAAGCCAAATGGTGACTTTTCTAATTCCATCATTCCATGGAAATTTAATAATTTACTGCATTCCACTATAAGGAAAAACTTTCTATTCTCCCTTAGTTATTTAAATAAATAAATTTATTTATTTAAATAAATAAATTTATTTATTTTTGGCCGTGTTGGGTCTTCGTTGATGCGAGCAGGCTTTCTCTAGTTGTGGTGAGTGGGGGCTGCTCTTCGTTGCAGTGCACGGGCTTCTCGTTGCGGTGGCTTCTCTTGTTGCAGAGCACAGGCTCTAGGTGCACGGGCTCAGTAGTTGTGGCTCGCGGGCTCTAGAGCGCAGGTTCAGTAGTTGTGGCACATGGGATTAGTTGCTCCATGGCATGTGGGGTCTTCCCAGACCAGGGCTCGAACCTGTGTCCTCTGCATTGGCAGGAAGATTCCTAACCACTGCGCCACAGGGAAGTCCCTCTCCCTTATTTATTAATGTATGTGTTTATCTATTAGTTGTATGCACTCATGGACTCATTTTATTCAGTTATAATTTATTACTGTCATTATTTATTTTGAATGTCCCAGATTTGGTCAGTGGGAGCCCCTTCAAGCTACCTGCCGTGTCCTTTAATTTTTTTTTTACTGACTTCCTGTCACAAGATATTCCAAATTCATTTTTTAGTTCAAATTCATTTTTCACTCTCCCTGCTCCACTCTTAGAATCAATCATTTCTCCAAGGTGCTGGTATGTTTTAGTAGGAAATCTGAGTAGCTTTTTAAACTAAAAATTCCTTGACGTGGTTATAGAATCAGAAGATACAGAAGTGAAATACTGTTGTAAATAATCTTAGAATAGTTTAAGGAAACCCTGAAAATGTGTTAAAATAAATTGAGACAGTCCTCAGTCATGTAGGACAGGTGTAAAATATAATTAAATTTATTTTGTGTTGATTGAACAAAGCCTTAAATACCAAAACCAATAAGTGAAATCTCCTAATTTTGTCCAAGATATAATAGTTTTCAAAACACACTTCACTTCTAATATTTCTATAATTAACATGAAGACTAAACAGTTTAAATAAAGTTTAAGCAAATAACACATTTCTAGGATATAGTAGAATGAGTAACAAAACTCTAAGAGAGCTAATTGACCAGGGTATATTGAATCTATTCTACTTCTTCCTCCCAAAGTAGTTTCTTTGGTTTTAATGGGTATCTATGATTGTGAGAAAATTATGTATTTGCTACAGCCAGATGCTGGTCTTTGATACATGGAGGCAGATGAAAATCAGGAAATACCAGTGATACTGATAAATGCAGACCAATATCAATTAGCTAACGCAGACCACAAAGCTTCTATATAATGAATTTTGAAAATTATTTGCATGGCTGGCCTAAAGGCTTATTTTAGAATAATACTTTATAGCAGACAATTTTAATAATGCATACTATTCAAAGAGTAATTTTAAAAATGGAAGTCGCCTAGGAAAGAGGGTTAAAAAAAAGTAATGTACAAAAAAATTACTTTATTTAAAAAAACACACAAAATCCACACAAATGTTCAGTTGTCCGATTTCTCTGATATGCTTCCAATATCATCTTGATCTTAGTTTTGATTTCTATTAACTTTTTCAAAGTATCAGTGCAATCACAAGCCATTCATTCACACATGCAAAAAAATTTTAATGAGTGCCTACTATGTGCCAGGCCCATACTAGATGCTGGAGATACAGCACTCAACGACAATTTAAAAAGACCCCCAATTCTTTACTTCTGTGTTGTTTCATTCTAATTAGGAAAAGAGAAAATAAATACATAAGTAACATGCATATAGTATGACAAAAGGTAATAAATATTACCAAGAAAATAAAGTAAGGGAGATGGTTTTAATTTTAAACAGGGTAGTGAGCAAGGGTCTCCCTGAAAATGTGGCATTTGAAAAAAATTATGGAATGATTCATGAATTTGCATGTCATCCTTATGATACAGAATTTGCATCTGCATCACTCCAATATGTATACTGAAGCAAACACATAAAAACAATAAAAAATGGGTTAAGGAACATATAAAAGATGCTCAAGCGACTAGTAATCAGAAAAATACAAATTAAAGTGACATACCAATTTATACACATAAAATTGAGCAAAAATTATTAAGTATAATATCAAATGTTTTGGGCTTCCCTGGTGGCACAGTGGTTAAGAATTCGCCTGCCAACGCAGGGGACATGGGTTCGAGCCCTGGTCCGGGAAGATCCCACATGCCGTGGGGCAACTAAGCCCATGTGCCACAACTACTGAGCCTGTGCTCTAGAGCCCGTGAGCCACAACTACTGAGCCCACGTGCCACAACTACTGAAGCCCGCGCGCCTAGAGCCCGTGCTCTGCAACAAGAGAAGGCACCGCAATGAGAAGCCCGCACACCACAACGAAGAGTAGCCCCCGCTCGCCACAACTAGAGAAAGCCCACACGCAGTGACGAAGACCCAATGCAGCCAAAAATAAATAAAATAAAATAAATAAATTAAAAAATATATATATCAAGTGTTCACAAAAATGTGGATAAATGGGAACTCACTTTAATACATTGCTTGTGAAAGTATAAATTGGTATAACCTCTTTGGAGTTCAATTTAAACCCTTGTGAAGTTGAAATGATACATACCTCATAATATAGTAATTTAACTCCTAAGTGTCTACTCCAGAGAAACTCTCACACATGGGCACAAGCAGACATACACAAGAATGTTTACTGAAGGTCTATTTGTAATAATGAAAAAATGGAGTCTAACTGACCCATAGGGTGGTATGAACAAATAAATTTTGGTTTATTTATTTATTTGATGTAATATTATAAAGCAGTTAATAATGAATGAAAAAATAAAGCATGCTCATTATCAACTTCTTAACAATGAACTGAATCATGTGATTTTTGTAAATATACCACAAAACATGTTTTATAAAAAAGATAAGTTGCGGGCTTCCCTGGTGCCACAGTGGTTGAGAGTCTGCCTGCTGGTGCAGGGGACGCGGGTTCGTGCCCCGGTCTGGGAGGATCCCACATACTGCGGAGCGGCTGGGCCTGTGAGCCATGGCTTCTGAGCCTCCGTGTCCAGAGCCTGTGCTCCGCAGCAGGAGAGACCACAGCAGTGAGAGGCCCGCATACCACAAAAAAAAAAAAGAGAAGTTGCAAAAGATATGTACAATATGACACTACTAATATAAATTTTAAAACAAGACTATAATATGTATTATTTGTGGATGTATAATACATAAATAGTAAAAATACAAAAACATACATGGGAATGAAGCATGGTGTAAATTTCCTTGGGCGTCCATGGGACTCATAGAAGCAGATGGGAAAGAGAAGAATTTAAGTCACACCTAAGTTCCACCCACTAGCTGTGTGACTTCAGTCAAGTTACTTGTCCTGAGAGTCAATTTCTTTTTCTGTAAAATGGGAATGACAATTTGTAGCTACAGGGAGTTATTAAAAGGACTAAATGACATAGCAGAGGTAAAGTACTTAGTATAGTGCCTGGCACAGACAGGGGCCCCAAAATGTTAGTTCCCTTCCCTTTTTTTCCCAGATTTAAAATGATAGCTCTACTCCCAACATTTCAACAAAGTTCAATAAGATAAATTCAAGATTCAACAGGCCCAAAAGAAGAGATCCAACTTGCTGGGA
This sequence comes from Lagenorhynchus albirostris, assembly GCF_949774975.1. Taxonomy (NCBI): domain Eukaryota; kingdom Metazoa; phylum Chordata; class Mammalia; order Artiodactyla; family Delphinidae; genus Lagenorhynchus; species Lagenorhynchus albirostris. The sequence continues at coordinate 28,507,897 of NC_083095.1, forward strand.
TCATAATCATGTGATCACGGATTATCGGTGAATTGCTTTACAGATCATTAATTACTTAGGTAGTTATCAGTATCATAAAATATATATATAGGTCATATATCATGCTCTGGTTTTTAAAATAAAGTTGATCATAATATTCCCTTAGGATCATCAACCTTTGTTTCAGGCAAGAAAACATGGGATGAGGCTGAAAATAAGAAAGAGCCAATTCTGACAGTAAAGCCATTCTGAAATAACACGTTGCTTCAAGGAGAGATAAAGTCAATTGAAGTGTCTTAACTATGTGATGAGATTTCCAGGAATTAAAATCCTTGAAATATATAACACACCAGTATAACCACAGAGGTAGTTACTAAGGCTCAGGAGGGTTTCTACCTACCTACCAGATTATCCTTCTCCTGATCCTGTTTCTTCAGGTAGTTCAATACAGACACTGTGTCTTTCTCCATTCTATACTGCTGTTTCTTTAATTCTTCATTATATTTTGCCAGTCTCCGGGAAGTATCACGATACTCAATCCTAGAGAGTTCTGTGACTTCCAGCCTGGCCTCCCAAAGGGAGGCATTGGCCTTGGCTCTCTCCATGGCAGATTCCTCAACTTTTATCATCTTCCTGCACAGGAAGAGGACACATTGACAGCATATAACTATTTCTCTACTATATTAGTATTACACCTTTCTCTTTATTGTTATTTGTTTTGCTTGGCATTTGCCTAGCACATATGAGCAAATACTGTTGGATAAATGAGTTAATAATAAATATATATGGTCTGTTAGCCTCAGTGTTTCTCCTTGTTGATATGTGCACTGCAGCTGCATGGTCAAAAATAGAAAACATGCTAGTGAGTTCCAGGAATGTTATAAGCCGTTGGCACTTCTAAAAAAGGCTAGACTAACTACACAGTTATACTTTTTAAAAAATCACACTGTAGAAGAATACTTATATAATACATTGGGGGAAAAAGTTACAAATAAATTTGTATATTGGGCTATCATTTTATAAAGAAGAAAAAGAATATTCCAAAATGATAGTAGTGGTTATCTTTGGATGATGGGACTACAGGTGGTTTTGTTTTCTGTTTGACTTTCTATGTTTCCTAAACTTTCTGTATTGAGCATGCATTACTCTCTTAAACAAGTTACTTTATAAACTTTGCAAGGATTTCCTTGTGGTCCCATATATAGTGTTGTTGGACAATGTGTATGACTCCAATGTGTCTAGGAACCACTAGGGTCATCTAATAGGTTTAGTGGCAATCTAGCAGCAACTCCAAGCCTGCAAAGCTTTAGTGCCAGCGCAATACTATCCACTTCAGAAATTCTGATCACTTTGCGGAAACATGAATAATTACCTGAATTGGTCAAATCCTTTATGTTTTCCTTTGAACCAAAAGGAATCCTTGAAAAAAGCCCAAGGAACTACTTCAATCATCCAGAGATCCTTTGGATGTCCACGATCATCTCAACCACATAGCTGAGATCGATCAGGCTACAGGCAAAAAATAATGAACCCAGAGCACCAGAGCATAGTTCTTGTGCGGGGGGGGAGGGGGGAGATCCAAGTTGAAGCATACACAAGCAGACACCTTAATTTGTTTATTTAACAAATATTAAGCATCTGCTATGATCCAGGGTCTCTTCTAGGTGCTAGAGATACTGTGAATAACGCTTAGTGCCTATTCTAGAGAAGCTTAAAGCCTTGAGCAGGGCTTCCCAACTACGAATATTCTGAGCTACACGATTCTTTGTTTAGAGTGGGGCTGGGGGTTGTCCTGTGCAGTGTAAGATATTTAACAGCATCCTTTGTCTCTTAGCCACTAGAGGTCCCCAGATGTGACAACCAAAAATGTCTCCAGATATTAACAAACGTCTCCTGGTAGCCAAAAATCACCCCAGGCGGAGAACCACTGGTCTAGAGCAAGGCCGTCCAACAGAACTTTCTGTGATGGTGTTAATGCTCTATATCTGGGCTGTCCAATACAGTCACCACTACTAGCCACATGTGCCTACTGAGGACATGCAATGTAGCCAGTACAAATGAGGATCTGAATTTTTAATTTTATTTAATTTTAACTAATTTTAATGGCCACACATGACAGGTGACTACCCTATTGGACAGCACAGGCCTAGAGGATCTTCGATATCCTAAAACATGTTATCCTGACCTTCACATCTAGGGTCAGAACTAACCCTTCTTCCGCATTCTCTATTCTTTTTCCCTCCACTGGCACTTAACTTCATTCGGTCCTGTGTTACTTCTGTTCTTTGGGAACTTATCTGCCTCCTCCTCGTTCGTTAGCGCATTACACATAGGCAGGGGCTGTATCTAAGTTACTTCAGGGTCCCAAGCCTCACACTCTTGTCTTAGTTGAAGTAGTATGGTTTGGCGTGCATTTTGGTAATATCTGAACAATGGGGGCTGTCCTTCTCAGAAGCGGGGAGAGAGGAGGGTCCAGGAGGGGAGGCGGGAGGGCGCCAGTTGGCCCGCCCCTGAGAATCCCGGGAGGGTAGGCCCAGGGAGCAGGGACCCCAGGGTGGCTTCTCCTTACTTCTTCTTCTTGTCTTCGCCTTTGTCTTTGCCTTTACCTTTACCCTTCCCTTTCTTTTCGTCCTTTCCCTTCGATGGCATCTTGGCTTCTCCAGGGGCCCTGCTGCCGTTGGCGCCTCTCTGCGCCGCCCAGGCCCCGCCCCGTCTCCAAGGACAACCGGCACACTGAGCCCGTAACTATCCGCGCAGGCCGCTGCCGGCGCTCAGAGAGCGCACGCGCCCGTGACGTAGCCCCGACACCGCCCCGCGGGGCCCAGTCCACTGGCCGGGCGCAGGGGGCGGAGCGGAGATCGCGCCGAGGGCGGCGGGTGGCCGCCCCGCGGAGGCGCGCGCGCGCGCGGTGAGTGTGCGAGAGTGGACATGCCTGAGCCAGCCGGGGGCCGGGGCTGGGAGGTCGGCGGGGCGGGCTGGGAGGCCGGAGGGGGCCAGTCCCGGGTGGCTGCGCGACGGTGGGGGCGCTCTCCGCTAAGGAGGCTTGGCTTCGCGGCGGGTCCAGCCGGCGCGCCGCGGTCGTGAGAGCGCCGCTCCCGCCGGGTTTGCAGCGTTTCGCGTCTCGCCCGTGCGTCCTCTCCTTCCCTCGCGCTGCAGCCACCGTGGCCGTGGCAGCCTCGCTCTCGTCCCTGCGCCGCCTCTCCCGAAGCTGCCCCCGACTCTTTGGGTTTCCTTCTCCCTCTCCTGGCTTTTAACTCTTGCTAATTCTGTAAGGGATGGCGCAGCCAACGGGCTTCCCAGGCCAAACATTTTTTGGTGAGGCAGTTGAGGACTCCTCTGAGGGGGGCTGGGGGTGAGGCGGGCAGCGGCTGCTGGCGTCGGAAAGCCTGGCGGGGACAGAAGGGCTGCCCCCTGGGTTGGGAGAGGCTCCGGGGCCTCGTGGAGAGTCCTTGAAGAGGGGTGTGCTGGGGTCAGGCCCTCGGTCCCGTTCTGTACTGTCGTGGCCGGCGCTGCCCGCCCAGGGCCAGCCCCGGATTCCCATTTGCTAATAAGCTCTTGCGTTCGCAGCCCTCTTTTTTTTCTGCGAGTCGCGTAAAGTTGAAAGCTCATGCATTTTGGTGCGTTTTGGTTTTGGTTTGGTGCCCCCCTCCGCCCCCCCCTCCAGCACGCCAGTGAAAAGGAGTAGTACTGAAAGGTACTGTTCGCCTTTTTCGGAGGAGGAGCTCTGTGCTTCTGCCTTCATTCAGTGAGTTAGTCCGGGAGTTACTGAGGAAGACAGGGAATTCTAGGTGCCGGGACAACAGAAAACTTGTGATTGAAGCTCTGCTGTGCGTTATTCTCCCTTTCAAATTGAATTTTAAATTTCTTTAAAAACTTCATTGTACATCTTCCTTCTCCATTTCGCTAAGGAGAACTTAATCCCTACACCCTTTCCAGAGGTTTCTGATGCAAACCCCCCCTTTTTTTTCCCACTTACGTCGTTTCTGTTTCTGAATTCAGTGGTTAGGGGGAACATGCTGATTGGTGTTAATATTAATGAGCGCTGGAAATCTTTTTAGCCATACCATTTGCTTGCATGATAGTGGCTTACCCTCTTCTGGTGCTTTCCCCCCCTCTATTTGCATGTCACATTTCCATGAGCCCATGGTGGAATTATACATTGAAGGGGTTTATTCTCATATTGAAGCTATAAAGTTATTGATTTTGTGTCTAAGGTTCTGAACATGCACCCTATTGATAACTTGCCGGAAAGAGAGGGTAGGGCATCTTCTGTCAGAGGCTTGACATTTGGAATTCATTCTAAAAAATTGGTTACTGTGCATATGAAAGTCCAAAACTTTTGTTGTCTGTAGACTCATTTATAAACATGAAAATTTGACTGTAACAACATTATTTCTTAATATATATGCATAATACTTTACTTACATGTACATTATAGTTATTTTATTATACAGCATATTTTTATTGACTTTAAGTTTGATTTTGTAGTTAAAGCTGTTGTAACTTGAATACGACTAAGAGAAATGCCCAGATTCACACTGTGGTAGATGTAGGTCTAGAATCTGTAGTCTTCTGAACCTCCACATCTCTGCCAAAGAACTGGATGTTATTATTCAGTCATATGTTTGTAAAAAACATCCAATGGTACAGATAGTAGAGTAGGAAGTTGCTATTTAGCAATTTATCTGGTAGCATTTCCTTTCATACTTTCTTGTAGGTAGTTTTACTATGAAGTTTATTTCGCTGAATAAATTTGCTTTGTTTTATTTAATTAATTTATTTATTTATTTTTGGCTGTGTTAGGGCTTCCTTGCTGTGTGCGGGTTTTCTCTAGTTGTGGCGAGCAGGGGCTACTCTTCCTTGTGGTTCGTGGGCTTCTCACTGTCGTGGCTTCTCGTTGCAGAGCATGGGCTCTAGAGCTCAGGCTCAGTAGTTGTGGCGCACGGGCTTAGTTACTCTGCAGCATGTGGGATCTTCCCCGACCAGGGCCCGAACCCGTGTCCCCTGCATTGGCAGGCGGATTCTTAACCCCTGTGCCACCAGGGAAGTCCCATGCTTTGTTTTATTGTTTAGAATGCTAATGCGTTTAAAACTTGGGATAAGCATTTAGTGTTTTGTTGACTTGGTTTTGTAATTCTTTTTTTGCCCAGTTTGCATGGTTCCTGGTCAGCATAGAAATGTGGAGTGTCTCGGCTGAATCCTCATGCAGACAAGATCATTATGGTCCTGGTAGGTAGGGCAAGTATCTGGATGTGAGGTTACACCTCTGCTATCTTTTTTTTTTTTTAAACATCTTATTGGAGTGTAATTGCTTTACAATGGTGTGTTAGTTTCTGCTTTATAACAAAGTGAATCAGTTATGCATATACATATGTCCCCATATCTCTTCCCTCTTGCATCTCCCTCCCTCCCACCTTCCCTATCCCACCCTTCTAGGTGGTCACAAACCACCGAGCTGATCTCCCTGTGCTATGCGGCCGCTTCTCACTAGCTATCTATTTTACGTTTGGTAGTGTATATATGTCCATGCCACTCTCTCACTTTGTCCCAGCTTACCCTTCCCCCTCCCCATATCCTCAAGTCCATTCTCTAGTAGGTCTGTGTCTTTATTCCCCTCTTGCCCCTAGGTTCTTCAAGACTATTTTGTTTGTTTGTTTGTTTTTTAGATTCCATATATATATGTGTTAGCATACGGTATTTGTTTTTCTCTTTCTGACTTACTTCACTCTGTATGACAGACTCTAGGTCCATCCACCTCACTACAAATAACTCAATTTCATTTCTTTTTATGGCTGAGTAATATTCCATTGTATATATGTGCCATATCTTCTTTATTCATTCATCTGTTGATGGACACTTAGGTTGCTTCCATGTCCTGGCTATTGTAAATAGAGCTGCAATGAACATTTTGGTACATGACTCTTTTTGAATTATGGTTTTCTCAGGGTATATGCCCAGTAGTGGGATTGCTGGGTCGTATGGTAGTTCTAAAGCTGTAAATGTACTTCATTTGCTCCTGGGTTGGTTTTGTTTTGTTTTCCTGAATTGGATTTTCTGTCTTTGCCAAAAGATGTTAACTTTTCTCTTGTCCCATTGACTGTAATACCATCAAGTGCGGAGTTGCCCAAAAAGCCAAATAAGAACTTAGGATTATATCTCAAAATACATATTATTTCTAATTTTTTCTTCCAGTAGTTCCAGAATTGGGTTTACTCTCTAAAGTCATCTGTGACTTTATTCTGGTTTAGCTTGGAGACCGAGTTTCTACTCATAAATCATCCTTGAAGTTGCCTGATAGCTGATGCTGTTTTATAAGTAGAAGAGACCAGGTGAACAGTTTTGGGTTTTGTTTTCACACACCCTTTAGAATCTTGGATGCATTTATTGTCATCTGAAGGAGACTGATCAATATTTCTGAATATCATGGAGAGTTACTTTCATCCTACTTTTTCATTACATGTGGTACAAATATAGAATTCTATTAAATAGCTATCATCTTGTGATATTGTTGCAGGAAGGGGGACGCCTTCCAGGGCCCGAGAGTGGGCTCTTGTCTAACACTCAGAAATGAATTGTCTGAGGAGACACACGTGCTGCCAAAGCAAGAGATTTATTTGGAAGGGGCACCCGGGTGGAGAGCAGGAGGGTAAGGGAACCCAAGAAAACTGCTGTGCCACGTGGCTCGCAGTCTCAGGTTTTATGGTAATGGGGTTAGTTTCTGGGTTGTCTCTGGCCAATCACTCTGACTCAGCGTCCTTCCTGGTGGCACACGCATCACTCAGCCAAGATGGATTCCAGTGAGGAGGATTCTGGAAGGTTGGTAGGACATATGGACTCATGTCTCCTCTCTTCTTTTGACTTTTCCCGAATTCTTCCAGTTTGTGGTGGCTTGTTAGTTCCACATTCCTTACCAGGACCTCCTGTCACAAGATAACTCATGCAAATGGTTACTGTGGTGCCTGGCCAGGGTGGGCGGTTTCAGTCAGTGGTTTCCCCTAACAATATAATGACTAGTTCACATCCCTACAGAGGATAAGGAATCCTGGAGATAAAGGATATAATCTTATAAATTTTCAAATCAGTTTAACATTCACTGTTTTACTTATATACAGAATCTGTTACCACAGATTATTGTCTATTGGCAATTTATTTGCAAAATATTCAATTTTTATTAGTTGTCCTTTCTGACAAAACCATTACACAGGACTTAAAGTCAGGTGGGTTTTTTTTTGAATTTTATTTAATTTATTTTTTTCTACAGCAGGTTCTTATTAGTCATCCATTTTATACATATCAGTGTATACATGTCAATCCCAATTTCCCAATTCATCCCACCACCCTCCATCGCTTTCCCCCCCCCTTAAAGTCAGTTCTTTAAGAAAAGTTATATACCGGAACTTCCCTGGTGGTCCAGTGGTTAAGAATCTGCATTCCAATGCAGGGGCTGTGGGTTCGATCCCTAGTCAGGGAACTAAGATCCCACGTGCTGCAAGGCAGCTAAGCCCATGCACCACAACTACTGAGCCCACGTGCTCTAGAGACCCTGTGCCGCGACTAGAGAGAATCCCGCATGCTGCAACGAAGAGCCTGCGCTGCAGCAAAGATCCTGTGTGCTGCAACTAAGACCTGATGCAGCCAAATAAATAATAAATAAATGATATAGAAAAAAAAAGTCATATACCCAAATTTCAAACCTGCTTATCTGCACTTTTCATTTCATGGATCTGTCAAATGTTCATTCATTTAAGAAATGTTTAGTAGGTACAGTACCAACTGAATACCAGGCTCTGATAGCTTGAGGGGTACAGTGGGAGACAAGACAGGGCCCTGCCTTCAAGTGGCTTACAGTCAGGTGTATAACATGCTGACCTGGACATTGACCTCTGAGAATATACAATACACATAGCTTCCTCATTGGAAGCTATGCACAAACAGTTAACAATAAAATTCACCAAGCAGTGATGGATAAAGCGGAGATGATATGGACCCTACGTGCTACAGGAATTTGCAGGCATGAAAGACTATCAGAAAGTTTACAGGAGGAGGTAGGCTGAAAGTAAAAGGGAAGGCTTTCTGGGAAGGTAGAACAAATGAGCAAAATCAGCGTGTGCTTGAGACAAGGAGTAATTTAACTAGAGTAACGGTTCCCGAAGTGTGGTCCACGCACCAGTAGTATCAGCATCATCTGCTAACTTGTTAGAAATGCAGATTCTCAGTCCCAACTTGAGACCTATTGAATTGGAAATGCTGACAGTGAAGCCCAGCGATCTATGTTTTTTGGTTGTTTTTAAATATTTATTTGGCTGTGCCGGGTCTTAGTTGCAGCACATGGGATCTTCATTGCGGTGTGTAGAATCTTTACTTGGCGGCATGTGGGATCTAGTTCCCTGACCAGGGATTGAACCTGGGCCCCCTGCATTGGGAGTGCAGAGTCTTAGCCACTGGACCACCAGGGAATTCCCCCAGCAATCCATGTTTTAACAAGCCCTCCAGGTGGCTCTGATGTGTGCTTAGAGCAAAGGGTTTTTGTATGAAAGTAGTGGGCAAAAAACTTTGGTTGAGGTAAGCTGGGACTTAGAATGTTAGGCAAGAAGTTTGTCTTTTAATCCTACAGAGCAGAGTCACCAACTTGAAACTTGAGAGCTGGATTTGGCCCATAGATATGTTTTGTTTGGCCTGCATGGTGGTTTTTTGAGTTTTGTTTTTGTTTTTTTAATGGAATTAGTTGTCACTATTTTAAAAACCAGATTCTACATAGAAATCTGTGCTTTTAGCTTATTTTCAAAAATCAGAAGACCTGGCAATACTGAGCTTGTATTTCATCATGGCAGCAATTTGTGGGAACAGCAAGCAACTTACCCTTTAGAGGGGACAAGATGGGACATGTGCTTTCCAGTTTACACAGTCCCCACAACTTCCTGTTGATTACACACACCTTTACTTACTTACATTTTCTGCCTGGCCCCAGTAGGTATTCCAGTATTTGAGTTTGTAACTTCTGTTATGGACAGTGGGAAATTGATGAAAGTTTTCAGAAGGAAAGTGATGTGACTTATATATTCATTAATTCATTCAACAGACATTGATGAATTAACTAACCATTGCATATGCCTGGTTATGCAATGTTCTCAAAGATGAATGAATCCCTGCCATGATATGGGTTACAGTCTAGTGAGAAAACGATGAAAGTAGTATTTAGGAAGACAGTAGCGTATGGGTTTGAGAAGAGAGACATTGGTGACTGGAAGACCAGTTAAGAGGCTATAGCAGTCCAAGTCTGAAGTAATAAAGGCCAGACTTTAGATATCAGCAAGAAGCTAGGAGGGAAGAAGGAGATGGGAAAGATATTGCAAAGCAAAAATCATCAATCCTTGATAAGAGATTGGGCATGAGAGAGGAGAATTCAAAGGTGATGAAGATTTTGAGTTGTGAATTAGGAAGTTTGTGGTGCCATTAACAAAGACAGGAAATTAGAGAATCCATTTAACCCTCTCTGTATGGGGCAGGGGCATGGAGGAAGGGAGATGTTTGGAGATGCCAGTTTGAGGTGTCTCTTGTTTTGAGTACAGTGTATTAGCATGTATACAATATAAGTGTTTTTAAAAGGAAAATTTAATAGAAATGTTTTCAAGATTGCATCCTTAGGGGTAGATACCACTCATTCCATCCTAGAATACTAAGGGAATACCTGGAGAAGCATTGAAGTTGTAAACAAAATGTAAGAAGACCTTTCTTGAAAATGTTTGCTTTGGAGGCCCTATAGTTAGAATTTATAACATTGTTCACATCCTCTCTTAAATGTATAATTTTCAGGTTTATGTTGCATTGGTAAGTTTAACTTTCTCTTTCTGGGAGAATAGAAGATACTATATAAACTCAGATGCTCAAAGACGTTTTCTGAGTATCAGTACCACCCTTCAGAATTTAAGTCATAATTGGCTCATGAGGTAGTTCAGGGATGAACATTGTCATAACTGTTGCTCTGTTGAGATAGTAGCCAAAGTTTTTCCTCTTATGATCTTATGTTTGCAGTGCTTGGTTCCCTCTGCTTTTAAAGAAAAAATTGTTTTAACTGTGGTAAAAAATATATAACATAAAAATTGTCATTTTAACCATTCTAAGTATACAATTCAGTGGTATGAATTATATACTCAGTGTTGTACAACTATCACTACTATCTATTTGCAAAACTTTTTCATCACCCCAAACAAAAACTGTGGACCTGTTAAGCAATAACTTCCATTCTCCCCTCATCCCAACCCCTGGTAAACTCTACTTTCTGTCTCTGTGAATTTGCTTATTCTAGATATTTCACGTAAGTGGAATCACACTTTTTGTGTGTGTCTTAGTGTAACATTTTCAAGGTTCATCAGTGTCATAGCATGTATCAGAACTTCTTTTTTGTAGCTAAAGAATATTCCATTGTATTTGTGTATACTATATTGTTTATCTATGCATCTGTTGATGGACACTTGGGCTTTTTCCACGTCTGACTGTTGTGAATAATGCAGTGAACATTGGTATAGAAATATCTATTTGAGTCCCTGTTTTTAATCTTGTGGATATGTACCTAGGACTGGGATTGGCTTAGGCCCTTTTAACCACATACTCATTATGTAATAGTACCAGTCTCGAGCACATTGTGGAACACACAACTGGTATTTGAGTTCTTCACAGCCAAAAAAAGACCTCACAAAGTGCATAAACTTATGTACTTTGTTTATGGATTAGCTCTTTAATCACTGCCCCCCAATACATGTGCACACATACATCTACACAGTAATGTACTCTAGCTTTCAGAGGGAGTGTGCCTTGCCTCCCCTTGTTATTGCTGCTTTTGTAAACAAGTGATTTTATTAGAATGGCTGCAGTTGTAGTTTGAAAAGAAATTGTGAAAGAGGAGAAAGAGCCCAAGAGTACTAGACTACAAGTCAGGAGATTAACTTGGTGATCTGCTTTCCAGAGCCTGAATAGATTGGAAACAGAAATGCAAAAAGAGATAATTGAATCAAAAATAGGCATAGTGACAAGAGAGAAAAAAAGAGAACTTTGGTCTTATGAGTATCCATGTCCATCTTCTATAGGTTGAAAAAGTGATACATTAGTTGAAGGAAACAAAGCGAAAGCCTAGAAGGAAAAGAAGATATTGGTAAGTAACCTATATAAAGTAATACCCTACTTTTCCATAGGTCAGATTTATGCTTTCTTATTCCTAGCTGAGAGCTGATAGTAAATGGAAAGGGATCAATGAGCCAGTAAAAGCTGTCACAGATTCCACACCCCTTATATGTTGGAGAGGCCCTCATTTGTGTAAGTTGACATAAAAGTCTCATGATTATGGCTCTCTGGTTCATATCCCACAAAAGATTTTTAAAAATTAGATGATGGCAGCTTATTGAAGGAGTCAGGCACATGACAACACTGATCAGCGATAATAGATAGTATGATGTCAAGGAAAACTAGCTCAAAAAGCATAGCAATCTGCGACTATTAGTTAGCAGAAGGGCAGACAGTCCTACAGACCTATAGTCCCTGAAGGCATCCCAAGTTTACAGAAAAATATAGCTGATGATCATAATCGTAACTCTGAACCATAAATAAAATATGTCACTTTAGAAACATGTTTACCAAACACTATTAAAATAAAAATGTTATGGTATTTAGAGAAGAAATATTGTAAAGACATCTTTGAGGGACTTCCCTGGTGATCCAGTGGGTAAGACTCGGCGCTCCCAAAGCAGGGGACCCAGGTTCGATCCCTAGTCGGGGAACTAGATACCACATACATGCCGCAACTAAGAGTCCGCATGCCTCAACTAAAAGATCCCACGTGCAGCAATGAAGATCCTGCGTGCCGCAACTAAGACCTGATGCAGCCTAAATAAATAAATAAATAAATGTTTTAAAAAAAAGACACATTTGAGGAAATGTACTTATATGGCACCCCTATTCCTTGCTTTATACATGAGGTATCATTGTAATATTTGCCTTTCTCAAGTTTTTCATACTGATTCAACATGTTTGAAGGAGTAGCTGTTTTTCAGTTGATAACAAGAAAGGGAAAATATGTTTTCACTTCTCTTCCCACAAACTCCAGTATAAACAGTGACACATGGCACTGATCCTTGCAATTCCTCTTCTGCAAATAAGTGCCTCCCATGGTGGATATGGGTTTGGAGGCAGAGATAGTTTATCACCTTAGATTTTCATTATATTTGCTCATTGGGGCAATATTAATCCTCTCCTGATTAATAGTATCTTCTTACCTAAAGGACTTTCTACTTTTAATGAATAGGGAAGAAAAGGCCTTGTGACTTGTGAGGAAAGTGAGGCAGCAGTAGCAACAGCTTCCCTATGCGGTGATTATTGCAGCTAAGTCAGGCCTGAAACAATGAACAATGAAATCATGCACTGCCTGACCTCATTTCAGTATAAGGCTCAGATGGTTCATTGTACAGAGTGGGCCTTCTTGACATATGTCTAATGATTTTATTAAAGTGGAATAAGGTACTGAAAGAAGTAATCTGTTTATATTTGTTGGTAACTACCAATTCCAATTCCTTTATTGAGAGAGTATTTGATCTTAGTGTTGAAGGGACCTTGAAAGAAATCTCATTCAACCAGCCTATTGATTTGTGAATCCACTTGGACAATGTGATCAGGTTTGGGCTGAGCCCTTGGGGCAAGAATTCTCCTCTCCCCACCAACATGAGACAACTCATATTATTGGGAAATTCTTTTTCCTGTTCTATCTCTCCCCTGTAGTTTCCATGCTCACAGGTCTTATTATAGCTCCTTGGCAACAATCTAATAAAAGTTGTTTTTTTTTAATAAACCTTTTTTTATCTAGTTAATATTTGAAAAATGCTTGTTATAAAATTTTTCAGTGGTTTTCAAATCTGTGCCAGTTGTCAGTCTTATCCCTTTCTACCAAATATCTCTTCAGTACTTAAGTATTAATTATTTTTATTTATTTATTTATTGGCTGCTTTGGATCTTCATTGCTGTGCGCGGGCTTTCTCTAGTTGCAGCAAGCGGGGGCTACTCTTTGTTGTGGTGTGCAGGCTTCTCATTGCGGTGGCTTCTCTTCGTTGTGGAGCACAGGCTCTAGGCATGCGGGCTGCAGTAGTTGTGGTACGTGGGCTCAGTAGTTGTGGCACGCGGGCTCAGTAGTTGTGGCTCGCGGGTTCTAGAGCATAGGCTCAGTAGTTGTGGCGCACAGGCTTAGTTGCTCCGCGGCATGTGGGATCTTCCCGGACCAGGGCTTGAACCTATGTCCCCTGCATTGGCAGGCAGATTCCTAAGTATTAATTATTAATACTACCATCGTATTAGAATTTTTCTTTTGTATGTAGCATGAAGAAAGTTGCTATTCTGTTAATATATTTTCACTCTGTATCTTCCTTGATTTAGTATTTAATTTTCATTATTCAGTTATTAACTGATATCTGTAATGACTCACTTCTTTTCTTCCTACTCTTTTCTAAAATTATCTGACTTTTATTTGAAGTATTTAAACTCATTTTCACTCTTAGAAACAAGCAGGACATTGTTTGAATTGTAGTTTTTCTGACTTTAATTCTTTTCCTTAAGTAAAATATTGGGACTGTAACAGAAAAAATGAATGGCTTCAAGTGGTGGGATATGATATTTTCAGAGGAGTTAAAAGTCTATGACATTTTTAATTTTTAAGAGTTAATATCATTGGAGGGACTTCCCTGGTGGCACAGTGGTTAAGAATCCACCTGCCAATGCAGGGAACACGGGTTCGAGCCCTGGTCCGGGAAGATCCCACATGCTGCGGAGCAACTAAGCCCGTGTGCCACAACTACTGAGCCTGCGCTCTAGAACCCGTGAGCCACAACTACTGAAGCCTGCACGCCTAGAACCTGTGCTCTGCAACAAAGAGAAGCCACCGTAATGAGAAGCCTGTGCACCACAACAAAGAGTAGCCCCTGCTCGCCGCAACTAGAGAAAGCCCACACACAGCAACGAAGAACCAACACAGCCAAAACTAAAACATAAATAAATTTATGAAAAAGAGTTAATATCATTGGAATAACATATAGTTTCTAAAGCAAGAAGTATGTAAGTTGTGTTAATAGGAATATATGTAAACTGGAAAGAAAAGGCTGAATACAAAATACTATACAAATACTGGTTATAACTGGCAGTAGCCAGCCTCCAAGATGGCCCCATTGATCCTCACCTCCTAGTATTTGTGCCCTTGTGTAGTCCTCTTGCACATTTCATCAGCATTGGTCTGTATGACCAATGGAATATGGGGAAAATGATAGTGTATGACCTGAAGGGTCATACAAAGCATTGCTCTCTCTTGGATTGCCCACTCTGGAGGAAGCCAGCCAGCACATTATGAAGACATTTAAGGTTCTATAGAGAGTCCATGTGGGAAGCAACTGAGACTTTTTTCCAACAGCCAAGATCAGCTTGCCAACCATTGAGTGAGCCATCTTGGAGATGGGTCCTCAGCCTTATCCAAGCCTTCAGATGACTGCAGCCCCAGCCTGCGTCTTGACTACAGTATCATGAGAGACCCTGAGCCAGAACTGTCAAATTAAGCCACTCCCAAATTCCTGAACTAGAAACTATGAGATAATAAATGTTTATTGTCATTCTAAGCAACTAAGTTTGGGGGTTATTTGTTGTGCAGCAATAGATAACTAAGGTACAGTATCCTAAAATATTTATTGGTTAGATATGTAGAAGAGAATTTGGACAATGTAAACAGTGTTTACTATCTTTTAGATTTTTTTTGGAAAATCACTTTATCACAGTTTTAACAGTTGAATGTGTTTGGTTAGAGAGATTGAATTTAGCTATAGAACTAATAGGTTCAGAAAAAGAAAATTATAGCTTCTCCTAAAGCAAATTGAATAGGTAGTCATTAATCATTCTCTCTTAAAAGTTTAACTATTTATGAAAGTATTCTCCCTTTTTATGTCACTTTGCACTTTATTCCTATTGTCACTTCTCATTGAGCACCTTACTGGATGGACACTCTTCTAGGAGCTTGGGCTACATCAAAACAGAAAAAGATTTCTGCTCTCAAGGAGCTTATATTCTATCAGAGAAACGCAGATAGTAAGCATAGTAAATAATCTCTCTAGTATGTTAGAATTGATAAGTGGTGTGGAGGAAAAAAGTAGACCAGTGTAAGGGGGATTGAGAAAGCAGATGGAGGTAGGGGAGCGTGAGGGAGAGTGCTTAGAGTAGTAAAGATAGGCCCCTATACGGAAGGGGCATCTGAACAATGATTTGAAGGAGTTGCAGGAATTCATCAAGTGGATATATGGGAAAAGATTGTTCCAGACAGTGGGGACAGCTAGAGCAAAGGCCATAAGGCAGGAGCATGTGTGACGTTTAAGCACAGAGTGTGGGTGGGGTGAGTGAGGTGAAAACTGTCATAGATGAGGTCAGAGAGGTAATGGGGTAGGAGGCAGAGCAGGTGGATCCGTGAAGGCTATTGTTTGGACCTTGCTACTCTGAGGGAAATGGGAAGTCATTGTTGGACTTTGCAGAAGAGAGACATGCTCTAACTTACATTTTAAAGGATGACTTTAGTTGCTTGTTAAAGATAGACTCTAGGGGAGTCAGGGTAAAAGAGATCTGTTAGGACAATATTAGAGTAAATCATATGACAGATGATGGCGGCTCCGGCCAAGGCAGTTTTGGTGGAAGTGGTCAGAAATGGTCAGATTCTGGAAATGTAATAAAGGTAGACCAGCAGGAAACAGATCAAAAGCTCCTGGTCATGCACAGGAAAGAGATCAAGCTACTGTTAAGACTTTCACATCTGATGCCAGTCTTTGACCATCTTTCTCTGCTCTGCACTGTCTTCCCCACCCCCATAGCTACCTTTCCCTAGTCCCACACTGGCTGACCTTTCCTGTGACCTAGCAGTTAAAACTGTGGGCTCTGGAATTAGTCCATCTGGGTTTGATTTCCGGCTCTTTTCACTTATCTACTGTGTGGTCTTCAATTACTTAAGCCTCAGTTTTCTTATTTCTAGAATGGGGATGTTAATAATAGAACTACCTCACTGGGTGGTATTGTGAGATTAAATGAGATAATCCATGTGAAATACTTCACATAGTGCTTGGCAGATACTAAGATCTCAATAAATAATAGCTGCTATTATTATTATTACCTCAGATTGTTTTCCTTTGGCCACAGTCTTTCCTCTGCATTAAATGCTAACCTTCTTATACCTCTTCCCCTCTGATCTTCTATTTTTTTGTTTTCATTTTGTTTCTCAAATCCATATGACAGAAAATTCTTGAGGAAATTTAAAAATGAAGTCAGACTATCCATAGTTTCCCTGCTATCTGTTTTCATCTTTTCATAGTCCCTCTGCTCTTTGTCCACATGTCTCTATTATTAATGTAGGTACTTCTGCTCATTTTTCATAATCAGTTTAAATGTCATCTAAATGCCTTTCCTTATCCTCTAGGTAGAGTTAGTCATCTGTGCTTTGGGCTCCTTTTGCATTTTTGTTATTAACTTTAAAAGATGTGGTTATTTGTATATGTATCTGTCACATCTGTCACACTCTGAGCATCTTGAATTAAAAAGTCTGTTTATTCACCTTTAATTCTCTGGCACCTGGTACTTCGTAGGCACCAGTAAACACTTGTAGAACTAGACAAGTGAGTGGAACCTACCAAGGCTCCCCACCCTAATCCTTCTTACATGTAACTGCCAGGTTCATATTTGTGACACTCCCTTGCTCAAAATTTTCAATGGCTTCCCATCGCCTGCAAAGTAAAGTCTGAATTCCTTAGCTGAGTATTTGGTGTGTTGTACTATCTGACCTCAGTTTGCCTTTACAATTTTATTTTCTACTACAATTAGTCAAACTGCTCTGTTTACTATCCCTTGGGGTTCCCCCATCCCCTTTATGTATCCGTGTCTTGATTCATATTATTTCTTTTTCCTGAAAAGCGCTCCTCTCCTGTCCCTAGTTCCCCTCTTCAGTATCCTCAAATGCCACCGCTTTCACAAGGCCTTCTCTGATCATCCCAGCTGGAAGTAATCTCTCCCTGCTTTGAAATCTCAGAGCATGGAACTGTGGTACTTGTCACATTTTAACTTTACAAAGGTAATTAAATGGACATGTATTTTTTTCCTGTTTACTGTAGTCTCTCTTTTTTTAAAAAATTAATTTATTTTTGGCTGCATTGGGTCTTCGTTGCTGCACACAGGCTTTCTTTAGTTGTGACGAGCGGGGGCTACTCTTTGCTGCAGTATGCAGGCTTCTCATTGCGGTGGCTTCTCTTGTTGCGGAGCACGGGCTCTAGGCGCACGGGCTTCGGTCATTGTGGCTCACGGGCTCTAGAGCGCAGGCTCAGTAGTTGTGGCACACGGGCTTAGTTGCTCCGCAGCAGGTCCCCTGCATTGGCAGGTGGATTCTTAACCACTGCGCCACCAGGGAAGCCCTACAGTAGTCTCGTAAAGGGCAGGTCTAAGATGATTCATCTTTGCCTGCTATACTTATAAGTAGCACTAGGCAACTGATAATTTCTGGAATGGCTAAATGAACGAATGAATATGTGAATAAATATACTTCCTTGAGTAGCACTCCTATAGGCTGCTTTGGAGGGGAAATGGGAATTGTGGATGTGATACATAGCCATAGTAAGACACTGGGAAAGAGGGTGCTGCCTGCCCCAGAGTAAGACACTGGGAAAGAGGGTGCTGCCTGCCCCAGCGCTCCTGTCTGCAGATACCATTAGCCCAACTGTACCAAGTCCATTTAGGACGTATTTCCTGATGTCTGACATGTTCCCCGCTCAGTACTTGGCTTTAGAAATACGAAAGATATTATGTACCTTCACCTATACATCCTTCAAATAGCAAAGTGTTCCAGGGCTCTGGCCCTTGGTATCGGGTATGAAGTCCTAAGTTACATCCTCAAATGAGGCATTGCTTACCGTGCTGAAATCTGTCTCAGACTTACCTTCTTAGACCCACCTTGGTTTTACTTTGCTTGGCTAACTTAGGCTCTGGGTGTTTTGGCTAATCCATTCCCATGGTTCAGCTTATTGTTTAAAAATTTCATTCTAGTTACACTTTAAACTTGCTTTATGTTTAATTTTTAACTTTGTTGAAGCCAGCTATTCTGTGGAACTCAGAAGAATTGGCAGTGGGAGCTTCTACATTTCAGTGTTTTCAGACGTTTTGGTAGACCTTTCCAGTCACCTCTCTCATTCCATTATTTTACACTGTTGGGAAATACTGTCATTTTATTCAGGTCAGTCAATATAGATATTTGCTTAAGGGGGGAATAGAAAGCCATAAATAACTGTCAGGTGTCACCATGGAACTGTATAAGGGAAACAAGCCCACTCATTTGGAAATCTGATTTGATGCCTCCAGAACAGTGGTTTCTCACACCTGTCCTCTTTATTCTGGTACACCTCTACATTCCAGCCATACTGAACTCTTAATATATGAAGTTCTCAAGGTTCTCCTGTGTCACTTCCCCCGGGTAATTCCTGTCTCTGATTCAGGACTCAGGTTATGCCTCTCGTCCCTTAAAAAGCCTCCCACTCCCTTCCACCTCCATCCTTCTCCTTCTAAGATGAGTTACTTGTCCCTTATGTCCATTGCTGTCATACCCTGTGCATAGTTCTGTCAGAGAACTTGCCACAGTACATTATAGCTGTTGGTTTGTCTGTTCCTTCTAGTAAGCTGAGATCTCAAGAGCTGGGCCTATATTTGAATTCTCTTTTGTATCTAGAAGCTAGCACAGTGTCTGGTATATATTAGAAACTCAGTGATGCTTATTAATTAGACAGTTCAATGCCAGCCTTCTAAGTTCATCTCAAGGATGGAAGCTATTGAGGAGAACTGTTCACTTCTCTACTATTGGGCTAATGTTGTAAAAACATGAATCAATAATATTCTTACATGGTTACATATTTTTAATTGTAAACATAGCATTATTAAATAATGTTGTAAAAACATTAATTATAATCTCCTATGTAGAAACCACACAGAATTCAGTTCCTCAGCAACTTCAGCCCTATAGGCAGTAATTCTGCCAGTTGGCACTTAACTATTATAAAAGTAGATGAACCAGACAATCATGTATATATACTCAGAAAAAAGGTAGATAAGGGAGGAATGAAGGATACAGAAGGGAGTGAGTTAGCAGAATGCCATGTGTTAGTTGCAAACTAGCACAAAGGTGAATGTGATTCACGAAGCTAGCTTGATTCAGAAAGGCTGAACTAGGAGCAAAGAGCAAAAGGCAACCAACAGTGAAAGCAAGGATTCACAGAGATCGGGCAGGCACGAGCAGGTGAGCACACAGGTGGGGCCCGCGTCCTGTGGGATTGTGGACTCAAGCTCTGGGTGACATGGAAGAAGGGAATCCAGAGTGTGATGCTCTGGGGAGGCTGAGGAGGAAGGACTGGTGTTTACTACAGAGACAAAGATGCACTGAAAAGACCTTAGAAGGAGATGGGCATAGTGACAAACCCTAGCTGGCACCGAAGTCTCAAAAGAATTGAAGAGAGGGCTTTGTTGGGGGTGAATAAGGAGATAGCCAGAGAGATTGAGAAGACCAATTCTGAAAGGAGTCGATTTAAATATACTGATATATACTCTTCAGTCTATGTACATTATTTTGAGTAGCGTATAAAACTTTGTAAATAATTAACACATTGGGAGAAACAATCCATCCTTTGAAGTTTGGAATCATGATCTTCCCATGGATGGGTAGTTAATCTCCTTCGGGAAAGAAGTCAGCTATTATATTCTTATTAAATGGATGAGATTCAGTCCCTGAGTCACTGGATCACTGTTCATCCCTTCAGGATATATATTCAACACGTACCGTGTGCCAGTATTAAATTATGTAGTGTATTAGAAGGTGAGAAGTGCTGTGGAGAAAAACAAACAGGGAAGGAAGGTAGAAGACGCACATGTGACCAGGTGGGTTGCGATGCTAAATATAGTAGACAAGGAAGGACTCTCTGAGAAGGGGACATTTGAGCAAGCCTTGTAGGTTGTGTCATGTAAAATAGTGCACCATTATATGTGCTCTAAGTTGTAAGCCTTTCTAATACCATCCTTAAAGTAGCTAATCTTAAAAATGAGATTGGAAGTGGTGTTAGAAGGTAAGGGTTGAGAGCAGAAGGTGCGTTTTATGTGTTCATCCTTTGCTTTTTCTAAAATCTACTGTTTAGTTTACACTGAACACCTGGTAGGACTGCAGTTTTCACTTCATGAAAACAGATACCTATTATGCATTTTTTTTTCTCCTTGAAATTTCTTTTGGAAGAAAACAAATGTTTGCTTAATGGAAACAGTAGCTGGAGCAGTTTCTTTTCAGAAACCACAATAATAGAGAAAATATGAGTGAGCCCTGAAGAAGTTGCTGTGGAATCAGTCATAGTGATGGAAGCAGGCTGGTGACTGGAGAGGCCCTAAATACACTTCCTGAGAATGAGAATGTGGAATGTGGAATGTCCAAATGTGGTTTGAGCTTTGGACAAGGCAGTGATCTGTTAATACTCAGAATCTGAAAGGTTGTTTTTTTCAGTTCTTTAGATTGATCCACATGACCAGCCTAGTTGCTGTAAAAGAAGAATCCACCAAAGGGAGTGATTTAAGATGTGAGTACGAATCTGGCCAAGCAGCTGCCCCGTTGCAGTGGTTGATTTCCTGAGATCAGCTTCCTTTGTTTGAGATTCTAAGTTTTCCTTTCCTTAGCCAGTAGCTCTCATTCTTAACGACAGAAGTTCAGCCTTGAAGAGTGCTCAAACTGATAATTCTAACTCTGCCTTTGAGGTACTTCAGAACAACTCTAGTTATTTTAAATAGTTTTACATTCCAAATGCAATTAACTTTAATTAGCTTTATTTTATATGATATGTCACCTGGGAAGGGAGGCATTTTGATAAAATGAACCCTGGGAGATCAACAAACCTGAGAATTATTAAGGATCCTCAATCTGTACTCCAAATATACCAAGTATTCTGTTAGAGATTTGCGGACTGGGAATGGGGACTTTGGAGTTAGATCTTGTTTAACTAGTAGCTATGACTCACACAAGGAGAAGTTCAGAGGTGAAAGCTGGATCAGAAGACCCAAAACTGTTTTGAGCAAAGTACATAAAGGGCAATTAAGGAAGCCTTAAATCTTAGAGAATAGATACGGCATTCTTCATAAATACCAGGAGAAAATACAGCCTATGCAGGAGACATTTTTCCATGTATCTCATTCTAGGTTTTCTGCATCATTTGTACCCAACCTACCATGATATACAAATCCAGAACAAACAGTGCTGAGCACTTATAAGTTTTTTGTCTTGCTAAGGACATGTTAAGAAATACAGGCAGTAACTTGCCATAACTCACCACTGACCTGCTTTATGACTTTCATCAAGTCATTGAGCCTTTCTGTCTTAATTTGCCCACCTGCTCTAAGTTTTATGGAGATAACATGGCCTAACCTGTGAAGGATGTTTTAAAAACCATAATGGTCTAGTTAAGTGTTTTTGAATTAAGTTGATTTATTTTCTTAAAATGTGGTTGAATGTGCAAGCCACTGGCCATATTGTTGTCACAGGTGGCCTGATTTTTAAAGGCTGTGAACACCCCAATACCAGGGACTTTGTAACTTTTTTATAACTTTATAACTTCAGAAATTGAAGCTTCTGTTTATCAGTCAAAAAGAAGAAAGAGGGACTTCCCTGGCGGTCCAGTGGTTAGGACTCTACACTTCCACTGCAGGGGGCACCAGTTTGATCCCTGGTCAGGGAACTAAGATCCCGCAAGCCACGCAGTACGGCAAAAAAAAAAAAAAGAAGAAGAAGAAGAAAGAGAGGGAAAGAGAGAGGAAGTGTTAGTATATGGTCTAAAGACAAAATTATCAAAATGGAAAGAAAAAAATTAGATTCAACATTAGGAGCAGGGTGGCAGAGAGAGCCTTTGAGTATGTGAGATCCACCCTACAATTAAAAGCAGAGCATGGGAAAATATATTTCAAATCCCAATGTCCCTTTGCAACCAGATACCCTTCAGAAAAGGTGCTAAGAGCCTATGTCACCCTGGTCTAGCTTGTTGTGCTGGTTATTAGGAATAGAGAAGGAGCAGCTTAGGGAAAGGGGTGGGATTTCTGTAACGGATGTTTCTTCTTTTACAAGTGTAAACAAAGAGGCCAGTTGGTCTAACCTTGCGTGTCTTTGTCCTATAAGCCACTGCAGGTGTGTTAGCAGCACTGCTTCTGTAACAAAAGACTCACTACATCTTGGAAGAGAATGGCCATTTCCCAGGGGACAGCCTTTTTCATGCTGGTAGTGTCCTGTGTTTGCAGCACTGTCTTCCACAGAGACCAACAGACTTGGTTTGAGGGTGTCTTCCTGTCTTCCATGTGCCCCATCAATGTCAGTGCCAGCACCTTGTATGGAATTATGTTTGATGCAGGGAGCACTGGAACTCGAATTCATGTTTACACCTTTGTGCAGAAATTACCAGGTACGTGCAACTGGTACCCTTACCAGAGTCGACAAATCCATACTTTAGCAACTCCTCCCAGAAATAAATGTGCTGAGAGTGTGTGATGTCAGTTACAGAATCTTACAGCGACTGAATGTCTTTCTTCAGAGAACACTTTGGACTATAACTGAACACATATGGTTTAATTCAGTGTGAAATTAAGAGAGATCTGGACTGCCTGTAGTCTGAAACCCATGTGTCCAAGAAGTATAGCTGTAATGTGTCTTTCCTTTTCTCTAAAGGTGACTATTACTCCAGAGTCCAGAATATTGAGAGTGGTCTTGAGAGAAAGATCACTACCATCCTTGGAAAAGGGGATGGGGGGACCCTGAAGATTAACATTTTCTAAATATTCAGTGTTCTATCCTCAAGTTACACACAGAGTCTAGGGAAAGGAGTAGAAGCTAGGTGTCCACCAGAGAAATGGCAGAGGGACCCTCAGTGATTACTTTTCATCCTCTATCCCCCTACCCAATACTCCTGCAAGCCATTCCTCACAGGTGGGATGACTTGGAATATCTGGGGGAAGTAGCAGGTTAATACGATACAGAGCCCAGAATCAGAAACAGCCTAACTTTTTTTTTTCTTTTTTTTAATTTATTTTTGGTTGCCTTGGGTCTTTGTTGCTGTGCGTGGGCTTTCTCTAGTTGCAGCGAGCTGGGGCTACTCTTCGTTGCGGTGCGTGGGCTTCTCATCGTGGTGGCTTCTTTTGTTGCAGAGCACGGGCTGTAGGTGCATGGGCTTCAGTAGTTGTGGTGCATGGGCTCAGTAGTTGTGGCTCACGGACTGTAGAGCGCCGGCTCAGTAGATGTGGCGCACGGGCTTAGTTGCTCCATGGCATGTGGGATCTTCCTGGACCAGGGCTCAAATCCGTGTCCCCTGCATTGGCAGGTGGGTTCTTAACCACTGCGCCACCAGGGAAGTCCAGAGACAGCCTAACTTTTGATAATCAGCCATCTCTCTTCTGTTTTGCTCCATGGACAACATAGGACAGCTTCCGATTCTGGAAGGGGAAATTTTTGATTCTGTGAATCCAGGACTTTCTGCTTTTGTAGATCAACCTAAGCAGGTGAGTTTTTTACAATTAGATGTTTCGATTCTCAAATGCCTTGATAACTTTACCACACCACTGCTGTTAAATATCTCATGCTGTCCACTACTGATATTGAGGTCATGTGTGAGATCAGTTTTCTGTCCTAGCTAATCTCCTGGATAACAGTAATTGTACACCCCAGGCTCACCAGGGCTTAGGTAGAAGGAGGTGTGAAAATAGATTGTGGCCATGCAGGGATAACACTGTCTTTCAAGAACTACCAAATGTCAAATAGATAGCTAGTGGGAAGCAGCCACATAGCACAGAGAGATCAGCTTGGTGCTTTGTGACCACCTAGAGGCAGGGGATAGGGAGGGTGGGAGGGAGACACAAGAGGGAGGAGATATGGGGATATATGTATATGTATAGCTGATTCACTTTGTTATGAAGCAGAAGCTAACACACCACTGTAAAGCAATTATACTCCAAAAAAGATGTTAAAAAAAAAGAAAAAGAAGCTGCGCTCTTTGTATTTACTGTTTAAGATTTTGATTTGAAGCCATCAACTGCATCATTTAATGTAGATGCAGAAAATGCTTGTGAAGTTCTATAAGGTAGGAGGTATACACACGGCAATTAAGGGAATATAGATCCAGTGAACTCCACTTCAGAGTGCCCTTGTACAGCACAGAACCATGCTTATATTCTAGAAATTGGGCAAAACCCACGACAACAAAAATTTTCAGTAATAGAAGATGAATGTAGAGTTCTGTCATAACTGTATTTCACATTTGAGCTCTCACAACATACAGCACCCCCTGTCAGAGGCCACGATGATATAAACTAGAATAAGGCAGAATGTTGAACTTTGGTAGCATATATAAAGGTGTTGTTCAGTGTCACAAGTGTAATCATTAACTAAAGGAACACTTGATGTTAAAAATGGCTTGAACTTGAACAACCGAGAGGATGTTTATTTTCTTAGCTTGCTGTTATGAAATGGCAAATGTGCTAGAAAATTAGGAGCTGTTGAAAGCAACCACATTATTAGAAACTGATTTGACATTTGGAGAGTAAAATTGTGTTGTGGTTGCTAATAATTATAATGATTAAGAGGCAGCGTGTTGTCAGAACAGATGTTTACTCAGAGAAACAATGGCTTTAAAATAATGGTTTTTAACATATCATAATTTGAACATCTGCCGTGTGCCATGCAGGTAGGTGCTGGTAATGCAAAACTGAACCTGCTGTGTTCTGTCCTTGTAGAAGTCATAAAAGGGGTAGCATAATAACAGCTGCAGCTGGCATTTTTGTGGCAGCTCCACGCAGTCTGCCACATCTAACGCATACAACAGTTTTGTATGATGGTATCTCCATCTCACAGCTGAGGAAACCAAGCCCCAGGAGCGCCAAGTGACCTATGTTAGGCCCCAGGGCTAGCGAGCAAGTCTTCTAACTCCAAGCCTTGTTTCCTTCACCATACCAACTTTCTGGCCTGAAGCTAATTTTTAAAAATATGTTATTAGTGAATGAATATGAAATTCTTTCATATTAGATGCCATTTTTCTTTGCTTTGCTTTTTTTTTTTGGCTGTGCCACACTGCTTATGAGATCTCAGTTCCCCAACAGGGGATTGAAACTGGGCCACAGCAGTAAGAGCACCGAACCCTAACCACTAGACCACCAGGGAACTCCCCTGTGAAGCTAACTTTTATTTTTGAGATAAAATAACAATTAAAATGACCACACTGTAAAAGAATCTTTTTTTTTTTTTTTTTTTTTTTTTTTTTTTTTTGCGGTACGCTGGCCTCTCACTGTTGTAGCCTCTCCTGTTGCGGAGCACAGGCTCCGGACGTGCAGGGTCAGCGGCCATGGCTCACGGGCCCAGCCGCTCCACGGCATGTGGGATCTTCCCGGACCGGGGCACGAACCCGTGTCCCCTGCATCGGCAGGCGGATTCTCAACCACTGCGCCACCAGGGAAGCCCAAGAATCATTTTTATTATAACTTAATCAAAATGAAATGGCTTCTCCTTCTTCAAGGAAGCCCGCTTCTTTAGGTTTCTGCTCTATGGAGCAGAGAAGGGTTGGAGCCCTCTGCCACCTCATTCCTGTACTCTCCCAGAGCATGCTGAGGGAATAGACAAGCTCCACTAAATGAACTGTTCACTGGATACGTGAATCATCTCTTTTGAAGGGTGCTGAGACTGTTCAAGAACTCTTAGAGGTGGCCAAAGACTCAATCCCTCGAAGTCACTGGAAGAGAACGCCAGTGGTCCTGAGGGCAACAGCGGGACTGCGCTTACTGCCGGAAAAGAAAGCCCAGGCTCTGCTCTTTGAGGTAGTTTTTGTTTTTTACAAGCAACCAATAATTTCTTGTCTAGTTCCTTCTCTAATTTCTTGGGGAAAAGGAGTGTAGTTTTCTAAGCATTATAGGATACAGTCAAAATGCGGAAATCTATTGCCTTAGGGAATCCAGATTTCTTTCTTTTTTTTCTAGGTAAAAGAGATCTTCAGGAAGTCACCTTTCCTGGTACCAGATGACAGTGTTAGCATCATGGATGGATCCTATGAAGGTGAGAGAGGTATTGATGTATGTTCTAGGGGGAGAGGGCCAGGGTTAATAAAAGATCTGATTAAAGGAACTGGGAACAGGGATGGGGGTGCTGAAGAAAAAAGGAACTAAGTAAGGAGAATAATAAGGAGAACAAATAAGCAAGGAGGAAGGGGATAGCAGGAAATGGAAAGATGGGGAGAGGGAAATGTATGCTTTAGACATGAAATTTAGAGAGAAAAAGAGCAAAGATGGGGCTAGGGAACGGGGGTAAAAAATGCTCTGGATATAATCTTTGTCTTTCTCTCCTTTTTTAGGCATATTAGCTTGGGTTACTGTGAATTTTCTGACAGGTAATATATTCTCAAGTTTATCGAAGACCTTAACTGGGTTTCACACATGGTCAGGGAGCAAAAATACCTTTTTTTTCTTTGTTCACTTTTTTCTGCGTTCACTCCAGGTTCTTTCTTTTGTTTAATAAGAAGGAGGGTGGGGAGGAAAGACAGAAAGTTAGTGTCTATTACCTGCCTTCAAGGCCTCAGCTGCAGCAAGAGTCCTTCTAGGTTAGCATTTGTGGGCAGCCTTTGGGGCTGGGAAGCAGTGGAGTATTTACAGAATTCCTCCAGTATATGACAAGAGCAGGAGAGAAATTGCAGACAGAGGAGTGTTGGGCTGTCCAGGAAACAGAAATGTTCAGAGCTGGCTCTCATTCACAGGTCAGCTGCATGGCCACAGCCAGGAGACTGTGGGGACTCTGGACCTGGGGGGTGCCTCCACCCAAATCACGTTCCTGCCGCAGTTTGAGGTGAGTCAGATACGTATGAACGTATGGTTACCAGCCCACTTGGCAGGCATATCATGGTGCTAAGGAAGTGGTGCCCCATTTCAGACAGCAGCTCCCCCGCGAACAGGCTGAGTCAAGTCAATTAATGACTGACCGAACTTCCCCTCACTGTTCAGTCCCTTTGATTCCTCAAGCCTTGTGAGATTAGTTGTTTAATCTTCTCCTTCATCTCTTATTTTTTGGGGGGGAGGGATAGGGGTGGTGGTGATAACATCTTCAGGTAATTGGGGATCGTGAATAGTCTTTTTGCTTTTTCTGTTTTGCAGAAAACGCTGGAACAAACCCCTAGAGGCTACCTCACTTCCTTTGAGATGTTTAACAGCACTTATAAGCTCTATACACATAGGTGAAGAGGGGGACGTGGAGGAATAATAATATTTCACATTGTATGATTCTCCTAACTTTTCAAAACATTTTCACATCTATTATTGCATCTGACCAGCCTTACAAAGTCTTTGCCAGTCCCTGAAGGCCTGTTAACTGAAACCTAAGCTACTTACCAAAGCCCAAGAGACCCAAGAGGTTTCTCCATTCTTGTCCTCAAAAACATATAATAGTAATAAAGTAAAAAGTAATGTAAGATTTTAAAAAATAATGTAAAAGAGTAAAAGATAAGTAATATAAGAGTAAAAGTAATATGAGTCAAGTTTTCTCCAGAGAGAGGACACTCAGAGAAGGTTGAGCCAAAGCTCTGTGTCAGCTGCTTTTAAGCTGACCTTCAGATGTTCAAAATCCAGCCTAGAATTTGATCACAGTTGGGCTGGGAGCTAAGATAATGAGATCTCTTCTGGGGATGGTTCCCAGGGTGGGACCCTAGGAAGTGTCCCTGCCTCTGGCCTTTAAAGCATAGCTGTGGGAAGTTCTTCCTGCAAGGCCTTGATCTGAACTGTGCAAGAATTACTGCTTGTTGTCCACACGAGATGAATAGAGCACAGAGAACAAGGTTTTCTTCCCTCCAGAGTGAGACAGAGAAACCATGTTACTTTTGGAAGAGGGAGCTTTAGGCTAGAGAATTCAGGGTCACATGAAATTAGTCAATCCTGTATTTTACAGTTACTTGGGATTTGGATTGAAAGCTGCAAGACTAACAGCTCTGGGAGCCCTGGAGACAGAAGGTTCGTCTGGGTGTGCTGGTTGGGGTATGGTGAGAGTGACACCAGTACTCAGCTTGCCTTTTCCCTACCTTGGCAGTGATTCTATGGCAGAAAGGGTTATGCTGAAGTAAGAGACCTGTGTTGTATAATAGACATCATAATGGCAAATTCCTTTTCTACTTTATGAGGTCAGATGTTTTGGTATCTATTATTAGCCATTTCCAGCATGAAGTCTCTTGGTATAGGGGGGGAACGGTCTGTGGCCAGGCGGCTGAAGTGTCTGCAGAAATTCAAGACTCAAGGGTTAAACTTGGCAGGAGCTCAAGCCCTTAGTTTTACGTGGGAGGTGCAGGTAGCAGCAGTCCACTTACAAGGTGGAATAACTGAACAACTCCATTCCTTTCTTCATAGGCAGTAGAGAGGTAAAGAGCTCAGCTTTTGGGGTCAGGCGGAACTAGGGTCAGTCCCAGTCTTGTAATTTCGGGCCAGTTAGCTAAACTTTTTGTGCCCGTTTCCTCACCTTAAAAGAGATTTTGCATTTATTTTAATTTTTATGGTGTGTGGGTCACAGTAAGCTATTATTGTGATGAGTATATAGCATTTCAGAGTTTACATTTTCAAGTGTGTTTTATTTAAGCCTCACAACAATCAATGAGAAAAGTAGAACCGTATTTTTTCCCTTTTTTAGAAAGGAGGGAACTTATTCCATTGTAGGTTTTAGATTTGAGATGTGATGAAAGCCATCAACCCCTCTGCCAAATGGACATAAGCATGAAAGTTTGCCTGTAGTTTCAGGGGGTTCACCAACCCCACAAAGCCCATGTATGAACCCTGAGTTAAGAATTCCCATCGTAGTATGCAGTCGTGGAACTAATTTCATATGATTTTAAGGCCCAGCCACCTTGATAATTCCTTTCAACCTTACTGACTTCTTGCTTTCCTTCCTCTCTCTTTCTCTCTCACACCCTTGCCTCTTTGTGGTCTGGTTTCTTTCAGGAATTGATGGACACACTTTCCGAAGTGCCTGTCTACCAAGATGGTTGGAAGCAGAGTGGATCTTTGGGGGTGTGAAATACCAGTATGGTGGCAACCAAGAAGGCAGGTGATATTTTTTCACTGGTTGAAATTACTTTTACAGTAGAAGTCTGCAAAAGTTCCATGGGAAACTTTTTCCAGAGCTAGGAGAAGCTTGTCTTTTGCAGGAACTAGTTCCAAATAGATGCTGATGTGCCTTCAAGGAGTAGTGTGAAGTGACAGTGAACAAGGCAGCTGTCACTCTGTGTTCAGCTCTTTCCCTGCCCAGGTGTTGTGGATCCATTAGAAACCTCTTCTTACCCTGGGTCTAATGTATTGAGGGTCTCTGCCCTCAGCAGGGTGAAACTGTTTCAGATCCAGTTAATGTTTAGCTGTTTCAGTTATAGAATTGAGACGATAAGAAGAATAATTGATCTTAGGTATTATAAAAGGCATAGACCTTAAACTCGAGGAAAAAACTTGATTTTTCCCATGAAGGAAGCAGGTGAGCCTCTGCATACTTCTCATAAATGCCATGAAACATAACGCTAAGGGGCAGCTCGAGGTCGGCTGTGGCTTTTTTGGTGAACACAGGTTAGGGAGGGGACCAGCCGTGGAGAAGTAAGTACTGGTTCTCCAGAGGGATGAGGCTGCAAAAGTTTGTTCATCTTTGTCTGTAAGCCCTTTGTCCTGAGCCTCAGCTCGCCTTGATCCTCCTGCTGTTCCACTGGCTTCAGCAGCTTGCCTCTCACTTTCTCACCTTGCCCCTGTGCACCTTTTGCCCTATCAGGGGAGGCGGGCTTTGAGCCCTGCTATGCTGAAGTGCTGAGGGTGGTCCAAGGAAAACTTCATCAGCCAGATGAGGTCCAGAGAAGCTCCTTCTACGCTTTCTCTTACTATTATGACCGAGCTGTTGACACAGACATGATTGGTAAGTTCACTCCAGGTGTCAGTGCAGGGGGGAGACTGGGCAGGGCTGTGGTGGGGAAGGGAAAGGGACAAAAGGAGTATTTGCAGTGCCTTGTTGAGGTGGTCACCGTACTTTTCTCCCAAGTCACCCAAGTGGAAGAGTGAATATGATTTCGAATCTTTTGGGGCTAGAAGATGGCCTAAACAAATACACATGAAGTCTTTTTTTTCTTTAAGTATTTTTATGGAGGTATAATTGACATAAAATAAAATGCACATATTTGAAGTGTACAATTTGGTAAGTTTTGACATATGTATACACCCATGAAACCATTACCAAATTCAAGTCAATGAACATATTCACTCCCAAAAGTTTCCTCTTTCCCCTTTATAACATTTTTCCTTATAATAGTAACACATTTTGTTTAGCTGTGAGAATGTATATATGTGATCTGTCATGGCCTGAGATACGAATTAATTTCTTATTTTCTGACGTGTTTAATGGCCCCTTTTTAATGGGCCTATTTTTTAGCTATAGTTAAATATACATAACAGGGCTTCCCTGGTGGCGCAGTGGTTGAGAGTCCGCCTGCCGATGCAGGGGGCGCGGGTTCGTGCCCCGGTCCGGGAGGATCCCACATGCCGCGAAGCGGCTGGGCCCGTGAGCCATGGCCGCTGAGCCTGCACGTCCGGAGCCTGTGCTCCGCAGCGGGAGAGGCCACAACAGTGAGAGGCCTGTGTACCACAAAAAAAAAAAAAAAATATATATATATATATATATATATATATATATATATACACACACACATAACATAAAATAGATTATAAGTAAATAAACTGTATAGATTATATTGTAGGGATATGTCATGTTTGCTTATCCCATTCTTTAATGTTGGAAATTTTATTTTTAGTTTTTCATTATTATAAATAGGATAATTTCCTAGGATAAATTTCCTTATGTTTCCTGGAAGGCTTTTTGACATCAACTACTGTTCTGTTTCATTTCAGATTATGAAAAGGGGGGTGTTTTAAAAGTTGAAGATTTTGAAAGGAAAGCAAGGGAAGGTAAGAGTCAGTGGAAACCATTGAAGGTGAGCCCGTGAGGCTGCCACCCCCAGTGACCTTAAAGTGACCTAATGTGCTTTGGCCAGCAGAAAGCCTCTCAGAAGGTTGGTTTCCTATCTTTACCAGGAGTTAAAAGCATTAAGTGGCAAAGAAAAATATAAGAATGCAAGAGACTTTGGAGAAACGGTGAAAACCTTTTCTTCTTTCCACATTTCTTTCTTCCTTTCTTTAAAAAAAAATTGAAAAAGTTTTATCAGTGGTAATGAAACACTGAGCACCAGAATATATGGAAAATAGCCACAGAGGCTTCCTTGAAAGAGTTCATCAAAAACGCAAATAGGGCTTCCCTGGTGGCGCAGTGGTTAAGAATCCGCCTGCCAATGTAGGGCACACAGGTTCAAGCCCTAGTCCAGAAAGATCCCACATGCCGTGGAGCAACTAAGCCTGTGCGCCACAACTACTTAGCCTGCGCTCTAGAGCCCGCGAGCCACAACTACTGAGCCCATGTGCCACGGCTACTGAAGCCCGGGCACCTAGAGCCCGTGCTCTGCAACAAGAGAGGCCACCTCAATGAGAAGCCCACGCACTGCAACGGAGAGTAGCCCCCGCTCACCACAACTATGGAAAGCCCGCACGCAGCAACGAAGAACCAACACAGCCAAAAATAGATAAATTAAAAAAAAAAAAAAAAGCAAATAATTGTTCTTATCCAGTGGCCCTGAAGTAGGGTTAACTGGTATTTCCCTGTCTTAATATATAAGGGCCTTAGTTGAATTAAGCCCCAACAATAAATCATAGAATATATGTCATAGCAAATAAACTAGGACCCATGTACCTTTGAGTAGATTAGATGTCACATCAGAAATGTGCTGGTTCTTGATGAGCTGAGGTCTTGCAGAGGCTGTCAGTGCACAGTTCTAGCCTCCAAGACTCCCAGGCATCTGGGAGAAGGAGAATGGAGGATTCTGCTTTGCTTATTCTCAGTCTGTATTTAGAGAAAATCATACACCTCTCAGTTGGCTGCAAACTTGAATTCCACTTTTCTCTTTCTGTCACCTCCAGTATGTGATAACCTGGAAAACTTCACCTCAGGCAGTCCTTTCCTGTGCATGGATCTCAGTTACATCACAGCCTTGCTGAAGGATGGCTTTGGCTTTGCAGGCAACACCGTCTTACAGGTAAGAGAGAGGACACTGGCATCACATAACAGTCCTTTTATTTGGGAGTTAGAAAGAAAGTTAAAAGCTTGTTTAGGGGACTTCCCTGGTGGCGCAGTGGTTAAGACTCCACGTTCCCAGTGCAGGGGGCCTAGGTTCGATCCCTGGTCGGGGAACTAGATCCCACATGCATGCTGCAGCTAAGAGTTCACATGCCGCAACTAAGGAGCCCATGAGCTGCAACTAAGGAGCCTGCCTGCTAAGAGTTCACATGCCACAACTAAGGAGCTGCAACTCAGGAGCCCGCCTGCCACAACTAAGACCTGGCACAACCAAATAAATAAATATTTTAAAAAAACAAAAAAACTTGTTTAGTAATCAGAGTGGCCATAGGTGGAGTTTTGAGCTAATTTTATTCAGGCTATGGACAAGGCACTGTGCAAGGCACCATGAATGTGGGAAACTGCCTTGATACAATGGCAGCTTCTAAGTACCATTGACCCTTGAATAACAGGTTTGAACTGGGTCCACTTATACATGGATTCTTTTCAATAGTAAATGCTACAGTACTACACTTTCTGTGGTTGGTTGAATCCATGGATATGGAGGGCCAGCTATAAAGTTATATGTGGATTTTTGACTGCACGGGGGTCGGCACCTATAACCCCCATGTTGTTCAACAGTCAACTGTATATTACTAGGCAAGCTATCCCAGAGGTCACAGAGCCAAAAGGCTTGCAGCCCAGGTTAAGAGGCCCAAGTTACATGGTTTATTAAATCAACTTCAAAAGTCAGGGTGAGGGACTTCCATGGCAGTCCAGTGGTTAAGAATCTGTACTTCCACTGCAGGGGGCATGGGTTTGATCCCTGGTCAGGGAACTAAGATCCCACATGCTGCGTGGAGTGGCCAAAAGCAAAAAAGAAACAAAGAAAACCCACAAAAGTCAGGGTGAAAAGCAAGGGGAAAGAAATGGGATAGGTGAACACACAGGATAGGGTACATACAAGTTGGAGGTGCTGTACTTCCTGAATCCTGGGTTAATATGTCCTGCCTGTCTCTGCCGATGATAGTGTGGTTACAGGTACTGTAGCTGAAGTTTGATCAAGGGGGCACAAGGACAGAAGGTGCCGGGGCCATCACACAAACTTGCTCTGTTTGGAGGGGCGCAGAGGCACGTGCACTGGCCAGTAGCATTAGCTCACTCATTAGCCCATTAGATGGTTTGATGGTTCTGTTTGGCAGAGGACATGAGGGACCTCTGCCAAAGAGCATCACCAGTGAGTGGCTTATTTAAGACCTCGTGAGTACTGAATGCCTTGTGTAGTATGTCGTATGTATTTTGTGTGTGCCTCATATATTTAGTGCCTCTGGAGTCTCGGGTCCCTCTCTGTCTTCCTAACTTTATCTGTAGTAACTTATTTATTCCAAACACATCTTAGGAGTTTCATCCATCCCATATATAATATTTTTTTATCTTCCATACCATAGTTGAATAATTGCACATTATAGTTACAGAGATGATTGAGATTTAATCTTTGTCCTCAAATTGCATAGTCTATTAGAGGAAATGTGACAAAAATATAGTTGTGGCACAGGGCAACTCTGAACTTTCGGGGTCAAGGAAGTAGAGATTGTACTTTGTTTATGAAGCTCCTTCCTTCTCTTGTGTCACTTCCCCTTTCTGTTTCCTCATTTCCAGATGAGTTTATATTGCCCCATTTCTTGTGTTATACAGATTTCATAAATTCATTTGTATAAAGGTATTTGGATTTAATGTGTTGTTATACCTGCTGAGAATATTGGCATTTAAAGAGTTACTTGCCAGTAGAGTCAGTATAGTGTAGTGTTTAAAGCATGGGCTCTGTTGTCCGTCAGATCTGGGTTCAAGTTCTGATTCTGCAAGCTTACTAGCTCTGTGACCTCAGATGATTTACTTCCCCTCTAACTTTTAGGTTCCTCACTCAAAACACAGGGATCCTTAGAGTACCTATTTCTTAGGGCTGTTATAAAAATGGAGATAAAGCACAGTGCCTGACACATAAGAAGTTATTAATATTGGTTTAATTGTTAGTATAGGTATTTCACACCAGTTGGAGCTAGATTTCTGGATAAGAGAGGTCATCCTGAGCCCTCAATACATACCAAGCTAACAACTGCCTCTACTGAAGCATCAGCAATAACCAAATCATTTAAGGACAATTTCCTGCCGTTTCCATTTCTGCATCCTTTTAGTCTTTAGTTAAATGGCAGCAGAATTTGTATCAGGGGTGAACAGTCCTCTGTCCCAGAGATCACTTCACTTTGGCATCTATATCCCTAGACTGTCGGTCCTAAGGACAGAGGAAGAACATTTTGGGGGCATGGGGGGCACTCCCAGTTTGACTCAGGGGTCACAGACTAAATCTCAAGATAATGATTCACACGCCATTCTTCTCAGTTTTTGGCACAGTGACTATAGACTAAGTTTCATCAGGTTAACACAGGTATTGTGTCATAAGAAGTTAGTACTAGAAGGAAAGACTAAAACCAGTTTGCTGATTTATAAACCTGGGTATGGGTATGGGTATGGTGGTGGCATCTTTATTCAACAGTAGCTTATGGAGAATTCCAGTAAAACTGATAAAAATGAAGCTGTCTGGTTGAATCAGAGGTCGGGGACCTGGAACTCCTTCACCGTTTTGCCTCCCTTTCTCCTTTGAAGCACTGTCAAGGAACCCCTAGGATTCTGAAGAAAACAATTTGATATATTGACTAATCTAATCCACTTGTTATGTAGTTGACGAAATCGAGTCTAAACTTTTGCCCAAGGTCACTGAACTAATTGAGGTACAACCTGACCTGGAATGCATTAAATGCCTTGGTTTGTCATTAACTAGTGCTTAAGAAGATGCACTTGCTTACAAAATATGAATTGAGAAGCTTAGTATGTTCTTTCCTACCCCTGAATCTATTGCTAACTCCTGTTATGTTTAGTTTAGGATTAGGGAGAGAGTTCAGAAGCCTATCTGTCTAAAAGGTCCTCTCGAGAAGTCCTGGCTTGAGACCACTTCCTGGGCCCAGAGATTCAAGGATCAGATTGGCAGGTGTAGGGGCAATGGGCAATGGCAGGATGGGAACCTACAGAGAGGGTTGGGAGAAGCCTCCAGAGACTGGCTACTCCCAGTTCTGCCTTGGTTTGGCCATGTGGATGATCTTTGCAGATATTCTCCGCTTGTTGTGCTTGCTAGAGTTGAAAATTGAATGAAAATATTGACTTTTTTTTCTCCTTCCCAACAGCTCACAAAGAAAGTGAACAACATAGAGACAGGCTGGGCCTTGGGGGCCACCTTTCACCTGCTGCAGTCTCTGGGCATCTCCCACTGAGGCCAAGCCGTTCCTCTGAGGCCTGCATTTGTCAACCTTGTTAAAGGGAGGACGAGAGAGGAGAGGACTCAGTTGTATTCTGAGCTAGTCTGGGGACAGCCTAGACTGAAGCCCAGCAGCTGATTTCATCTGGAGGAAGGGGCTTTTGTAGACAGGTCTTGCCCTTGAGTCTAGAGATTTGGACTTAATTAATTTTACACCTCAAATGTGAACTATTTCCTAACCACTCTTCGTGCACAGCTGGTACCAGAGTCTAAATCTTTGAGGTTCCTTGTGTGTCACAGAGAGCCAAAAGGAATAGCTTTGGAACTTAACCTTGGGGAACCCAGGGATGGAACCCTGGGAACCAAAGAAGAATCTCATTTCAACCCTTTCAGTGCCTCATTCCTTTGAACATTTTAATTTTCCTCTTACATGTTACACTCAGCTGACTGATTGCAATCCCATGACCTATCAACACCAGTATTTTCTTTTCCCTGCACGTTGCTCTGTCCCACCTTTATCTCCACTCACCTACCGAAAAAAAAAGAAAGAAAAAAATACCTGGTTTTACTTTCCATGTGTAGTTCAAAGAGGAAAAAAAAAAAAAAAAAGCCGTATCTGGGGAATTCCCTGGAGGTCCGGTGGTTAGGACTACGAGCTTTCACTGCCAAGGGCATGGATTCGATCCCTGGTCGGAGAACTAAGATCCTGGAAGCTGTGCACGTGGTGTGGCCAAAAAAAAAGGTACCATATCTGAAGTTATGTGATCCGGCTTTGTGTCAGCACCAATCAGCCAGCTGACAGCCATTCTAAATCTCAGAAGGATGGAGAGCAACTCACGACTGGGCAGAAGGGAGGCCAGCCAGTTTCTAGGGACATGTTTTGGGAGGGTGTGGCTGCCTTCTACAGGCTACCTTCTTTTAATTAACTTTTTATCAGTAAACCGTGGAGTAATGAACATATCCTACCTTATAGGAATGTGTGTGTGTGTATGTGTGTGTGTGTGTGTTTTCAGTGCTAGTACCTCTTTTCTCAGGCTAATGTGTTTATAGTAATTTGTCATCCTAAACTTTTCTTTGTATTTCTAAGAAGTACATCTATACCCTAGCTTTTGGTCTGTGGTGAGAGGCCTGTGGCTGTGCTTTTCAAGGATCTAGACTTTGGCAATAGCCCCTTTCAGTTTGTCCTTTTATTCTGTTTACAGCAGTGTCTCTTTCTGCCCTGGCCCCTGATCATTTTAGCTAGCATCCTCTACATTATTTGTCTAGTTCTAAGGTTTCTGAACCCTTCTTGATGATACCTAACATTTGATTTACTTGGCCATTTTGGCCCACATCCATACAGTGGATGCTCACTTTGAGTTTGAATGTTCAGACCTCTTGATTTTGTGAATTATGTCCCCTAAAATTCATGATCTTGTACTTTCCCACATGACCACCATTTCCTTGTCTACCCATGTGACTGCTCTTGGACTTGAAAGATCTTCCAGTAGTCTGGCTTCTACACCTTGGCTCTTTACCTCCAGCTTCTTTCCAGCAGAGTATCTCCCCAGACTTGTACTTTTCACAGTAGACTCTCTTTCAGCTTTTTCACAAAAGATGTTAAATATACCTGGCCCTCACAGCAGTCCCTGGGGAACCTTATTTTTAAAAGTATTCCATTGAGTCAATAAATATTTAACATCTGATATGTGCAAATAACTAGGCAAATTTCTATACCCTCATCCCTCCCAAATTTTAGTTTTTCAATTCAATGTGGATTTTTTTCTTCTTCACAGTGATTGTTTTTTTTTAAGTTTTATTATTTTTGGCTGTGTTGGGTCTTCATTGCTGTGCACAGGCTCCCTCTAGTTGTGGCGAGCGGGGGCTACTCTTTGTTGCGGTGCGCGGGCTTCTCATTGCGGTGGCTTCTCTTGTTGCGGTGCACCGGCTCTAGGCACATGGGCTCAGTAGTTGTGGCTCGTGGGCTCTAGAGCGCAGGCTCAGTGGTTGTGGCTCATGGGCTTAGTTGCTCTGCGGCATGTGGGATCCTCCCGGACCAGGGCTCGAACCTATGTCCCCTGCATTGGCAGGCGGACTCCTAAACACTGTGCCACCAGGGAAGCCCTTCACAGTGATTTTTAATTATACTAAGGTCACCTTTATACCTACTGTCTCTTCCTCCAAAAATGCTAATACAGAGTGAAATAACAGAATCTTTAGAGTTGGACAGCCCAAAGATATAATCAATCTTCTACCCATTGCAGAACTCCCTTAACACTTCTAACAGGTTGTCATTCAGCTTCTGTGTAGGCATGTTTCCAGACAACTCATTCCACTTTGGGATTGCACTGATGTTAAAAAAAATCCCTCCTTCTCAGTAGTCTTAGTTCTGCTCTAATCCCTCCTTCCACAGCCTTTCGGTCTTCTGAAGAAAACTCCCAAGTCCTTCACATTCTTTTTATCACTTGACTTCTAGACCCCCTTCTCATCTTTGTCTAGAGTATGGTGTTAGAACCAGTCATCATACACGAAATGCTGTTCTACAAGATTAGGGGGAGACAATAAAGACTCCTCCAGCTTGATGGGTTCAGAGAGGTAAGATTTCCTGGTCTTTATCACCACAGCTTGTCTCTGTAGCTTTTCTTATAAAGGCCACATATTGTTCAGCAGACATGTTCGGTCATCCCAAATACTTTCAGAATTCTTGGGTAGGTGCATTATAACTCCAGAAATGTATCTACATGTTTTCTGATAATCTTGATTAGAATATCTGGAGAATTAACCAGTTTATCCATTATAGGAGCAATTTGGAATGAGACTTTTTATTTCTTAGAAAAAACAATTTGTCTGTAATGTCCTTTTTGCCCCTCGTGTACCTTTTGGGCCTCTTATTAAGAGTCCTACAAGGTCCAATCTTGATGGTTAGGTTTTCTTTCTGTAAATGTGTTATATATTTCAAATATTAGGACATGGCCTAGCACATAGTGGATTTTGTGTGTTATCATCATCATATGAAAACACTGGGTTATGGAGGTCCTTGCAAGGTGTGCCTTAAAATTCTTGTCTTGCCTGATTCTGTTTGCATACTTTTGCAGAGTCCATGTTCTTCATACCTGGGCTACCTTTCCAGTTTTTTATGAAAGATGACCTTTTTTCCCTACAGTGACCTTTCTGGACTCTGCCAGTAGTCAACACAGCTTTTTCCAGTAGCTGCCATCTTTCATTCTGGGCACATTTTTTCCTGAGATTCCAGGAAGGTTTGTGACATTCACACTTTTTTAGTATCTTATAAATTTTCCACATTTACCTGAAAAGCTCCCCTGTGGTAACAAATTTTCCATTCCCTAAAAATATTTCCCAAGAATAGCTTAGGTTGGGTCAAAAGCAGACTGTTCTCCTTTCATCTGCAAATCAGACTTCTGGGCAAGATGTTGTTTGTGGTATACAGATCTAATGGATCCAAAACTCTCTTCAACAGGTATCTCTGGTACTGTGAGGTAACCGCTTCTAAAGTGCACAGTAAAACAACCCACCCCCACCCAGGCTGGCACCAGCCTGCAACCACACATGAACAAATTCTGCTGCTAATCAGATTTTTCCTTTTGACCTAGTTCCTGAGGTCTTTAAACCTGTGCAATGAAATTATTTATTGTTTTATAACAGAATAGTGGTGTCCCACAGAGGAACCATAAATGAAATACGGTGCTGTGATGAGGAAATAATAACTAGCATTTTAAGATTTGGTTTTCTTTTCAGAAAGTCTAATATACCTATAATAAAGGTTAAAGCAATTTGTGTTTATTTTGCATTCTAGTGTTATTAATTTTAAAACAGCAATTCTAACAAAAATGCATCAATTGACTATTTCTAATTCTTATCTTTATCAAAAAACTGTATAAATTTACAACCAGCATTTTTTTTTAATTATATAAATCTTCTCCTTAGAAAGGACTGCTAACAAGTGAAAATGAATGAGACAGCACCTTAGCAATTTTTTAGTAATAAAAAGTTCTTTTCAATCAAATCATAGTCTTCCTTTGGGTTTTTTTTCTTGGCTTGGTTGATATGCCCTCCTCACAGAAAATTATCACTCATTATTTGAGCTCCACAGGTCCATTAAGCAGAGAAGAAAAAGACTGCAGAATTCTAATGTAAATTTATTAAATTAAATCTTGAAAATACGTGGTGGTCTTGGGAAAAGATCCAGAAGAGGAGCATTCATTTGCTTGCAAAGGCCATAATCTGTTCCTGGAGGAAAAAATGAAACAAAGTGAGTGATACTCTGACATTGTAAAGTATGTGGGCAGGTGAAGATAATACTTTAAAATATCTAAAGTGATTAAAGCAAAAATTTGGCGAAAGTCCCAGATTCTCCTCCTGAGTCCCTCCAAAGTGTCTTTTAATGCAAGTTTCTCAGGAAAGAAGCTGGCGAAGCAGCAAAAGGAGTTTAAGCATCTTTATCTTTACAAGCCCCTATTCACTATTTTAAGCCCTTATATAAGGGTACTGCTTAGATGTGGGCCCTGGCACCAAAAACCTCGGAAGGGATATTTCTGCTCATAACCACGGGGGAAGGTATTCAGATAAAGATGATAATTCTACAGCTGAGAAAATTAAAGAAACCAAGTCATTGGCGAAGTCATTCCTCAGTGAGCAAGACTCTTGGAGATCTGGGAGAACTCTCTTAC
This sequence comes from Lagenorhynchus albirostris, assembly GCF_949774975.1. Lineage (NCBI taxonomy): Eukaryota > Metazoa > Chordata > Mammalia > Artiodactyla > Delphinidae > Lagenorhynchus > Lagenorhynchus albirostris. Next base: position 28,548,086 of record NC_083095.1, read on the forward strand.
TTTGAGCGGAGACACTGCATTTGTAGCCTGCAAGCCCCACGTCCTGAGCAGCACCAGTGGGGTGGCACTGGTAGAATACAGCCGTTTTAGTAGGTCAGTAGCAGCCAGAAGAGCAGTGTTGTGACGCTGTCTGTCTGTTTCATAAGCTGTGAGGTGACTCATGGAGCCTGAAGGGAAAAGGAAAGGTTAAATCCCTAATTCAGTAGTGAAGTTTTCCTTCCTAGCAAACCAGATACATTTATGTCTACTACATCTAGCTACTGAGGGCCATTTACCTGATCTTCCCGTATTATAGGACCTTGGGATACCTCTCTAAGGTACTTGAATCCTTACCTAAGTCTTTCCCATTGAAGGCTGCAGTCCTGAGGTGATGCAGCAAGCTGGAGATATCCCCAAAGCCCATGTTGGCACCTTGTCCTGCAAGTGGGTGGACTCTGTGGGCTGCATCCCTAAGGATAAAGCAGAGTTCAGGTGTAGCCTCCAGCGCAGAGTGAAAAGGAGTGGCCCTGCTCTGTTATTATCTTACCCAATGAGTGCCAGCCGAGGCCGGACGTACTCAGCAGCATGTCCCAACCCAAGAGGAAACAGTATTCGGCTTTTGGCATCCACCCTGGCTACACTTGGGGGCAGCTGGCGAGCTGAGATCTTAGTGGGCTTCAGAAAGGCGACCGCATACTGCAGCATGGAGCCAGCCGAGTCGATGAAGTCTGTGTGGTTGGCATCACTCCACTGAGTAGCACCAGCCACAAAACAAAGTGAAATTTCATCAGCGACTCCAGCAGGGAATTAAAAATTCAACAAGGCAACCATTTTATAACCACAGCCAAGGGTAGTGGTACCTAACACACCTAAACTGATTTGTGTCACTAAAGTGACAAGTCCCTCAAACAAATGCAAAATGCAACTTCTCATCACTCCCCACAGGCTTTAGGATCAAGCCAAACTGCTCATGAGCTGCCCCTACCTACCTCTGAGCCTCACCTTTCACTAATCCTACCCTCAAAATGCACATGCCAGCCACAAAGTAGCTCACTCTACAACATGCTCTTGCCTCCACACACCCCTCTACTTAGAATGTCCTCCCACTTCTAGTTCACCAGGATAACACCTCAGAGCATGCAGAAGCTGTCACCCCTTTTTGTAAACCTCCCTCCAAACCTTCTGTGTCTTTCTCCTCCATGCTCCCACAGTATCCTATGCATACTCCACCACTGTATCAAAACTGTCATTTCTATATCTTTCTCCCTCACTTGACTGAGCTTCCTGAAATCAGGGACTATGTCTCATTTGTCCAACTCCAAAGCCTTCTATATAGAAGCACTCATAACTCCTGCTGAATGAATGTACTGCAAAGGCCTATGCCAGGAATATCTACTAAATGACCCATAAAGGGTCACCATTTATCTTGGAAGCCACTTCAGTGCGTTCAGTTCTTCTTATTCTTGTTGTTACTACAGAGCAGGGGAGCTTAAGTTCTTCACTGTAAACCAGTGTGAAGTCATTAGCAAGGCAGTAGAGTTTGGTGGTTAAAAGGATAGGCTCAAGGGCCAGCCTGATTTCAGAACCCAGCTTTGCCGCCAGCTGTATGACCTCAGGCAAGTTACCTATCTCTAAGTGAGCAGGATAATAGTACCTACCTCAATGGTTCACTGAATTAAATACATAAATACATGTTTAAAAAACTCTTCACCTGTACCTGGCACATAGTAAGTGCTGGATAAATGTTATCGATCATTATCATTAGTGAATTCAGATAATGTGACATTTGAACTCCAAAAATATTGGTGTCTGTATTATCTAAAGGCTATGTCTACTCCAGTAATAATTACCATTTGTTGAGTACCCTATAATGTACTAGGTATGTTCCAAGCATTTTACATAAATTCTCTCTTTCTAAGTCTTTAGACTTTTATTACTATTAAACCCTAAGAGGTTGGTGATACTATTTCCATTTTTCAGGAGATTAACAGGTAGAACCAATATTGAACCCATATCTCTCTACAAAGCTTACTCTTAAGCTCACTATGGAAATGTGCTCAGCCCCTCCCCAGAAACACTTCTGATGAATCAGGCTTCAATGGTTCAGGTACTTGGCATCTGTTAAAAATTATCAAAGTATTACAGCTTCAAAAAAAGTTACTTATCCAAGTAACTACCACCCAGGCAGCTGTTTCAGTCAGCATAGCAGCAGCCCTCAACCCTCAGAAGAGCACACTAATTAATTTCTTTGTTGTACATTTTCCTGAGTCCCCTCCTCCACATACTCCACATCAAGCGTTACAGGTTCAAAGGGGCAGCTGGTTGGTTGTTCCTCTTTTCTTACTCAAAACCACCTTTCTGTATCTATCCCAGCAACATATCGTCAGCTGGTGATACTCACAAAGGCAGAGTTAACGGCATCCACAAACTTTTCCTCATCCATGCTGACCAGCTCTGCTGCATGTTCATGGGATGTGGACCAAACCAAGGAACTCAAAGTGTCTGAGAGCTGTGTCAAAAGAACATCAATACCAAGGGCTAAAACCTCTGTTCTTAAGAGCTCTCAAGCACGAAGAAAGACAAGAAGGGGTAACAAAGCTAGCCTGGGCATATTCCCTTGAAACCAGAAAAAGGCTGAGAGAAAATGAAGTTCTAAAAGAGGAAGGCTTGACATGTTTAAGCAGACTAGCCAGAAGGACTTCTTACCGGAAGCAGAGCAATGGGCCCAGAGGGGAGGAATCTCTGCCAAGCTACATTGTTTTCTGTGGCCTACAACGGAGAGGAGAAGAGTTCTTGTGAGAAGTACCCAGTACCAATTATTATTGTTTTTTTCCCTAGGTCATAAGATATCTATATGTATTTTATTTTTTATTTTTTTAACATCTTTATTGGAGTGTAATTGCTTTACAATGGTGTGTTAGTTTCTGCTTTATAACACAGTGACTCAGCTATAGATATACATATATCCCCATATCTCCCCAGTACCAGTTAAACCCGAGCAAGGCCCCCAGATGGTGGGCTCAGGATCTTACCTCCGATAAATGCAGAGTAGCCACAACAGCGGACTGGTCATAGTTCCAGCTAACGTTTTGGATTCCAGCGGCCTGCCGTACGCCTGAGTTGTGGCCATCTGCACCAATCTGCATGGAGACAAGAGCCTGCTGAGTCTTAAAACCTTTTAATTAACGAAACTGTTCCAGAAGTTTGTCTCTGCCTCCTAAAAGTTTTCTCTAGTTCCCACTGGTGGCAAGCCCATCTGTGGCAGGTAACTCTTTATCATGCCTGCCTCACTCCCAGCCCCAAGAGGGGTAGCCCTACATATGCGATCCCAGCTTCAATTAACAGACCAAAGCTGGACATCTGATCCAAGAGGTGCCAGCCGTAGGTTAAACTGAGCCGAAGTCTCTTGATATTTGAACTAGAAAGCAATAAGGCAGGCGCTAGAGTTGAAGAATCCTGAAGTAAGGTTGGGAACGGCTGCCATGGAAAAGGGGAAGCTGATGAGCAGAAAGAGAAAAAAATGGGAGATGCAAGGAGATGAACGACTACAGGACTCCTGAGAGGGAAGGAACAGCCTCAATTTCTGACCCTCTGATTCCTGTCCCTGTAAGACCAGCTATCCTTTATTTCAAGACCTATGATGGTCCAAGAGATTGCGTCCTGTACAGGATTTACAACAGAACCATCTTAACTGGAGCTGGTTTGAGTGGGTATGGGTCCTTATAACCAAAAGTTTTGCCTAAAATTAACTTTAACTATAGCTTAGATCTAAAACTAGAGACCCTAGAATCTAACAAGATGTGGATATGCGAGACCCCTGGCAAAATAAGAATCTTCAACTACCAACAATTTGGTCTGGAGGATGCTGCCATCACCTAGGGTAATATGAACCCAAGGGCTGGAGTCTGCCATAGAAAATGGATAAGGCCAGGTATAGCTGACTGCTTTGCTCTTGTAGAGAACGGTCACTCGGTCTAGGGAGGTCAAAAGAGAAAAAACAAAACATTAGACAGTTGGCCCACAGGCTGAGGAAAAAACTAAAGCAAAGTCCCAAGACAGCTTATCTTTATCTTATCATTTACTCCTAAACAAGAAGAGTAAAGATCTCAAAAATAACTCATGTGATCTATGCTATGGTCTAAGAGCTAATAAATGACAGAGGCCACAGGGATGAATCAGTGTGAGGAAAACAAGGACAAAAAAAAGTAAGCTCTCACTGAACTGTCACCTGCATGAGGCACTCTTCCCATCTTCATGATCCTGCTCCAGTTTCACTCTATGCCTACATGAATCCACATGTGTTTTCAAAGCAAATAGGGTGGGGAATACCACAGACTCAAACAAGTTCTAGATTTCATAAGATTTTTCTTCCCACTGGAAGTCATTTTACTTTTCTGATCATAAGAAGTACATGCTTACTACTTTTACTTTGTGTAAAAGTCTGAACCACAAAGAAAGGTTTAAAAAGGGGGAAAAAATCACCTTTAATCATACCACTCAGAGACAGCTAGTTAAAGCTTTGTTGTATAGCTTTCCAAACAATTTCCTATGTGTGTATATGCACACACACCCCACACACATACTCACACACACAAGTGGGATCATATGACACACACTTTTTTTCACCAATATATTATGGGACATGTTTCTAAGTGACTATTAGATCTAAATTATCTTTAGGACCTCCCTGGTGGCGCAGTGGTTAAGAATCCGCCTGCCAATGCAGGGGACATGGGTTCAATCCCTGGTCCGGGAAGATCCCACATGCCGCGGAGCAGCTAAGTCCGTGCACCACAACTACTGAGCCTGCACTCTAGAGCCCACACGCCACAACTACTGAAGCCTGTGCACCTAGAACCCGTGCTCCGCAACAAGAGAAGCCACCGCAATGAGAAGTCCATGGACTGCAACGAACAGTAGCTCCTGCTCGCTGCAACCAGAGAAAGCCCGTGCACAGCAACGAAGACCCAACACAGCCAAAAAAAATTTTAAAAACAAATAAATAAAAAGAAAGACAATCTAGTTTTAAAATGAGCAAAAGATTTTAAACAGACACTTCTCCAAAGAAGATATACAAATAGGGACTTCCCTCGTGGTCCAGTGTTTAAGAATCCACCTTCCAATGCAGGGGACGCAGGTTCGATCTCTGGTCGGGGAACTAAAGTCCCACAAGCCATGGGGCAACTAAGCCCACACACCACAACTAGAGAGAAGCCTGAGCACCGCAACGAAAGATCCCACATGCCACAACTAAGACCCGATACAGCCAAAAAAAAAAAAAAAAAAAAAAAAAAAAAACAGATACACAAATAGCCAACAAGTACATGAAAAGACACTCAACATTATTAGTCATCAGGTAAATACAATCAAAACTACGAGATGGGACTTCCCTGGCAGTATAGTGGTTAAGATTCTGTGCTCCCAATGCAGGGGGCACAGGTTCACTCCCTGGTTGGGGAACTGAGATCCCGCGTGCTGTGTGGTGTGGCCAAACAAAATAAACAAAAAAACTACAGTGAAATACCACTTCAGTTACTAGGACGGCTATTAAAAAAAAAAAAGGTTGAGGGGAATAAAGTGTTGGTGGAGAAATTGGAACCCTTATATATTGTTGGTGGGAAAGGGACATGGTAGAGCCTCTTTAAAGTTTGGCAGTTTATGAAAATGTTAAACATAGAATTATTACATGACCCAGCAATTCTACTCCTAAGTATCCACCCAGCAGAAATGAAACATGTCCACACAAAACCTTGTCCATAAATATTCATAGCTTTATTCACAATCATCAAAAAGTGGAAACAACCCAAAATGTCCACACAATGAAATACTACTGGGCAGTAAAAAAGACTGGAGTACTGATACATACTACAACATGAATGAGTCTCAAAAATGCATTTAGTGAGAGAAGTCAGACATTAAAAAATACATATTGTATCATTCTATCTACATGAAATGTCCAGAATAGGCAAATCTCAAAAAACAGAAAGTAGATTAGTGGTGCCAGGGGCTAGGAGTGGGAATGGGGAATGACTGTAAACAGGTACGAGGTTTACTTCTGAGTAATAGGAATGTTCTATAATCATATTGTGGTGATGGTGGCACAACTCTATAAATAGATTGAAAAATCACTGAATTGTACACTTAAAATCAGTGAATTATTGGTATGTAAGTTATACCTGAATAAAGCTGTTTAAAAAAAAAAGAGAAAGAGAAAGAACATCCCTGAGATAACTGTTAGAGGGCTTCTTTATGGTGGACATCAGTATCTGTAGAAGGGATCCTTCCAGTAAGTCCCAGAATAACTCTTAGTTCATCTTCCAGAAAGTGAGTGGAAGATGGAAGAGATAGATACCTCACCTGACACAGCCTCCAGCTGCTTAGTGAGAGCATGCATGATGACATTGTTCTCCACTATACAGCCCATGTCATCTAGATTATCCTTATCGAACATTATCAGAGCTTCTGAGCAGGCATCCCACACCTGGAAACACAAAGGGAAAGTTGTATTACAACCCAAGGAAAAGGAAATATTACTCCAGTCAAACTGAGCATTGATTGAAGCAGGAAAACCACAGTTTGTCAGTCCCTCTGGCGGGAAGTATAAGGTGGGAAGAAAATTCTCTCATGAATGCTTCCCTCCTACTTCCTTTGACTGAGTGTAAACTCTGTCTGAATTCCTCCCACATTTACAGAAAACCTGGAGAATGTGAACTCCAATATCTTAACTCAAGATAAACCAAGATAAGCCAAAGGTGATAAAGGAGGCACCTGCATTCGACGAAAGGCTCTGTATCTCATGTTGCAGATGTGGTCCCAGGCACCAAAACCTACAAAAGAAAGGAGTTATATATAGACCAAAGCAACCTGATGGGACTGGCATCCCTCCTGGGTTCCCCTTTCTCTCTCCTTCCTGTTAAGTAAGAGGTTGTTTTCAGTGTTCTCCAATAATAGGGAAATACTCTTCACTTCTATCCTGTTTGATGCTAGGAGCTAAGCTACTCTGTTCCCCAGTTCAGAATATACAGCATGAAAAAGACCCAGCTTTCATGATCAAAGGTCAAATCACATTAAAGTGGGGGAAATAATAAAGTGGGGGAAATAAACCAAATCCGTATTTTCTTTTCCTTCATCATCCTATTGAGGATACAAACTCCCTGGATAAAGACTATTTTTTGCTTAATTCCAGAGCACTAAACCAATTCATTCATTGAGGAAATATTTATTGAGCACTTACTATGTGCCAGATACACTTCTAGGTACTGAGCATAAAGCGGGAAACCAAACAGACAAATCTCTGCCCTTCAGCAGCTGACATTCTAGTTGGAGAGATAGACAATTAAAAAAAAATTCATAATAAAATGTCAGGTAGTGTTATAAAGAAAAATAAAGCAGTATAAGGAGCTAGAGAGTCATGCAAGAGTTTAATTTTAGATGGGGTGTTTCTAGATAGGATGGCTTGAGGGAGTAACATTAGACAAAGACCTTAAGATAATTTGCTAACTGGTTCCAGGTGTACACATCCACCTACACCCTACGAGCACTTAGCATTCAGGCTCCCCAGCCCCCTATAGGGCTGACTCTGGAAATGAAGAGTATGCTGTTACTAGAAGCGAATGATCGTAATTAGTTCATATAGTTTCAATTCCACCAATTCATAATGACCCAACATCACAAATGATGTCTACATGGAGCCACACGTCCCAGAGATGTCTTCCTCAGACTGCGAGTTGACACACGAACAATTCCAGGGGTCCTCATCTTCGACTATGTACTAGACTTACCAACCCCACCCTCCTCTTCCCACCCATCTCAGTGAGTTCCCTCCTCACCAGATGCTCTGCTGACTCTGCTCTATGGGACACACTGGAAAGTCAAGAGAGACAGGAGATTGGTTCTACGACAGAGGATCTTCTACTCACTACTGAGAAGGGTTGCGGAGCCAGGGGAAATGGAGCTGACCCTGTTGCTGTAAGTTTCTGGCAATTTCCCCAGTACTTTCTTTGGACCTGCTTCTAGCAACAGGATTTTCTTGTCACAAAAGTGAATATCATATCCTAAAAAAAAAAAAGAACAAAATGTTATGTCATTTTAGGAAAATCAGAATTTATTCTCTTTCTCATTTCCAAGAGAAGCAACATATTAACTAATCCCTTAGCCCTCAGGATACAAATTTCTTACACACATAAAAAGGAAAACATCATGTGGAGTACTAAGCAATAACGCATACTACCATTTCAGTCATGCAAAGCACCCTGCCCATGGTGGTAAGGCCTCTCTAGACAGTCTTAACGCCTGCCACGTGCAAAGACACAAATAATGGCAAAACCCATAGCAAGTGAATAGACTGTCCTAGAAAGGAAAAATGAAGAAAGGAAGGCTGTAGTATTTAGACACCAGATATTTACAATCTACAAAGTATTAAGTTACTAAAAATTACAAATCCTGTTCAACAGAAAAATGGGGTTAATAAACAAAATTCATTGCGGCCTCAAGATTAAGTCAAAGATAAAGAGCTTGTGAAAGAAAAGGGGGCCAAAAAATAACATCAACTGTGCCTAAAAATCTGGTCCTAAAACATCTGTATAGTGAAGTAAAAAGAGGACTTGGAGACTCTGTTACTGGGTCACTGCAGCACAAACACAAGTCCTTCCACAGTGTCTCAGAGAACGGTGCAGGGAAAAGATAAGCAGTGAGTTGCATGTGACAGAATTTACCAGAGAAGAAACACTGCAGGTTTTACTTAGTAACGATGAGAGAAACCCCAAAGACCCTGACCCCTCTTTTTATTTTGGAATCTAAATGAGAAGAAAGGCACTATTATTACATACAACAAAGAAAGTGTGAAAATCAAGGCTGGCCCCAGTCAAAAAGGAGTGAACTGCGCTGAACCCACCAGGTCAGCATGGCGTTCCCTGTCGTGCGGCAGCACCGTGCCTGCAGACAGGACTACTTTCTGGTCCATCACATCTCTAGGCTTTGATCTAACAGAAGCCACTGCAACCGAATGCTGCCTGCCACCAGCTCCCTACGGCTCCTACTCCCTGAAGCCTCACCTCCCCAGCAGTCCTCTTAGTACCACACCCGCACACCTCCACCCCCAGGATAGGTCAGTTGCTTGCTCCTCTAGGGTAGCTTTCATTTCATTCTTCCTTCTGTTAGTTATTTACAAATCTTTTTCCTTTGCTAGATTCTAAATTCCTTGGAGGCCAGGAATCATTTCTTTTCCTATAGCTGTACGTCCCCAGCAGCAAACTGCTGTTATCTCCTCAATCCATAAAATAGATAATGTCTTAACAGACATTTTTGTTAAATGAGAAACCAGGAAATATATAAGAAAACAGATTTCCATCCTATATTTGCCCTGGTGAGTAGAAATAGAAAAATTATAAAAATATCTATTTTAGGCTATAATACCATTACAGTTAAAGGCACAAACATATATATGACTTAGCTATTGAATTAAATGAAATTATAAATTGTAGGTGACTATCTAAATTTTAACCTTGAAATCACTTCACTCTATATAGAATCCAAGTTAATTTTGATTTATCAAATAACAACCTAGAACCATAAATTAATAACCTGTCACTCTTTTATGAATAACAGTAGGTTATTATATTAATAATGTTTACTTTTTTCCTGTATATCTATAAGCAAAGTTCCATAGAATCACTATTATCATTATCATCATCACTGCTAATGTTTATTAACACCTATATGCCAGGTACAATTATATGTGATTTACTGTAGTATCATCTGATATAATCCATACCACAATTTTATGAAGAAAGAAAAGCTATTTTGCTCTAATTTTAGAGATGAGAAAAACCAATGTACAGAAATTGTGAGTACCTTATATAATTCCACCCAAATAGAACCTATTGGAGACAAGACTAAAGATTCAAATACATGTAATCTTATATGGACACTTGTTTCTTCACCATTTAACTTCCTTTAAAGGAAAGTTCCTTCTTATTTAAGAAAATCAGAAAAACAATCAGGAGGGAGATTGGTTCAAGATGGCGGAGTAGAAGGACGTGCTCTCACTCCCTCTTGTGAGAACACCAGAATCACAACTAACTGCTGAACAGTCATTGACAGGAAGACACTGGAACTCACCAAAAAAGATACCCCACATCCAAAGACAAAGGAGAAGCCACAATGAGATGGTAGGAGGGGTGCAATCACAATAAAATCAAATCCCGTAACTGCTGGGTGGGTGACTCACAAACTGGAGAACACTTATACCACAAGTCCACCCACTGGAGTGAAGGGTCTGAGCCCCATGTCAGGCTTCCCAACCTGGGGGTCCGGAAATGGGAGGAGGAATTCCTAGAGAATCACACTTTGAAGGCTAGCGGGATTTGACTGCAGGACTTCGACAGGACTGGAGGAAACAGAGACTCCACTCTTGGAGGGCACACACAAAGTAGTGTGCGCATCGGGACCAAGGAGAAGGAGCAGTGACCCCATAGGTAGGTCTGGAGACTGAACCAGACCTACCTGCTAGTGTTGGAAGGTCTCCTGCAGAGGCGGGGGGTGGCTGTGTCTCACTGTGAGGACAAGGACACTGGCAGCAGAAGTTCTGGGAAGTACTCCTTGGCGTGAACCCTCCCAGAGTCCGCCATTAGCCCCACCAAAGAGCCCAGGTAGGCTCCAGTGTTGGGTCACCTCAGGCCAAACAACCAGCAGGGAGGGAACCCAGCCCCACCCATCAGCAGACAAGCAGATTAAAGTTTTACTGAGCTCTGCCCACCAAAGCAACAGCCAGCTCTACCCACCACCAGTCCCTCCCATCAAGAAACTTGCACAAGCCTCTTAGACAGCCTCATCCACCAGAAGGCACAGAGCAGAAGCAAGAAGAACTACAACCCTGCAGCCTGTGGAACAAAAACCACATTCACAGAAAGACAGACAAGATGAAAAGGCAGAGGGCTATGTACCAGATGAAGGAACAAGATAAAACCCCAGAAAAACAACTAAATGAAGTGGAGATAGGCAAGCTTCCAGAAAAAGAATTCAGAATAATGATAGTGAAGATGATCCAGGACCTCGGAAAAAGAATGGAGGCAAAGGTCGAAAAGATGCAAGAAATGTTTAACAAAGATCTAGAAGAATTAAAGAACAAACAAACACAGATGAACAATACAATAACTGAAATGAAAACTACACTAGAAGGAATCAATAGCAGAATAACTGAGGCAGAAGAACCTGGAAGACAAAATGGTGGAATTCACTTCTGCCGAACAGAATAAAGAAAAAAGAATGAAAAGAAATGCAGACAGCCTAAGAGACCTCTGGGACAATATTAAATGCAGCAACATTCGCATTATAGGGGTCCCAGAAGGAGAAGAGAGAGAGAAAGGACCTGAGAAAATATTTGAAGAGATTATAGTCGAAAACTTCCCTAACATGGGAAAGGAAGGAGCCACCCAAGTCTAGGAAGTGCAGAGTCCCATACAGGATAAACCCAAGGAGAAACACGCCAAGTCACATAGTAATCAAACTGACAAAAATTAAAGACAAAGAAAAATTATTGAAAGCAGCAATGGAAAAACAACAAATAACATACAAGGGAACTCCCATAAGGTTAACAGCTGATTTTTCAGCAGAAACTCTACAAGCCAGAAGGGAGTGGCATGATATACTTAAAGTGATGAAAGGGAAGAATCTACAACGAAGATTACTCTACCCCACAAGGATCTCATTCAGATTTGAGGGAGAAATCAAAAGCTTTACAGACAAGCAAAAGCTTTACAGACAAGCAAAAGCTAAGAGAATTCAGCACCACCAAACCAACAAATGCTAAAGGAACTTCTCTAAGTGGGAAACACAAGAGAAGAAAAGGACCTACAGAAACAAACCCAAAACAATAAAGAAAATGATAATAGGAACATATATATCAATAATTACCTTAAACATGAATGAATTAAATGCTCCAACCAAAAAGACACAGGCTTGCTGAATGCATACAAAAACAAGACCCATAAATATGCTGTCTACAAGAGACCCACTTCAGACCTAGGGACACATTCAGACTGAAAGTGAGGGGATGGAGAAAGATCTTCCATGCAAATGGAAATCAAAAGAAAGCTGGAGGGGGCTTCCCTGGTGGCGCAGTGGTTGAGAGTCTCCCTGCCGATGCAGGGGACACGGGTTCGTGCCCCGGTTCGGGAAGATCCCACATGCCGCGGAGCAGCTAGGCCCATGAGCTTTGGCCACCGAGCCTGCACGTCCGGAGCCTGTGCTCCGCAATGGGAGAGGCCACAACAGTGAGAGGTCCGTGTACCGCAAAAAAAAAAAACAAAAAAACCCCCACATGCACCCCAGTGTTCATTGCTGCACTATTTACAATACCCAGGTCATGGAAGCAACCTAAATGCCCATCAACTGATGAATAAAGAAGATGTGGTATATATATACAATGGAATATTACTCAGCCATAGAAAGGAACGAAATTGGGTCATTGTAGAGATGTGGATGAATCTAGAGACTGTCATACAGAGTGAAGTAAGTCAGAAAGAGAAAAACAAATATCGTATATTAACGCATATATGTGAAACCTAGAAGAATGATACAGATGAACCGGTTTGCAGGGCAGAAATTGAGACACAGATGTAGAGAACAAACCTATGGACACCAAGAGGGGAAGCAGCAGTGGGTGGGGGTGGGGGTGTGATGAACTGGGAGATTGGAATTGACCTGTATACACTAATGTGTATAAAATGGATGACTCATAAGAACCTGCTGTATAAAAAAATAAATAAAATAAAATTCAAAAAAAAGAATAAAAACAAACAAACAAAACAATCAGGAGAAAATCTGGTGAGAGAATATTCAGAAGAGACAACAACTAAAAAGAAAAGTTTCTGAAATGGAAGTAAGTTTAGTCTGTTCTAGAAATATGCTGTCCACTAAAAATAATAGAATATGCAAATAATAAAAATAATGTGACACGTAATTTTAAATTTTCTAGAAGACACATTTAAAAAGTAAAAATAAAGTGGTTAATTACATTAGTTAATTTTGCTTTAGTTTATCTAATATATCCAAAATTATAGCATTATGAATATTAACAATGATAAAATTGAGATATTTTACATTAATTTTTATACTGCCTTTGAAATGTGGTATGTATTTTACACTTACAGAACAAATGCATTTAGATTAGAATATGGTAAATATGGTATCATATTTTAAGTGATCGGTAGTCATGTGTGACTGGTAGCTACCACAATGGACAATGCAGCTCTAGAGACTGAAGGGTGACCTACGGTGCCTAACGGTGACTACGGAAGAGAATGGATCAAGGTGAATTTGGAGAGAGAGATAATATACAGATCAAATAGTGCCTTCTAGACACTGGCAGGAAATTTGGACCATATCCCAACTACAGTAGGAGTCACTGGAGGGTTTTCAGTAGATTGAGATGATGTGATCACTGCCTGTTCTAGTCCAGCTGGGCTGTTATATCAAAACACCACAGAAAAAAAAAAAGAAAATCAGAAACTCTGGATATTAATCCCAGCTTTCACTGTTTCTAGCTTTATGACATAGTACAGTCAGCTCATCACCTACAAATGCATGTATAACATTATATATATTATAAATTTCCTTTAGTCAAAAAAAATTAGGGACTTCCCTGGTGGCTCAGTAGTTAAGAATCCACCTGTTAATGCAGGGGACACAGGTTCAAGCCCTGGTCCAGGAAGATCCCACATGCCACAGAGCCACAACTACTGAAGCCAATGTGCTCTAGGGCCTGTGCTTTGCAACAAGAGAAGCCACTGCAAGGAGAAGTACGTGCACCTCAAAGAAGAGTAGTCCCCGCTCGCCACAACTAGAGAAAGCCCACGTGCAGCAATGAAGACCCAACACAGCCAAAAATAAATAAATAAAATAAATTAAAAAATTACATTTCCAAGCACATAAAATATAGCCAGGTCCAATATTTTATTTTATTTTTCAATATTTTATTTTTTAGCTATTTAATATAACATTTTAGGGGTTTCCTAGTCGTGCAGTGATTAAGAATCCGCCTGCCAATGCAGGGGACACGGTTTCAACCCCTGGTCCGGGAAGATCCCACATGCTGCAGAGCACCTAAGCCCGTTCGCCACAACTACTGAGCCTGCGCTCTAGAGCCCATGAGCCACAACTACTGAGCCCGCGTGCCACAACTACTGAAGCCCGCGTGCCTAGAGTCTGTGCTTCACAACAAGAGAAGCCACCCCAATGAGAAGCCCGCGCACCGCAATGACGAGTATCCCCTGCTCGCCGCAACTAGAGAAAGCCCACACGCAGCAATGAAGACCCAACACGGGCAAAAATAAATAAATAAACATTTTAAAAATTTATAAAAAAATAATATAACATTTTAGGAAACTAGCTTGGAGAAAAAATATTAGAGAATATCACTTACAAATAACAATGTGAGATGGAAATATAGGTATTTCAAGGATAAAACATAAACTAATGTGAGTTTGAAGAAGAAAAGAATCAAGGAAAACATAAAAACTGACCTATATGGAAATATGAAGAGCCAGCTGGAAATTTTTCACTTTTAAAGCAGCTGTCTAAAACTAAGTGGATGTTGAATTATAAAGGTTGATCAGCATATAAACTATTGACAAAGAATATTCTTTGGGATTCATGCCATGATGATCAAGGGGAGACAGTAGCATGCACTAAATCCCAAGCAGGTAGTTTACTTGACTCCACAGGCACCTGCTCAAGGACAGAGTCTCCTCACAGTGTTCAGCTCCATCTATTTTATAGGAAAAAAGCAGAGGCTTGCTCACTGAATAAATTGAATGAAAGATTTCCAAACCTTCCCTCTGCCCCCCGAGAGGTTCAACTTTCATGTTTTAACATTCAGTATCTTCTCTGAGCTTTTTTTTTTTTTTTTTTTTTTGCGGTACGCGGGCCTCTCACTGTTGCGGCCTCTCCCGTTGCGGAAGCACAGGCTCCGGACGCGCAGGCCCAGCGGCCGTGGCTCACGGGCCCAGCCGCTCTGCGGCATGCGGGATCTTCCCGTACATGTCCCCTGCATCGGCAGGCAGACTCTCACCCACTGCACCACCAGGGAAGCCCATTCTCTGAGCTTTTGAGTGTGAATGTTTCTTTTGTAAACCTACGCTTGGTAGTTTTGACTGACTTAGAGTCAGTGATTCTTACATCCTGGTGTACTCAGCCCATGACCTTTTTCTTTTGTAAACTTATACAGAGCATTCTGTATTGTCAGTATCTGTTTAAAGTCAGCCCTGACTTTAAGAATTTATACTTTTGGGACTTCCCTGGTGGCACAGTGGTTACGAATCTGCCTGCCAATGCAGGGGACGCGGGTTCGATCCCTGGTCCTCCCACATGCTGCGGAGGAACTAAGTCCGTGCACCACAACTACTGAGCCCGCGTGCTGCAACTACTGAAGCCCACGCAGCTAGAGCCTGCGCTCTGCAACAAGAGAAGCCACCGCAATGAGAAGCCCGCGCACCACAATGAAGAGTAGCCCCCGCTCGCCACAACTAGAGAAAGCCCGTGTGCAGCAACGAAGACCCAACGCAGCCAAAAATAAATTAAAAGAAAAATTTACACTTCTAAGGAAAAGACAGAAAAAAAAACAATTACAATACAGAATTTGGTAAGTTTATAAAAGAATTGCTGCTTTCCCTCCTTGAAATGTGGATAAATGGGGATGAGAAAAAGAACAATATAGGAAGGAAAAAAAGTTATGCAAAGAAGATAGCAAAACACCAAATTTTAACAAAAATTTAGTAAAACTAAAAAAATTTTTCAGATACATATCATACAAAATTGTATAAAAAGTTAGGAGGTGAAGTCACTACAAGACAATTAAGCCTTCCCAGTGTTTTTCATTCTCAAAGTGTGGTCTTCAGATTTCCTGCATCCATCTCTGGAGATTATTTGTTAAAAATACAGGCTCCTGGGCCCCACCTGGACAAACTGAGTCAGAGCCACTGAAAGTGGAACCTGGAATCCTCATTTTAAAAATATGCTCCACAGACTGGTAACAACGATTGCCTATGAGGAGAATTGGATGGCTAACAATTAGAAATGGAAGTCTTACTATACATTCTTTATACTATATATCCTATGCACTTTTGTATTTCAAAATTCCTATGTGTTATGTCCCTGTCTTAGTTACTCAAAGCCCAAAACCAAAACCAAACCAAAAAACCCAGATGATTCTTAAACATGCTCAAGCTTGAGAAGCACCATTATAGTCCATTTACCGATAGGTAAAACCAAAATGGCTGTCAGGCAGCAAGGGTATATATGTCAGAAAGTCTTGTCAGTCTCAAAAAGGATTTGTATTTCCTAATTACCAACTTTTGAGAGCAAGTTACTTAACCTTTCTGAGCTTTAACTTTCTTACCTGCACAATCTAAAATCAAGAGTATTATGACAATTAAATAAAATATAGGGAATTCCCTGGCAGTCCAGTGGTTAGGACTCGGCACTCTCACTGCTGGGCCCAGGTTCAATCCCTGGTCAGGATCTAAGATCCTGAAAGCCACTTGGCACAGAAAACAAAAAAAGTATATATATATATATATATATACACACACACATACATATATATGTATGTATATATATGCAAAATACTTTAAAAGATGCCTATCTATAGCAAGTGCTCAATAACTGATAACTATGTTTTACAAAATTACTTTGAGACTCAAGCCCATTAGCTCATACAAAGCACTGCTTCCCACCAGTTTCCTAGAAAAGGAACTTTCTAGGGAAGATGTGACTAACACCCCAGAACTGAAATCAGAAAAGACTTTCTCACTGTTAGTGACCTTTAATTTGTGAAGCCAGAAAACTCAAATCCAATTTCTGAAAGTCACCGTACAGTTGTTAAAAGCAAAAGAATTTGGTTGCCTGGGTTCAAATTCTGACTCTGCCTAGTGTGAGACTCTGGTCCTTACTTAACCTCGTTTCTTCATATAAAAGATGAAGCTATCTACCCCACAAGGTAGTGGAGCAGCCTAAACTACACATGTAAAAGCAAAGTCCTTACCTTAACTTGCATACAATGTTTAACTCAAAGTGGATCATAGCCTTAAATGTAAGAGCTAACCGTATAAAACTCTTAGAATAAAACACAGGAGCGAAACTTTGTGACTTTGGGTTAGATAATGATTTCTTAGATATGACACCATAGCACAAGTGGTAAGAGACTGATAAGCTGGACTTCACCAAAATTAAAAACTTCTGTGCTTCAAAGGACACCGTCAAGAAAGTGAAAAAACAACCCACAAAATGGGAGAACATATTTGCAAATCATTTATCTGATAAGGGGCTTGTACCCAGAATACATAAAAAACTCTTACAACTCAATAATAAAAAGACAAATAGCCCAGTTTAAAAATGGGCAAAGGTTCTGAATATACATTTCTCCAAAGACATACAAATGACCAATAAACATATGAAAGAATATTCAACATCATTAGTCATTAGGGAAATGCAAATCAAAACCAGAAGATATCACCTCACACTCACTAGCATAACCAGTAAGAAAAACTGGTAACAGTGCTGTCCAGGACGTGGAGAAATTAGACCCCTCGGGACTTCCCTGGTGGTGCAGTGGTTAAGAATCCGCTTGCCAATGCAGGGGACACGGTTTCGAGCTCTGGTCTGGGAAGATCCCACATGCTGAGGAGCAACTAAGCCTGTGTGCCACAACTACTGAGCCTGCGCTCTACAGCCTGCGAGCCACAACTACTGAGGCCTGCGCACCTAGAGTCCGTGCTCCGCAACAAGAGAAGCCACCTCAATGAGAAGCTCGCACACCGCAATGAGAAGCCCGCGCACCACAACGAAGAGTAGCCCCTGCTCACCGCAACTAGAGAAAGCCCGCGTGCAGCAACAGACCCAACACAGCCAAAAATGAATAAATGAATGAATGAATAATGAAAAAAAATTAAGAAATGCCTTTCTTTCTAAAAGAAAGAAAGAAAGAAAGAAATTAGACCCCTCATTTATTGCTGGTGGGAATGTAAAATAGTGCAGCCACTCTGGAACACAGGCAGTTCTTCAAAATGTTAAACACAGAGTTTACCATATGACCCTGCAAATCCACTCCTAGGAATATATCCAAGATAACCAAAAATATATGCTTACACAAAAGCTTGTACAGAAAATGATAGTAGCATTATTTGTTATAGCCCCAAAGTGAAAACGACTCAAACGTCCATCACCTGATGAATTGATAAACAAAATGTGCTATATCCACACAAAATATTACTTAGCCATAAAAAGGAACGAAGTACTGGCACATGCTACAACCTGGATGAACTCTGAAAACATTAAGCAGATTCCATGTCTATGGAAATGTCCAGAAAAAGCCAAGCTATAGAGATAGAAAGTACATGAGTGGTTGCCAGGAGCTGAGGAGATTGGGGGGACATGGGCAGTGATTACTAATGGGTTTGGGTTCCTTTTGGGGGTGATAAAAATGTTCTAAAATTTATTGTGGCAATGGCTGCACAACTCTGTGACTACGCTAAAAATCATTAAATTCTATACTTTAAATGGGTAAACTTTATGGTATGCAAATTATATCTCAATGAAGCTGCTTAAAAAACAACATCAACAAAAAACTGCCTAGCCTAGCTCAATAGACAATGCCTGATTACTTCCAACTGTGTCCAGAACTAAACAACCCTGGACGGGTCTGTTTCCCCACGCTTTGGAAGGACTCCTAAAGAGTCTCTCCCACTTTTGACCCTTCGGAATCCTGAAGGAACAAACGTTTGCCGCCGGGGTTCTGGGGTTCCTCTGGGCAGGGAATGGACCACAAGATCTACAACGCTTAGACCTTGGGCAAACAGTGCCAGGGCTCACACGGTCCTCATCGTTCCTCTACGGCCCCACTCCCCGCCGCTATCGGCCTGGAGATGCGCTTACCCAAGGCACAAGCCATAGCGGCGCCCACCAGGCCTCCCCCGGACACCACCACATCGTACACGGTGTCTGACGAGGCGCCGGCCCACCTCCGGCAGGAGACCAGCGGGCCCCTCCGGGCAGCGGCAGGGGCAGTCCCCCACCGGATCCTAGCCAGCCGGGCCGCCATAGTCCTGACCTGCACCGTAACTGGCGTCCCGCTGGGCTCGCCTGGGGTTAGCACTTCCGGAGCAGAGCTCTCCAGTCACAGGCCGCTTGAGCCACCACCACAAAACCGGAAGTATAACGAGCAAAAAGAATAGGCCAATCAGAAAACGAACTTTGCCTGCTTGGGCGGGATAGATTAGAGGCTGCCTGGGAAGGGGACTGGTTCGTGTATCCCCCTCGGAGCCAATCAGAGGCCCAAGCTAGAAAGGGGAGGAACCTGACCCGCTTAGCTTGCACCTCCACTGCCGCTGTCATCCCCGCTGTCTCCGCCGCTTCTGTCTCTTCCCCGCTGAGAAGATGACCGTGGGGAGGTCTGCGGGAGCCTCCGGCGGCGCTCAGTGGAGCCGTCAGGTGAGGGGAGAAAAAGAAGGGGAGTTATCGTGTCTGCGCCCCGGAAAGGAATCCCTAAGAGAGGAAACTGTTTGAAGTTGCCTTGGAGACAGACGGCAAGGGCGTGTCACAGGGGCGTGGGATTAAAACGGGCAGTGTTTACGGATGCGGAGGCGGACTCCGGGACCTGAACCCCCTGAGCCTTACGTCAGGCTCTTTATAGAACCATAGAAATGGCCCCCAGTTCCCGTTTATCCTCTCAACCACCCCAGGACTAATAGCACGATTGTTGTCTCCATTTTGTAGAAGAGAAAAATGAGGCGCAGAGAGATTAAGAAATTTGCCCCCAAATTCATAGAGACAAAGTAAATTGGTGGTCGCTTAGGGGTTGGGGAATGAGGAGGGTTAGGGAAAATAGGGAGTGACTGCTAAATGGAATGGGGTCTTTTGGGGGGTTATTAAAATTGTGGTGATGGTTGCACAACTCTGACTATACTGAAACCCACTGAATTGTACACTTGTATGAATTGTATAGTAGGTGTGAATTATATCAATAAAGTCGGGTTTTTTGTTTTTTGTTTTTTTGCGGTACGTGGGCCTCTCACTGTTGGGGCCTCTCCCGTTGCGGAGCACAGGCTCCGGACGCGCAGGCTCAGCGGCCATGGCTCACGGGCCCAGCCGCTCCGCCGCATGTGGGATCTTCCCGGACCAGGGCACGAACCCGTGTCCCCTGCATCGGCAGGCAGACTCTCAACCACTGCGCCACCAGGGAAGCCCAATAAAGTCGTTTTTTAAAAAAGGAATTCTCCTAAAATCACACGCTCTTTAGTAGCAGAGCGAGGGCTAGAGCACATACATACCTTTGACTCAGAATCCAGTGTTCTTTTCAGTATTAGAGCTGGACCCAGTTCAACCATCACCAAGTGTCACTTGGAGGCCTGCAGCGGCCCTTCCCAACTGGTTTCCAGCTGCAACCAACCAGTCACCCTGTGCGGTCCCATCATGGCCCCAGCCTGCTTCTTTCAGGATATCTCTTGCTACTATCCTCCAACCACACTGGCCCTCTTTCTACCTCTCCAAAAGTCCAAAATTTTGTCCCTGCCTCAAGACCTTTGTATTTGCTTTTCTTCAAACCCCAAACCCACTTACCCCAGATCTTAGCAAGGCTGGAGTTTTTCTCACCAATCAGGTGTCAGTCTAAAAGTCCTCCGCAGTGAGAAAGTAAAAATCATCCCAGGACTGGGAAAGTAAAACTCAGACTGTAACAGACCCAGATGAGGCCAGCAGCAAGATCAGCAGAAATCAGTATTTCTCACAGGGCCACACTGTACCTGCAAAATGACTAATACCCCATACTTCTAAATGATTATGCTTACTTATCAATTACTTACTCAGCCCTACTTTGCTCTTGTCACCTTTTGAATAAAAATTGCTCATTCACCCAGTTACTAAACTGTGCCCTCTTTCTGACGGCATCCATCCATCCTTGCTTCCCCTAACCCTCCTCAGAATCATTCAGGACAAGCCAACCCTAGAAAAAGCCCCCACCCCGTGCCAAGTTCCCTATACTTTCCCATGGTATGCTGTAGCAAATTAATAAACCTAGTTCTGATTACAGGTACATTCCTAGTGGTCTTTATCTGATGGGCTTTTATCAACAGAAAAGCGTCCCATAGCCACTCCATCACTCTATAATCTCACAGTTTCATTGCTTTTATTGGATTTATTACCGTCTTACATTAGCTTTCTCCCTTCACTAGGATGTAAGCCTCATGAGAGTAGGGACCTTGTTTGTCTTGTTCGCAGCCTAATACTCAATGCACATGAGGCACCCCATAAATATTTTCTGAATGAATGGAGTATTTAAGCCCAGTTGGATTTCCCACTTTCTAGGACTCTTTCAGCTCGACCACACTGTCTCTCCTGTTAATTACTCATTCCTAGTAACAGGGTAGGAATTAGCTAGAATATGAGGAAAGCAGCGGTATAGACAAGGGAAGCAGGAAAAGGAAGATTGGCAACAAGTAGGTAAAACCCAAGTAGGGCAGGTCCCAGAGTGTGGCCAAAGTTACAGGTAGGATTCCTGGAGAGCAGGGGTGCATGGTGAAGGTGGGTTCTCCATAAATGCTCACCGGACTGCATGAACCAACTTCAGCTCTCTGCTTCCCTTTCCCACCCTTCAACCAAGCACACCTCATTTACCAATATGTGAAATTTCTTTAAAGCAAGGAACACATTTTTCTTTGTCCCCCGCCTCAGTCCCTAATGTATACTTATTTAAAATGAAATTAGTAGTTTTTAAATCACAGTTTGACCCACAGTCTTACTCTATTTCATTTCAGATATGTCCCCCCAAATCCTCCTCAGACACAGAGGCAGAAGAGGAGCTGTGTGGGAATGGGCTGGTTTTGCCCAGGGCTGGCAAACTCAGTGAGTTCATCAGCCCAGAGGAGGAGACAGATTCTACTTCTGACTCAACTGCGAGTTTTTACGAGACCCTGCAGGCACTAAGGCAGAAAGACAGGTGGTGCCTGTTGGAATCCCTTTATCTGTCTGACCCAGACAGTGATGAAAGCCTCTCTGAAGATGATGAGGACCTGGAGAGTTTCTTCCAAGACAAAGGCAGGGGGAAGCCACAGGTGCAGTCCCCCCCCTCTCCGAGGTAAGGCAGTGCAGTTCAACAGCTGCCTCACTGCACAACTCTGGCCAAGTCACATCATGACTCTGGGCCTCACCTTCCTCCTCAGTAAAACAGAGACCACTCCTGCAAGTGCCACCTACCCAGGCTTCAGCCCAGAATCAGCCAAACGTGTTCTGATTCCTACCCAGCAGTCCTGAATCACTTTGGGTAACCTTGAGTCACCTGAAGGTTTGGGATCAATTAAAGAGATGCCTTTCCCAAATATACTACCTCCCTGAGAATGGCAACAAGGTCCATTTCCCTTGGCCAAGCCCTGCTATATGCATATATACTTTATCTCATTTAATATTTACTTTCTCCTCCCAATCACCCTGTAAGTAGATACTATTTTTGCCATTCTACAGATGAAGAAATTGAGGTTCCAAGAGAACCTCGCTCAAGGTCACACAGCTGGTCATTGTTTGAAGCAAGATTGGAACCTGGGCCTGACTCCAAAGGCTTCCTGTGCACGAATGCACTCTTCTCTCTACCAAATGAAAATATTAAGAGTGCAAAGTGGCAATTCTCAGGTCCATTCTAAGGAGAGACTTTCTACTAGGGCTGCTAGGATGGCCTGTGGGAAGGAGAGAAGCCTGGTTGAGAAAGGCGCAGGCCTAGAGGCCTGTGGGGCTGCAATTTGAGGCTGAGAAACTAACTGTGACCTGCTGGAAGGGAGGGGGAAGGAGGAGGATCTTGGAGGAGCCGGGCCTCCTGGCCCCCCTGTCCTCCACGCACAGAGCTGCTCTCTCCCCACAGGTGTGGCTCCATGAGGCGCTGCAGCTCCTTGAGCAACCTGCCCGCCGATCTTCCCAAGGCTCAGCCTCAGCCACCCTCCAGCTCCAGGCCTCCCTCCCAGCACAGAAGCATCAGCTCCTGGGCTTCATCCATCACCGTCCCTCAGCCGTTCCGCATGACGCTGCGCGAGGCCTGGAAGAAGGCCCAGTGGCTGGCCTCCCCTGCCTCCTTTGAGCATGAGAGGCAGAAGGCCCAGAAGCAGGGCCAGGAGGAGGCCGAGTGCCACCGGCAGTTCCGGGCACAGCCTGTGCCTGCGCACGTCTACCTGCCCCTCTACCAGGAGATCATGGAGCGCAACGAGGCACGCAGGCGGGCAGGGATCCAGAAGAGGAAGGAACTGCTCCTCTCTTCCTTGAGGCCCTTCAGCTTCCTGGGGAAGGACGAGCAGCGAAAGAAAGCCATTCAACAGAGGGACCTGGTCGCCACAGCTAAGGCCAAAGTCCCCAAGCAGAAGGCCATCAGGAGGATCCCCACAGCCATTCTGGAGCCAGCCCTCGGGGACAAACTCCAGGGTAAAGACATCCTTGCCTCCTGCCTGCCTCCTGCCTGGGGGTACCAAGCAGTGCTGTGGGGGTTTAGTCGGGCTCAGGGGTCACCCTGGCTCGGAGATGGGCTGTTCGGGCAGACCCGCTAGAGGCCTTGCTCAGTGCAGGCCACGGGGTAGGGTTGGATCTGCCCATACAATGGGGGCGCCGAGTCGGGAGAGGAGTAGGAGGCCCCGGGTTCATCCCGTTGACCTCACCTGGCTCAGTGAGTGGATACGAAGGCCTCTGCGGCAGCACGGGTGCCGGAGCAGAGAACCAATGAGACGTCTGAGTACCAGCCTAGGCCCACACCACCACTAGCCAGCTGCCCCAAGGAAAGCCCCCCACATCCTGTGAGGTACTCATTTCAAGACGCATAGGTCAGTTAAAGGACTCTGGCTTTATTCGCTCATTCCGTAGCATGCGCCACGTCCGAGGCGTGAATAAATAGACGTAGAGTTTGCGGACATGGGAGGGAGACCAATAATTACAAATGTGACAAGTCACTTGCAGGAGTTAAAGGGGGAAGCCTAGGGGTCCAATGTCACCTATAATAGAGGGACCTGACTTAGAGTGTGGTGGGCGGTGGGAACAGTTAGGGAACGTCCCGAGGGAAAGTGAGCACTGTCCTGAGGGAAAGTGAGCACTGACCCTGAAGGAGGAGCCATGGTGAATTCAATGAAGAGGGAAGAAGAGTGTACCAGGCAAAGGTAATAGCATGGAGGTAAGAAAGCTGAGCACACCCAAGGCATGGAAAGGTAGAGGGGAGACAGAAGAGGAGCCGGGGGTGGGACAGACAGGCACAGGCCAGACCTGGGGCCTTGTAGGCCATGGGAGGGAGTTTGGACTTCATCCCAAGGGCAGGGGGAGCCACTGAAGGGTTTTAAGTAGGGTGGCTCACGATCAGATACGAAGCTCAGAAAGCTCACTCTGCTGTGGGGATAATTGTAGGGGGACAGGCAAGTCCAGAGGGATGTTGATCTGTAGGAGCCTATTTCAGTGATTCAACTGAGAAATTATGAAACTAGTAGCAGGGAGGATGAAAAGAGGCTGGACCGGAGAGCGGTTAAAGAGGAGGAGGCGGCAGGACTGATGAGCGAGGAGGACATGAGAACAATGTGGGCAGTGGGCTTGGGCAGTTGGGTGGACGGTGGGGCCTCTGCCTGAGAAGGGAGACCTGGGAGAGGAGCAGGTGACTGGCCCATCCCTCCTGCTCCATCTCTGAAGAAGGAACCATAGAAAGTGCTCAGTAAGTGTAAATGGTAGCTGCTTCTGCAGCCTGATTGGCACACAGCAGTGGTGTCCTAGTCAACATTCATTAAGGCACTCCCCAGGAAAAAAAAAGGAAGTTGATTTGCAGTGTTTGCCATTTTCATGGTATAAATACCCCTATCCTGGCCAATTTCAAGCTTTCCACACGATGCCAACTAGCTCGGAAAATTCCTGAAAAGTTAATGCTGAGTTCCAGCACACTAACTGCGAGTGTTTAAGAGGGAAAGCTCGCCACACCTTTTGGTTTGAGGCTTGGTCCCTTCTCACCCCTTGCTCCCCTGACTTCTTCTCCACAGAAGCTGAGCTCTTGAGGAAAATTCGCATCCAGATGAGAGCCCTGGACATGCTCCAGATGGCCTCCTCCCCCATTGCCTCCTCCAGTGGCCGGGCTGACTCACAGCCTCGAATAGCCACCCGGACCCGGGAGGAGAAGCTTGGGTTTCTGCACACTGACTTTGGATTCCAGCCTCGGGTGAATCCTGCCGTCCCTGACTATGAAGAACTTTACAAGGCCTTCCAGAAAAGAGCTGCCAAGAGAAGAGACACCAAGGAGGTGACTCGCAACAAGCCCTTCTTGCTGAGAACCGCCAGTCTGCGTCGTACTCCTCGGCCCTGTGATGCTGCCGCCTCTGAAGGGAGGAGGGTGAGAGCCCAGGCCGCTGCAGGAGGGTCAGGGCTGAGGCCCTAAACACAGGAGGGGCCAGGTCTCAATGGAAGGCACTTCTCATGACACTTTTCTATCTTAATTTTTTTAAAACACCGGCTCAGCTGTAAGCAGATCCACGGTTCCTAAAAATTTAAGACCACAAGAATACTTCCCTTCCTTCCCTCTCTGTAGAGGGATTTTTCAGAAATAAGTGCACGCAAGTCTGGAAGGCAGGGAGTTGGGGTCAATTGCCATGTCCCAATACCAATTCCAAAGAATTCTTCTCATTTAATTAAAAACTTGGGGATTGATATCCAAGTCTTGCCCTGTTTAACTAAACTCAAGATCTCATTACCCTTGCCTTAACCCCAAGAAAGACCTGAAGATTCTCTCTGACTAGTCCTTCGCTAAAATTGAATCCTAGTTAAGATAGAAACTAATTGCACGTGCTGTCCTACCAATATTAGCCTTCATTTCTTCTAGGAATCTCCACAGCCACCCGGCACACCCCTGCCAAGGAGTCGTTCTCTGAGTGGGCTTGCTTCCCTCTCTGCCAACACCCTCCCCGTGCACATCACAGACGCCACCAGGAAGAGGGAATCTGCAGTCAGGTGAGTGGTCAGGCTGCATGAGACCCACAGTGCTCAGATCTTAGCCCCAATGCTGGAAAGCACTCCGCAGCTGGCCTTCTCTCCTGTTTATCAGAGAGACCGAAAGGGGTGGAAGGGGAGTCTTGATCAGGACAGGAATTCATGTGACTCTCCACACTTCGTGCTGGAGAACACTTAACCATCACTCAGCCAGTATTCATGGGGGACTCACTTTGTGCCAGGCACAGCATTAAGGCTGGAGATACCTTATAGAACCTATAGTTTAATATCTAGTCTGAAATACAGAAAGGCAAAGAAGCAACTATCACATCTTGCGAGTAGCACAATGATGGGGAAATGCAGGGGACTGTGGCGGGGAGGGGCGGGGGCGGGCACTGGGCAGCCTGGGTCTTTTGTAATAGATGCCTGAGGTGAAACCTGAAGAATGAGAAGTCAGCCAGACAAAGGCTGGAAAGAAACAAGTTTCCAAACAGAATAACATGCATAAAGACCCACTGGTGAAAGAGGAAGGAAGCGTTAGGAACAGGAATTCAGAGAAGCCTGAACCTGTGTGTGTGACCCTGCCACAAAGAAGATGAGGCATCCATCGCATAGATTTGAGATTCTCTGAGATTCATCTTGGGAAACTATTAGAAGTCAGTTGGGAAGCAGGAGCCTCCTTATTTGTAACTCTTTAACTGACCTGACTCTGTCATGGTAGTCTCATCCAGACAGCACCCCAGCAGGAGTTCCCCCACTAGGCCTCTGAGCTGAAGTCAGCAGGAGAGGTCATGCTGTAACTGGTGGCTTAGCTCTGGGAGAGGACTGGCATCTCAGTGCCTTCCTGTGGGGCTCACAGAGGAGTACATGGAATCTACTTGGCTCTTTAAGACCCACAACAGGGATTTTGGAAATGTATTTAGAATCCAAGGTATACTCCCTCCTTCCTCAAATTTCACAGCGTTACTGAATCAAGGCTAAATGCATCAGAATCCTGAGGTCCCACTACGATAGGTCTCATGAACCAGACAGTGGCCCACCTGCAGAGAATGTCCATATCTCCGTTCTGGCAATAGGGAGTTTGACATATTAGCAGATTAAACTGTCATGCCCTCCTTCCTAATAAGTCCATTTGAATATAAACACCCTACTGCAAGAGTCTTGACTGTTTTTTCTTTTGGTAGAACTCTCCATAGTACCTTGTAGAATGATATTTGTACAAACTAAGTGCTGCTGGTTGACCCCAAATTGTGCATTGAGGGAGGCCCATTTCCAGTTCTCTGTGGAAATGCAGGTTTGTATTCCCAAAGGACCATGGACCCAGGCACCTTCCAGCCCACCATTTACAGCACAGTTGTCAAGGGCAGAGGCTTGGGAGTCAGACATCCTGGTTCTAATCTTGGCTTTTCCACTGGCATGCTGGGTAGCTTCAAGCAAGTGGTTTACCCTCCCTGAGGGTCAATCTTGTTGCCTATAAAAAGGGAGACTTACAGTCCTTACCTCACAGGGCAGCTATGAGAATTTACAAAAGCTAATGGCTATAAAGCACTTATTGGTGCCTGTCTGCACGTGGTTCAGTGTAGGTAGCTCAGCAAATGGTAGCAATTAGTAGTATTTTGTTTCCAGATGGCAGGACACCTGAGTGTAAGAATATTTTAACTCATGTTTTTCAGTTCAATTAATGAACTTCTCCTGGGGTAGAAACTCACTGTCCATAGTGCTGGGAAGGCTTCATCTGCCAGTGCATTTAATCCGGAATCTTATTCTTTCTGAAATGCCAGTGTGGTAAATTACTCACCCATGCATAGAAAAAACCGACTTTCCAGAGAGGTTACTAAGATTGCTTTTAAGTATACCCAGGTTGGTCATTTGTATTCTTTTTTTGCCTCTTCCCTTTAGAAATTCACTTGAGAAAAAGGACAAAGCAGATCAAAGTACTCAGTGGTCGGAGATGCACAAAAAGAAGTGTCAGGCGATATCTAAATCTGTGACCTTGCGTGCAAAAGCCATGGATCCCCATAAAAGCCTGGAGGAGGTGTTCAAAGCAAAGCTGAAAGAGAATCGGTCGGTGTCCTCCGTGTGTCTAAGGAATAACTATCTTGGGAGCCATTTGCCTTGAAAATGGCAAAATGGGGTTATTACAGTAGGCTCCTGTAAGCATAGAGTCAAGGATTTTGCCAGGCACAGTTAGGAATTTACCATGTCTGTGGGAGTTATTCCACTTAACTGAAATTAAAGGTATTCCGGATTGGAAAAACCTGGAATTCATTCTAAAAATCTTGTTAATTCCAGGAACAATGACCGTAAAAGAGCAAAAGAGTATAAGAAAGAATTGGAGGAAATGAAGAAGAGAATACAAATAAGGCCCTATCTCTTCGAACAAGTTACCAAGGTAAATCTAAACCGTCATTCACTTTCTTTCTGTCTTAGATGAAAGGGCTTTTAGAAATTACGAAACAGCTTAATATCTGGGTATTAAACACTTCCTTTAGGCTCAGATTCTAAATTTGGCTCATTTTATTACTACCATCTTTCCCCAAAGTAAGTAGTGCACTGGTGAACATTGGACTGATTTCATCCAAGACTGGATTCCAAAGGCATCTATAAAGGGATATTTCACTTCCTGGGGTTTTCTCTATAGTCTAGCCTTCAGCTTGAATCAGAGTGGGGGTTAGATCCCAGGCATACAATTGACAGTTTGGCTGTGTTGGAGTATCTTTAACTTGCTACTGTCATGTCTCCTTCTGTAGTGCTGGTGCCCTGGGCACCCCCAGCCTCTACAGCTGTGGCACATTTATAGATCTTCAGGGGTTGAGATGCTCACAAGCACCCCACAAGGCCTCTTCCAGATTAAGTGGCTTTCTGGCTGGAAGAGTCACTTTAAGATGTTCTCTAGACTCCTAGGGAAGTTGGACACAGTTGAGATCTCCCTAAGGAAGCTCTGGGGCTACTTGAACAGTAAAGGCCACCATCCCAGATAGCTTTGAACTGCATCAAGCTCTGTAGATCTCTCTCCTCTCCTGAGTTTCAAACAAAGTTGGCATTCCCTAGTGACCTGGTTCCAAATGTTGGGCATTATCTGTCCTATAGCCAGTGCATTATTTAGGCATTTCCTGGGTCCAGTCCTTCCCAATCCCCTACATATTACACACACACTGGACTGTCTTGGATTTACTTAGAAACTTGCATTGCTAAGTAAAAATTTCTCATAATGACGTTTGCTCTTCATGTTAGCTTTTTCCTAGCAAGCTCACTCTCAGATCTCAAAAGATCTTTCACCACTCTAGGAAAAATGCAAAGTACTCTATATGACTTTGCTCTTGAACACTTAAACAAACAAACAATAACCTTTTTTCTGGTCTACATGCATACCATCCAACCTGTTAAGAATGTTACAAGTGCAGCTTATTTTCAATTTGTTATATTTCAGTGTTCCTGATGATGGTTTGGTTGCTTTTAAATGTTAAAAATGTTTTTAGTCCATCTTTTTCATCTGGGTCTCACTTGGTCTTCCAAAAATCTAAATCCTTGCCTCACAAAGGTGTGGTTCCCAAAACAACAGTTGGCATCTCCTGAATATTAGAAATACAGAATTGCAGGCCCCATCTGAGAACTACCTAATAAGAATCTACATTTTAACCCGATCTTCAGGTAGGTTCCTATGTACTTTAAAGCTTGAAAATAAGGCTCTAAGTAATTTTCATACAAATCTGTGTCCAGCACTACTGGGGGGGGGGTGGAAAAGCAGTATTATAAGCATACAGATTAAGCAAACAATTCAGAATTATCTGGTAATTCAGCTACAGCAAATTAACTTCCATTCCACAGGACCTTGCCAGGAAGGAAGCAGAACAACGGTATCGAGACACCCTGAAGCATGCTGGGCTGGATGAAGACTTTGTGAGGAACAAGGGTCAGGGCAACCGGGCTTTACAGTGGAAGGAGCAATCAGAAGTCCGTGATTGTCCCAGGTAATCGGAGATACTGCTGTCATCCTGCAGCTCTCAAGTCGCATCTCTAGTAATGCCACTCGGAGGAAGCTTTAGAACAGTCACTCATATTTTGAGATCACAATCCTGTATTTATAGAATACTAATCTAGAGATCTCCAAGTAACACATTTAAATTTGGTGAGTAGTGCAGTTGTGAATAAAATATAGCTATTGTGTATTAGGTCTAGATTCCTTCAATTTGAAACAGATCATTTTTCCAATCCCAGTCCAATGCCATCAGTCGAAAGTACTTCTACTTCAATTCTGAAGAAAAATCATGTATATTTTTACTTCCTATAAAATGATAAACTACACTCTTCATTTATTTTACTTATTGGATAAGTGAAAGTAAAAACCATTATAGGGCCACAATAAAAGCTGTAAATATCCTGTACAATCAAAGCCTTTCTTTTCCCCTCAGCTTGGTCACCATGGCTTGTTCAAATCTAGCTTTTTTAAAATAATAAATTTATTTATTTATTTATGGCTGAGTCAGGTCTTCTTCGTTGCTGCACGCGGGCTTTCTCTAGTTGCGCTAAGCGGGGTCTGCTCTTCATTGCTGTGCACAGGCTTCTGACTGCAGTGGCTTCTCTTGTTGTGGAGCACAGGCTCTAGGCACGTGGGCTTTAGTAGCTGTGGCTGTGGACTGTAGAGCACAGGCTTAGTTGCTCTGTGGCATGTGGGATCTTCCCAGACCAGGGCTCGAACCTGTGTCCCCTGCATTGGCAGGCAGATTCTGCACCACTGCACCACCAGGGAAGTCCCAAATCTAGCATTTTTTAAAAGCAACTCACTAGCACCACCTCCTCCATTGATACCATATAAGTCAAAGGGAGAAAAGCACCGTATTTCTATTACTCTAAATTTTGTTTCAAGTCCTAGTAGCCCTTCCCCTAATTCCTATCTCAGTTTTCCCCCTAGAAATTTGCCTTTATACCCCATACAAAATAATGATAATGTTGAAACCATGCTTAAGCCTTACATGATGCTTCCTTTGATTTAAAATTTAAAATTTTATAATTCTTTAATTTATTCTGCAGCACTCATGAAACTACAAAACTCGGCATCAGGAATCCACGGCAGGATTTAGAAGAATCTCTAGAACAGCCTACAAGCCCCAAGAAAGAACTAGAGGAGCTGTCTTATGAATTACCAGATAATCTCAAATCATTTGGTTAATCAGTATACTTAAAACTACTGCTTTCGAATAATATCAAGCAGCTACCTTGGGGTTGAGTCAAGGCAGGCAAAACTTGGGTTTTGAGTCATGGTTACTTTTGGAGAATGGGGGAAAGAAAAGTAAATAACAGAGAATGGGCCAAGTAAATCAAAGTGGAGAAGTTCAGGGTAGAGGGATCAGAGCTAATTAAGGGTTCTTGCTTTGTGCCTCACACTTAAGCATACAGGTACAGAAAAAAGGGCATAAGCCCAAATGCCTACAGAGGCTAGTCAGGAAACACATGGGTCAAATGGGCTGGCTGTCAGATTAGTAGGAGATAGTAGAGACTAGAGAATATCAACCCTGATGGAATACAGGCCCAGAATTGCCAGATAAACCACATTTTCAACAGGAACCAGAAATGTGCATGTCGGCAACTAATTTAAAACTTACTGGGAATTCCCTGGCCGTCCAGTGGTTAGGACTCCACGCTTTCACTGCCAAGGGCGTGGGGTTCAATCCCTGATCGGGGAACTAAGATCCCACAAGCTGCGCAGCCCAGCCAAAAAAAAAAAAATTATTTGGAAATCATATGTGGGAAAAACAAAACATGTTTGTATATCAGATTAGCCCATGGGGGATGACAAATTTGCAACCCCAAATACGGGGTTTCTTAGCCTCAGCACTACTGATATTTTGGGCCAGATGAGTCTATGCTGGGTGAGGGAGCTATACATTGTAGGATGGTTAGCAGTACCCCTGACCTCTATTTACTAGATGCCAATAGCACCCCTCTCCTCAGTTATGACAACCAAAAATGTCTCCAGATATTACGAAAAGTCCCCTGGGTGGCAAAATGTCCTTGGTTGAAAACCACTGTTCTAGTATAAAAGTAAGGCTACTGGAAGCCAAAACTGGCATTTTAAGAATACAAGTAATTGATATGAACTCAGTCTATCTAGCACAGGATAATTATGCATGTCATTAACAAATTAAGAACTATAATTACTTTATTTAAAACAGCAGTTAATTCTTTGCTGTTATCTGCTTAGAATGTGTCACTGTGTGCATGTGTGTACTATGTTAGCATGAGGTTCATTTTAATAAATTTGAAACTTCTGACAGCCATGATTTTCTAGTAGGTGATCTCTGGATACTTTTCTTCTCACCAATAATAATGAAATATTCTCTCTCAGTAACTCTGAAGACAGGATGATGGTAGCAAGAGTGCCTACTCTGACAGAAGAACCTTTCTCATGTTTTTAAAAGTATCTTTCTGGAAATATTCAAAAATATCTGCTATTATTGCCATTTTTCCAGAGTCAAACATGGTCCTTTTGGTGATGACAAGAATGATACTCTGATAACTACCACGTGGGTTTGCTAGTTGGAGATGAAGATGCTCATGTCATCTTCCCGAAGACTTCTGAGCTCGGTTTTACCTGCATGGACTCCTGAGGGTAAATCAGTGCCCTATCTTAAAGGGAAAGACTGAATTATTTTCTTAATCTCCTCTCAAAAGGAAACAAATTTTGTTTAAAACAAGGAGCCAAAGAACTGACTGGCTGTTTTGTTTATTTAAAGGAAAAACAATTGAAGCTCTGAATCAGGTGATTTTTAACTTAAAAAAACAAAAAGCAAAAAACAAACCACCTCTTAACATGCTACTGTATGTTCCATAAACAAAGAAAGCAAAGTGGCCAAGTAGAGGTGTATAGGACAAGATAGTACCTCAGCCTGGGACAAGCAGGGATTCAAGTAATTTTTTTGAAGACCAGTGGCAGAGAGTCTCTTACTCAGGTTGCTAAAGGGAGAATGTCACAACAGAACTGACATCACTCCCTTCTCGAAAGCAACAAGGCATCTTGAAAGCTTAACTTCTTGGTGAAGTTTTATGGTTGGTGGCAGGATTTAGTTCACCCATGTGAAAAGACAGCTCAGTATGGGATGAAAACTCTTCAAAGGAAAACCTCCCCTCAACAGTCTTACTGAGAAACTTCAGCCAACAAATAATCAAATTCACTTTTGGGAGAAGTCTATCCCAAAATTGTGCAGTGGGAAGAGAGGTAGGTACAGTTACCCAGCCCACATTCACTGCTTTCTTTCTTGTCTGAATCAGATGGTAGTTGAAGAGAAGCTCTCCTACAGTCATCTTCTAGGCCAGGAAAGATGAACAGAGGCAAAAGTGGGGTCCTGTCCTTCACAGATTCATTTTGGTTCTGGCAGACTGTGAGCCATAAGCATCCTGTTCCCACTACATGCACTCTGGGATCAGGTAGAGCTGATCTTCCAGGAGTCAGCACCCATGCTCATGTCCGTCCTTCAGTTAAATCTCCTTGGTTTAGTAACTGTAAGAGATTAAAAACAAATCTGGAATAGTTACCAGTGAATAACAGGAAAAATAATTCATACTAAGTGAAAGGTTTACAATTGGGGGTGGGGAATGCATTGCAGGGGTGAGTCAGGGACAGCTAGTTCCAAATCAGAAGATATGCACAGACTGATAGATCTCATTTATATACTGGCCTTGGGACAGCACTTTGACCATTCCTACTATAGCAGTAAAATATCCTGATAATAATTATAATATCCTATAAGCCAAACTATTATTTGTGTAATCACATACTCACTAGTCAGTGATGGAGGAATCTATAACCACAGGGAAATCAGAACTGGTGGAACCAAAAATCTTACATCAGTCAGTTAGCCAAAGTACAGGCTGAAGGCTCAAGAAGAAGTAAAAGGAATGGAGTTCTACGTGAGAGCTACAACTCACTCATGAAAAATCCAGGGATTTCCTGGGCTTAAAATACCTTTCCTGTGATGAGGGAAGACAAGCCTGAGAGTCTCCAACAGGGTGGCAGCTACCGTGGACATTCTACTCTACGTTCAAGGTTCCTGTTGAAAGGTGTTTTTGTATAATAATTGATGAAATTGGGTTCCATTTTATTATGAAAAGAAAATGAGATGGGAATAATACAGTGAAAACAGAATAAACATTGTTAAAATCTAATCAGATAAATTCTAGAGCTGGAGATATATTTATTTGGTGATCTTAATTTAGATGAAGGTAATTTACATAGTAGAATTCAATGGTATGGAATTTAAAGAAAAATTTTAAACTTAGAGAAAGAAAGCACAGATTTCATTTGATACTGTGTGGTAGAGATTAGGAATGGTGTATTTTTAATCTAGACCAAGATCCAGATGTTTACACTGTAACTTAGCAATGGCACTTTATGAGAAATGTTAAAGAATTTGTAATTTCTGTTTTCCTCTTTGTTTTATTTGGGAAATATTCTAAGATATAGTCAAAGCTAACTGGCGATCACTTATACTGGTTCTTGAATTCAAGAATGTGAAGTCAGTGTGGCTATGGAGCCCCATTTGGGATGACCTTTAGTCCACAGAAGGTCAAAAGCCCTGGGGTCTCAGCTGGGTCTGCACAATGAGTCCTCTGTCTGATTCTCAGAAGACCTGGCCACACTGAGGAAAAATCAGAATTGCCCAATTTGAACCATCTGAGTGAGAGTTAACTTGTAGTTTTTCATATACTTTCCATGATAATTTCTGACACTTGTTCTTGGTAAGTTATTTTTATTTTTAGAGCATATTTACAGGAGTCCAATTAGAAGTGCATCAGCAGATTCTTACAGGTCTGATCTACGATGCATGGTGATCTTTAAAAAACAATTTGGAATGGGCGTGTGTTGTTTTAAGGGTTGCTATTGCCTTCTCCTTCTCTGGCATCTGAGAATAATCCCTAAGGAGTCAATATTCCTCACTCACTGGAGGAACAGTCAGTACCTGGACCCCGGATGAGGAAGAGGATGAAGCCTGGAGCCTTTAGGGGCTTATAGCTTGAAAAGAAATGAAGGTATTGAAGGATGTGATAAGCCCACCTTCAGAAGGAAAAGGAGGGGATGAGCAATGAAAATGCCTTGATGGGAGGAAGGTAATAATGGTATAGTAAAGGAAAGACAAAAGAAGTGAGGCTCAGACAGAAGTTATATTTGTAAATACATAAGGATCCATGAGGAAGAAGTGATAGTGAAGGATTTTCAACTACATCTAAGGGCAGCACTTTCCTCTTGCGGTGTTAATATTTTTCTATTAAGCATCTGAGGCTTCCATTCTGAAACTGGGTACACAGGACTTAAAGGCCCTTTGTGTTCTCCTGGAGTGAAGGCCAAGTTTTCCTTTGTTTTTTTTTTTAGGTAGTCCGTGTTATTGTGTCTGCCTGAGGCTGTGAGTGAGCATCTCCCAGACAAGGACACTCGGAAGCCAGCTACAGGTTCAAGAGAACAAATGTGCTATTACTGGACTTTCTGCATACACAAATCTGACCATGTCATACCCCATTTAAAACCATGCAGTGGCTACCCAGTGCCCCCAGGATAAAATCATGTCCTATAAGGCCCTTAAAGAGAAGAACCAGCTTGTCTTTCCTGCTCTCATTTTTCCATCCCACACCAATCTCTCCATTCCATGTCCATCACACTCAACCCTTTGTGGTTGCATAGTCAGGCGTGCTCCCTCTCCTTTGTACACATTGCTACCTTTACGCCTGTTCAATTTCTTCAAATCTCTCCCACTTCTCCATCAAGATGATTGCTATTCATCCCTCAGGTCTCAACTTAAACTCTAAAACTTATTCCCTGACTTCCCCCAAGACTAACACTACTACCCGGTATAAAAATTGCCAGTTCACTGACCTGTTGCCCTTCCCATTCTAAACTGTACAGCACAACTCCAGGGGCATCATTTACATAGCTATGGAGTTATGAAAGGCAGAGGTCCTAACTCTGACTCTAAGCTCTTTGAGATAGAGATTATATTTTGTTTACTACTGTATAACTAGTACCCAGCAGAGTGCCTTGCACACATCAGGTACATAATATCTGTTGAATGAATTATCTTTATTCATCTGGCATTTATTTGGGGTAATCTGGAGTGCTTCAATTAAAAAAGGTATTTAGCAGTATGGGAGAGAAAAACTCCAAAGTTTCAAATATAAAAAAAGAAAACGTTGGGGGCTTCCCTGGTGGCACAGTGGTTGAGAGTCCGCCTGCCGATACAGGGGACACGGGTTCGTGCCCCGGTCCGGGAAGATCCCACGTGCCGCGGAGCGGCTGGGCCCGTGAGCCATAGCCGCTGAGCCTGCGTGTCCGGAGCCTGTGCTCAGCAATGGGAGAGGCCACAACAGTGAGAGGCCCAAGTACCGCAAAAAAAAAAAAAAAAAGAAAGAAAACGTTGAGTGTTGTGGATTGGTATGTCAGGATAATAATTTGTACTACGTACAAAAAGAAGGGGATGACTTTCCTGAACTATTTCAGAGCAACCCAATAGTTAATGCAAGTATTTCTTTTATAGAAGAATCACAGTTAATAAAAGCAGAAGAAAAAAGAGAATAAGGTATCACTGTTTTGCAAGCCCTAATGAAAAAACAGATCTAGGCCATGATCAGTAATGGTTGCCAAAACTTTTACATAACCCACTGGTCAATCTTGAGATCAGTAAGAGGAGAACAACCAAATATCACGTGTCTCCTGATGAGCTGTAGTAGGAAGCAAGAGTACCACCTATAAAATATTCTTGCCAAGAGGAAAAACAAACGGTAATCTAATCAAGCCTCTAAACGTAATTACCAGTTTTCAGGAAGTCTGTGGATAGAGAAATATATCAAACAACAAAAGGAGTCAATCAACCAAAATCAGAATGTGGGAAATGCTATAAGACAAACAACCCAATTCCTTAAATAGATAGCCATACTGAAAAAAAGAGGGGGAGGACTATTAGAGAGAAAGAGAATTATTAACCAAATGCAATGTATAGGCTTTGTTTGAATTCTAATTCAAACCAACCAACCATAAAAAGATTCTTTCTGAGAAAAAATTCAGAAGGCTAAGAATCAGAGGATATCAATAAATTATTGCTAATTTTATTGGGTATAATAAAGATATGAAAAAATAACAGAAATATTTACAGATGAAATGTCTATGATTTGATTTAATACTGCAGTACAAATAAATACTGCAGTACAAATACCGCAGTACAAATAAAACACCAACAGCAAACAGTAGGAAGGAAGTGATAAGAACAGTAGAGAGTTAATTGTTGAAGATGGGTGACAAGTACATGGATTCACTATACTATTCTCGTTCTCAGTATTTATACTCTTTGAAAACTTCCATAATAAAACATTTTAAATAGATAAACGAAGAGGGGAACAAATAAAGGAAGACTCCACAGGTGAGACATGTTCCAAAGCAGTTACCAGGAGAAGGTGACT
This sequence comes from Lagenorhynchus albirostris, assembly GCF_949774975.1. NCBI lineage: Eukaryota > Metazoa > Chordata > Mammalia > Artiodactyla > Delphinidae > Lagenorhynchus > Lagenorhynchus albirostris. Next base: position 28,585,478 of record NC_083095.1, read on the forward strand.
TAGGAAAGAACCAAATACCAAATAGCAAAAACTTTCAATATAACATAAGCAAGACTGAGACAATGGGTCGCAATGATGAATACAAGGAAAGGTCCTGGAAGAAACATTAGCATGCATGCCCAGAGCCTTCTGATCCTGGATATCCTCAGAAATATTACAGAAAAATTGAGACCATTCAATATAGGAGGCAGAGTCATTTGAATGCTGTAACAGCGGACTGTGGTCTACAGGCTATAATGAAAGGAAAAGTGAAAGATACTATAACACCAAAGCCAGAATATACAGGCTTTGGCAAAAGCTTATGCATATGAAACAAGCTCATGAGGAAGTAATCTACCTCCACGACATAAGGCCAATAAAATATCCTAAGATTCTAGAAGCCCAACTGGTTTTCATTCTGTTTTCCGGGTCAGAGCCAAAAAAACAGAGTAAGGGGTGCTTAGAGTCAATCTAAAAGCCCCCTTTGATTTAGATGATGGTTCTCACTCAACAAGCAAGTGGACACATTCCCATATGCCCAGTTGGTTCAGCCTGGTATCTCCGAGACAACTGGCCCTAGCAAAATGAATGATAATTATTTCTAATGATTTTGTCACTATCTTTTTTGCTCAAGGACTACTTTGTCCCAGGATGTTATTTTCTTTATAAAATAAAAGCAGCATCTTCATCGCAAGTGAGGCAAGAACAGGAGGAGCGGATCTCATTAATTAGGGCATGTGTATCAAGGAAACTAGAGCTCAGAGTCCCAGCTGTGAATGACCAATCTCCCAATTCAGCAGACCCTAATACTCAGGTTCCTTTCAAACCTGGACTCATGCTTAGCTTAAGGTAAGATATTCTAATCTAAGTCTCCAGGAAAGGGGAATTGGAGAATTTTTTCAGATCCTCGGAAATAGATTCCCAATCATTCTCCACATTAATCTCCACAGAAACAAAGTAAGGGCAAGAGACAGTTTTACCTCCTGTGGATTTACGGCAGTTAAGACAGACACCTCATATGACTGCCTCCCTGACTGCATGGTCACCAAATGATGCGTCACATCAGGCACTGAAGACAGAGGACGTGGGGATCCTTCAGCAAGCACCTCTGAAACAGCAGAAAAATGTTTCAATGCAAAGTGAATCCACAGATCTACCTACCTACCTTCATTATCAAGTCTCTCATTAAGAACGCTTAAAACTGTTCCCTGAAAAACTGAATCCCACATTCCTGTGTTTCTTCCAAATTAATTCCTGCCTGATAATCACTATCAGTGAATTTGCAAAGTATTACAAAAGGGGGATGGGAAAAAAAGGCAAGAAATCTTGATATAACAGCTGACCATTTTTCAGTATGCCAATTTAGAGTAATATGGCTTCAGCACTATTAACTGGATTAAAAATTGCTTATGAATCAGGGAACCAGAGCCAACGCTTAAAGCAGTCACCAGTGATGGAAATAGTGCAATACGTGCTAGTCAAGAGCTTAAACCTGGCTCCAAAGTTCCTTCTCACTGTCTCTTCCTCCCTTGAGACTTTCCTCCTTAGTATCATTTATGAAACAGAAGAGGCTTATTGTGGAAGCACACTCTGGGCCTTGTAGGCTCCATATATAAGTTACACAAACATGGTCTTTATACCCAAAACTGACTGACTGGGATATGAGTAACGAAAACAAAGGATCTCAGACTTATTAAATGTTCATCAGCAGAATCACCACGAAAATCTTCTGGAAATTGCTTACACATAAACCACTTAGCTCTCAAATAAATTAAGGGTACCTTCTAGGGGCTTTCTAGCTTATATTGCTCTTCCAGGATACCACATAACTTAACGTTTGCTTATACACTATCTTCTACTCACTCAATGTTGTTTCCCATATGTAAGTTTTGACTTCTGAACTAGATTTTAAGGTCCCTGTCTTCTACTTTTCTTTCCCATGGTGCCAGGTACACATTAGGCACTGAATAAATGCATGCTGACCTCACCTGTTAAGTTTTTCAGAGAAGAGGGCCTGGCCTGTGTAACTTGGGTGAAATTTCTATACCAGAGAGGAGCAACTGTTTCCTAGAGAGCCCTTTCTTTTCTCCAGAAGATATGGCTTTTGAAGGTATGGAGAAATTGCTTTAATTCTCCTCTGTAAAACCTGGTTATGTTCTGTTTAAATATTTTAAAAGTTAAGTTCTTCCATAACTGCAATAGGAAAGATAGAAACAGTTGGGCTAGGATGCTAGGATTATGGATAATTTTCTTCTTAAAACTTTTTATTCTTTTGTAACATTATCTTTTCAATGAAAAAACTTTTTAAAATATTCACTTTTCCACTCCAGAGACAACACAAATGCTACTCAATCATACCATTTCTACTCACAAGAAATGAAATTAATTAAAACCTCCATTTTGGAGAAAACCCCATTCCTTAGTCCCTAGTTGCAGCCCATTTTCCCCAAATAAAGGAGAGCTGAAAGTCTTACCATCATCAACTCCTAGGATAGAATTGGTATTTGGTAGGTTCAAGGACTCTCCACCAAGGCTGGGCTGAGAATTCATAGACACCAGGTTTTTACTGGTTACTGAAGCCTCTTCAAGCAAACTACTGCCCATTAGTGGCTCAGCTGCACAGAGAATAGGATGTGAGAGACATACAGCAGTCAAGGCTGTGCCTGGTCCCCATTTTCCTTCACGAGAAGCTGGCTTTTTTTTCAGAACTAAAAGTTAACCTGTACCTTGGATGCCACCTCCTCTATTTCACTTACTTTTGGGAAGCAAAAATAAACCTAAAAGGGAAGAGTTTGAGCCTCATGGATAAATACCCTTGCTTGTGATCAGCATCTGGATAACAAACATATAAAATGGGATGGGTGCATCCTTAGAAAGGAGTATTTAGAATAAAATAATTGATTAAGGAAAGACATGGAAAGGAATAATAATAAAAACATATTATCAAATTTAAGCTAGGGTAAAAAGGGAGTCATGACTGATAAGTAAAAAATGCTTAAACTCTTGTCATACAGAAATCTTCATCACAGTGACACTCAAATGATGGTTCATGGATCAGCACCAGTTACCATCAAACTCACTAGAGGAACTTTCAAAATTATAGACTCCAGGATTTTACTACCAAGTAATCTCATTTATCAGGTTGTTTTGTTTTGCTGGGGGGGAGGGGTGGACAAGCAATACACAATATATGTTTTAAAAGCTTGCAAACGATTTTACTGTACAGCTACATTTGGAAACCACTAGTCCATCAAATGAGACCAATCTCTCTACCCAAAATAGAATCAGAAAATTTCCACATCAGACAGGCCAGTTATTTGGCTTTTTGAACCCCCAAAATATAGCCCTCCACTACACCCTCTTCTCCTTACCAGTCTGTTCCTGCTCTTGACTCCCAGCTGCTCCCATCTGCAAGTGATGCTTTCTCATGTGCACATTCCTGCTCCCACTCTGAGAGAAGGTCTTCCCACAGACTTGACACTGATGTGGCTTCTCTCCTGAAACACAGACCCGGTTAAGACAGGGGAGCCAAAAAGACAGGGTACATTTCTGACAGCAAGAGAATGGACTCAAGCCCTAGATGGAGAAGCCCAGAGGATGTTAAACTAAACATTAAGAGGCTACTCCTTCTCCCATGCCGCACCTTCCCCCAGCCTCTCAACCTTCAGTACACAGGGGAAGGCTGGAAAGTACACCAGGAGGGCTTAGCACACTCACTGCTCCCAGCCTCCAGTACTCTCCAGACCCACTGTACTGCTGCTTCCACAAAACAACTTCTCTGGTATAAGATCATGGTAGACACAGAATATTTACTTCCCTTTTCAGATACAGTCTTCCATGGACCTCAAGGACATGCACTAGCCTCAAGGATTCCAACCCTGGATTCATAATATACCTTTATCCCGTTTCCTGCCATAACTCCCAGTCTTCAATGTTCATACTGGTGGTTCTTCTACACAATGATCTGAACTATCCCTTAGGTCCTCAAGTCTGAAACCCTCAACTTCTATCCCACCTACCCAGACAACCACACTTAGAGCGGGGTCAAAAACTTATGCCAAAGAACAAAAACAAAGAAAACCCTTATGCCTACAGGGGACTAGTAGATAGCAAAACTAAGTGAAATGACCAGAAAATTTCCAGAAGAGGCAGAATATAGAGAGCCAGAAAGCTGGTCAATGACTGCCTGGATCTGGGCGTGGGAGCAGGAACTGACAGCAAAGGGGCACAAAGGAACTTTTGGTGTGATGCAAGTGTTCTAAAACTGGATTGTGGTGGTGATTGTACAATCCTATATATTTTCTAAAAATCACTGATGTGTATACTTACAATGGGTGAACTTTAAGGTATGTGCATTAATAGGTCCAAAAGCTGTTAAAAAATAACTATAATGGATTGAAATACAGTGAATATGTAGAAACACATGAATTCAAGATAATATTAATGAGAGAGAGAAAAAAAAAGCAGTGAAAATGACACTACTAGAAGTAACCAGAGTACCAATTTCTTATTCTGAAAACTCACAGTTAAAAGAATTACACATTTATCCTGCCTTTTGTGTACAAATTACCAAATAGCCCTAGTTGATAGAGACCCATTATACAGAAGAATTCTGGCTAACAAATGTGAATGAATAATAGAATTAGAAAAATAACATTTTACAACCCTGCTGAAATAACGAATTCAGGCATCATTCAGAGATGAAACCATAAGGCTGCTAGGGAACATTACAATGTGGGGATCAGGGTGTTACCACCTGAACCAATTGATCAATTTTGACAACTAGGCTCAGTATGCCTCCTGATGTGATGCAAAATGAAACACAACCACCTATAACATAACCTTGCCAAAATCTTCGAACCTTTGAAGCTTTTAGGAGATATAGGGGAACAAGTTAAATGACAGAAAAGGAGGCAAACCAACAAATTCAGAACGTGGGATGAGCTACAGGACCAACTGACTCTGTTGTGCAATAAGTCTATAGCATGAAAAACAAAAAGTACAGATAGATCTAGATTCCAGAAGACTTACTAGCCAAGTGCAACGAGTGGACCTTGTTGGATCCTGATTTAAACAAAGGCACTTTAAAAGACATTTTTGAGACAATTGGAAAAAAATTAAACATGGAGTGAATCTCAGATAAAACCAAGGAGTTATTGTTAATTTTGATAGATATGATAACAGCATTATTGTTATGTAAAAAAGTATTTTTCTCTACTTTTATGTATGTTTGACAAAATTTTACGTAATAAAATAAAGAACAGTAAAATGAAAACACTCTACAAACCAAGCAAAACACATCTGGAAGTCCACATCTAATCCACAGGCTATCAGTTTGCTATCTCTGCTTAGAATCTGTCATCATATTAAAAAACTGCTCTACCCCTAGGATCTCAGCTCTGAAATTCACATCCCTGACTGATTATACCTCTCCAACTCCTTTGCTCCCACTGAACGGTTTTGCTGTCTTCATGATAAATAACTTCTAGTTCCTTCTCCCCACTCCTCCCATTCTGGCTTCCCTTTGCTCCCCATGGCTAGCCATTTGAACAATTACCAGATTCCATTTTAGAATCTCTCTCCACTTCGAGTTCACTTCTGCCTTGGCAAGTCTGCTCTGAATAACTCCATGGACCATATCTGATGTAACTTATAAAGTACCCAGTGTAGTGCCAAATAAATTTGTTGATTCCCTCAGAAAAAGGTCTCAATTAGAATGCAGTTCAATGGCTCAGCTGAAAATAATAATAATTAGATATTTTCTCCTTGATTATATGACCCTTTGAATGCAAGCATCAAGGGCCTTGATTTCTGGTTCTGTCAGGATAGGGAGGAAACTTTATGGTGAACAGTTTGTTTCTCTTTAGATCTCTTTATACCACTACCCTAACCTTTTACCCTTTTGGCTGTCCATCTTCCCTGAAATCTATGAATGGCACAGGTTCTAGTACCTGAGTGAACGACCAAATGTTTTCGAAGACTAGAATACTCAGCAAAGGAACGGCCACATCCTTGGGCTTCACAAAGGAAAGGCTTCTCTCCTAGAGACAGAAAATAAGATAAAGACTCACTCTTCTGATGAACTATTATTCTGTTTTCCCATCAACCTTTTCCTGTTTCCAAAAACTTACTCTGATTTCCTGAATTCACGCTATATAATTTCAACCGGACTATCCAGCAGGTGTCACCTCTCAGTCACAGCCCTGCAGACAGCCCTGCCCTTTTCTTTAGAGTAGCTGCCTCTGAGCATACTTCCTCCTCCCTCCTCAGGGGCTGAGCCCCAGCTGCACTGAGCTACCTTCTTTGGTGATCCCATCCCTTCTGAGGATATCAGGAAAACAGTGTATACACTCTCAGGATTTTTACCTTACATCAATTCTCTTTAAGATTGAGTTTCTAGATCCATTTAAGAGTACAGATTTTTAAAGGTTATAAAATAGGGGGCTTCCCTGGTGGCGCAGTGGTTGGGAGTCCACCTGCCGGTGCAGGGGAGATGGGTTCATGCCCCGGTCTGGGAGGATCCCACATGCCGCGGAGCGGCTGGGCCCGTGAGCCGTGGCCACTGGGCCTGTGCGTCCGGAGCCTGTGCTCCGCGACAGGAGAGGCCACAACAGTGAGAGGCCCGCATACCACACACACACAAAAAAAGGTTATAAAATAGGTATTACATAATCCCATCTTATAAAAGCAAACAAATAAAAACAGCTGTTTAGTGAGAGGTACACAAAAAAATCTCACAATGTGTTAACAGTAGTTATAACCTGATAGTGGTATTATGATTTTTCTTCTTGTGCTTTTCCATAATTTTCATTTTCTACAGCATTACTTTGTTATTTTAAAAATCAAAGATGCACGGTGAAAACTGAATGAGGTCTGTAGACTGACAGTACTGTTGACTTTCTGGTTTTGATACTGTACTATGGTTACATAAGATGTCACTTCTGAGTGGAAGCTGGGTGAAGCACATACAGAACTCTTTGTACTCTTTTTGTGACTTCTCATGAGTCTATAATTGTTTCAAAATAAAAAGTGAAAAAAATCAGAGATGCAGTCCGTATCTCCCAAGGGTCACCACCTAGTGAGAGATAAACGTATTCATAAATGACTTTAATTCTGGTATAAAAAAGTGCTATATGCAATTATAAAGGGGAGGAATTCTTACTGTGGTAACTTTTTTTTTTTTTTTTGTGGTATGCGGGCCTCTCACTGTTGTGGCCTCTCCCGTTGCGGAGCACAGGCTCCGGATGCGCAGGCTCAGCGGCCATGGCTTACGGGCCCAGTATGTGGGATCTTCCCGGACTGGGGCACGAACCTGTGTCCCCTGCATCAGCAGGTGGACTCTCAACCACTGCGCCACCAGGGAAGCCCGGTAACTTCTCTTTTTAAAGAAGCTGAATTTAAGCTGCTCTTTAAAGATGACAAGGATGAAAGGAAATTTCAGGCATAAGGACTAGTATGAGCACAGCCTTGAAACTGAGAGCGCCCAAGGCAAGTTCAGAAAACGACAAGTGTGAAATAAGTATATATATTGGTCTTTGCCCCAGTTCCTGACACACAGCTTTAAAACCCTTGTACACAGGGGTGCTAGAATTTTTTGTTCTAACATTTAATCTTGGATCCTAGCTCCTGATGCAGAGCTCCTGAACCCCTTGTAATTTTTTAAGTGATATGAGCACTAGGATAATCTGTTGTTCTAATATTTAGTCTTTGACAGTGATTCCTGACACAGAATTCCTAACCCCTTAGAATTTACTGGGTGACAGCAGTGTCTCTTCTAATGAGGTGACTCTTGGTGGGCTCCTGGATGGGGGCGAGTCACCAGAAAGACCAAGCCATGATTAGAAGCTTGAGATTTTCAGCCCTACCCCCATTTTCCAGAGAGGAGAGAGGGCCTGGAAATGGATTAATCATCAATCATGCCTACGTGATGAAACCTCCATAAAAATTCCAAAAGTACAGGGTTCAGAGAGCCTCTGGGCTGGTGAACATGTCTATGTGCCAAGAGAGTGGCACACCCCAACTCCACAGGGACAGAAGCTCCCGTGCCTGGGACTATTCCAGACTTCACCCTTTGTCTGGCTGCTCACCTGTATCCTTTATCATATCCTTTATTACATAATAAACTGGTAGACATGTTTCCCTGAGTTCTATGACCTGTTCTAGCAAATAACTGAATCCGGGACGGGGGGGTGGGGTGGGGGGGTCATGGGAACTCCAATTGGTAGCCAAGTCAGACAGATGTTGTGAGTAACCTGGGGACTTGCTACTTGCAATAGACATCTGAAGTAGGTGGCAGTCTGGTGGGGCTGAGCCCTTAACCTGTGGGATCTGACGCTGTTTCCAGATAGTGTCAGAATTCAGTTAAATTATAGACACCCACCTGATGTCACAGAGACTTGCTTGGTGTAGGAAAACACATTTGGTGTCAGAACTGTTATGAGTGTGACAGTGTGAGAGAGTAAAGGAGAAAAACAGAAACTCAGCAAGTAAGGCTGGTATGGTGAAAATACAGAAGCTGGGCCTTGAAGGAGGGAGGAGCACAGCTCTAGATTATACTGTTCTTTCAGACTGTACCACACGGTTTAACGTTTGTGATTTTCCAGTGGTCTGTAACTTTTTGGAAAGCATATCTGTATACTCACACTAACCCCAGAATGCCAGGCACTCCAAAAGTCGCCGAATGAATGAACAATATATTCATACATATGATAGAATAAACACCAGGAAAACAGAAAATTGCAGTTAATAAATAAGGTTAAATGTTTAACAAGATGAACTCAAGAACCTCAGAAAAAGATTTCAAAACAGATTCATCAGAATCTAGTGGCAGGAATCTCATCAAGCTGCCTTAAGTTAGAGGGCCTTCCTATTTGGAAACTGAGAGGATGGTGATTTTGCTGCAATAAAGAGGAGGAGGAGGTTCAAGAGGCAATGCTGCATAATGGTTGAGCGTGAGCCAGTTAGCCCTGAGTTCAAATTCTGGCACTACCACTTACCAGTATGGGGAAGATATTTAAAACCTATGAGAATCAGTTTTTCATCTATAAAATTAACATAATACAACCTCAAAAGATTATTTTGAGAATTAGATGAAATGATACAAGTTAAATATATTTAAGCATAGTGCCTGGCACATAGTAAGCCACTAAAATTGGCAGCTTTAATTACTACCGTTACTACTAATAAAGATCTGAGGTCAATTTTGACATCTGAGATAAAATGAGTTGTCAGCACTTGAAAATAAAATCCTTGCAAGAGCTTTGGAGTCAGATCAGAATTCAAATGCCAGTTCTACCATTTCCTAGCTGCATAATGTTGGGCAAGTTCCTTAACCCTCTAACCTTCTGTTTCTCCATCAATAAACTCAGTTATCTAAAGCATAAAGGTACCTTGAAGATTACATGAGATAATGTATATGTGCTTGGTACATATTAAATTGCCTTAATAAATGCTAACTTTTTATTATTATTATTTTTAATTTATTTATTTTTGGCTGCGTTGGGTCTGTTGCTGCACGCGGGCTTTCTCTAGTTGCGGCGAGTGGGGGCTACTCTTCATTGTGGTGCACGGGCTTCTCATTGCGGTGGCTTCTCTTGTTGTGGAGCACGGGCTCTAGGTGTGTGGGCTTCAGTAGTTGTGGCTCACGGGCTCTAGAGCGCAGGCTCAGTAGTTGTGGTGCACGGGCTTAGTTGCTCCGTGGCACGTGGGATCCTCCCGGACCAGGGCTCGAACCCCTGTCCCCTGCATTGGCAGGTGGATTCTCAACCACTGCACTACCAGGGAAGTCCTAACTTTTATTATTATATTAATTACTGAGATTCAGATCTGTGAGACATCCAGGAAGAAATGATTAAATTGAAGCCTGAGACTGCAATGAGACAGCACATTGAGTAAAATGCGAGAAACCCAAAATTCTGAAATTGGTCAACAATTAGATTAACAAGGCAGAGCTAGCAAGAGTCAGAATGAAGAGAGAAAATCAGGTCACACTCTGAATAAAAGAAAGCATTTTAAAATATGTTCACTTTTATCAAATGCTACAAAGATGACAAGTGGCACAAGGATGAAGAGGTTACTGAATTTAATAAGGCACAGTGAATTCTACTACTTTCCTTAACTATTCAGCTAGATGTTTTTCCTGTTCTTTTATTCAAACTGCTTTCTTAGAGCAAGAATACTCTTTCAAGAAAGAACTGAGGGGCTTCCCTGGTGGCACAGTGGTTGAGAATCCTGCCAAGGCAGGGGACACAGGTTCGAGCCCTGGTCTGGGAAGATCCCACATGCTGAGGAGCAACTGAGCCCGCATGCCACAGCTACTGAGGCTGTGTGCTGCAACTACTGAAGCCCATGCACCTAGAGCCCATGCTCTGTAACAAGCCACCGCAATGAGAAGCCCGCACACCGCAACTAAGAGTAGCCCCCGCTCGCCACAACTAAAGAAAGCCCACGTGCAGCAACAAAGACCCAACCTGGCCAAAAATTAAATAAATAAATAAATAGAAAGAAAGAAAGAGCTGAGAACAGAGCTATTCTGCCCTAAAATATATCCAGTGGTAATGTCAATCTAGAGGGAATCATAGGAACATGCGCAGAACAAAGGTGGCTTCAGCTTGGGCTTCACTTTTTAAATGCCATTTATTTGTACCTGCTATCATTTTAGCATACAAGAATAAACAAGGAAGAGAAAGAGAAAGTGGGAAGAATAGTTACACATCCTACGGTCGTAGTCTGGGTTCAGTGATTAAGCTCTGGCAAGAGACTTAGCACAACTGGGCCAAGTGGCTTGGAAAGTCACCCTTAAGCTTTTAGATTAAGAAATCAGGATATCTTTCTTTTGCTCCGTTGATATTAACATGCTATTTGACTCAGGACAAGTCACTTCTCCATTCTGTTTCTCAGGCTGTGAGGCTCTAACAACAAAGTAAACTCAAAGTCAGGGATTAAGCTTAGCTTTTGTATTTCCCCTCACCTTACCCCCCATTTAGTGCCTAGAACAGAATCTGTGTGGTTTGTGTAACTCAATAAATGTTAATGACCAAAACTACAACTGTGTTAAGTTTGAAGATATTTGGAAAGGCTCATTTCTGTCCATATATGATCATATCATTGTTATCAGTGATGGTCTTATATCCCTTCCTACTTAAGGCTACCAGAGACAGAAATCAAACTGTCCATTCTCACACAGAGGTGACAATAAATGTTACTGAAAGAACTGAAAAGTGCCATGAGGCATTTGAAAAAAAGAAATTTCATCCTCAGAGTTCTAGCAACAACCCCAACCTTCATCTCCTAAGGACAGCCAGCAGGCCCTGAGCCAAGCAGTAGACGGCCTGTGGGAATGCTGGGGTGGCACACACCTGTGTGGATGCGCAGGTGGTTCTTCAGGTTTCCAGCTGTAGTGAACTGCTTACCACAGTTAGACTCGGGGCACATAAAGGGCTTCTCCCCATTGTGGGTCCTCATGTGCACCTTCAGCCTCTGCAGTACATAGAAGCTTTTCCCACAACCTGCTGCAGGGCAGATAAAGGAGCGGTCGTTTCTGGGGGGAAAAAAAAAAATCACATACGCAACAATGCCTGAAAATGCTCTTTGCTAGAGAAGACAAGTCAAAGCTCCTACTGACTCTCAAGGCAGACAGTAAATCCCAAATCTAGATGTATCAGAATCACCTGAACTACAGATGCCCTACTTCTTGAAATACTGATTTCACAGGTTTAGAGTGGGGCTTAAGCTTATATATAATTTTTAAGTTCTCCAAGACATTATGTTTTATGATGAGATTTGAGAACTCTTGCTCTAAGATATTTAGGTGCCAAATGTTTGAACAAGGTAAATGAGACAATGCAAATGTTTCTATTAAAGAACAAAAGACATCTTAACCACAAGTGAGCTGGAGCCCCTGCTTTCCTTTAATCTGTCAAGTGGAGGGACTTCTGTCAAGTTCCTTCAGAAGCATCAACTTTCTTAAGCTCCAAGTATGGAATCTCAGGTTTGCTCACCGATGAGTTTTGAGGTGGTACTTAAAGTGAGCTGGCCACACAAATGTCCGGTCACAGCCTTCAACTGTACACTTGAGCTTCTTCTCCATTTGAGGAAGGGGCCCAGAATCTTTCGGTTGCCCATCACCAGAACCAAGGTGGACATTTTCTCCTGTAATAGAGTCACATATTTATAATCTAGGGAAGGATTCCACTCAGATACTTTGGTTCAAACAATAAAGCCACTCCTAGTGATCATTAATCACATATCGATCCTTCATCTTCCCCAGCTTGCTTTGCAATTCATTTAACAGAAGTGAGAGGGCTCTATATCCTCATCCCCTTACTTAATCCACAGAACTACAAAAAGCCACAAGACTAGGCCTCTTTGGCAAATGTAAGAAATATCCAAAATGGTTTCATATCAAAAAGCAGAGTTCAACCTATTTTGCATTACAGATTGGTAAGGAAGCAGGTATGTCAACACCAGGAGTGGGGTCCTACAGAAGATGACTTAAAGCTCTAGGTAATAAAAACTTGTATTTTAAGGAGAAGCCGCCAGTCTGGCTTAGCTGTGAACTTACAGTAGTAATTTCTTTTGTAGATGGCCATTCTTAGATTTCTATCTTCTGAAGTCAATTTGGCTGTTTCTATCATTCTAGAGAATAAGAATCACCTTCTAATTTCCTGTACCACCCCTCCTTAGTTACAAAATATCTAAGAATGCAAAAACTCAGCTCATTTTCAAATTTCTTACCACATTTTTAAAAGTTAGAGATAATACTGCTCAAGTTTTTTGTTCAATAGAATAAAAGGAGGGGAGGAGAGGAGCATATGGTGCAGTGACTTTCTTAAATTTAAACAAAATCAGTTAACTAAATCTTTAAATAAATTCCAGATTAGCAGGTGGTGCACCCTTTCCTTCGTTTTCTTCAATTCATAGTTGGACATCAATGGAGAAAAACATTCACAACCACTTAATTCTGTTATAAACATATGGAGTTTATCTTTCCACTACATACACCTTAGGAATAAGATTCATATTTCCAAATTTCCCTCTCAAGAGCCAAGAGTAGGATAATATGTTATACATATCACACTCCCGGGAACCTGACAGTTGATCAAAGGCAGTTTCTGTCCCATCTATTAACCTTACTTTCTTCCTGCCCTACATTCTCCTTGCTGTACTTCACCAAATGCTAATCATAAAACTAATTGCTCCAAGGTCAGAGCAGAACCTAAGATGCCTTTTGCTAGTTAATATTAATTAACTTGTTCTTTTTAAATATTGTCCCACATAGTTTTTTTGTTTGTTTAACTGAAACATGGGTAAATTTTAAACAGCACAGAAGTGCATATACTGTAAGGAAAATTTCCCACTAACTCTAGAGCTCCAGCTAATTAATTTCTAATGAAAGGTCTGTAGAAACCCATGCTAATCCAGAGATTTAAACCAGTGACAGGACTTCCCTGGTGGCGCAGTGGTTAAGAATATGCCTGCCAGTGTGGGGGACACGGGTTCGAGCCCTGGTCTGGGAAGATCCCACATGCCACAGAACAACTAAGCCCGTGTGCCACAACTACTGAGCCTGCGCTCTAGGACCCGCATGCCGCAACTACTGAGCCCATGTGCTGCAACTACTGAAGCCCGTGTGCCTAGAGTCCATGCTCTGCAACGAGAAGCCACCGCAATAAGAAGCCCGCGCACCGCAACGAAGAGTAGCCCCCGCTCGCCGCAACTAGAGAAAGCATGCGCACAGCAACCAAGACCCAATGCAGGCAAAAAATAAATTAAATTAAAAAAAAAAAAGTATAAACTGGTGACAGTTGGGGCTTCATGCATTCAATTTTGTAGATATCAATACAATGAGAACATTGATATAATCATACAACAGGGGGAAAAAATCCTTCAGAAAAGAGTGAGCTGTCTTGTATTTTGAGTCATTATAAAATTTCTCAAAGTGCTCCCTAAATTACTTTGTTTTTGAAAACAAAGCACTGTTTGCAGAAGACAGATTAGCTTAAAATGACCTCAGCCAATGACAGTTCTGGATATTTAGAGGTCATCTGATGAAATGGTTTCCCCCTCCTTCACCCCCCAAGAAAAGAGAGCAAGAGAGACAAACTCAACACCTTATATGGTACATGTTGAATAACACTGTAAACACGTTAAAGATCCTACAGTTATGTGGGCAAGGTCTTTACATTTGGGATATAATTTCCAGAGAAAGTAGTACTGTATAGAGCAGGTCAGTAAACTTTTCCTGTAAAGGGCCAAACAGCAGATATTTTTGGCTTTGAGGGCCATATGGTCTCTGTCACAACTACTCAACTTTGCCACAGTATCAGCCATAGACAATTAGTAATTAAAGGACATGCCTGTGTTCCAATATAACTTTATTTACAAAACAGGTGGTTATTGGCCCTTTGCTGACTCCTGATATACAGCATCACACACAAAATTAAAATATTTCTGTATTTCAACTTAGATGGAAGTGACAGTATGTTTGTGGTAATGACAGTATATACCTTATCTCAATAATTTTTTGTATTACCTTAATTGTCACAGGTTAATGAGAAAATACAGAGACAGACCTAAAACAAAAAATATTATGGCATGCTACACAAGCAAAGGTCTTGCAGTGGTTTAGGAGTGGTGTGAATAGAGCGATGGTCCCCAAGCTTTAACATGCATCATAACCACAATGAGGGCTTACTAAAAACTTCCAAGTTTCTGATTCAGTAAGATGAGACCTGATAATTTGCATTTCTAAATTACTGGTGATGCTGATGATCCAGGGATCACACTTTGAAAATTACTGGATAGAAAAAAAGTGGCACAGAGTAAATAGTACAGGCATGCTGAACTCAAAAGAAACCATACTATACCCTATTTGGATATTTAGGTCTTCTGGTGAATTGGTTCCACCCTCCCTGCCCTGCCCTGCCCACCCCCAACCCCCCAAAAAGCAGCACTATGGTAGCTGCTAATTGCTAAATCGCCATGAGCAGCAATTTAGTTTCAGCAAAACATTATCATCTGCCACACTGCCTTAAAATTAATTTTATTTTTATTGGTTTTATAGTTTTATTTCTATTAATTGATAAAACTGTCTTAATTTCATAACGGTGTAAAAGGTCTAAGTATAAGGACCATCACAATAAAAACAATTCAAGATAACACCAAGATGTGCGAAAAAATTTTTTCCTTTAAAAGGGGTTTAGTATACTATTTAAAGCTGACAATTGAGAATGCTAGTTCAGTTGATTCTGCACATGAATCTGGCATGGCTGAGTTATTTTTCAGAAAATAAGAAAAACAATTTACGTATTTCTAGCCTTCTGCTCTTACCAATAAAGTAATTTGGATTATATGCAACTCAAAATATAGCCACTGTATTACCAAAATCTCTGCACAGAATACTGGAAAGGAAAACACCACAGGGGTCTCACCATTGCTGCTGGTTTTCGCATTCTTTGCCAGTTGTGCACGAGTAGCAGCAATCAAACTGTCATGGGCCAACTCCTGAACCCGGAGGAACCATGGAATGCTACTGTCTGTGCTCTCACTGGAGAGGAAATCATTCCCTGAATCCTCTGCCTCATCTTGTACAAATACTAAGTGTTCGGCTGAAGAGCCCAGACCTGGAAGAAACAAAGAGGATATATGAAAGTTAGCCAACAAGTAATCCTTTGATTGGCCCTGGCTCAGAAACTCTGTGTCCTGATCAGCTATTCCACACTTTCACCTCTCACCTCAAGCTTCTGTTCTCATACAAGATTAGGTTATCACCTTTCCACTCCCAGCTGACAGGCTGGTCTTTATGTTACCTACTCCTGTTTCAGAGGCAAAAGGGTCTTTCCTAGCAACCAGGCTAACCCTCACCTCTAGAATCCCAATCCTATCTTTTAGTTTTCTCCTCTCCCAACTTCAACCCATTCCTCCTTAGTGGCCACCTTACAGCTTCCCTTTCAGCCTTTCAATCTGTCCAAGCTCAAGTCTCTCCCATCCTTTTTTTTAAAGAATAGAAAATCCCAACTATGTCTCTAAATATCACCTTCTCACCTGTTCCTTCAAAGTCATGTTTCTTGAAGTTTCTTAACTTCTAACTTGTGTATCTACTTTCTCACCTGCTGTCCATTCCCTATCTCTTTAACCCTAAGCTCCACCTCTACTACCTCAATAACAATTGCTCTTGCTGAGTTTGCCGGACATACACTTCCCAGTCCTCATCTCACTGGCCCAGTATGTGGTATTTGGCATGATTCTGTACCTTTTCTTCTTTAAAACGTTTCCTTCCTT
Source organism: Lagenorhynchus albirostris (assembly GCF_949774975.1). Taxonomy (NCBI): domain Eukaryota; kingdom Metazoa; phylum Chordata; class Mammalia; order Artiodactyla; family Delphinidae; genus Lagenorhynchus; species Lagenorhynchus albirostris. The sequence goes on from NC_083095.1 coordinate 28,601,738, forward strand.
GGCTCCCCCCACATCATTCTCATTTTGTTTTCTTGAGATCCCTCTCTCTAGAAGCTGCTTCCCATTCTTCTGTTACCCTCTTAAAATTTTTTTTCAGGGTCCCAGATTTGCCTTCTTTTCTGTTTATGCTCCAGACTACTCCTGAATCAAAGAATCCATGCTCATTGTTTCATACACTTCCTGAATGCTGATAAGCACTAAAACTACTTATTTCACAACAGACCTCTCTAGAACTCTGGATTCCTGTTTCTAACTCTCTAAAGGACACCTCCTCCTAAATGTCCCTGTGAAATCTCAATATCAGCAGGCACAAATTGGAACTAATCATTCTCCCGCAGCCCTACTCTTCCTGTGTGCACTATCTTGGTGAATGACACCACTTAATTTCCCAAACAAAAAATTTTTGAGTCATCTTAGAGTCTGCCTTCTCCCTCTACATACCCAACTGATCACCAAACGACACCAATTCTCCAAAATAATTAAAGAATAGTTTCTTTCCACTTTAAATATGACTAAGTTAACTATTCCCTGCTCCCCAGTTTTTTTTCTTAAGCATGAGCAGAAGTCAGAAAAGGGTAAAGAATACCTGCTCTTGTTAGGTTAAGAAGAATAAAAGAAGTGCTATCACTTGGCTGTAGATCTTGCAACAAGCTAGGAGACTCTGGAGTGGACAAAAACTCCGGAGACTTCTGTACGGTCTGAGCCCTCGTCTCTTCTCCGTCTGGACCCACATTCACCTGAAGGCTTCTCAACACAGCCGAGGAAGGAACCTCCTTGGAGGAGTTAGTATGATTTGGAGTATCATCTAGTAAAGGGAAAATACCACAGCTTTATGTAGCACCTATCTCCAAGGAGTTCACCATTTTGATATATGGTACCTAACTCCCTTGTAACATTCCTTAGTGGTACCTAACACCCTTGTAACATCCCTTAGTATCTAACACCCTTACAGGAGCAGACAGCATTCTCATTTTATAAATACAAAATCTGCCTCAGAAAAGAAGAGAGAGTGAAAGGCAGCTAAAGGGTGTCAACCAAAATGTGAGGGGCAGACTCCTCTGATGGTCAGTGGTAACTAATACGAACCATCCACATTTGGACATTATAGACCTTTGTCCTTTTGAGGCCCCAAATCAGTATATTTCCCTTGAAAAATATAGTTACACAATGAATACAAACTCAAGAACAGGATCTAAATTTTAAACTATTTTTCTTGGGAAAAGATACCTCTCTCTAATTTTTATAACATGTATGTGACAGTTCGGGTGAGTCATTAGGGGAAAAATCACAGCCTGGGATATAACTGAAATTGTATAGAATCATGAGTATGTTTCATTATGGTTCTGGGTTTACACCAGATGTAAAGAAATAATTCAGAAGACTTGCTTCTAGAACTTTATTATAAGGGAGGGGATGAATTTCCAAAGGTTTTAGTTGCAATATAATGAAGAACTGCCAAAAGTGCTAAAGCATCCGATGTTTTCAGGGGTTTCATTCATCTTTATAGAAGGCAGGTTACATTATTTTCTTCTTTCAAGGAGATAACAGGTAATGTTATAGAAATAAAGTGGAAGCCTAGGGACAGCAATGCTATTCCAAAGCCTAATGAAGTTGTACAACAAAGTGAATGAATTTAATGCCACACAACTGGTTAAATGGTAAATTTAACTGGTTAAAACGGTAAATTTTACATACATTTTACCACAAAAAAAACTGTTCTTAAAGTTCATAGCAGCACTGTTTGTCATAATACAACACTGGAAAATAACTACATATTCATCAGCTGTGGCATGGAAAAAGAAGTTGTGGTACACTCATATAACAGAATACTATATAGCAATGAAACCAAACAAACCAGAGCTACACACAAGGATGAATCGCACAAACATAAAAGGTACAACAAGATACACGCATATGATTCCACTCATTTAAAGTCCAAAATCAGCTAAAATTAGACTTGGGTGATTAAACTTGGAAAACAAAGAACAAATTTTCAAAAAATTGAGGGCAGTGGTGACCTATGGAAGAACAGAGGTTGCTTTTATCATGAAGGAACCCATGGAGGGCCTGGAAGCTGGCAACGTTCTACTTCTTGATTGGGTGGTGCTATCTCCTTTATAATAATTCTTCAAAAGGTATATCCATATAGTTTTGTGCTTTTCTGTGTCTATCACATATCCCAGCTAAAAAGAAAACATGTAGGTCATGCATGGAATGATTCACACATATTTGGGAGGAAGGGGAATGAGATTAGGGAGGTATGTACAAGATACATTTGTGTTTGTAACACTACGTTTCATGAGCTGGGAAGTGAGTACATGGGTTTTCATTTACTATTATCTATAACTGGTTGTCTAAAATATTTTAAATCAAAATTAAAACTAAAAGAAGGTAATGTAGAAAAGAAGATGGATGCTTTTGTTCCTGTTTTCATTTCCTCTATTATTGTCAAAATATTTATTCAATAAATTAAAATTGGGAGAGAAAATTCAGGAAAAAAAGCCAAATGAAGATCAAATTTTATTAGCACATGGAAATTTTCACATATTGAAAATCCATGGATTTGGAAACACTCCCAACACACCAGTAGAAAAATGGGACTTGAGAGATCAACGATGTGGGAAAGACAGGAGCTAGATAGAGAAACCTTAAATCAACACTGGTTGGTTGAATATATCTGCCCTTAAGTCACTTCAAAACTCAAAAAAGAACACCACTAGAGGATAGTAACCAGAAGACTTTATAACAAATAAGTTGTCGCCAATAGGTGACCCTCCCCTGATTTAACATTAATATTCCAAATTTTAAATATTTCAATTTCTAGAAAATAAAGAATCCATTGCATCCAAAAACAATGTTTTCCTTCCTAATAGTTAAGTGATAGGATCTCCTTCTTCTCATCCAAAGCTAATCTCACTACCCATGCTCAGCATTCTACTTCCTTCTACCTCTCCTGGAGCCTCCTCACCAATTATCTACTCTTTGTGTTTGCAGCTTCTCTAATGGGCTCCTTCCTCTTAGTATAAAACCACCCTCTAATATTTCAGATCTTAAAAAAGAACTCTTTAATGTACTTTATGTCCTTCTCTTTTTCCTTCCCATAGCAAGACAGCCTTTAGAAAGTATAGTTACTTCCTCAACTTGCACTGATACCTCAACCCACTGCAGCCTGGCTTTCCACTCCCTCTCCAAGGAGCAGGTCCTGCCTAGGTCAACAATGACCTCACTGACCCTATCTCATTGGGACAGTCCCTGTCTCACTGGGCCTCTTAGAAGCATTTGTCACACTTGACTATTCCCTTGGGTTCCATGCCTGCACTCTATGCCAGTATTCCCCCTATTGCTCTAGCCTTTCTTTCTTCCCTCCTTCACAGGCTCTCCTGCCTCACCCCATACCTTGAATAGGGAGTTCCATGCAGTTCTGCCTTGGCCTCCTTTTCTTCTCACTCTCACTCTATGGGTGTTCATAACCATTCCTATGACTTAAACTACCAATGCAGGGAATTCCCTGGCGGTCCAGTGGTTGGGACTCCACACTCTCAGTGCCAAGGGCCCGGGTTCAATCCCTGGTCAGGGAACTAAGATCCCACAAGCTGCATGGTATGGCCAAAAAAAAATTTTTTTTAAATAAATAAATAAACTAACAATGCACTTATGAGTCCCATGGTTGCTTTTTCTCCACAAATCCTAATTTTTACAGTTTCTACCAGTCAGTTATAAAGTCAGTTATCACATTCCACCAGTACCACAGAGAAGGCTAAGCTCTTAAGACTTGTTTATCTTATCTCTGGTGATCTTAATTTTTACCTGGTAACATTAGCCGACTGCATTCTGAGGCCTCAGTCACTGGAAGGAGGGACAAGCAAGTAATGTCTTTAGCTTCTGATTCTACTAGCCCCTGTCCTAGTGGGATGGACGTATTCTGAACAAACTGTACCAGCAGCTGAAGGGGAAAGGGGGGGATGTGGAGACAACAAATAATACAGGTTATTATGAATGGATCTAAACCTCTGAATTTACCAAAAGGCAATGATGTAATTAAGTCTTGATTGCTCACTAGTCTCAACCTTATTCATAGAAAAACCAGATTAACTACAAAATAATATTTTAACTCATTTTTATCAAGTGTTCTAGATAAAAATTGAATCGTATAATTAACTTCTATCACCTTCCATAAAACAGAGAAATGATAAAAATAATTATATTTTTAAATGGTGGCTATTACAAATTCAACTGCATTGTACTGATTATATTTTATAAAGTACTCTTCTGTGTATAGGCTCTTTTAATCCCCACTATAACTCAGTGAGATTAAACATGTATTTTAAAGACAAGGAATCAAGTTGAAGACACTAAATGACTAGTCCAAGGTCACATTACTAGTTAGGAGCAATGTCAGTCTTCATACTTAGTAACATGATTCCAAATTCAGTGATCTTTCCACTAAGCAACACACATGTTCTAAAATTAAAATGAGAAAAATGAATAAAAATTTTAAATGTTTAAATCCCCTAATCACATTTAAAAAGAAAACACTTTTAGATATATACAAAATTAATAAAAAATGGTTTGTGGTAGTAAATATTACATATATGTCATATACATAAATTTTGTCATTATGTAATTATGTAAATGTGTAATAATTTACACTTATTTAAATAACAAGTATAAAAAATCATAAAAGGTTAAGAATTGAATTTTTAAATTTTTGAGAAAGTACTTAGTAACAGAAAAATAATAAACTAGTAGTTACAACCAAAACCATATGGCCCACAAAACCTAAAATATTTATTACCTGGCACCATTACAGAAAAAGTTTGCCAACTCCTGAACTAAGAATAAACTCTGGAATACAGCCCACCAAAAGAAAAGAAAACCAGTTGCCTGGGCTCACCTCTGGTTTGGATTCTAACTCATCTGATAACATTGATTCAGCTTCCAAATCCTGTAGCTGTTCAGGGGACAGGTTAAAATTTTAATTCAGAGTCAATGACACCTTCCTGTTATGCTCATACTCCTCTAGGAAGTGTTACGCTTTTCCTGTAAGATGCTGGGCTGGGTGGGTAATTAATTTAGCCTAAAAAAGGAAAAAAGAAAGAGAGAGAGAATTCAGAGCAGTAGGAAAATGTAGCTAAAAAAACAAAGCCACTTCTTTACATATCCAAAAATCACAACAAGCAAGCAAATAAAAAATTCAGCCCAAAACACTTGTTTTAAAATAGAACAAGCCCAACAGATATCAAAACCCATAAAAAGTTGTACTTTAATGTAGAATTTCTAACAATCTATTCTAAGAACATAGAGAACAGACTTGTGGTTGCCAAGGGGGAAGGGGGTGGGGGAGAAATGGATTGGGAGTTTGGGATTAGCAGATGCAAACTATTACATATAGAATGGATAAACAAGGTCCTACTGTATAGCACAGGGAACTATATTCAATATCCTGTCATAAAGTACAATGGAAAAGAATACGAAAATGTATACACATACATATATAGGTAATGATATAACTGAATCATTTTGCTGCACAGCAGAAACACAACACTGTAAATCAACTATACTTCAATAAATTTAAAAATAAATAAATAAGAAAAGGTCTTAAGTATGGTAAAAGCTACATGCCCAAAGAATTTCACCTTATCATCTGTGATAATGACTGTAAGCAACATATAAATATAGATATTCAATTAGGTAATGGTTGATTATAGTGACATTGTATGACTTAAAAATACAGTTATGGGGCTTCCCTGGTGGTGCAGTGGTTAAGAGTCTGCCTGCCGATGCAGGGGACATGGGTTCGTGCCCCGATCTGGGAAGATCCCACATGCTGTGGAGCGGCTAGGCCCGAGAGCCATGGCCGCTGAGCCTGCGCGTCCGGAGCCTGTGCTCCGCGACGGGAGAGGCCACAACAGTGAGAGGCCCGCGTACCACACACACAAAAAATAGTTATGAAAACAATGCAACAGAAATGCTAAGACATTAAATTACAAAAACTATACACTTGTTATTAAAACTAGTTAAGATAAGCACAGGAAAAAGTAAAAGGAAATTCACACAGCCATGATAGTCACTGTACTGGGTGGGTGGTAGGCTGGTGTGACGTTTTTCTTCTCTTAATTTCCCAATTTTTTATAAAAGGTAATTACACAGTCAAAATTTGAACAGTGTTTCCTCAAAGTAGTATCCTCGGGACACTCATGAAGCTGTTTCCCCCCCCTTACTTTAAATTCTTACTTTCTTGATGACTATCCTTAGTGTTGTGTTTGGATTCCTTTTTCTTTTTTGTGTGTATTTATCTATTATAGATTTTCGGTTTGCTGGCATTTATCTATTATAGATTTTCGGTTTGCGGTTACCATGAAATTTTGGTATAGTAGTCTATATATACACAGTTGTTTTAAGCTGCTGATCTCTTAATTTCAAATGCATTTTAAATATCCTGCATTTTCACTCTCCTCCTCTCATGATTACTGGTTTTGATATCATATTTTACATCTAATTGTTTTGCGTATCTCTCAACTGCTCTTGTGGATGGAGATGATTTTATTACTTTTGCTTTTTAACCTCCCTACTAGTTTGTGTGTGGATGATTTCCTATCTTGACTGTATGTTTGCCTTTACCAGTGAGCTTTCCCATTTTGTAATTTTCTTGTTTCTAGTTGTGGCCTTTTCTTTTCCACCTAGAGAAGTTTCTTTAGCATTTGTTGTAAAGCTGGTTTGATGGTGCTGAATCCTTTTAGCTTTTGCTTGTCTGTAAAGGTTTTGATTTCTCCATCAAATCTGAATGAGAGCCTTGCGGGGTAGAGGATTCTTGGCTGTAGGTTTTTCCCTTTTGTCACTTAAAATGTACTGTGGCACTCTCTCCTGGCCTGCAGATTCTGCTGAAAAATCAGCTGATAACCTTATGGGAGTTCCCTTGTATGTTATTTGTTGCTTTGCCCTTGTTGTTTTTAGTATTTTCTCTTTATCTTTAATCTTTGTCAATTTGTTTTTGTTTTTGTTTTGCGGTACACGGGCCTCTCACTGTTGTGGCCTCTCCCGTTGTGGAGCACAGGCTCCAGACGCACAGGCTCAGCGGTCATGGCTCATGGGCCCAGCCGCTCCGCGGCATGCAGGTTCTTCCCAGACCGGGGCACAAACCCGTGTCCCCTGCATTGGCAGGCGGACTCTCAACCACTGCGCCACCAGGGAAGTCCAATCTTTGTCAATTTGGTTACTATGTGTCTCAGCATGTTGTCCCTTGGGTTAATCCTGTATGGGACTCTCTGCACTTCCTGGACTTGGGTAACTGTTTCCTTTCCCACATTAGGGAAGTTTTCAGCTATTATCTCTTCAAATATTTTCTCAGGCCCTTTCTCTCTCTCTTCTCCTTCTGGGACCCCTATAATGCAAATGTTAGTGTGTTTGATGTCCCAGAGGCCTCTTAAAATGTCCTTTCTTTTCATTCTTTTTTCTTCATTCTGTTCCATGGCAGTGCTTTCCACTACTCTTTCTTCCCGCTCACCAATCTGTTCTGCCTCATTTATTCTGCTACTGATTCCTTCCAGTGTATTTTTCATTTTAGTTATTGTATTCTTCAACTGTTTGGTCACTCTTTGTATTTTCTAACTCTTTGTTAAAAACTTCTTGTAACTTCTCACTCTGTGCATCCATTCTTTTCCTGAGTTCTTGGTTCATCTTTATGATCATTACTCTTAACTCTTTCTTGAGTAGATTGCCTATCTCCACTTCACTTAGTTGTTGTTTGGGGGTTTTATCTTGTTCCTTTGTCTAGAACATATTCCTCTGCCATCTCATTTTGTCTGAATTTCTATTTGTATTTTTATGTATGTGGTAGGTTAGTTACATTTCTCAACCTTGGAGAAGTGGCCCTCTGTAGGGGATGTCCAGATGTCCCAGCAGTACATTCCCCTCTCATCACGCAAGGACCAGGGACCATCTGGTCACAGGGTAGATTCTGACTTGTGTTTGCAGACTCAGTTCCACAGGCTGTGAGACTGTAGTTTTCTTGCTTCTGGTGTCTGCCCCCTGGTGGGTGAGGCTGGGTCTTGGCCCTCTGGTGGGCAAGGCCGAGTAAAGGGGCATGTCTAGAGGTGGCTGTGGGATCAGGAAGTCTTTAGGCAGCCTGTCTGCTGATGGGTGGGGTTGTGTTCTTGCCCTGTTGGCTGTTTGGTCTGAGGCATCCCAGCACTACAGGCTGTTGGGTAGGGCTAGGTCTTGGTGATAATGACCCAAGCAAGATGTCAGCCTCCAGCAAGAGTTCACACTGATGAATACTCCCCAATATCTCTGCCACCAGTGTCAATGTCCTCAAGGGGAGCCAAAGCCACCCCCACCCCCACCCCCGTCCTCCCCAGGAGACGTTCCAAGACCAGCAGGTAGGTCTGGCCCAGGCTCCTATGAAGTCATCACTGCTTTTGCCCTGGGTCCCATTGCGTGCAAGACCTTGTGTGCACCCTCCAAGAGTGGAGTTCCTGTAATTAAGCCCCACTGGCCCTCAAAGCCAAATGCTCTGAGGGCTCCTCCTCCAGACATCAGACCCCGCAGGCTGGGGAACCCGATATGGGGCTCAGAATGTTCACTCCCATGGGAGAACTTCTGCAATATAACTATTCTCCAGTTTGTGGGTTACCCAGCTGGGGAGTATGGGATTTGATTATATCGCAAGTGTACCCCTCCTACCGTCTCGTGGTTTCTTCTTTATGTCTTTGGATGTAGATTATCTTTTTGGTAGGTTCCAGTCTTTTTCATCAATGGTTGTTCAGCAGTTAGCTGTGATTTTGCTGTGCTCATGAGAGGAGGTGAGCTCAAGGTCCTTCTACTCTGCCATCTTGTCCTCCCATCCTCTAAATTCTTACTTTCTTAAAGCTTTTCTTTCAGGATTTTGGCAAATAAGTCCACTTTATTTCACACAATTTTTGCTTAAATTGGAAGCACTATTATATACAAAATAAGCATACAGTGTAAAATATACCCAGGATGGGAGTTTTCAATACATACCAAGGTAGAGTGGAAAGTTAGAATAAGAAAGACTTACTCTACAAAAAGGGCATTTAGAAGTACGTGAATAAATGTCTATTCTCCTGTTGGTTAAACCTCTCCCCAATGCTAGCTTCCAGAAATCCTCACTTTCATCATAAAAAAAATGTATAAGATGTAAATGAAAAGGCTCATTTTAAGTTTACCACATAAAGCTGTCATAAATCCCTGACTTTTCCTTTCACATACGTTTTTCTTATTCAAGCACTGTAACTGCTCAATGTAGTTTACCCATCCCTCTTTTCAGAGAGGAAGGAACCGAGGCTTAGTACAGCTACTTGCTCAAGTTATTAAGCTGCAGAGCCAGCATTCCCACCCACAGAGCAGGCTGGCATGAATAGTAATTACATCTCCCTAGGTCTGATCTTGAATCATCAGGATTCAAGAATTAAGAATTCCTTTTCCCCAATTCCAGCTCATTTCAAGAAGCCAAGAAATTACCAAATGTTTGCTTAGGTTAACCTTAGGGTTCCTCCAACTTGAAGATTCCAGGACTGTAAAATCTCTAAGAAACTAGACAACTATTTACTGTCCTTTATATTTGTTAGTTTTCTTAGAAACTGATGGCACTGGCTCCATTTCTGATATCCTTACCTAATGAAAATTTTAAAAAATTTAGTATATGAACATGTGTACCAAACAAGGGAAAAAATCAGATATACTATACTTTAGACATTTCTGCAAATCTGTAATAACAATTTAGAGAAGGGAGCTGCCACCTCTCTTACAGTTTAATAGATACCTCTAGATCACCATTTCTCATGCTCGTGGTTATCTGTGATGTTTCATTTTAGTCATTTCAATGATAATTTTTAAAAAATTAACACATGTATTTTCTGGAACAAATCAGTATCCATATTATAACTGAGTTCTACCACACAATTTCGGTGCCCAGTTTGTGGTTTGTATGTTTGCTGTATAAACAAAAGAGAGATGAGTAGGATGCAGCAGAATAGGCAGGATGACCTCAAAAGAATCTGTATTGGAGCACTCAGTACCATATCGAGTGTATTAGGTGGATCTCATCTTTAACACAGCAACTTGCTATGTACGTTAGCTGGAAATGTGATGGCAAATATACAATTAAAATTTTCTATTCCCAATTCAAGTTACCCACTTAACAGATTTCAAAAACTACAATTCAAATATTTTTTTACATTAACAGCTTCATTGAGATGTAATTCACATACCATACGGGTCACTCACTTCAAAAGTAAAACTAAATTTTTTTAGTATATTCACAGTTATGCGACCATAACCACAATCAATTTTACAACAATTTCTTCACCCCAAAACAGAAACCTATTAGTAATCACTCCCCATTTCCTCCCAAACCTTCCACTGACCAAGCCTAGGCAACCACTAATCTATTTTTTGTCTCTATGGATCTCCCTATTCTGGACATTTCATATAAATGGAATTATATATGTAATCTTTTGTGTTTGGCTGCTTTCACGTAGCATACTGTTTCCAATGTTCATCCTTGTTATAGCATGTACCAGTACTTAATTTCCTTTTATTGTCAAATAATATTCTATTGCATGGATATACATTTTATTTGTCCATTTATCAGTTGACGGTCATTTGGGTTGTTTTCACAATTTGGCTATCATGAATAATGCTGCTATAACATTCATGTACAAATTTTTTTTAATTAATTAATTTATTTATTTTTGGCTGTGTTGGGTCTTTGTTGCTGTGTGCGGGCTTCCTCTAGTTGCGGCGAGTGGGGGCTACTCTTTCGTTGTGGTGCGCAGGCTTCTCATTGCAGTGGCTTCTCTTGTTGCGGAGCACGGGCTCTAGGCACGCGGGCTTCAGTAGTTGTGGCATGCAGGCTCAGGAGTTGTGGCTCACGGGCTTAGATGCTCCGCGGCATGTGGGATCTTCCCGGACCAGGGCTCGAACCCATGTCCCCTGCACTGGCAGGAGGATTCTTAACCACTGCGCCACCAGGGAAGCCCCATGTACAAATTTTTGTGTGGACATATGTTTTCACTCTTTAGGGTATACATCTAGGAGTGGAAATGATAGGTGATACAGTAACTGTGTTTAACCTCTTGAGGAATTACCAGGCTATTTTCCAAAGTGGCTGCACCATTTTACAATCTCACCAGTAGTGCATGAGGGATCCAATTTCTCCCTATCCTCTCCTTTTAAAATACACCTTTTTTTATTACAGCCATCCTAGTGAGTGTGAAGTGGTAACTCACTGTAGTTCTGAGTTGCATTACCTGATGGCTAATGATGTTGAGCACCTTTTCATGTGCTTATATGCCATTTGTACATCTTTTTTTGGAGAAATGCTTATTCAGATCGTTGGCCCATTTTTAAATTGAGTTGTCTTTTTACTATTGAGTTGTAAGAATTCTTTATATATTCTAGATACGAGTCCCTTACCAGATATAAGATTTGCCCAAACTTTCTCCCTTTCTGTGTTATCTTTTTATTTGCAACACAAATCTTATCTTCTTCTGAATAAGCCAACTCTAACTCTACAAAGTTATCAAACAATACCTCACTGAAATTGGCATTCAAGGACTTCTGGCCAGTTTTGGTTGAATATGAGATCTGATTATCATAAACTGCTTCACAATGCCTTCACATCACAAATACTACCTTGTATGATATTCTCTACATTGCTATTACTAAAGTTAAAATATAGAAACAGATTATATATAATAGTGAATCCAAAGCTAAATCTTTCCACTATTCAGATCAACATTAAGTATTTCATTTCAGTAAAACAACATCTCTACAACATAATATGAATGTTAATTTGGATTTTCTTGGGTTTTGGTATGGTTTACGTCTATATACTTACTCATAAAGATATAAATCCATGGTAACAACGGACATAACACTGATAACCTAAACTGTATTATATACATGGTTCCTATGGCCATCAAAACATATTAGATTGCTTAAGAAAACAACCTTGCTTCAGCATATATTTTTAAAAATTCCACTGACCCTACCATTGCTAGTACTAAATTATTTGTAAATTTGTTTTGATTTTATAGTTGATTAAAAGGTATAGGGGTTCAACACAGGAGGGATAAGGATTACCTAGCTTTTTTTTTTTTTTTGCGGTACACGGGCCTCTCACTGTTGCGGCCTCTCCCGTTGCGGAGCACAGGCTCCGGACGCACAGGCCCAGCGGCCATGGCTCACAGGCCCAGCCGCTCCGCAGCATGTGGGATCCTTCCGGACCAGGGCACAAACCCGTGTCCCCTGCATCGGCAGGTGGACTCTCAACCACTGTGCCACCAGGGAAGCCCGATTACCTAGCTTTTCGTTTGAGTATATTTAAAGTATTTATGATAAAAATAATGTACCAGTATGGGGTTGGGGGGGAGTGTCCAATGCAATGTCTTTCCTTCAAATGCAATTTACATGACACTAGAGTGAAAGACACTGCTTTACTCAAAGAGAAGCTATTTTCAAGATAATTATGGGTCTCAGACGAAATTTCTTCCCAGGCTTTCTTATATTAATTAAGATAAGAGATTAGAGATGCGATACCAAGCAGTCGCCTACATCACCCAAAGTCCTTTAATTGGACAGTAATATTTGCTCATTTTTATTTTGTATCTTTACCCAGACAAAATTTGTATTCTTATTTCCTTCTAAATAGAAAAATTACTAATTTAGCTCCATAAAAAATAAAAGAGATAATGATATTTAACTATCAGCAACAAAGGCCAGGCACATCAAATCCTATTTTCCACAAATCATAACATAAATAAGGAATCTTGGCTCCGGATGAAGAGTTCATAACAAAACTAACTGATCTCAGAAACCGAAGGATTGGTCTAAGTATACTGTTCAGACCTTTTCTCCCTCTACCCTTGGCAACAACTAAATTTTACTATGTGCATGGTTCCCTATGGCCATGAAAGCATATTAGACTGCTTAAAGGAACAATCTTGGTCTAGCACATATTATATTTTTTAGAAATCCACTGACCCTACCACTGTTATTATTGAATATATTACCCCATAGTCAGCCTAAGGGTTAAAAAAAATGCACGCAACACAAACCTTTGCAATGAACCAAAGCAAAGAACACAAGAAGCCCTGAAAAGTTCTGGGAATAAGTAACAACAGCAAAGTTAATTTAGGACAACAGCAATCTCTATGGCCATCCTGAAAACAACTCTCTTTCTTGTTTTTAGCCAAATAAATCCTGGGAACTGAAGTTTGATAAACTGTATTCTTTTTATACAGTACACTCAACATCATCCAGCAAATTATGCATTAACACTAAGGAGCTGAACAAGTTTAATAAAGAAGTTGAGATGTTTAAAAAAAAAAAAATCCAAGGTCTCTAAAGCAGGAATCTAAATTCTGCCTCTGACTCGTTGGTTGAGACCTGGGCAAGCTATTCATCTTCTTGGCCCTCGGAAACTTATCTGAAATACAGAAATGAAATAGGTCTACCCTAAGATTATTTATATATCAGGCAATAGAAATAATTACAAAATTCTTCAGAAACAAAGTTCTGCATAAGTGCTTAAGAAACAAGTAAATCTATCAAACGCTTAATATACTATAAAAGGTTAAGAAATCTGCTTTTTGTTACTGAGTCCAAATTTCCTATAGAGCAGTGGTTTTCAAACTTTTTTGACTGCAACCCACAGTAAGATACATTTTCCATCATAACCCAGAGAATGAAACACACACAGAGATACACACAAATAACATATTTTCATAAAACAATAAAATACTAACATATAATAATCTCATGCACTTTGAATTTATTTTTAAATGATAAGATCCACGAAAATGTTCTCACAGCTATTAACAGGTTATGTCCCACAGATAGAAAAACACTGTAAAGTATTTTCCAGTGTCTAAAATGCATATGTTTAACACAGAATCAGTCTTAAAATATAAAGCCATAGATATAAACCTGCTATAAGTATATATTACAAACAATCAGCAATTACCATTGATAAAAGTCTTGGTGAAATTGAGATTACTTAAACCTCAAACCTCCTTGAGGTCTGCAAAGGAAAATACTACACACTAGGCAAAGAAAGACAAAGTAGTTTTTCTAATTAACCAGTCTTTGGTCCCACACCCTAATGAAGAACTCTCATATACTAGACAGAATTAGTGGTAACACCATTTCCCTAGAGTAGGTATGGCCTAAAACCAATGAAGGCCACATGAAGAAATACTGGGAGGGAAAAACCAATCCAAAGTAAACTAAGCAAGCAACAGGGGAACAGAGCTGATACAGGTCTCTTGCCTTAGTCCTGACTACCATACAGAAGGGAGTGTATTCCAAACAGAAAGATGAGCGGGGCTTTAATACTCTGCATCATGAAAGAAACAGAACAGCATTGTGTCAACCTCCAAAAAGCAATGTGATTCCACCCTAGAATACAAAGCCCAGAATACCAGTATTGCTCTTATCCTCTTGAGGGAGGTAGAAAATGCCTTGACCTTGACCCGGTTTTGGAAAGAAGGGGAAGACTGAGGGAGGCTTGAGAAAAAAGAGGGAAGAAACTGAGAAACACTGTGCTCCCCCAATTGGTCACTATTCATAAAGGTTAAAATAAAGCACATAATTTCAACCAAGAGGACTAGTCTCTCTTACCATGGGCCAATCTGCTTCTCAGCTCCCCCGAAACCTGTGGCTGACCACAGATACAGACAGGAACAAAACTCAGTTAATACTTAAAAAACGCAAACAAAATTCTACTAATGTTAGTGAATTCCAAAGACCAAAAATTAAAATTTAAAAAAGAGCAGTTTAAGTTTTGGCATAAAATGGTAGTGAAAGGAACAGAAAAACCAAGTAACTTTTTTTTTTTTTTTTTTTTTTTTTTTGCGGTATGCGGGCCTCTCACAGTTGTGGCCCCTCTCGCTGCGGAGCACAGTGCGCAGGCTCAGCGGCCATGGCTCACGGGACCAGCCGCTCCGTGGCATGTGGGATCTTCCCGGACCGGGGCACGAACCCGTGTCCCCTGCATCGGCAGGCGGACTCTCAACCACTGCGCCACCAGGGAAGCCCCCCAAGTATACTTTTTAATATCATATCTAGTATATGATATAGCATGAGAGTTAATTAAATTCTAATGATAAAGTGGTAACGGGTACTGATAAAAGACATTTGGAATACAGAACTGTGAAGCCAGAATGAATCTCAGAAACCGTAGCATTCATCCTGCGCGCGCTTTCCCTCTTCTCTTCACAGGATCTTCTGGGGTGCTCCATTCCTATAGCCCTGATTTTTATTCCGGTCACCTCCCCATTTCTCTGCAATCCTTCAGAGACAAATTTAAGCCAATGATCTTCATGCTGCTAAATTTAATGGATACTTTGCTGCCCTAATCTTACTTGACCTTTGCAAGGGACAGCTATTATTTTTGACTGTTCCACATTCATTCCCCCGTTTGGGTGACAGGATCCACATTTTGTTGGGGGATCTATCCCTCCCCCACTGGATACATTCTGAGTGCGATTATAGATTAAGGTGTTCTTTTCTATCCTGACCAACTGCTGGATACCCAACCCATGATGAACAAATCAGATACTCTTCCTCAGAACGTGAATTCTAAAAGAAGTAACTAAGGTGAAAACTGCTGTAGCAGCCCATTCACTCCAGTACTGCAATTAGCAGCCTCCCCTTGGGGCTGCTCAGATTCCTGTCCTTTTCAAAGCCAGGGCCTTCAGCATTTCCTTTGATCCTGTCAGCTGCCCACATCCTTGTCATAAATTCCTCTTCTCCTCAAGTAAATTGGTCATTTGCAACCAGAGCCATAACTGATATTTTCCCTTAGAAGTACTGCCTCCTTCCTCAAACACTTTACTTACTCTCTTTTGCTTCTAAGATACTTCTTATTTTAATCCTACCTCATTGGTCATTCCTCCAGTTTCCTTCGATAACTCCTATATTCCTCCTCCACTCATCCTCTAAATATTAATGTTCTTCAGGATAGTTTGCAGGCCAGGCCCTCTTCTCTTGCTAGACTCTCTTCCTAGTGTGAACTCATGGCTTTAAATGATACGGTCTCCAAAATTTTTATCTATAGCCCAGGTATCTCCTCTGAGCTGCAAACTTGTACATAGGAAGGATTGCTTACTTGACATCTCTACCTCATGTTTTGATATCTCAAATTTAACATGTTCAAAATGAATTCTCTCCCAAGCCTATTTCCCATCCTCCCCTGCCAGCCCCTCTGACCACAACCCTCCATTCAAGGGAGGATCACCATTCACCCCATTTAGAAGTCACTTTTATTACTTTATTTCCTTTGTTCCCAGTATCCAGTCCAGCTGCAAGTCTGGACTTGATTCTGTCTCCAAAAGAGATCGCAAATCCACCTACTTCTATCTCTACTGCCACTACTCTACTCCAGGCCACCATCAACCTTGCCTTAAAGTACTGTTACTGTCTCCTAACTGGTCTCCCCCCTGCTTCTATACTTTGCCTCCCTCCATTCTCTTCACATCACTTAATATCATCTTAAAATGTGAATTTTCACATTTTTTTTTCACGTGGCTTCCCAATGCATCTAGAAAAAATCCAAACTCCTTATCCTGGCCTATAAGGACCTATGTGATCCATTCCTGCCTCCATTCAACCTCCAGCCAGATGACTCTCCCTTAGTTCCTTGAACATATTAAGCTCTTTCCTATGTTAGGGATTTGCACACATCATTTCCTCTACTTAGGAATGCTTTCTCTTCCATTGCTCTTTTTCATTCTTCAGGGCTCTACTTAACTATCAACTCATGCAGAAACGCTCTGCCTGATAACCTTATCCAAGGAACGTTCCTCATACCCCCACTTTTATTTTCTATCTCTGCTGTCTCCATTACAGCACTTACCACAATTTCTAATTCTTTTGTTTTGATACAGTATTCACTTTTTGTCTGGCTACCCCCTAAATTGTAAGCTCCATAAACAAAGGCAAGAACTAGCCTGTCTTGTTCACTACTGTATCTCCCAGAACCCAGAACCCATCACCTAGTGCCTGGCAAAGTATTGTAGGTAATTCATAAGGAATTTAGGTCTCCAAGAGTCATTTCTGATACCGTGAAGCTCTGAGACTGTCTTTACTATGAGTTTAAAGGGCTTTTATACAAACTTCCTGTAAGCAGCTAGTAGGCACTGAACAAATATTTGTATAACGAATGAATGACTCCGTGAATCATACCCAAATTTTTGTCTCTATTACTGACCTCCCTCTGTACTCCAAACTTTCATTTCTAACTGCTTGCTAAGTAACCCCATGTGCATATCTACCTCAATTTTAACAATGTCCAAAATCCAGACTGTCACCTTCCCCACCAAACCTGTTCTTCTTCCTGTATTATCCATTTCAGTTATTGCCCAATTGTTCTCCCACTCAGCTACAAATTCTAGGTCTTGAACAATCTCTCTCATCCTCCATATTTAAATAATCCCAGTGGTTCTGATTCCTCCAAATTTACTCCTACCATAATGCCCTGTTTAGGTTTTTCATTATCTTTCAACTACACTATGAAAATAGGCTTCTAACTGGCCACCTTGCCCTTAAAATTCCCCTTTCCATTCCAACTTTTTTTTTTTTTTTTTTTTTTGCGGTACGCAGGCCTCTCACTGTTGTGGCCTCTCCCGTTGCGGAGCACAGGCTCCAGACGCACAGGCTCAGCGGCCATGGCTCACGGGCCCAGCCGCTCCGCGGCATGGGGGATCTTCCCAGACCGGGGCACGAACCCGTGTCCCCTGCATTGGCAGGCGGACTCTCAACCACTGCGCCACCAAGGAAGCCCTCCATTCCATCTTTTATGCAGCCACTCATCTTTCCAAAACACAGAAATGCTTACGTCACTTCCCTTACCCAAAGTTCAGGGCTTCAGAATTAACAGTCAAATCCCTAAGCATGGCATTTTAAATATTCAACAATATGTCCTCAAATACTGTTCCAACTGCAGCATCCACTATATTCCTCAATGAACCCTTTTCTCCAGTACACACTGGACTGGCTACTAAATGAACACTCCAACCTATTTTAGTGCTCAAGGTCCCTTTCCCTTGTGATAGTTCTCCAGTAATAAGACCCTCCAGTAATAAAACCCTCCAATCCAGCTGTGATCTTTTGAAATCCTTTCCAGTCCTTAAAATCCAACTCATACGCCATCCTCCATGAAGACTCCTTTCCCTCCAGTCAGAACAAATCTGTCCTTCCCTTGGTGTTCTCACAACACAGTTTAACCTCTCTTTAGCAATTATTTCAGCCTGCCTTGGGAGTTAGTTGCATATTTTTCTCACTGGTTAAGGTTCATTGAATTTATCATCCTTCTCCCATCCTTCTCCCTTCTCCACCGATGCTTTGCACAAACTAAGCATTCAGGAAATATTTGCTGAATGAATAGGTAACCCCCTTCATTTACAGAGGGAAATAAAAGTCCAAAGCTAGACATTAACTTGCCAAAAATTAGACCTCTACTTAGATGTAAAACTTAAAAAACTAGAACCTAAATCTTTTGACTGCGAGTTTAGTTGACCTTGTCTCACACGAAGATAACACAAAGTGGAATTTCTCACTCCCTAAAAATAACAAAATGCCCCTGGCTTTATTTTAAAATGTTTCTTTTATTCTCTTTGCAAATACGCTGTGTTGGTCCTTGTGCCAAAGTGAGGAAGAAATACAAATTCTTAAGTTCCAAGTTAATGATATTTAACTTTCAAATGGTTCCTAAATGCATTTCAGAGCCTCATGAGCAAGTGAGATAAACTTTAATAAACTAACTGAATTCTTTTCTCTGAAGAAACTTCAACCTGCGAAATGCATAAGGCTGTAGACTATCACAGCCCACACCCTCGCCTTGAAATGACACGCAAAGGAGAAACCAGTGGCCCAGACCCTCCGAGTCGGCAGCCTTCCTTCTTCTAGACCGAGAAAGTAAGCGGACGTACCAAAGAAGAGGGTAGGTCTGGGCTGAAATGTCCAGGGCAGAGTCGCCTTGACATCCTCGTTCCCCCATTACAACAGCCTAGTGAAGGGCCCCAAGGTCCACAGGCAGGCCTCGCGGAGGGTGCAGTCCAGGAGCCCCCGCCGCGGGGACTCGCTGACTCTTTCTCCAGGTTGGTCTTGTCCCCATGCCCCTGGCCCCGAAACCAAGCGAAGGAGCCGAAACATATGCCCCAAAAGCCCGCGAGAAGAGCCGAAGCCGTAGGGCTTCAGACCGGCCGCTCCAGATCCGGGTGGGGTGCCCCGGGGCGGTTTCCCTGTCCTCTCCGGGGGCAAACTCGGCCCAAGCCCCTGAGTAGCCAGCACTGGCTCCCTCCCTCTCGGGAACCACCTAGCCGAGCGGGTCGATCAGGCCCACCCCGGAGCTCACCTTTCCGTCCCGGGCAGCCGTCCGTCCGTCAGTTGGTCCCGAATTCTGTCCACACAGAGCGTCTTCCGGCTCCCGCCGGAAGCAGCTCGAGCGCGGGACAGGAAGTTTGGCCGCCCCCCACACACACACCCACTCGCTCGCCTCCGAGCCGGGCTGCGGCAGTCCCGCAGGAGGTTCCGCCCCGGGGGCCGCTGGCCTGCGCGGCCAGGAAGGCTTGTTTCGGAGAGGGAAGGCACTGCGGTCTCCTGCCTCCCACTCATTCCCTCTCGGCCTTTGTAGCTCCGTGGTCTGCGAAGCCCGAAAAACGGGGTCAGTCAATTCTAGGCGTGACGTCACTGCTTCCCTACTGCAGCGGATGGGGTAGTTATCTCCTGTCAGCTGAGATCAGTACACGTTGCAATGGATGCAAGCGAGAAAGAAAAGATCACTACTTAAAACATTTATCAAAGTTCTTAGTGAAGAGGACCTCGAAGCTTCACTGCCCGAGAAGGGAACTTGCAGAATCTAGTTCTGCATTGCATACCAGGTGGGGTAAGAATTGAGACTCCGGTGTAGAACTTTTTTTTGGAAGGTGAAGTCCCTGGAGTCTGCGTTCCGTCAGTACAGTAGGATGTAAAGAGCTCTCCGATGTCCACACCGGTGCTAGAACACTTGAGTTTCAGGCTAGATGCCGCAACTTGTTAGAGCTTTATGTGTTTGACTGACTGTGTAAAATTACTAATTTTTGAATACTTGCTGCGTGCCAAAGGATGAAGGAGGGACTGAGCTAAGACAGTGGCAGTGGGAATTAAAGGTGTGTTCTAAGAAGGGCATTTTCAAGGACAGAGACAAGGTTGAAGAAACCAGGGGAGTAGTTTAGTACACCAACGATGGTGATTTGAAAACAAAGAAGCAACACGTTTCAGAGGAAGATAATTCCTCTTTAGATAAGCCGAGTTTATCTATTTCAGGTGCCTATGGGATATTTACTTGGAGGTAAAGGTCCCTACCTATCTCAAGAGGTCAGAAATAAGATACAGATTTGGGAGTTATCAACACACAGACAAGAGATGCAGCTCTCTCTGGAAAAGTATATAAAACAAGAAAGAAGCGAAGGCCACTGAGGTCAACTGGAGTGACTGATTACTAACACAGTTCGAATCTACACAAAAGTATATTGCAGTTTGTAAACAGCTGACCATAAGCCAGCACAACACTCAGAAAATATCCTCAATTTTACTGTATTAAAGGGTTGATTACAATTAATAAAACAAATGCTCTTATTTAGAGGTACATTAATAGGTCTTGAACAGCCATGTTTATGACCATTTGTTACTTTGCTCATTCAGTTCTGTCATTTTCTGAAGCTGTATTTGTTTTTGTTTTTTTTTTTTGTGGTACGCGGGCCTCACTGTTGTGGCCTCTCCTGTTGCGGAACACAGGCTCCGGACGCGCAGGCTCAGTGGCCATGGCTCACGGGCCCAGCCGCTCCGAGGCATGTGGGATCTTCCCGGACAGGGGCACGAACCTGCGTCCCCTGCATCGACAGGTGAACTCTCAACCACTGCGCCACCAGGGAAGCCCGAAGCTGTATTTGTTGTTTAAATCTTTTTCATCATTTAAAACTTGAATTGATGTCTATATCTATTTGCCCTCGAAATCTTTGTAACTATTTGACAGTATGTGCCTGCTAACCTAAAATAAACATAGGCTTTTATCAATATATATTTGAGTTTTTAGGCTATACTGTGAACTACTTGGCAAAACACATATCTTCTGTAGTAAATCTAGTCCCTCCATCAACCTAACCAACCTCAGTTATTTAATTTATCATACTACTCCCAACACAAAGCCTCTGCTCTCCTATCCCAAAAACTGTTCCACAAGCTCTGAATTCCCCAAAACCCCTACACACACCCTGCAATTAAGTCCCTCTTCCATCTATAATATGGAAAGACCATCCCAATTTATTCTTCACCAAGCTTCAGTTCAAGAATTACGTAAAGCAAAAAAAAAAAAAAAAAGAATTATGTAAAGCATGTCCAGTTCAATATTTACTAAGTGCCTTCTCAAGTATTCTATTTTAAATACAACTTATGAAGTTAATAAAAGTTATTTAAAAAATCTTTTGTATGATCTATTAAACAGTTACATCAAATCTCCAGTGGTTTCAGAATATCTGATATAAATTTCATGTAATATTAGTTTTAGCAAAAGAAGGAAAAATAGGTCATATTGACTTCAATCTATTATTGTAAATAATCATATTGGATGAAGAATACATATATGATATTGAAGACACAGGAAAGAATTATGTTATGCAGCTAAGAAAATATCACCTATGATCACATTTAAATCAAAAGGTATCTGTACTCTTAAGGGTTTTTTTAATGTATCTTGAAATCTTTGTGCAAAACGGAAAGCAATCTGTGTATTTCCTTAATGAAGATGTTTACAGAGATAACAAAGAGGTTTCTTCTGAAATGCAAACTATCTGCTTTCCGATGTTACCTCCTGTCATCATGGACTGGAATGCAGCTGGAAAGAAAAAAAAAACTAGGTTATCTGAAAACATAAATGTCACCATCCTACATGTTTATCAGTAGGTCAGACACATACAATTAATTTGAATAATTTTTTCAATGATTTTAAGTACAAAAGGAAACTGTCATGAAAAGAAACCTCAAGTAAAACACTGGCAAAGTTATAGGACAAACTAACCCAATTAACATGTTAAAAATGTGTTTTTATCCAACTAGAAATGATTAATTGGTGTCTACATCCATGTTCACTGTTACAGAGTCTGAAGACTAGAGGCAAATAAATATGAGGATAAATGTCAGCAATAACAATTTTTAAATAACTTTAAAATATTAGAAATCTAGTCATAAAGTTTTACTAAGTGAAATATACATCTCCAAATATATTAAAATTTTTTTCTCAAAAAGGAAAAATTATCAGTTTTATTCAATCCTCTTTATTTGAAACAAAAGAGAGTGTTGAAATCTGTGTATGTTAGTAAAAAAAAAAAAACCCAATATTGAAAATTTGCTTCATGTAATCTTATGATGGCTTAGAACCATTCAATCAGAAAAAGTTACCTAGAGGCTAAATGACTTTCACAATTCTTACATTTTTTTTTCATAAGTTATTTACAAAACCAAAGAAACACTCACTTTACAATTTGAAATGAGAAAACAATGGCTCTTAAATACCACTAAGTTGAACTTCATGAAGTTTGATCAAGACTTTACAGGAAAGAAATGATTTAAAAAGAAAAAAACAACAGAGGAGTAGAATTAAAAGAAAAAAGAGAGTATCTGTGCTGAACTCATGTGTATAATAAATAAATCTGCATTCATCTTACCTCCCATGTTTTCCAATCCATTTATCATAGTCTCTTTGATCTGTAAATCAAAATAGGTATATTTTATATTCTTTAGACTTAAGTGTTTCTATTTAACAGTTTTCAGTTTTACAAAAGGCAGCAATACTATTTAGCATTTTCTGTCTAAAAAGAGATCTTCATTTTGTGTAGGTAGTCCAGAAAAGTTTCCTATCAATTCATTTTTTAAGTACAATCCTATTTTCCCATTGTCTAATCTTCAGTTTGTAATATCACATGCTATACACCTTCTTTTCAAAAAACAAAGTATATAAGCACACACACATACAACTTTGCCTATTATTTTCACATTTCAAGAACATCCTAGGTCAGGGTCTCTGGACCCCAGATCGATAATTCCTGATTTTCAGCCACAGCCAAGGGATCTATCAGAATGTCCAGGGAGGGCAGGAAAGATGTATGGTGGTGGAGACGTACTAGGAGGTGCTTATAAGCACAGCTTCCAACTCATAGTAGCATTCCATAAATATGTGTTAATGAATATTACAATTTGGAAAAAACAAAAACCTATTGATCTTGTAATATAGTCTAAGAAAAGTAAACGTTAATAAAATTTTAGATAAAGGGAATAATGAGAGGATTTCTCAATCAGAAGAGTTATCCTCACTCAGGAGGTAAAGTTAATTTATAATATTCAGTATACTTTTCTTCTGTAGAAATATTTATTACAAAACTAATATTAAATTCAAATAATACAAAAGTATATCAAGTAGCAGGAAGAATAATACTGATAAAGAACAGAAGCAAGTTCTACCTTTAGCTTTCCTTCTTTAAACCACTGACTCAGCTGGAGAATACCAGGCTCAAATTTGTCCTTAAAATTTAACACCAGAAATCTTTCTCTGTAGTGGGGAAGAAAAGGATAATGATCAGAGACTAGGGAGGGAGTGAGAAAGCCCAAATCAAATCATTCCAGAACACTAAAATTTGTTAATCTTTCAAACATTAGGACTTAATCACACAGAGTCTGGTCAGATATAGCTTTAGGTGTAGTTACAAGCGTAAGTATAATGGACTTCTATTGTATTCTCTGCCCAGCATCTATAATCCCATTTGGTAGTAACACTGTGATTTTACTTTGTGGGTGACATCCTTTCCCCACCCTCATGTAACGAAAGCCAGGCCAGTCTGAGCCATTAAGTATCAGCCTGGAGATGTGATAAAACTGCAAGAAGAGAGCTGTTCTCTTTTTTGCTTGGATTGCTAATCTGGTAAAATGTAAGAGTAAAGATAACAGTCATCCTCCTGCTGCTGCAAGAGGAGAGCCTGCGAGGGAGCCAAGACAATCCAGAAGAAAGCACAGCCCAGGGGTGAAGAAAAACTGAGTCATGGGACCTCCCTGGTGGCGCAGTAGTTAAGACTCCACCTGCCAGTGCGGGGGACACGGGTTCGAGCCCTGGTCCGGGAGGATCCCACATGCCGTGAAGCAACTAAGCCCGTGCGCCACAACTAATGAAGCCTGTGCACCTAGAGCCCGTGCTCCATAACAAGAGAAGCCACCGCAATGAGAGGCCCGTGCACCGCAACGAAGAGTAGCCCCCACTCGCCACAACTAGAGAAAGCCTGCGCGCAGCAACAAAGACCCAACACAGCCAAAAGTAAGAATTAATTAATTAAAAAAAAAAAAACTTGAGTCATGACACCACTATGCAAACCTTTTATCCAGCCAAATCTAAGCCAGTACTAATACTGAACTTCTTAGATACATGAGCCAATAAATTTCCTTCGCACTTAAGTCAATACGAGTGGAATTTCTAACACTCAAAAAAAGATTTGCGAAAGATTGATTGAACAGATGCATCTTTCAAAAAGTTTTCTGCCAGGGACCTAGTTAACCAAAACCTAAATGACCACCTTAAAATGTACATTTTCAAGTTTTATTTAATAAGAAAAATTATATATGAAGAACAACATATTTTGTATTCATCCATGATCTTTAAACCCCTTGGATCTGGTAATAAGGGGAAAGTATAGAACACACCTTGTGATGTTTCTTTCTTTCCGGATTGCTTCTACAGCAGAGGGTAGTGGAGGAGGATAAGGCACATCTTTGTTGTACTGAGAAATTTGACCACATAGGATGATGTGGCTGTTCTGATTCATCTGTTCAGAGAAAACTGATGATTATAACCTAAGATATACACCTTCCCTATGTTTACTAATTTTATGGCTGCCTCAATGAAAGCCTCCTTGACTGTAATATTTAATCTTTTTTTTTTTTTTTTCAAATGGCCACACCACTCGGTTTGTGGTATCTTAGTTCCCTGACCAGGGATTGAACCTGCGCCCTGGGCAGTGAAAGCACACGGTCCTAACAACTGGACCACCTCACCTCCAGGGAATTCCCTATAGTATTCAATACTATTATGCCAGTTATAATTGGCATTATAGTATTATAATTAGTATTATATAATTATAATGCCAAGTAATTGATTTTGTTTTGAAGACTTACCCATTATATGTATTAGAGAGCTTTAATTAGCTAGAAAATAAGTCTACTGCAAAGGAACACAGCAGTAAATAAGAGTTTGGTAATCAGCAAAAGAATTGCATTAGTTCTCATTGTCATCATTGTTGCTTACTTTTGTTATTATTGGTAGAGTATTTCTTAGAATTTAAATAATTTCACCTCAATTGAAAACAATTTTACATAGAGTAAAGGACAATGCAGTGTTAACAGCTAATGTTGATAAATTGTAACACTGTCAGTTAAAATATGTAAATACCTGCAATCTATGAAAATCCTTTCCTTACCCAAAGTCATGGCTGTAAGTTGGTTGATTTAAGTTGGTTGATGGTTAGAAGTGAGTTAAAGGTTAGAATTTCATTTGAATAATACAACTGTATTTTTTCACAAAAATAAATTACAGGTGAAAATATAACATTGCTAGCAAAGAACTGAAGTTGATGCTCACAGTGCAAATCCACAAGCAAATCCACAAATGGAAGTAGCTTCAGCAAGCTCTTCTGTATCACTTAATTACAATACTGACCATCATGTTTTTCACCATAAACCCTACAATTTTATAAAGTTTTTTTTTCTCTCTATCAGGTAAAAAGATATCACATCAAATAAACCGTAGTATTCAAATTTATAACAAACAAATCAGAAAACAACCTGACTTATCACTGTATCACTGATGTCACCTCCAACATTGTCAAAGTAAACATCCACTCCAGAGGGGCATAATTCACGGAGCTGTTCTGCCACACTCCCCTCTTTATAATTAATTGCAGCATCAAAGCCCAGTTCTGAGGTCAAAAGGAGGCACTTCTCAGGTGTTCCACAAATTCCCACAACTCTGGAACAGCCCATCAAATGGCCAATCTAGGGGGAAAATTTTTGAAAATTAAACAACTTTCAACTGTCACAATTTAAATATAAAAATGTGAAAGTATGAAAGTTAATACAAGTACATATATGAAAGTGTTCGTCACAACTGAGGTTAGATTCTAAGGCCTTTAGCTGAAAGTAATTTGAAACCAAAAGAACTGAGAACAGATATAATGGCATTCTTTAAAAAATTAAGATTGAATAAAATTAGAGTTAGTTTGAATGTTAAAATCTCGCAATTTAAAGATGATGTCATAAAAGGAATAGTCAGACCCAAAACATCTCTATCTTGCAATTCAATATTTTTCAGGCCTGTGAGCAACTAAAATCACTATTAAGATAAAATGTTTTGTTTCAACGGTTTCACACTATAAAGGCTATTATTCATAAAACAATGTACTTTATAAATTTCTATCATAATATTTACTATACTTCTAGAACCCAATAAGTGCTTTCTTATTTGAAGATGATTTTTTTAAAATATAAATTTGTTTTTTAATTCATGTAATTCCAGACAGGTACTCTGTGATTTTCTTCTTCATATTGATTACAGCAATGCTCTAGCATTTACCATGTCAGTTTTGGTTAAAAGAGAACAAAATACAGGGCTTCCCTGGTGGTGCAACGGTTGAGAGTCCGCCTGCCAATGCAGGGGACACGGGTTCATGCCCCGGCCTGGGAGGATCCCACATGCCGCGGAGCGTATGGGCCTGTGGGCCATGGCCGCTGAGCCTGCGCGTCCGGAGCTCCGCAACAGGAGAGGCCACAACAGTGAGAAGCCCGCGTACCGCATAAATAAATAAATAATAAAATTTTTAAAAAAAGAACAAAATACAAAAATCTGTAACATTTTTCATATTGTTAAGAAGAGAGTCTAAGCATGCTATAACATCACTTCTACCAAAAATGTGTAAAATAATCATAGTATAAATTTGTTCAATTTTATATCTTAAATTATATACACATATCCAGAGATTCAGTTATGACTAGTTTTTTAGAAAATCAGATTATTCTCCAAAAGTTTACCTGCCCAGCTAAGGATCCACAAGCACCAGCAGCTCCACTAACAACCATTGTCTGATTCGATTCAGCAGTTATATGACCTTTTTCCTGTATCCCAATCAAGGAAGTCAAACCAGGCATCCCTATAGCTCCAAGAAAGTATGAAAGGTGTCCATCCACAAGCTGTGGGTCTACCTAAAAAATATATACATACCTTTTAAAAATGATACTAGGAATTTCCATTTTAAGTCAACAGGGTAGAGACAACCTGTTAAGTACTGTATTGTGTCCCCACCAAATTCATATATTGAAGACCTAACTCTTAGTGTGAGTATATTTGGAGATAGGGCCTTTAAGGAGATAAGGTTAAATGAGGTCATAAAGGTGGGGCCCTAATCTGATAGGGCTTATGTCCTTAAAAGAGGAAGAGGCACCAGAGATCTCTTTCTATGCAGGTGCACAGAGGAAAGGCTGGATGCTGTGTGAGGACACAGTGAGAAGGCAGCCATCTTTAAGCCAGGAAGAGAGGCTTCACCTGAAACCAAATGTTCCAGCACCTTGACCTCAGACTTCTAGACTCCAGAACTGCGAGAAAATAAATTTCAGTCTATGGTATTTTGTAATGGCAGTTCAAGTGGACTAATAAACAACCCAACATAGTTTCAAGAACAGTAAACCATTCTTCAGTCTTGTTAAAATTCTATAATTTACTTGTACAAAGTAAAAAAAAAAAAAAGAATATTACTTCTCTTTATAGTTAAAAAAACCCTACAAAACCTTTAAAAAAGAATTGCCACATAAGAGATACCAAATATTCTTTCTTGTCAATGTCCCAAATATTTCAAAAGAGAGGAAACACTTAACAGGAAAACACTAGGCAAAACTGCAAAGTTTAAAAATCTCTGAGCAATTCCAGAGTAAACATTTATCTATATAAAAATGAGCTCAAACTCTAACAGTTCTCATTACTGATGCTTAAAATGGTCCATGGAAATGTAAGGAAGGTGTGATACAATTTCTTCTAGCTTAATTACAGAATAAAATGAGGTCTCCGTCAGCTTTTTAGCATTTTACGTTTATATGTTTACCAGGCCCAATCAATAGTTAATTATACTTCTCTCGCATTTTCTGTGCCTGTTTTCTTATCTGTAACATTAGGGAGAATTGAAAAAAAATTATATAGAAAGACTCCCTACCATAAAGGTTTTATAATAGTTTTTAAGGAATTGAATAATTTTGGTAAAAACTCAATAAACCACCAAAAGTAATCAAGATTCGCCACCTTGGTCTGCCACAAAGAAAGAAAATGGCAGTTCGTAATCAGCAGTTTTAAATGGCTATCAGTTAAGTCTGGTATGTGAATAAAGGTAATGGAGATATTAAAGTCTATAATATACAGAAAGGTCTACCGTACACTACACAGAAATGTATCCTGTAGTTAATAGTCATTTATTAGTAAAGCCAGTATAAAAACATTGTGAGATAAGTTTGCTTTTAGCAAAGATCATTTTTCTATCCCTTCTGAATTCCTCTTCCTCATTTCTAATACCTACTCCCCAAACATTTTTAAGCTCTCTCCAGTTGCTCAATTTCCCACTATAGCACAATGACAGGGAAAACTAGAAAGTGCTTAATGTTTCTCTTTCACTTCCTGCTATGAAATTTCTAGTTAAATATATTTTACTGGTACCATTAAGTTGGCAAATGATTGTGTAATGTCTCCCGCATCTCATTTTATCTTAACAGCCATCTTTAACTGATTATAATAATTGGTAATCATAAAAATACTAAAATTTTATAAAGCTTTTTACAAAGCCTTAATCACATTTATCATAGCTAAATTTAATTTAATTTTCACATTCACTTGTGAGGTAACTATTGTTTTCATTTTGCACATGAGGAAACTGAGGTTCAGAGATATAAGGTAACTTCCTTGATGACAAATATTAGGCTGAATCACATGAGGCTGCCAGTTTTTGTAGGTCAAAACAGACAAATATTGGTAATTCCACATGGTTCAGCCTAACAGTAGAAACCGAACTCAAGATTTCTGACACAAGATGGAATTTCAAGCACAAACCAAATGAATTTCATAAGTCAAGTGGAAATTTCTCAGGAAACTTTAAAACATACAACTATAAGGGGCCTTCTAGTTCTTAGTATAAAACATTTATGTAAAATTTGAGAAATTAAATATGGAAAACAACATCACTCATTGGCAATCTAAGAACTGTCATACATAGTTACAACCAACAGTGGAAGAGGAATGAAAGGCTTTCCATATTCTGACAGCTATCTAAAAAGAAAACATGTGCTTTTATTTTTTCCCTGATAACAAAAAGAACTGAGCACCAAATGCATAAAGAAGGAATTACAGGGGAAGAAAAAAATCAGATACTTTATATTATACATCACCTTTTCAAGGATATTTCCATCTAGAATAACCTTGGTTTGCCAGGGCCAATAGAAAGAAGTCACAAAATCGCCTTTAGTAAAATTTGTGTGTTTGCTTTCTTCTATAATCCCAATACCTCCACCATCAACCACCTGAGACAGCTGCCAAGGTGATATATAGTCACTGCCAGTGTCTTCATTCATTTTACAACGCTAAGAAAAGAAAACATAGATTAGGATAATTCTCTCTGATAATACTGAAAGAGTTTACTAATTTACCCAGTGACTAAATGAAAGTATGTAACAAGTAATATTAAGTACAGTGTTAGCCAAACAAAACTTACCTTAATTTCTCTCTTCCTTTCAGTTATTTTTTATCCTGAAAAAAAAGTATCCCCTCTATAACAAGAGTGAAATTTAAAAGGAATTTAAGTATGTTCTAAAATAGATTTGTGGTGATAGTTCCGCAACTTTGTGAATAGACTAAAAACCACTGAATTGTACACTTTAAATGTGTAAACTGTATGATATGTGGATTATAGTTCAATAAAGTTGTTAAAATTCTTAATTACTTAAAGAAATTTATGTAATATTACATACATTATGCTAGCAAAAATAATACAAGATACTGTGTCAATGGTTTCAATGGATTGTTGCAAATTAGGTACACTTACTGTTGCTGATAATATTATAAAACTGTCCATTTTTTTAATAGAAAACAAACTAGTAACATATAGACCATAATACTGCTCATTTCTTCAGCCAAGCAATACTGCTTCCTCAATGGAAATAACCCAAAAGAGAAATGAAACAATTTTTATACAGTTATTCATCACAACTTCAGACCAAGCACTACAACATTCCCCCTAACCTCAGCTGGATGTTCTCTTTATTCCTCAAAGACATAATGTCACAATAGCACCACACCTTTCCATAGGACTAGGGCTAAAGACTTCTCCCAGAGGTAATCAAGGCTTTCTTCCTCTCTGTGGCTCACTCTTGCCTCTCTCATGAAGGCCAAGATGTACAAGCCTACAGTGTGGTCCAGGAGATGGAATAGATGGAAGGCTGCTTGATCAAGGGGCCCCCCATGGTCTGGTTCAGTTCACCAAGGGAAAAGACCACATAGGGAATTGAGGCAGAAGCTTCTATGGGAATACACTACACTTCTGCTTGTGTGCCCCTCCCATATATTCTTGAAAAGCAAGTGCAGCAGCCATTGGATACTGGCCACACCAAGAACCTGATTCTTAAGGCTAACAGAAAAAGTGGGAACGAGTAATTCCCCATAGGTAAGCGAGTGATGTCAACAGAATAAAATGTTATACAACCACCAAAATAATAATAATATCTGGACTAGTTTTTCTTATGAAGGTATGAATATAAAATCACAAATATGAAATCAAAATAGTACATACATATTAAACATAACCATGTAAAATACAGTACACACATAGTGATTAAAATTACTTGTGAATTTGGAATGATATAAAATTTCAATAAGTTAATGTTCATCAGATTTCTTTTTTCCTCTTTAAAGATGCTTAGTCCTTTTTTTTTTTTTAACAGTGTCAAGTGAAAGCAACCAAAGTAATTTTCTTCCTTCTTTCCTTTAATACTTAATAAGCACTTACGCTTGTCACTGGAGATACAGTGATAAATAAGATCTTTGTCATAATAACTTTTTATTAGGGAAAATAAATATCTAATAACAACACAAATAATTATTAATTACAACTGGGATATAGGCTGAAGGTCAACGTACTGTTTTGAGAAAGTGTAACAGAAAGGACTAGTCTGAGGGTTCAGAGTAATTTTTTTTTTTATAAATTTATTCATTTATGTATTTTCGGCTGCGTTGGGTCTTCGTTGCTGCACGTGGGCTTTCTCTAGTTGTGGCGATTGGGGGCTACTCTTTGTTTCGGTGCGCAGGCTTCTCATTGCGGTGGCTTCTCTTGTTGCAGAGCACGGGCTCTAGGCGCGCAGGCTCAGTAGTTGTGGCTCGCGGGCTCTAGAGGACAGGCTCAGTAGTTGTGGTCCACGGGATTAGTTGCTCCGCAGCATGTGGGATCTTCCCGGACCAGGGCTCAAGCCCATATCCCCTGCACTGGCAGGCGAATTCTTAACCACTGCACCACCAGGGAAGTCCCTCAAATATTTATTAATCATGAGGCTTACACAATGAAATTCAGATGCAACATGAAAAAATATGAAAATAAAATTATTTTCACTAAGTCACAAAATCCTGATTCTTACCATATAAGGATCCACAGAAAGGTAAAGAGTTCTGACTTGTACTTGTCCTTCATTGATATTATCTGGCAAGTTTACTTCTTCTACTCGGAAATTTTCTGCCACTGGATTACCATTTTTTCCTAGAATATTAGGCAAAAATATAAAATCAAAAAGTCACTTTCCCATAGAATTATTTATTATTTTTAAAAGGTCACTCTAAGATTTAGAGCACTCCTGGAATACACACATGAATAAATCCATATTGTTTTGTAATTTTTCTGTAACTCAGCATAAATTCTTCAAATAGTTTCACTTGCTCTTGGTTTTCTCCAAGAATTTCCTTTGGCATATTGCTGTCAATGTAAAAATTTCTTTTTTAAGGTGATTACAGGTAAATCACCTCATCTGTTATAAAATTATAGAAGGATTTCAAAAAGTAAAAAAGCACAGCCAGCTTTTTTTTTAACTATGAAAATTAAAATTTACAAGGTAGCAGAAATACCACATTAGCCAAAGTAAAGAAGTAAACTATCCTTCCTCATTTTTAGATGAAAAGAGAAACTTAAATGAATATAATTAAAACTTCATATTCATTGAATCATCAAATTTATAAGGTGAAAATAGAATGTAGACATTTTAATCTAATTGCTCACTTTACTAAAACTGAGAAAAGGTAAGTGTCTTTCCCAGGCCACATGCTAGGTAAGCACCAAAATCAAGGCAGCATGGGCCCAAACCTCTCAGGTTACTTCCATGCCTACGCTTCTATGAGTCAGGTTAGATGTCAGGTTAGATGACCTAGGATGACAGAGGTCAGTGCTTTTCACATAAAACAGAAAAGCACATCTTAAGAATCAATGATACACATTACAAAGAAAAACAAGCCACATATATTTATAATATAACCTTCTAAAAATTATAATATTTTAAAATACCTTATTTCCCCAACAAGTGGCCTTGATAACTTATCATTTAAAAAACTGAATATTGGGACTTCCCTGGTGGTGCAGTGGTCAAGAATCCGCCTGCCAATGCAGGAAACACAGATTAGAGCCCTGGTCCGGGAAGATCCCACGGAGCAACTAAGCCCATGCACCACAACTACTGAAGCCCGCACACCTAGAGCCCGTGCTCCGCAACAAGAGAAGCCACAGCAATGAGAAGCCCGCACACCGCAAGAAAGAGTAGCCCCCCCTCAACTCAACTAGAGAAAGCTTGCGCACAGCAACGAAGACCCAACGCAGTCATGAATGAATGAATGAATAAATAAATAAATAAAAATTTAAAATGAATATTATATTATTTAAAGAGTTTCTTCTAATGTCTCTACTAGTGTTAATATCTTCCTACCTCATTTACCACATTTACATCATATTATTACTTTTTGTTCCTCCATTTGCATTAATAATTATTAAAGACCACAGTTGTTCGTTCATCACAGACAAATACATACCAGGTCGGGAATTCAATACCACTCTTTGTACAATCATCACCTTGTTTGCACAGTGGTCTCACAAGACTTCTGTATAAAATAACTCCTATAAACAGAAAAGTTTTAAATCACAAGTAAGTTATGAAATATTCAACAATTTAAAAGTTAAAAAAAAATGTACATTTGTGTTTCTGAACAAGGAAAGGAAAAATCATATTTAGGATCCAAAAAAGATGTAGTCTCCTGTTAGAGTTTGCCTCCTAAAGCAAATATATGAAGAAAGACTAAATCTTATTAGAATATTTGACTAATAAGAACAAATTCACTGAAGATTGAGTGGAACAAAATGTTTTTGGCCTCATAATTCAGGCACATTCATCTTCAAGCCATCATGATTAAGGCTCCTACTGTAGCTTGATTAAAAGAAAACAATATGATATATGCCTCCAGAGTTAGCCCGTTAGTCTAGTAGCAAATAAAACACTAGCCGTTTAATTGAGATGTAACCAAATTTTCAAAAATTCTTTTATTCATTTATCAAAATGGAAATTTCTTAATAGTTCTGCTGATTATAAAAGTAATACATCAAAAGCATTTTAAAATCCTCACCTTCTAGGAAATTATGTAATATAGAATGGCCAAGTGAGTAAAAAAGGATCAGTTTATTCTGGGTTTACAATCTGAGCTAATGAAAGAAGCAAAATGAAGTTCCAATGCTAGCAGTATCTGACTTGGGCATGCTTACTTTATCCATCACTAAAAATGAGAACAGACCATTAGTGTTATTCTGTACCAAGGACTGTTGTGCTATGAAACATATATACATATATATATATATGCACATATATATTTATGTAGTATTTAATAATATTTAATATATATTTCATTTAATCTAACAATCCTATTAAATATTTTATTATTATCCCCAATTTATAGATGAGGAAATGTGCCTTAAAGTGTTTAAGCACTTTCCTAAGGTGGTGGAGTTGAGATCCAAACCCAAGCTGTCTGACATTCCAATCACTTAACTACTACATAAAAATTTCCATCCTATATGTCTAAGTTGTTTGATTTTTAAGTTACTAAGCAAATATTATCCTTTTTAAAATTATTTACTAGTTGTCTTCTCTCATTAGATATTTTATTTCATCCTCTTTAGCACCTAATAATGTTGAGAAGCCCAAGAATAACAATTATATCAATGACTTTTTTTACAATTGCAACATATTTTTTATTAAATTATAGTTGATTTACATTATTATATTAGTTTCAGGTGTAGAGCATAGTGATGCAACATTTTTACAGCTTATACTCCACTAAAAGTTATTACAAGATAGTGGCTATAATTCCCCATGCTATACAATATATCCTTGTTGCTTATCAACAGTTGCAATATATTTAGCTCTTAGCATCATTTCTAAGTTTATACAGCAGCACACTTAGACATTTGACAACCATGTGTAGATCCATTTGATATTTAATAATGCTTACCTTGTATCACTGGGTAATTTCATTTACCCATGACTCTACTCCTAATCTAGTTTCTAAATTTGCAGGACTCTTGAATTTCTTCATATTTCTCTAATCCCATATAGTACCTGAGTTTCTTATATAGACCTGAGATTTATGTATACTTCTCAGAAAAATGTTAAATAATCATCACGGGGTATTTTTCAAATCTTGCGTAACATAGTATTTATATGGAGATAACTTATGGAGGACTTTCACACAGATTTATTTATTTCTTAAAACAAAGTATATAGGTAATATCCTTATCTTACAACGGAAACTGAGGTACAGTTTGTACCCAAGATCACATAGCAGTTAAGCAGAGGAGTTAGGACTGAAACATAAATCTCCTCATCCCTCATCTCACTTGTCCTCACTCTTTCCACTATTGCCCGCCAATCACCTCCAAACACGGTTTTCACGTATATAGCCACATAATAATGTTCAACTCTTCTGTAGGTACCCTTTACAAGAGGAGAGGAATTCTGCTCCTAATTAAGAACTACATGTCTGATGTTAGTGGCATTCCATAAAATAGAATGAAGAACATGGATATTCATCTTATTTGCTTCCTTACTTTTTATAATGTATATATTTATAATCTCACTGGTTGTGACCTTCATGGGGGGTTGCTCTCAATATACACTCTCTCCTTTCGGACACAATGTTGCCAGCTAAGGACTGCATTCCCCAGCTTCCCATTAAAACAAAATCCCAGACATCATCCTATTCAAAAATCCCTCAGTTATGCATCTCTAACAACAGGTTGTTTTAAACATAAACACTATGCCATTAACATAACAGAATTAATAGTCCAGGTAATTCCTTGACATTATCTAATACCTAGTGCATATTCAAATTCCGTCTTTTTACAGTTGGTTCGTTAGAATCAAGTCCATATACTGTATTTTTGAGTCTCCCCTTTTTTATTTCATGTCACTGATTGTTGAAAAAACATGTTTCTTCATTCCTTTGTCTGTTGAATGACCTTGGGTTGCATCCTCATAGTGTCTTTTTGTTTTTTGGCTGAGCAGCATGCAGGATCTTAGTTCCCTGACCAGGGATGGAATCCGTGGCCCCGGCAGTGGAAGCGCGGAGTCTTAACCACTGGACCGCCAGGGAAGTCCCTATTTTTATTTTTTTTCTCATAATGTCATTTACTTCATTCTTCTATCTCCCCGCTTATCCTTGACAGGTAGTTAGATCTAGAGGTTTGATTAGATGCAGGTTCAGACTTTTTAGGCAAGAATCTTTAAAGGTGGTGCTGTGTGCATCCTATTTCATCACAGCGAGAAGTCCATAATGTCTTGCAGGGCTAAGTGTATTTTTTTAAAGAAAATCTCCTATTGAATCACCATGTGTGTAAATTACATAGGGTTAAAAGGCAAAGTTTTCCAAATTGATACTGGATCCAAAGATAACTGACCTTAAGTGGTGATTAACAGCACCAAGATGGCTAAATTTTCAAAGGAGTCTTTCCAAATGAAGTTTCATATTTGCCACTCTTTTCCCTAATTACTTTCAATGTATGTTTTATTACTTGAAATTATGCACACTGTAGATTTGTCCAAATACTGCTTATCAGCATGAAAAGCACACTATTAAAGTTTTCTCCCTCTGTATTAAATTAGAAAGTTTTCAAGTATCAAACACTACAATTAACTAATGTAGGATAATCGTGCAATATCCCTCCATAGCACAACAACACATTTAAAACATGAAGAAATTTAGTCACAAAATTAAAATATACAATATGATACACCAGCTCTAGATCTGAAAGGAGGTGTGGTGGTGGTGGTGTTATTCATCCCAAATGGGAGGGAAAAAAAACTCAAGTCCTTATTGACTGACATCAAGCAGACCATATTTGCCCATAGGTTCCTAACTGGTGGTAAACAATATTCCAAAATAATACCAGATCAATGATCAACTGAAAAATTCTAGTGCCAGTCAAAAAGAGTGTGTTATCTTAATGTCTACCTTGCAGCCTATTATAAGGGGTAGGGCACCCAACTAGGAAAAGCAGAGTACATATCCTGCTTCTAATCACGCAGGATCTTGGGAAAGTTCCTTCTCTCAGCTTGGTTACTGAATGTACCTAAGTGCCAGGAACTGGGCTAAAGACTTAATAGCCATTGTCTCCTTTAACCCCTCCATCCAACAACACTCTGAGGATGGTACTGTCACTGTTCCCATTTTATAGAGGAGGAAAACGAGGCACAGAGAGGTTGAATAACTTGCCCATGGTCGCACAACTGGTAATGACTGCACTAGAACCCACAGGCAAACACAACACACACCACTGCCATAACATGAGATTCCTAACACCTTTAAAAAAACAAAACAAAAAAACTTCTCTACCCTGATCTTGCTCAATTATTCTGCCACAAATGACTGTTGCCCACGGCCTTATTACAAAACGTGTAAATCTCTGGGATTTCCTCCACTTTTTCTGGACGGTCGCTCTCCTTTCCTTTGAGACTTCTGTTTTTTTCCTTCCTTTCCCCTAGTATGTGGGGATTCCTGCATGGCTCTTCCATTTCTCAGTGGCTTCACCTTGTCTGGCTCCTACTACCAACCACTCATACGTAAATTACTAAAAATCTGCGTCTACAACCCAGAATTTCAGACTGACTTCCCAGAATGTAAACACCAAGACAGGGAATCGTGCCTGTTTAGTTCAGTGATTTATGTTCACCCCCTATGCCTTGCACATGGTAGGTGCCCATTAAATATGTGTTAAATGAACATCCCAAGGACACCTTAAACACAATTATGTCCAAACTTGAGGTTGCTTACTACCAACAATTCTAAAAAAAAAAAAAAAAAGCCCTGCTTCTGCTTCTTCTCCAGCATTCCCTATCCCAGTGACGTAGGCAATAATGCTAGCGTCGCCAGCAGCTCCGGGAGGAAGCCGGGAGGTCACCCTGGTTCCTTGATCCTCCCTCACCTGAAGGGCCCGACCCAGCCTCGGGCTCCCCCGCCCTAACAGACCCGGCCGGCGGAGCCCCGCGCTTCACTCACCGCCAAGGAGCTCGGGAGGAAATCTCGCGCGGTTTGCAGAGCTGGCGAGGGGTTCGCCGCGCGACCTCGGCCCTCCGACCTCAGTACGCAGGCGCACGACTAGACCTCGGCTCCTCACCCCCTCCCCTCCCAGGGGCGGGCTTTTGAAGTTTAGGCTACAGACCTGCCTGGGTCACAGCGTTTCCGTGGAAGGTTGGGAAGGTGCGGAGATTTATAGACTAGTCATATGTATGGGCAAAGTGTATTAATAAGTTAACCGGGATTGGTGGCCTATGGCAGCCCCTACTACCTGGACCCAAAGAACAAATCGTTCAACCTTGACCAGTGAGTTCACTTCTAGCAGTACTTTTTTTTTTTTTTTTTTTTTTTTGCGGTACGCAGGCCTCTCACTGTTGTGGCCTCTCCCATTGCGGAGCACAGGGTCCGGACGCGCAGGCTCAGCGGCCATGGCTCACAGGCCCAGCCCCTCCGCGGCATGTGGGATCCTCCCGGATCGGGGCACGAACCAGTGTCCCCTGCATCGGCAGGCGGACTCTCAACCACTGCGCCACCAGGGAAGCCCTTTAGCAGTACTTTGAAGGAATTTTGTTTTATGGATTTCTCCCTGAACCTCAGGTTGGAAAATTATAGTTAGTTAGGGGCCCGACAAGCCTACCCTTCGTTTTATAGCCGAGGAAACTGAGGCTTGAAGAACTGCTGTGATTGGACCATCTACCTTTCAGCTGGTTAGGGGAAGTGCTGGGGTTACATAGTCTCTCCGGACTGCTGGCCCAGGACTCCTTCCCTTACAACAGGGCTGTCTTTTCTTTTGCAAAGAATCCCAACTTCCTCAAAGATGGATTACCCAGTGTGACCTGGCATCTCAATTTCATAATTGTTAATTGCCTCCTTCTGTGTTGAACTAGGTTGAGCAAGGTTAATTCCTAGGCTAGCTGGGATTCCCCAGGGACTTCAAACCCTAAGGGAGACCATTCTGAATTAGGCAGGTGAAATAATTGCTATTTATATTATATTCATGTCAGAGCTAATAGCTCAGCATAAATCATAGTATTCAGTAGCTGAAAGGCGACTGGGATTGTGAGCAAGTGGGTAAGAATCGTTAAACAGCCTGGAGCTCCTGGTAGCTTCACCTCTGAAATTTTTACTTCTTCGGAAAAGCTTCAGGAAAGGACTAGAAGGATTATACTACTGTGCAAACTTCTTCATGCAGGAGGAGAAACTTACTTCTTTTATCTATCTTGTACAGGTAGACCTTCGATAACGTTTTGTTGTAATAAATTGAACCAACTAATGGAAAAGAAAATACTCTAACAGACTAAAAATAATAGCATAAAATATAGTCTAGAACTTGATTTTAAAAGACTCTCTCAAAGTAGAAAAGAA
This sequence comes from Lagenorhynchus albirostris, assembly GCF_949774975.1. NCBI lineage: Eukaryota > Metazoa > Chordata > Mammalia > Artiodactyla > Delphinidae > Lagenorhynchus > Lagenorhynchus albirostris. The sequence continues at coordinate 28,640,814 of NC_083095.1, forward strand.
ACCCTGCAATATTAAATTAGTTTTGACTCTCTCGATAGAGGGTCTGTGAACTCCTTGTAACAAGTGTGATTTTTCTCCCCAGAATGAGTTCCTATTTCCAAAAATTCAAGAAATGAGTGTATTAATTGTGTCCTCATGAGAGGAGAGAAATTTTTCCAGAACTACCTAGTTAAACCTCTCCCCAAATCCTAAACCTCAGAAACTGTGTTAGATAATAATTGTTCGTTGTTTTAAGCTGCTAAGTTTGGGGGTATTTGGTTATGCAGCAGTAGATAACCTAATATGTCCACTAAGGGAGTTCCCTGGTGGCCTAGTGGTTGGGATTCCAGGCTTTTACTGCTGTGCCCCGGGTTCGATCCCTGGTTGGGGAACTGAGATCAAGCTGCATGGTGTGGCCAAAAAAAAAAAAGGAGAGAAATGGTAGACTCCAGGGCTGGGTCAGGGTAAGCCGGAACCAGATGAGCCTGAACATCTTTTTTTTGGCTGCACTGCATGGCATGTGGAATCTTAGTTCCCCAACCAGGGAGCAAACCCATGCCCCCTGCAGTGGAAGCACAGAGTCTTAACCACTGAATGGCGAGGGAAGTCCAGTGAACATCTTTTTGCCACCAAAAATGATGAAGTATGTCACAGGGACACAGAAGCCAGCTTGAAGGGGATCCTACTGGCCAAATCTGGGACAACTTGAGCACCAAAATAATTAATTACAATAATGCTTTACAAACATCATAAACATAGAAATTTATGAATCTAAACCAATAATAAGCAAACAGAGAGAATGGAGTGTTCTTCTTTACAGTAGGATGCTGAGAGCTAGCTGATAAATGTAGAGGAAGTACTAGAGTATCATAAATACTAAATGTAAAATATTAGAGTATTGTACAGCTTTCATAGTAAAGATTGGATCAGACGAGAATTATCAGTGGATGCTAAATCTAGGGGGACTAAGATTCTGCACCCAATTTGGATTCTGCACCCAATTCCAGTTAGGGGAGTTTCCCACACACCACCAAGCAATGCTCAGACACCAGCTTGGGTGACTTACAATTCAACTCAATTCTGATACTATCTACCTGGAGATAATATCAGATCCCACAGGTTACGTGGTCAGTCCCATAAGATTGCCCCCCACACACACACACACATTCAGATGCCAATCGAAAGTCCACCTGTGCTTCTGAGAAACAGGCTATAGATTGGAAGTCCCAATGATCCTCTGCTCGGATTCAATCAGTTTTCTAGAGCAGCTCACAGAATTCAGAGAAACATTTTACTTAATAGATTACCAGTTATTATAAAAGGCTATAACTCAGGAACAGTCAGATAAGAGTGATGCATAGGGCAAGTATGGGGAAAGGGTGCAGAACTTCCATGCCCTCTCCAAGCTGGACAGTCTCCCTGCTTCCCCACGTGTTCACTAACCTGGAAGCTCTCCAAACCCTGTCCTTCTGGATTTTTATGGAGGCTTCATTATGTAGGCACAATTGATTAAGTCATTGCCTATTGCGACTGAACTCAGTCTCCTGCCCCTCTCCCCTCTCTGGAGATGGGAGGGTAGGAAAACTGAAAGTTCCAACCCTCTAATCACTTGGTTGGTTACCCTGGCAACCAGCTCCCATCTTTAGGTTACCAGTGGGCTTTCCAAAAGTCACCTCATGAACATAACAAAAGATACCTTGATTCCCTCAACACTTTTGAAGTTCCAAGGGTTCTAGGAGCTTAGTGCCAGAAATGGGTAAAGACCAAATAGGTATTTGTTATTATAAATCACAATACAACAGGGATATTGTGTTGAGGAGCAGGATACTTGCACTGAAATAAAGTGCAAGTGAGGAAAAAAAGTGGTGATGATCTCAGGTGGCCTCAGCCTGCAGTGGCTTGAAGCGGGATTTAGGTTCCCAGCCAGAGACTGAGGTCGGGCCGTGGCAGTGAGACTGCTGAATCCTAGCCACTAGACCACAAGGGACCAGTGCCAGTGACAAGGCTCTGGCCCATGAGCTGTGTAGAAATGAATTTACACATAGAGATGGAAAGTAATGGAACAAGTAAAATATTTATTAGGAGGAAAAAGGGTACGTGTGGATAGACACATGGGCGGACTTAGAGAGAGAGTCGTGCCCTCGTGGTCGTTTGAATCACTATTATGGGGCATTTCTTCTGGGTTTCCTTTAGCCAGTCATCTTGTTCTGAGTCCATATTTGGTATATCTCAGGGTCCTCCTATGTGTGCGTGTGCATCTCTTAGCCAAGATGGATTCTAGTAAAGAGGCCTATGGGTAGGCCTCTATATCACCTACTATGCGGTGGCGCCCCCTCCCTTTCTGACCTCCAAGGAGCCTTTCTGCGTCTGTGTGTGTGTGTGTGTGTGTGTGTGTGTGTGTGTGTGTGTGTGTGTGTAGGTGTAGTCAGGAAGGTCTCCTTGACTCCAAGAATGAGAAATATGTGGTCTTTTATCTCTTATCTGGGCAGGGCTCAGCTCCTCTCTAGCTCCTGCTACTTTTGAGTACCTGTCCACAGGGGAGAAACACCAGCTGTTCAGATTGGGACCCATCTATCTCCTGCCTCAGTGATTATACAGTAGAAAAATCTGAAAGATCTTAATATTCCCTTAGTGAGCTTTGTGGATTAATGTCATTTATCAAATTTAAGACGTTTTCAGCCATTATTTCTTCAAAAATTTTTTCTGCCCCTTTCTCTCTCCCTTCTCCTTCTGGAATCACCGTTACATGTATGTTAGTATCTTAATGTTATCCTACAGTTCTCTGAAGTTCTGTTCATTTTTCTTCAGTCTTTTTTTCTCTCTGTTTTCAGATTGAGTTATTTCTATTGATCTATCTTCCAGTTCATTTCTGCCACCTCAAACCTGCTGTTGAGCCCCTCTAGTGAATTTTTCAGTTATTGTACTCTTCCGTTTCAGAATTCTCATTTGGTTCTGTTTTTAAAATTTTCTGTATCCTTATGGAGAACCTGTATTTGTTGATGCATTGTTGTCATGCTCTTTAAATAAGCTTTTCTGTAGTTCTTTGCACATGTTTATAAAAGCTGATTTAAAGTCTTTGCTAACTTCAACCTCTGGGAACACTGAGAGGCCATTTCTAGTAACTGCTTTTTTCCCTTAAGTATGGGTTACACTTTCCTGTTTCTTTGCAGATCCCATAATTTTCTGTTGAAAATTTGACATGTTAGAGAATATATTGTAACAAACATGGATTCTGAAATTTTCCACCCTGGAGCTGTTGTTTCTGCCATTTTTATTTCTTTGTTTCATCCCTTCTCTTTTTCTTCTTTCTTTCTGTCCTGTTTTTCCTTTTTTTCCTGCCTCCTTTCCTTCCTTCTTGCTCACTGGCTTTCTTCCTGCCTGAGCTAAATTTGGTCTCCACTCTGCGTGTATGCAGCCTCAATTAGGACTATGCTTTGCTCCAACCGCAGCTGCAGCCTCAGGCTAGTGGGGCCAAGCTGTTGACCTTCTCCTGCTCACCTGCACTGGAGATGTCACTTCCACTGGCAGTACCTCTGAGTGTGGACCAGATAAAGCTCCAGATAAAACGTCTCCCTGGGCTTCCCTGGTGGCGCAGTGGTTAAGAATCCGCCTGCCAATGCAGGGGACAAGGGTTTGAGCTCTGGTCCGGGAAGATCCCACATGCCGCGGAGCAACTAAGCCCGTGCGCCACAGCTACTGAGCCTGCACTCTAGAGCCCACGAGCCACAACTACTGAAGCCCACGCGCCTAGAGCCCATGCTCCGCAACAAAAGAAGCCACCGCAATGAGAAGCCCGCGCACCGCCATGAAGAGTAGCCCCCGCTCGCCGCAACTAGAGAAAGCCCGAGCGCAGCATCGAAGACCCAACGTAGCCAAAAATAAATAAATAAAATAAATTTTAAAACAAACAAAAAAAACCATCTCCCTTTGGCCACAGCAGAAAAGCTGCTCATGGCCTGCCCCATCCTGGCAGAACTTCCATGTATTGAGCTGGGGGTGGGGGTGGGGGGGAATAGGAGTAGCTCCAGGCCAAAACATCTCAAATTCCCTTTGTTTTTACCAGAAATTCAGCAGTTCATGTCAAGCATAACTGCTTCTCAGGTTGTTATGTGCCTTTGGTCAATTTCCAGTGTGTAAAATGGTTGTTTATTGTCCCTCTTTATAGTTTGGTTTTGGGGGGAGTGGATTTGCCAGTCTCCTTACTTGGCCATTACTGGAAGTCTATTTATTTTTTAGTTCCAAATAATTTTAGAGAAGGACTTGAGATTTTTGTGTGCATCAAAAGAGGCATGGGGAAAACAAAAAACAAAAAACCTTTTGAGGAACTCTGATCTAACTCAGCTCCCTCATTGAAGAAGAAAAACTATATGATTTTCCCAAGATCAAATAACTTGGTTAGTATTTAAAATAGTAGTAAATTAAGCTACCATTTATTTAAATAATAGTGTATAAAGTTACCTTTCCTAGAACATTTTTTCAAAATTCTTTAAAATACTGCCATCAGTTGATCACCTCTGTCCTTTCCATGTACTGTTTCTACGCCTATATGACCAGGACTTTTATAATAATGAATAATGGATCAAAATTATACCTGGTTCCCATTCCTGTTCCCAACCAAGCACTCGTTTCTAAGCCATCATTTTTAACGAAAATAATATCAAATCTGAAATCTCAGAAACATAATGTTGAACAGAAAAAACAAGTTACAGAAGGAAACAACAGTATGATTCCATTTATATAAAGTTTAAAAACATGCAAAACAATACTGTATGTTGTTTATGGATACAACTTCTGTTGTAAAAGCATAAAAACATGCAAGGGAATGATAAACTGCCAATCCACATTGAGAATGGTTACTTCTGAAGGGAGAGAAATAAGATCCAGGAAGTGGGAAAATACAACTGTATTTCTCAAACTGAGTGGTATCTGGATGTTTCTTTCTTTTTTTTTTTTTTTTCTTTTTGGCTGCCCCTCGCAGCTTGCCAGATCTCAGCTCCCAGACCCAGGCCCTCAGCAGTGAGAGCTCGGAGTCCTAACCACTGGACCACCAGGAAATTCCCTGGACGTTTCTTATGTTATCCTATAAACTTTTTGTATTCATAAACTATTTCATGATAACAAAAAAGTTAAATGCCAGATATATTATCTTAGGAGGACATGAGAGCTACATTCCCCCCAAAAAAGATCAGGTCAGCTTTTGGAACACACAAGCATCTATATAGAACTGAGATTTTTATTCCACTCAATGGTTTTATCCGTGTAGCCCAGAGATTTTAGCTTCCTATGGTTAATCTTTAAAAACCCTTTATTTTTCTGAAATCTTTTCAGAGGAACACTAAGCCTTCACACAGTGAAGCCTTATGTTGGAGGACAAGTTGCAGGCTTTATTAGTGTCGGGAAAAATTGTGAAAGGCTTGGAACTTGGTGGGAAAGATTACTACGTGCTCAGTCTAGCAGAATATCTCCACCTTTCATTGTCTTTGAGCTAATTTACAACTCTGTGTTGCAAAGAAACTGATAGCAGTGCAAATGATCCTTGCCCATAGAAATATAAATGCAAGTTGTTCCTGGAGTACAGTTGATCTCTCTCCCTCTCACCTAAGAAACCAGTGCTGTGTCTATTAAGCAAATTAATTTCAGCCTTGCTGAAATATATATGTGTCTACTCTCCAGATTATCTTTTGAATCAGCTGTAGTATCTTACTGGTACCCTCATTAATTAATGAGTTAAATAAATCTTGGACACACGCTAATTTTCCACTTGTATGAGTCATGATTTTACTCTTTAAAAATAATTATCCTTTAACAGGAGGGAAGAGGACGCTTTCATCTCATCTCTGCCAAACCACACATATTACAGAATACATGAGGCAGCTCCTCCGTTGCTAAGACGCTGGTCCCTTGTAATTATTTGGTCATATTATTTCTCTCCTGCTCTCTTCTTTTTGCCCCTCCACGTTAGATGCGTTTCAAAAATCTTTTTTTTTTTTTTGCGGTACGCGGGTCTCTCACTGTTGTGGCCTCTCCCGTTGCAAAGCACAGGCTCCGGACGCGCAGGCTCAGCGGCCATGGCTCACGGGCCCAGCCGCTCCGCGGCATGTGGGATCCTCCCAGACCCGGGCACGAACCCGTGTCCCCTGCATTGGCAGGCGGACTCTAAACCACTGCGCCACCAGGGAAGCCCCAAAAATCTATTTTTAAACGTTGACTCTTTTCTCCCTTAGCAACTGGAAATATAACAAACATCTTTTACTAAGCAGGTAATATATAAGTTTTTTTCTCTGTGATTAAGGCCACATCTACACCCACTGTATGATAAAAAAAATTTAAGTAGTTAGGGGGTTTCAATCAGATTCATTTCCAGCTTCCTCCTCTCCAACCTCCCTTCTCCCAAACTCCGCATTGATCTTCCTCATTGTAAACACACTATATACACTTGTCAAATTAAAAAGCGAGTGAATGGATGCCTATTGTGTGTTTAACACCAGAGTAGGTGCTAAGTGGTATATCATATGTAAGTGAGAATTCCTGACCCAGCAAGTTTATAATCCAGTTTGGAAGACAGGGAAGTAACAGTATATGCAGTATGTGGTAAGTATCAAAAGGAGTGAGATTGGTGATAAATGCTTCATTCATTCATTCATTGAGCAAATACTTCTTTATTGTCCATTACATGCAGGTGTTGCGGTATACATGGTGAAAAAGACCAGCACAAATTTTCCCTTTACCAAGCTTAGTCTAGAAGGGACTAGGACAAGTAATCAGGCAGATATACAGTACTGCGTTGTCAGGACTACATATATAGGGGAAGTACAGGATGTTATGGGAGTATATAGGAGGACAACCTATCCTTGACTTGGGTGAGGGGGACAGATCTAGAAAGGCCTCCTGGAGCAAGGGCTATCTCAACTGAAATCGGAAAGACCTTAGGCCAGATTAGGCCAGGAGTGGGGGTAGGGTGAGCAGATGGGTGTAGTAACGATTATTTGCATGTTTCTCCCACTACTAGACTTGAGTTTCTTGAACCTAAGAATTGTATCTTATTCATTTTTAGAAGCCCAGTGGCTAGCACAATCTTTGACATATGTAAAGAGTGAGAGTGCAACATATATTTATGATTTAGCAGAAAGTCTAGGGGCTCTTTTCCCAATTCAGTTTGTCTACAGTGTCTCAGTCAAACCTCCTAACTCTGTGGTCAGAATTTGCAGCATTAGATAAGCAGCTGAGGCTAGGAGCTGAAACCAGGAATTCAGTATCTGCATCCTTTCTGCGACTTCTCATTCATCCTGAACCAGTCACAGAGACCCTTGGCTTAATTTTCTCATCTGTGAAGTGACTGCCTTTATATTTACCACCAGGGATACTGAGAACCTTACTTAACATTTAGGACAGAATTTGTAATCCTCACAACATAAGACCCATAACTGAGAGACCATACCATTAACATGGCCCATTTCATTTTATCTGGACGTTTTCTTACCTGGATTGGTTTCACATTTCAACGTGAATTAGTATGAGAAGCTATTGTTAAATTAAGTGTTGAATTTCACTCCCCAGAGAGTTTTCTCCTTCAGTAATGGGGGGGGGGAAGAAGTATACATTGTTGCAGTAATAACATCCTCACTGTGATCTTGTCATTTCACAAGAATCTTAAAACAAGAGTTTGGCTGAATTATTGCTTAGAGGAGAGAACTTCAGAGAAAAAGCATGCGGCACAGGAACATCTTTAAATGCTGTCGTTTTGCTTTTTCCTTTTTCCTCTTCCACATTCGATATGCGAGAATCCAGGAGAAGAGGAAGCCCAGCATCATTTAGCCTCAAACATTTCTTTTTTTAATTTATTTTATTGAAGTATAGTTGATTTACAATGTTGTGGTAATTTCTACTGTACAGCAAAGTGATTCAGTTATATACACACACACACACACACACACACATATGCATATACATTCTTCTTCATATTTTTTTCCATTACGGTTTATCACAGGATATTGAATATAGTTCCCTGTGTCATACAGTAGGACCTTGTTTTTTAATCCATTCTATATATAATAGTTTGCACCTGCTAATCGCAAACTCCCACTCCATCCCTCCCCCACCCCCCCCAACTTGGCAACCACAAGTCTGTTCTCTATGTCTGTGAAGCTGTTTCTGTTTCATAGATAAGTTCATTTGTCAAACACTTCTTTTAAATAGTTCTCGTTTCTCCCCCAGCTGCTCCACCAATCCTGTGAGGCTCCTCTCATAGAACTTCTGATACTCTGGAGAGGACTGCCCAGCTATAGTGGGCAAGAGCTGGTGGATTAAGAGCTGCCAATCCACCCCTCAGCATGTATTCTCATCAGAACCAGACTCAGTGGTGAGGCAATCAACAGCTGCTTCAGCGTTTTTCATGGCAAGAGACAGTGTCATAAAAGATGTAGAGATGTACAGAGTATATAGAAATACAAATAGCTAAAGACTGTATTTATGGTACCAGTTAGGTGTCTTTATGCTCCAAATGGTGCTGTACTGGAACAAGGAGATGCTCACTGGTGTGCACGTGAATAGCACACGTGTCACCTGAGCAGCATACTCAGGTTTTTAATCAGTTATCCCTTCACAACTACAGCCATTCTCCATTTTTTTCTGATATCACTAATAAAAACACTGTTATAAACAAACCTCCTTTAGTGGAGTTCATCAACCTGAACATAAAATCATTAAACCAACATTACAATAGTATCTTCTGACAGCACAACGCCACTGAGTAAATGTGTGGGGCATGGGGGGTGTGGAGCATGTGCCTAGGGCAGGGCAGAGGGAAGAGGTATGTATAATAAAATCAGGAATTAAACTGAAAGGGGTGTCAAGTGTAACTAGCCTAAAACACAGTGTGCAGCCAAATCCTTGACAGTGGTATGAAATTTCTCTCGGAGAGAACATTCAGTTAAGCAACTATTTTCAGAAACTAGCTGGAAAAGGATGGCTAAGCAGCAGACTGCTGAGCATCGCCCTGAGAAACAGCTAAACGACGGCTACGTAGTCAAAATGGATAGATGAACATATGAATGAAGATGTAAGCATTTTTGTGTGTTGGAAGTTATATTGCGCTGAGTAAATTATCAAGAATTTTAGGGATTTCCCTTGTGGTCCAGTGATTGGGACTCAACGCTCCCAATGCAGGGGGCCCAAGTTCGATCCCTGGTCAGGGAATAGACCCCACATGCCGTAACTAAGAGCCCACATGCTGCAACTAAGAGCCCACATGCTGCAGCGAAGATCCCGAGTGCTGCAACTAAGACCTGGTACAGCCAAATTAATTAGTTAATTAATTAAAACAAGAATTTTATTGTTTAAGGCTCAGCCAGAAGAAACTCTCATTAAGTAGCTCTTTAGTGACAGATGTTTCAATAGGTGATGGAATCACACAACTCTGTTCTCTGTGCTCTGTGGTGCATGCAATGCTACAGAGGTCCCCAGTGCACACACAGTCTCCATATACCACGTATGTCTGTATATACATACAATGCATCACTTCTTACTGTAAAGAACAGCATAAGGCCCAGCTCACTGCATATCAGCATCATTGGAATGCTTGAAACTTGCTGCTTTTTTCACCTGGAGGCCTCCCTGCACTAACTTTAATTCTGCAGCTTTAACTGAGACCCACAGGTCTGCCTAGACTTATATCCAGCTGCTTTGATGGTTCCCAGGGCTTGGCCTGTGTGGGTCAGGCACCCAGGTAGCCACATTTATGAGATCCAGTGAGATGGGCTTTTTCCTTTCATTCATTTTTTAAAATCTCTATGCTTCTGTCAGTTATCATATGAAAGTGCGTTTCATTTAGCAGATCTTGCTTCTTTCAAGCCCTGCGATGGTGGCTGACTGAGTGGCAGCATTTTCTTTGCTGGGGGGAATATAAAACAAAGTGATCAGCAGTTCTCACGACGGGGTCACGGGAACAGGCAGGCTTGCCAGGCCCATAGAATCCAGGAGCGGTGCTGCTGGCAGCAAGATGCATCATTTCCTCAACAGCATGTGTCTCTCAGTCCCTCAGGGTCAGGGTGTCCAGGAGTCGCCTACCCACTCCAGGCCTCATTCTGATGCCACTCCCTTCCCAGCGCATTGCCTCAGCACAACCAGGAGAACCGTCCTGAGCTGGGGGCAAGGCAGAGAGGGTGGTGCCAGCCAAGGGGAACACTGGCTCCCAGCTCCAGCTGCTGTTACCACTTAAGTGTCCTTGTCCGGACACAGAAAAAGAGCCACCGCAACCCCAGGTGCTTGGATAGCATTTTAAAAGATGAACTTTTTCTCCCTGGGTATTCTCTTTCCCAACAAGCAGGGAGCTTTATGCTTTATTACCTCAGAGAAGGTGTATGAAAGGGCAGAAGGTAGAGTCTTTCGTTTTACGGTGGAATGTCTTTAACAAGAAAGTTGAAGGGAACTGATCCCCTTTAGTCCTGGCTTCCTGGTAGGGCCCCCAGGGAGGTGGCAAAGCCCCGGAGAGGAAAGGCACTGGGGCCCTTAGCCGTGCAAACAAGTCCTATGTCCTAAGTGGGTCATGGGAACAAAGCTGTCACCAGACCCGAAGGGTCCTGGGAAAGGCACGGTGTCTGTCTCCGTGTTAACCTTCAACTGTCACTGACTGGAATTGGGGCAGATCACGGAATCTTCACCTCGTGTGGAACCTGTGGATGCTGAGGGCTGACTGTACTGGCCGTTTTATAAAAGGGACTTGAGCACCCACAGAGTTTTGGTTCCACGGGGGGGTCCTGGAACCAATCCCCCGAGGATACCGAGGGACGACTGTATTTTGTCTGTCTGTCAGAATGGGGCTCAGAGGCAGAAACTCAATTGATGTGGAAAACAAAGAAAATGCTGTTCTTCAAGTCAGAATTTGTGGACTCAGAACCGTATCCTCTTTGCAGTCACTGGGAGAACTGCGGAGGGTTTTGTACCCTGTCAACATAGCTCAGCTGGAGCTACATTTTCCAGAATTCCCTCCCCTGTATTGTTCACGTTAGGCTTGGCCATGACAGAAAAATCGCAAGAGATTTGGAAGGCAGAAGAGAGGCAGTGGCCAAGATGCTCTGGAGGTCGGTTTAGGGCCCTGGGTGCCGCTGGGCGCACACCCGCCATCGCTGGACCTCACTGGTGAGGGGCAGCAGCTGGGCCCACCCTTCCTCTAGCGCCCACTGGTGCTTCCCAGGATGCTTCCTAAATAAAGTACTTGCAGTCAAATTCTCTTCTCAGGAGTGGCTTCTGAGAAAAACCAACCTAAAACAGACCTCATTGGATGGAACGATGGACTGAATCTGATAAGGCTCAATGTAAAGTTCTGTCCTAAGGTTTCAGAAACAATTCACATGTGTATGGGGGACCCACAGGTCTAATCGCTTCTGCAGCATGGGTGCCAGCAGGGCAGCTGCAGGTTTCAGAGCTGGAGCAGACTTCTGGCTGTGCCTGTGGGGAAGTCCAGGGGGGCCCATGGGTCCCAGTTTCCAAGAATTTTACATCCGGTCCAGCCGTACCAGAAGAATGCATGTTGTTTGTGTAGAGGATCTGCTGGTGCAGATAAAGGGAGGCACATGAGTATGACCCAGATACATTTGAGCCTCTGTTTCCTTCCTTAAGTCCTACCTTAGCACCACATCCTGGTCAAAAGAAACCCAAGGGACTTCCCATGCGGTCCAGTGGTTGATTCTGCGCTTCCACCACAGGGGGCACAGGTTTGATCCCTGGTCAGGGAACTAAGATCCTGCACGGTGCGGAGTGTGGCCAAAAAAAAAAAAAAAGCTTATTTTTTTTAAAAAAAGAAGATGACTCTAGACATCCTTGAAAGTAACAAAACCTTTATTAAGTATCTCTGAGGTCAGCAAAGCCTTTACTAAACCTCCTCAGAGAGGTCAGTTGAGGAAGGACTAGCATTGTGCATATGGTCTGAAAGACAGCAAGTTCTCCAGCCTCGAACTAGATCTCCAGGGCGGCAGCCTGTGGTGGCCTCTCTCCACTCTCCCCCACCCCATAGTCTGCACTGGGTTTCCAGTTCACATAAACCAAGACTTGTCCTCAAGAGTTTGGGGTGAGAGAAGGGGTAATGTTGTAGAGGACTAAGGGGTGGGGGGCTGACGAATTACCCTTCAAAAATTTTTGTCCCTGTCACGTGTGAAAATTAATGATTTAAATTGACCATAAATTCAGGATCTACCACATACTCCTCACCAGAAAGTCAGGCCTCCTCTCAGGGAGAATTAGCGTAGAATAATAGTACATCTACCACCCAAGTACCTCTCACTTCTTTGGAAGCCAGTTTCCAAGTTCAAATAGGTATTGCAGGGAGGGTTGCTAATGACCTCCTAGCCCATTAGTAACATTCTTCATGTCGCTTCACAGGCTGATGCAGGTAATGTGACCCATTGCCCTCTGGCAAGGTGTGAGCGCCTTGATCTGCCCTGGCACAGCCGTGCTCACCGTTCTCAGGTAGCGTTTTCTATTGTCCAGACAGTAAAATCCAGGCCAGTACAAAGGGCTTCAGAAATTGGCCGACTTCTAAGTCCTTTCCTATTTTATTCTCTTTGGCACTGATGTATGAAGTAAAGGATTATACGGTGGAGACAGTGCCAAAACTTCATTTTCTCTGCTAATGGAAAGAGAGTAGGAGGAAAGAAAACATGAAACAGGGCTCACATTGTTATTCTCACAGGGGTCACTTTCTTCCTGGGCAGCTTGCTTCTGGAAGGGACAGCAGAGCCACTGGTTGTGGGAACAGGAACTCTAAGTTGCATCAGAAATGGCAGCCACTGCCCATGAAGGCTGAGCAGACTCCCTGAGGCACCCAAGCAGTAGGCAGAGGAATTCAGAGGCAGCAAACACTTGCTGCCTCTGTCCCTCCCACCTAGAAAAATACAGGCAACAAGTCATCGAATGGGAAAAGATATTTTCAACTAGCAGAGCCCTCATATTTAAAATATACATATTCCAATCAATCAATAAGAAAAAGACAAATAACCCAACAGAAAAAAATGGGCAAAAGACTTGAACAGGCATTTCACAAAAGACAAAAAAATATATCAAAAAGATGCTCAAGTACATTAATTTCTAGAATAAAGCGACTTCAGACAATAATGAGATACCCATAAACATCTTACAAAAGAAACAAAAATTTTAAAATCGACAATATCAAATGATAGTGAAGATGCAAAACAATGGGAACTCTTGGCTGGTGAGAGAATAAATTGGTTAAACCATTTTGGAAAACTGTTTGGCCGTATCTAGTGCAGTTGAATATCCACAGATGCTAAGTACAGAACCTTCTGCCACCTGTCCCAAACCCGACCACTTCTTTTCTACGTCTCCTAGAACCTGTCTGGATTAGCTATACAAAGAAATGAGGTCTGCTTTGGGGGGCTGGCTTTCCTGCACTTCCTCCCTCCCTCCCTCCCTTCCCTCCTTCCTTCCTTTCTTTTTGTTTTTCAAAAGAGGGAGATAAAACAGTTTACTAATAGTCATCCCTTGGTATCTGCTGGGGATTGGTTCCAGGACTCGCCACGGATACCAGAATCTGCGGATGCACAAGTCCCTTATATAAAATGGTGTAGTATAGTACAGTCAGCTCTCTGGATCGTGGTTCTGCATCTATGGACACGGGAGGGCTGACTATAACTGTAAAGCAACTCTCTGCATAACCAACAGTCAGTTCAAGAAATAGTTAACTATAAGCATCCAAGAAGCCCTTGTGTGTCCCCTGAGTAGACACAACCCCCTCCCTCCCCATTAGAATTGATTACTATTATCCTGACATTCATGATAGTAATGTCCCTCTTATTCTTCATAATCTTACCACCTATCTTCAAGCTTTACATGTATGGATTTCTACTGAATACATACTTCTGGATCAACATTCTTTCCCTCAACATTATGTCTGTGAGATTCAAACGTCACTGGCCTTGTAGCTGTAGGTCACTCATTTTCATTGCTGTATTGTATTCCCTCGTATGAATACACTACAATGCATTTTTCCATTCTATTCTTGATGGATAGGGTTGTTTCCAGTTTGAGACTATTAGGAGCAAAGCTGCCAAGAACATTCTTGCATGTAAACCCTGGTGCACAGGTGCAAGAGCTTTTCTAGGGTGATGACCTAGTGTGGCTTCTCTTTAACCCAGGCTTAGTGCATTCATGTTTCTTCCCTATCTCCTCTTTCAAAACGAGCTCTCAGAAAAGGTCATAAATTCACTCATGCTAAGGTAGGAATGGCTGAGAAGTATTATTCCCTATCCTCTCCCATAGAACTGTGTGCTGACATCAAATGAATAAATCTCTAATTGTAGAATTTCAGGTATCTGGAGGCTGGGGGAGAAATCCATTAGGGCTGGTCCTGGGAAGAAAGTATCACATGGTGGTAACACCATGAACCAGGAAAACAAAAAACAAACAAAAATCAAAACAAAAAAAATAAGAAAAAATAGCCAAGCTGTTATATTGATTATTTAAAAAAAATATCACTTCATACTTTCAATAATCTTGTGAGGGGGAAAAAAAGGAACCATATAGACAGTTCTATTTGAAAAGTCAAAAACCAGGCACAGGAGGTGAAGTCCCTTCTCCCAGGGTCAGTTGGAAGTTAATGGCTGAGCTAACTGGAGTGGTCAAAAAGAAATCCTCAAGGCCAGATGTCCACACTTGAGGACCATCGCCATCAGGTAGGTAAGTCGTCTTCTCCAAGGTAGTTTCCTTGTCTGTGAAATTAACATGATGATAGTACTTATTTCATGAGATTGTTGTTGTGAAGATAAAATAAGGAAATGACTAAATCGCATTTCACACAGTGCTTGCTACTTAGTAAGTGCTCAAGTAGTATTGGACATTGTTCTGTTTATTTTTATTATTTGAAGCTGAATATGGGCACTTTCTGTGAGAGCAGGTAAGCAAATGATCTGAGTAGGGTTCACTGGTGCTACTGGGGATCCTGGCAGGCTTACAGTGTAAAAGGGGAGAGAGGAGGGAAAGAAAGTAAAAGTGAAGCCGGAGAGAGAAATGAAAAGGGCACATCTGCCGGGCGGGAGGAGAGTGTCAAATTTTCAGAGGGGTCTGCTGAAGGCCAGACAGTGGAGTGAGCAGAAGGCCTGAAGCCAGGGAGGCAGGGGGAAGGCTGTAATAGGTCCAGCCCAGGGAGAGGTTTGAGGGGGTCTTGCTGGGTCAGGACAGAGAGGTCAGATGTAGTCAATACATGAATAGCAAGTGCAGGGAAAGAAGTGGGTCAGAGAGCAGCTGGCAGACAAAGACGTGCACACCCACAGGGCAGCCGAAAGTCAAGGCTTCTGTGAATGCTGATGGCCTCCCGTCTCAAGCACCAGCGAGTCACTCAGCTTTGCTCCTAGCTTGGAAGCTTGCTCAGTCTACTCGCAGGCACGGCCACAGCAGGAAAGTGTGCGTGTGTGTGTGTGTGTGTGTGTGTGTGTGTGTGTGTGTGTGTCTGTCTGTCCCAAGGGGCAACTCTCAGCCAGTGGAGAATGAAGGTTAATGGATAAATGTCCCAACCTCCCATTCTTCAGAGGGACAATTCTAGGTGGTTTTTATATGGTTCTTCAAAGGGTCTCCACGGAGATTGTGCCAATTGTCCACAGTGATAACCAGCTCAGCAATGCATCTTTCATTGGCTTTCTCTTCTCCCTTGTATCACTCTCCCCTCTTCCTCATTGTCTTCCTGGAATATCCTCCCAAACAAACTATTGTCACCGAAGTCCTTGTTTCACTTTTGTCTTAGGAGGGACCCAAACCAAGTCACATTATTATCATCTAACACAAATCAAACAAACAAAACAAACACCTCCCCACCCCAAACCCTAGCTCAAACAATGTCAAAGAAACATGATCAAAATGGAAACTAGGGATGTTTTTTGCCAAAAGAAAATTTCAAGAATGAATCGAGTCAAGATCATAGCAAAAGCTAAACATGCTCAGACAGACTAACCAATGGATGAACATGTGAATAGAAGAAAAAAATAAATAAAAACGTATTAGAAGAAATGGTAAGCAATCTGGAAATACACCCTAGAAAACTTCTCACATAGGACCAACCATACATGAGGTTGTCCCTTGCAGGGCTGTTTGTGCTAATGGGATCTGAAGGCTCCAGGGGTTCCCTACTGGGGGAAGGGATGAGTAGAGCAATTAGGAGCAAGAGATTGCATGTACCACAGCCACGTGGATAGCCTGTAAAACGGTGTTGAAGGAAAGTAGTAAGAAATAGAATAAGGTCTGCGGCACAGTATCATTTATATAAATATTCCATATATATACTACATATTTTATAAGGAAACATACAAACAGTATTATAACTATTAAACACATCAGGAGGATCGTCTAGGGTGGGCAGGGGGAATGGGAGTGGAAAATGGGGACAAAAGGGAATTTTTTAAAAATGTCTTATATGGACTAATGACAACTACGTGGAGTATGAATTGAAGAGGTGAGGAATATGATGAACTCAACTCTGCACCTGAGGTCCAAAATGAAAAAAAAAAGAAGAAAGAAAAGGAAATATAGGAAGACACTATGTAACCTTAAAGTAGATGAGGCCTCTTAAACAAGATAAAAATACACAAACCATAAAGTAAAAAATTATAACTTTGACTATATCCACAAGGAGGCATCTGTAAGGATTTCAACATAGTATTTCAGTAATAGCTAAAAATTGGAAACGACCTAAAAGTTCATCAAGAGGGAAATGGTTAATAATGGTCTATTCATACCACTGAATACTATTTAGGGGTCAAAAAGAGTGAAGCTGGCCTGTATGTACTGACAAAGGGCACAAAATGTGGAAGCCATTATCAGGGTCATATAGGTCTCTGTTGCCTCACCCTAGTCCTGACCCTGCCAGGATATACTGATAGGTGAAAAAAGCAAGTCAAAGAATAAAAGTACAATACAATACAATTTATACTATAAAATAGAGCATGGCACAAAAACAATTCTAAGTCCTATGCACATGTAAATACTTAGAATGAGGTTTGGGACATTTAAAAAATAAATATATGTGTTAAAAAAGGAGGGAGGGAGCATGAATGGGTTGCTACATGATTAGTTTCCCTGTGGCAAGACCTTCCAGAATAGTTTTGAGGAATGAGGCCAGTTTTTCCAATTGTCACTGGGCTCTTAAACATTCATCTCTCCATCGCCTTAGCCCTGGAGAAACTCCCTAGACCTGAGACTGCCCTTTCCTAAGTTATCCAGCAGGGGGCAGAAGCACCATGAGCCAGCTGCCCTGGCAAACTGCCCTGTGACCTGGAATTTAGGGCTGGGCCCTGCCTGCTGGAGCAGCAGACATTTGGCTTGGTTCTCCACCATTAAAGGCTGATTATTTTTAAGTTTTCCTGCAGAGTAGCAGATTTGAATATGTAATCTTTGCCACATGTTTTAAAAATTCTGAACATGCATTTGAGTTCAGGGTAAGACCTATTTTTCTAAAAAAGATAGATTTAGTCCAATTATTATTTTTTATTATGGAAGTAAAATGTATTCATTACAATTTTTTTTTGAAGTATAAAGTGGAAAACTTGTAGTTTATCTGAAGAAAATATTTTAATGTATCTCTTTTCTAGACTTTTAAAAACATATATAAACACTTTACCAAAAGGACCATCGTATATACATACCATTTTATAGCTGCTCCTTTTAACTAGATAAATAATATCTCATAGGTATCTTTTAAGGGCTCAATATTAAATGATATTTACAGGCATGTTATTAACCCAGTTATTTCTATTAAAGAACATCTTGAAGCCGAGTGAGAGGGGACAAGATTCCATACTATAGTTCGGGATTCGGGTCCTGTTCTGTTCTGACCAGGAGCGTCTGGCATTTCTAGGAGCAAATCAACAGCAGAGGAAGCCAAGCCCATCTTTGGATCCACACCTCGAAATGGGATGGAGTTTTGACAGCCAAGAGCTTATGTGTCCTGTGGTCTTTTGTAGGTTTCCCCACACGTGGCTTCCTGGGTGATGGATGTTATTTCCATTTATTGGATAACAGAAGATAATCACAGATCAGCTTCAAAAGCTCTCTTGGAGGAATGACCAAGCTGTCTGTCTGCATATTGTGTGGGCTGGCTTACTGGAAAGTGAAGACTTTGGTTGGCCAGATTTTAGCTGCTTCTCCCTAGGGAAGGTAATTATCTCATTGTAGAAATTTATAAATGTAGTCCTTGCCAAATACATCGTTTGGGGGAGGTTTGATTCAAAAAAGGGTAAAGATATGTTGGATTTAAACTGTCTTTCTTTTTGGCACTATTCTTCCGGTTGTGCTAAATCTAAATCCCAGGAAATTTAACCGGATGAAAAGTAGAGTTTGATTTTTTTAATGAATTTGTTTGCTGTTTCAGAAGGGATTCAAATAAATAATAAGTTGAAGCATTCGCTGACAAATAGGGGAACAAACATACCATTTGAAGAAGATCAACAACCATACAAAACCAACATCCAAGGAAACCAAGACTAATTTTGTCACCAACTGTCAAAGAGCAACGAATGCAAGATTTGAGAGAAAATGTGCTATCGTTTGCTCAGAGGCATAATGAGGGATTTCCAAACCCAAACATCTTGGCAGACAATGGCTCAGATAATGGCTGAATTGAATAATCAAAACCACTGGAACAATGAGCCACAGACGCAGAAAGGGCCCTGGGTGGTCGGGCTTGTGGTGAGGTAACAGCTTGCCAAGCATCAAGCCCCCCACTGAAGAGTTCTGCACTTATATTCCTTCTTCTTCTGGATTGAGGTCACAGGAGATTATCAAGCTTCCAACTACCTCCAAAGTTTTCAATGTCTAGGATGTCTCCAGTCTTGTTCTGTGGCAGGGCAAAGCCTGATTGGAGTCTAGAAAACATATTTTATTACATATGTGTTTGTTTTTGACATAATGGAAGCCAAAGGTTGTTAACTAAATATGAATAACCTTATTAAGGAAGTGTCTCATCACAGTATAAAGGCAACAGATGATGCAGAGACTATTACACCAAACGAATGTGCTGTAAAATGCATTTATCTTTGGGAGATGATAAACCAATGAAGGGAGGGGATCATGAATCTAAATGTTAGAGCTAAAAACTATAAACCTCCTAGAAAACAGAGAAGTAAATCTTCATGACTGAGGATTAGGCAATAGTTTGTCAGATATCACATCAAAAGCACAAGTGACAAAAGAAAAAAATAAATAAATTGGATTTCATTCAAATTAAAACTTTTGTGCTTCAAAGAACATCACAGAAGTGAAAAGACAACCCACAGAATGGAAGGAAATATTTGCAAATCATATATCTGATAAGGGACTTGTAGCCAGAATATATAAAAACTCTTTTAAAAAATTATTTATTTATTTATTTGGCTGTGCCAGGTCTTAGTTGCAGCACACGGGATCTTGGGATCTTCATTGTGGCATTCAGGATCTTTAGTTGAGGCATGTGGGATCTAGTTCCCTGACCAGGGATCAAACCCGGGCGCCCTGCATTGGGAGCATGGAGTCTTAGCCACTGGACCACCAGGGAAGTCCCTAAAAATTCTTACAATTCAACAATAAAAAAAACAAATAACTCTATTTTTAAAGTAGGCAAAGGCATTAAATAGACATATCCATAAGCACATGAAAAGATACCCCACATCATTAGCCATCAGGGAAATGCAAATCAAAACCACAACGAGATACCACTTCATACCACTAGAATGGTTAAAACAATACAGATGATCACAAGTATTGGCAAGGATATGGAGAAACTGGACCCTCATATATTGCTAGTGGGACCGTGAAATAGTACAGCCTCTTTAGAAAACAGGCTAGCAGTTCCTCAAAAAGTTGAACGAAAAGTTACTTTGTGACCCAGCAATTCCACTCCTAGGTATATACCCAAGATAATTGAAAACATATGTTTACATAAAAACTTGTCGGTGAATGTTCATAGTAGCATTATTCAAATAGCCAAAAGTGGAAACAACTCAAATGTCCACCAACTAATGAATGAATAAATAAAAATGCGTTGTGCCTCTACAGTGGAATATTATTCATCTCTAAAAAGGAATGAACTACTAATAAATATTACAGTAAATGAACCTTGAAAACATTATGCTTAGTGAGAGAAGCCAGATATAAAAGGCCACGTATTATATGATTCCATTTATATGACATAGCTAGTCTAGAATTGGCAAATCCATAGAGATAGAAAGCAGATTAGTGGTTGCCAAGGCCTTGGGGGGTCGGGAATGGGAAGGGGATGGGTTTGGGGATTCTTTTCAGGGTTGATGAAAATATCCTGGAATTAGGTAGTGGTGATAGTTGCACAATTCTGTGAATAGATTAAAACTGCTGAGTTGCACACTTTAAAGGGGGGGATTTTATGGTTATGTGAATTATATCTCAACAAAGCTGTTAGAGTAAATACATAAATAAATTAGGAGAGACATAAATATATGAATGAATAGGTGAATGGAGGTCACTGACGGCCCGATACCCTCTCCCTGATAAGCAGGGGCCCGAGGCCCCGGGTACCGACCCGGGTGGGGTGGCGAGGCTTGGCCCACATACGAGCTGCAAGGGAGGAGTGAGGGGCGAGCAGCAGGAGACACCCATGGCCAGAGGTGTCACCAGTGCCTTTCAAGACAGTCACTTCTCAGTGGGAAGATCCTGGTAGGTGGCGACCCATGGAAACTGAGGAAACCTGAATTGAGCAAGAGGGCTTGGCAGGCAGGAAGGAGGAGGAGCCAGGGTATTTCCTGAGTTTAAGAGCACAGCCAATTTTATAGCTGCCTGGAACCAGGTGTGAGCAGACAGCGAGAGGTTAAGGGCACTAAACAGAAACTGTGTGGTTTTTAAGGAGGCTGGCTTGTGGAAGTAGTCATCCACTGCCCACAAAGTGATTTGTGACACTCATTTTATTGAATAAGATTGTGTGCCTACCTGGGACTAATTGTAGGCAATAAAAGGAATGTAAGAGCCAGGAGCTTGCTGCCTGGGAAGAGAGACAGTCAGTCTACAGCACAATAGGTGCCATGGTGAAAGTGAGTTCCAGAGTACAGAGAAGGGTCACCACATTCAGACTAGATGGTCAAGGAGGGCTGCCTGGGGGAGGAGGCACTTGAGAGGAATCCGTGCCTTTCAGGAGATATTGCTACTTCAGGGAACTGCAGCCTAGGGAAGCTGACAATCCAGGATAGAGGCTTCATAAGAGCCCATTCCCTGCTCACAAACCAGCCATCTCTTCTGTGCTGAGACCTCCGTCATCCATGAGGAAGGACTCCAACCTGGAGAAGAAGACTGTGGTCATGGGTTCTAGCTCTGATCCTGGACCAGGAACTGGGCTGCTTTGTCATCTTAGACACCTTAGATCTATTCTACCTGTGAACAATTTCCTCCCCTAAGGAATTAGAACTGTGGTCATTCTTCATGGAGGTAATATAATTTAGGTCAGTTCTTTCCTTTTATTCAGTTGAGTCAGGTGTTCATGCATATGAGGAAAAAGTCTAGAGACACCAAATGAAGATCCACTGAGGGGGGGAATGGTGGTGGTAGAGTCAGAGTCCTGCCTCTAGGGTGACATATGGGTACAATTGTCTAGACCCACGCTTCCCTCCCAGTGTCCATGAGTAGCTAGGTGCCGGGTGGCCTGAGGTGGTGATCTCTTTAGTCTTTAGAAAGCTGGGCAGGGCCTGCGGTGGCTAGAGGGGCCCCTGTCCCTTTCCCAAGGCTTTATAAATCCTACCTTTCCCCCCCACCCCTACTGTGTGTCATGATGTAAATAAAAATGGGAAGCATTGATATAGCATCAGTGGCATTGCCAACCCTGGAACTCAAACTATTCCTTACCACAAAGGGCCAGAAATTGACAAGTAAATGACTTTTTTGCCCTAGTGATGCATCTTTGATCATGGAGTTTCTGCTCAGGAAGAAAAGGCAGAGAAATATTGTCTCCTGGAAATGAGTGACCCACAGTTAGCATGACCCTGGGGTTAGAGTTCTGAAAACCAGCAGGCCAGAAAGGTTTGGCCAATCAGGCTTGGCTAATGTACTGGGAAACTGGATCAACTGGAGCCTGATGATTTGTATGGACTTTCAGAAGGTAGTGGCCAAGCAGGTAACAGTTCGATTCTCTGGGTCATTTGGGTCACTGAATTCTGTTTTACTTGTACCATGTTCCAAAAATGACTCTGTTAGGAATTGTGTTATGTTCCCCACAAAAACATATGTTGAAATCTTAACTCCAGCACTTCAGTATCTGACCTTATTTAGAAAGAGGTCATTGCAGATGTGATTGGTTAAGTTGTAATAGCCGAGTAGGAAGGACCCCTAATCCAATATGACTGGTGTCCTTATAAGAGGATGGTCATGTGAAGACAGACACACTGGGAGAAGGCGACGTGAAGATGAAGACAGATTGGAGAGATGCAGCGGCAAGCCCAGGAGTGCCAGGGATTGCCAGAAAACCACAAGAATCTAGGAAGAGACAAGGAGGGGTTTTCCTGCAGGTCTCAGAGGGACTGTGGCTCTTCTGAGACCTTGATTTTGGACTTCTAGACTCTGGAACTGTAAGACAATAAGTTTCTGTTGTTTTAAGCCATCAAATTTGTGGTACTTGGTTACAGCAACCCTAGGAAACTAATACAACCTCCCAAGGCTGAGGTTTTATCAGTGTGCATGAAAAACAGTTTGTAGTCTTTATTTGAAGGGCAGAATTTCAGCATTTTTTTTTCCCTAAAATTTTTTTTTCCAATCCACTAGGACTCTGGTGCTGTTTTTGAAAGTGCTGGGGTGTCCGGATAGAGTCAGGTGCTGGCTCTAATCCTCTTACTCCTGTGGTATGGCTTCCTGGAGAAGCACCTGGAAATGCCATTTTCAGGTTCAACGTGAGACCAAATGAATGAAAAAATTGGGCTTCTTTTTTCTAGTTTTTCACACACGTTGCCCAACTTACACTTCCATATGCATTGGTATTCTTTCTCAGTCACTCATTCATTCATCAAACCCTTACTGCATACCTGCTGCATGTCAGTGATGGACAGATAGGACTTTGCTCCTGCCCAGTGGCAGCCTCACGTGGCTCCACTGCTGCTGACCCTTTCAGGCTTCCTCACTGAGTCACGCCTACCTAACTCATAGCATATGCTCAGTGGTGACAAACCTCTATCCTTGAAGGAAGAGATGAGACTTTGGACAACCCAGAGTCCTCACAGCCATGTCTGGGGAATGAGGTGTATGATTAAACTGAAAAAAAAAAAAGTCTAGGTCTTTATTTTTCCCCTAAAAACCTCAGAAAAAAATTTTTTTTTACTAACAATACCAATGGGATATTATCATAACTCAGAAGGTGATGATGTGGAAGAACAATGTTATTTGGATCTTTTTAAAAATGCTTATGACATCATGGTCGTATAAGGAGACCCTTTTATCTCAAGCTTAAGGTCCACACTCAATAGCCTTTCCCTCATCTTTTTTCTTTGTCTTTCCTTTGCTCTCGATAAAAGGGCAGGTAAAGGAGCAGGGTCTTCTCTCTCTTCTTTCTGCTTATCTCTTCTTTCTTTCTCTTGATGTTACTCTTGAGTAAATAGATGGTGACTAGTTCAGAGCTCAGAACTTTCAAAACAGCCAGTACTTCCCAGAGTGAGAGCTTGTCCAGGGATCTTCTTCCAAGGTTGTCATCTACTTGTGATGTGAGCCTCATCACAGCTGACATAACACGTCACAAGACATATATACAGCAAACGCTCAGAGTTGAAGATGCAAGTGAAAACAGGAAGCAAGCTGGGCTTTTCATCACTGAGAAAAATATCTCAATATGTCTGGGAGAATGTCCTGAGCTTCTGCCTCGGTGAGCTGACCCTTATCTCTCAGTTTAAAATATTCCTTTATGGGACTTCCCTGGTGGTCCAGTGGTAAAGAATCCACATTCCAATGCAGGGGACGTGGGTTCGATCCCTGGCCTGGGAACTAAGATCCCACATGCCGCGGGGCAACTAAGCCCGCGTGCCACAACTGTTGAGTGTGCGAGCCTCAACAAGAGAGCCCACGTGCTGCAAACTACAGAGCCCACACACTCTGGAGCCCGCGTGCCACAACTAGAGAGAGAAAACCCGCACACCACAACTAGATAGAAACCCGAGCGCTGGAACGAAGAGATCCCGCGTGCCTCAACGAAGATCCCATGTGCCGCAACTAAGACCCGATGCAGCCCCCCACCCAAAAAAAAAAGGAAGATAAGTAAATTTTAAAAAAAGAATAAATATTATTATAAAAAATAAAGTATTCCTTTATGATGTATAGAAATGGCAAAGATTAAATCCAGTGTTTCATGAAGCAATTTATCTGTTAACCACATTTTGGTATTTCAGGAGAAGACAACGGTCTCTGCAAAGGGTGAAGGGGGATTCATTCATTCCTTCATTCATTCATTTATTCACCAGATATGTATGAAATGACAGGCACTTTGACAGGCAGTGGGAAAGCCAAAGCTAGAAACACAGTCTCTACCCTTGAGGGGCTCATGGTAGGGAAAGAGATAGAAACAGAACCTGGTGCGATATGGCTTGAATGCAACCCGGAATTTGAGCCACCCTGCTATACCTTGAAGACCTAGCCCAGCATCCAAATCACCGTGCTCCAAAGGCCTTCCACAAGCAGGCCAAGGAGGGGCATAAACCATTCATTTCCTGATCACCCCCTCTTTAAAGCATCTCTGCTCGTTTCCCAAACTGTCTCTCACCTCATCTCACCCCCAAAGCAGGATCTTAGCTTTTTCTCTCCTCCCCACATGACCCCTCCTCTTGCAAGCTGGCTTAGTAAAACAAGACTTGATCTCAAGTGTCTCAAGATTGCTTCTGTTGCCTTGATTCAGTGTGTCTGGTGCTGCCAGACTGTAAAGTGTAAGGCAGGGGACGTGAGACCAGAGACCAAGCCGGGAGTCAGAGTAATGTGGACTTCATAAGCCAGATCATTTTTATAGTGGCTGCACCTACCCTAGATTTTTGAATCAGAATCCAATAAACTTCTCTCCTGCCTCCCTCCTTCCTCCCCCTTTCTCTCCTATTTGCTGAAAACCTATTTATTGAAAAAAATTGGGCAGTCTGTCTTCACAGTCTGCATGTGGCTGATGACACTGCCGTGGTCGTGTCCTTTAACGTATTTCACTGTCTCATCATGTTTCCTGGTAGTTAGATTTTGAGGCTTAATCGGATTTAGACTTTTTTGGCTAGACTACTTCTAGTGTTGCCAGGCTTGGCAAATAAACATACAGGATTCCCAGTTAAATTTGAATTTCAGATAAATAATGAATAATTTTTAGTATACCTCATGGACTATTTGATACCTATTTATACTAAACATTATTTGTTATTTATCTGACGTTCATCTCTAACTACTTTATAAGAGGCAGTGTGCCCATCTAACAGGAGGCATATAATATCTTCCTGGCTCTGTTTGTGCAACGTTAGCAGCTGTTGATGATCATGGCCTAGATTGATTATTTCCCTAGACCTTGTAAAATTGTGATGTTCTAATTCTATTTTTTTTTCTTTGTTTCTTAGATGGAATATGTATATAAAGAGAAACTTTCCCTTACCAACTATTTACCTGGTCATACAGGAAACTAACTATTTACCTGGTCATTTACCTTTCATATAGGAAAGGCAGTTCTTTCATTTACCAGTTTCATTTACTAGTTTTCAGAATAATTGATTCCCTGGCAACCCCCAGAGGTAACCAATGAGTTGTGCTCTTTCCTTTCAAAGCATCATTATGGACTCAGGGATTTTGACGCGTATGTATCTTGATCCATTGCTATCATTATTCTTTTAGACACTCAAATTGTGCCATCTTTGGCCAGTGGGAGCCTCCTGAACTTGACTTCTGAGTCCTTGTGATGCCGTCCCTGAGGGCTTTGTTAGCTTCTTTGCTTTCTGATGTTACAAAATGTTCCAGACTCATCTTACACATTTTTTAGCCCAGATTTGGAATCAGACATTTCTCTTAGAAACCCCTTTACTGGGAAATGATATTTAGAGATCCAATATTTCTGACTCCCCTATTTAAAATTATAACAACTTCCCATAATAAAAACATATGCTTCCTGGGATCCCCTTACTCCGATTTATTTTGTTCCATACCATCTATCAATCTTCTAACATATCACATCATTTACTTTATCATATCTATTGCCCATCTCTCACCACTAGATTGTAAACTCCTTGAGGGCAGAGACTTTTGTCTATTTGTTCACTGCCTGTACATATTAGGCACTTAATAACTATTTCTTGAATGAGAGAATGACTGAATATCACTGAATTACATGTTAATTCTCACATGAAAATGTGAGAGTGAATTTGGGAGATACCACTGTGAAGCAGAGGGGTCAGGCAAGAGCCTATTTCAGTTGTCCAGGTGATTGATGATGGTGGCTTAGACTAGCAAGGTGCCCGTGGAGATGGAGAGAAAAAGTGGGGAGTAGAGACTAGGTACATTGTCTTGAAGGTAGAACTGACTGAACACAGTGATGGCTTGGATGCGGGGGATGAGGGAAAAGGAGGAATGAAAGGTGGCTTCTAGAATCTTGGCCTGAGCAAAAGGATGGATAAAGATGCTACAGAGGTGAGAGGGGAGAGATGAGGGGGAGAGTTCAAGGATGAAGAGAATCAAGGGCTCCATCTTGGAAATATATGATCTGAGGTGTCTATTAGACAGCCAGGTAGAGATGTAAAGCAGGCAGTTGAGTCTGGGCTCAAGGATGGAGGTGTAAGATCAGGAGTCATCAGTATTCGGGTGGTATTTAGAGCTCTGGGACCTGATGAGACCATCTTGAGAGCTTTAGAAAGAGACTAGAAGCTGTTTTAGGACCAATCCCTGAGATACCCCAACATGGAGCAACCAGAAGGAGGAGGAGCCTGCTAAGGAGACTGAGAAGAAGAGACTAAAGAAATAGAAGCAAGGGGCTTCCCTGGTGGTGCAGGGAAGAGAGAGTTGAGAGTCCGCCTGCCGATGCAGGGGACATGGGTTCGTGCCCTGGTCCGGGAAGATCCCACATGCCGCGGAGCGGCTGGGCCCGTGAGCCATGGCCGCTGAGCCTGCGCGTCCGGAGACTGTGCTCCGCAACGGGAGAGGCCACAACAGTGAGAGGCCCGCGTACCGCAAAAAAAAGAAAAAGAAAGAAATAGAAGGAAAACCAGGAGAGAGTATCACCATTAAAACCAAGAAAGAAGAGTGCCTCAAGGAGGAGGATGTGGTCAACTGTGTCAGATGCTCCTGGTGGGTCAAGTTTGATGAGGACAGAGTTAGACTCATTGGGTTTTACAACATAGAAATTGCTGGTGACCTTGACAAGAAAGGTTTCAGTAGTAGAGTAGGAGTGGGTGAGTGAACAGGAAGTGAAGACTTGAACCATGGAGAGCAGATGACTAGTTCAGGAAGTTTTGTGGTGAAAGGGAGAAGTGGGAGCAGTAGCTAGAGGCAGATGTGGAGGCAAGGAAAGATATATTCAAGATGGGAGATGCTGTATATAATAGTGGAGATGACGCATGTAGCGGGAGATTCTAACGACACAGGACTGCAAAGCAACTATAGGAGACTGTTCATGTAAGCCAGTCAAGAAATAAGACAGACCTGAGCCCAGACAGGGAAATAGAGCTGCCTGAACTTATGAAGCAAGTGAACCTAGAGCTCTCCCAATTTCAGACCACAGGCAAATGCCAGGGTGCATAATTTCTCAGGATCCAAACCTACCTGCTAACAGCCTTTGCCCTCCTCGCCATCACCCCAAACAAACACACATACCGAAACATCACACCCTTTCCAAAAGCAGAGAAAGCAGGATGCGTATTGGGATCCTGGACAAATGCCCACTGCCCCCAGGATGGCCTGATTTGGGTTCAAAGCCAAGAAAGCACACAGAGTTTCCTTGTCCCCCCCACTGGATTTAAGGGAGTTTTTAAAGTGCTCTTCTCTGGCTACCCAAGGATTAGCCATGTGTTTCAACAAGTGATTTAAAATCATTACTCGTCTCTTTTGGTTGAACCTCAAACGTTTGAAATGTACACAGCTTGGCAGGCTGGCCAGGGCAGCTGAGCTTCAAGAGAACATGTCCCGGCCATCTGTTGCCCCGCTTCATACCAGCCTTCTGCCCTTCCCGTTGCCGAGAAGCACTGGGCTTGTCAGGCAAATGCAGGACAAAGACAACTGCAGCCTTGGCTTCAAACAGTTGCTCACACAGTGTCTTGGGTGGAGCTGGGGGGATGGGAGGTTACTGCGTTGTTTTGAAATGCTTCGCCTGGAGGTATGCAGTTTTCCCTCAATCTCACAGATCCAGAGGGTTTTAGGGACAGGGACAAAGGACATTACCTGTGATTTCCCCTCCATCAGAGCAAACTGTGCTCAGCTACTCTGAGGAGATTCAGGGATGCAATGTGAAGATTTGAATTTCATTTTAAAAGTATTGAGGTATTTCAAAAACTGCTATTATAAAGTGTTTAGCCTATAATAACGTGAATACATTAAATAGACAATTGTGGCACACCAAGACTTCAACTGTATAAGGTGCATCATCAGGTAAACTAACTTTTTTGAGGGGAGGGCAGTCAATTTTATGATTCTTTTAAAACAGTAGACTTTTAAAATAAAAATTTTAGATTTACAAAGAAATTGAGCAGATAGTACAGAATTCTCATCTTACCCTCCCCCTCCCCAGCTCTCACTTTCCCCTGTTAATAATATTTTACATTGGTATGGTATATTTGTCACAACTGATGAATTGATATTGAGACATTATTATTAAGTATAGTCCATTGTTTATGCAGATTTCCTTAGTTTTTACCTAATGGCCTTTTTCTGTTTCAGGATCCCATCTAGGAAACCACATTAAGAAGTCATGTCTTAGGCTCCTCTTGGCTGTAACAATTCCTCAGACTTTCCTTGTTTTTCATGACCTTGTGAATACTAGTTAAGGTTTTTTTTGTTTGTTTTTTTGCGGTACGCGGGCCTCTCACTGCTGTGGCCTCTCCCCTTGTGGAGCACCGGCTCCAGATGCGCAGGCTCAGCGGCCATGGCTCACGGGCCCAGCCGCTCCGCGGCATGCGGGATCTCCCCAGACAGGGGCACGAACCCGCGTCTCCTGCATCGGCAGGCGGACTCTCAACCACTGCGCCACCAGGGAAGCCCCTAGTTAAGTTTTTCATCCTACTTGCAATCCCTCTATTGGGATTAGTCTGATGTTTTTCTCATGAGTAGACTGGGGTTATGGTTTTTGGGGAGGATGCTCACAGAGGTAAAGTACAATTTTCATCATATCGTATCAAAGGTACAAGCTATCGACATGATTTATGACTGGTGATGTTGATCTTTATCACCTGCCTGAAGTAGTGTTTATCAGATTTCCCCACTGTAGAGTTTTCTTTTTATTTATTTTTGCTTTTTATTCTTTGGCTGTGCCACACGGCTTACAGGATCTCAGTTCCCTGACCAGGGATTGAACCAGGCCACGGCAATAAAAGCCCAGAATGCTAACCACTAGGCCATCAGGGAACTCCCTAAAGTTTTGTTTTTAAAAAATTGTATGTAAGTACGGACTCATGGATATTTATTTTATATTTTGGATTATAATTTGATGCTACTTAATTTTGTTCTTCAAATTGTTCCAGCTTTGGCCATTGGGAGCTCTTTCGTTTGACTCTTGTGCCCTGCGACATACCTCCATCAATGTGATATTGTTTTAGTAAACTCAGTTTTGTGTGGACTTTGGCACAACCTTCTCCTGCCGTCTCTGAGCACAGCCTGGCCCTGATAGTGGGTGTGCCTTACGCCAGCCTGGGCACGTCTGCTTACAAAGTCAGAGCAATGAAGAACTGAGTACTTCCTGCACTGGATCCACGAGGCTCCGTAAACCACCAGGTTTGTAACAGTGAATACAGAGTGATAAAACTGCCTTGTTTGTTTAGTACGTGCTGTAAGTTTTAGTTGTTTATTGCCTGACTTTTATGTTTACAATGAGGACGAAGAGCAGTTGTTGGATATTTTGACAGTTACTCATTCAACTTTGAAACAAAACTTTTCATTTCTCTTTCTAGCTTCTAAAGTGGTTTAATTGAAGACTATTCTAATCTCAAAAGACAAACTGAAAAAACACTGTTAGCAGGAGTTAAGCGCACAAACCCTGGTGCAGGACTGCCTTGATTTAAAACCTTGACCTTGGGCCAATTACTCCACTCCTTGGTACCTCAGTTTCTCATCTGTAAAAGGGGAAATTTAATTTTAACAGACCCACCTCAAAGGTCTGTTAAGTGAGTTAATATATGTTAAAATGATTAGAATAGGGCCTGGCATATGGTGGGCGCTATGTAATGGTGTTTATTGTTATTATTTATAACCATCTGCTACGGTCTGAATGTTTGTTTGCCCCCAAAATTCATATGTTGAAATCTTAATTCCCAAGGTGATGGTATTAGGAGATGGGGCCTTTGGGAGTGATTAGGTCATGAGGGTAAAGCCCTAATGATTGAGATCTGTGCCCTTATAAAAGAGGCCCCACAGATCTCACTAGCTTCTTCTGCCAGTCTGCAGCTCAGAAGAGGGTTCTCACCAAACCATGCTGGCACTCTGATCTTGGACTTCCAGTCTCCAGAGACATTAATTTCTGTTTTTGTAAGCCACCCAGTCTATGGTATTTTGTTATAGCAGCCTGAATGGACTAAGACATCATCTACCTGTATGATCAGAATTTTCTCAGAACTGTGTGACCCAAACAAAATACAAAAATAAGTTGGATGCCTAGACTGACATATGACTGTGAATTGGCCAGGGCTGTGACTTTAAAATGCAACAGGAACTGACTCTGGATGAGTTAAGCAGAAGAGGAATTCATGGGAAGGATGTTGAGTAGCCCATGGAATCTGGGAAGGCGAGAGAGGCAGGCTCATGGCATGAATGAGACCAAGGATGCTGGGAAACAGCCAGGAGCATGGCCAAAATGGTGGCACAGAAGCCATCCAGAGAGTCCTGCCCTGGCCTCAGAACCCTGGTAAGCTTGTGCCACGACCATGGTCAGAGCCTGAGTGATGACCCTGCTGCTGCTGATGCCCTGGGATCTGGACATGGCTGCCACAGCTGCTGCCACCCCACTGCAACAAGGTTATCTGAGGGCCTCGCTCTGTGGCCTCTTATTCAGAGTCCAGGGCACTGCATCTGACTGGCTGAGTCCAGGTCACATGTCTAAGCCCTGCCTATAAAAGAGGCTGGGAAGCAAGTGTCTGGCGTTTTCAGCCTCTGTAGTGAGACGTGAGCAGTGGGCTCTAACTTCCACTAAGACTTAAGATGGCGTCTTCTACACACCTGGGGAGGGATTCTGAAGCCGGGCAGCCAAAAAGTGACAAATGTCACCCATCACCTGTGCTTTCAATTTTTGTTCCATCATGTTAGCATCATTGATGGATTGTATAATAAGTAAAAGTTTGAAAAACACTTGCCCAGTGCTGTGGTGTCCCTCACATTTTTCAAGTCAGAGGTATAGGTGACTAACTTCTATGTGTCTTAAGGAAGACGAAAGCTGTGCTGGTGGGTTTTGGGCAGAAGCTTTTCATGAAAGATGCAATTCTGGGCCTTTAAGGATATTGCACCCCTAATTTTTGTAAATGACAACAGATGCTCTTGTGATTGATAAAATGCAAATTCCTTTAAAAGATATAAAAGTGATTGTTTTTATTATTTTGCATTTTCTTTTGATCAGCAGATACCAAAATGATCACTGCCATCCTGTGGAGTCTTTGAAATTTTTTGCTTTGAAAAAGAAGTCTTTAGATTTGATGGTTGGAAATCCTTAACATTGTCCCTTTTTTTAAATTTTTTAAAATTTTTTTAATTTTTATTTTTTTTTCCAACCTTCCTTTTCTAAGTGGAGAGATGGAGGCCCAAGAGGTAGAGTGACTTATGCAAGGCCACACAACTGCTTTAGAGCAGGCTCCAGGCCTCAGGCCCTAGACCTCAGTATTCTCACATTGCCATGCTTCCAGCAGCTAGCCCAGGAGCAGGCCCGACCATCCAACACCACAGCTGCTGCCTTCCTGAGGCACGTCTTGACAGGAGACCCAAATCTGCTTTTGAATACTGGCCTGTGGCTGCTGCTGCTCCTTTATCCACCCTTACTTTTGGGGTGAGAAACCTTGAGTGGCTTTCTCTTTGTCTTCAGCCTCCTTCCTGGAGAGAAGAAGAAAACAATAGAGAACAAGCAGCTAAAAGCCTCCATGCCGGTGCTAGGCTTCACCTGCTGGACTCCGACCCTTGCTGGTCTCAGCTCTGCCTCTTCTCAGTGTGGCTCACCTGCTGCCCTAATTTGACTTGCTCCAAATCCTAGGAACCAGATTTCCTGGTCCTGCATTCACGCCCTGGCTCCCAGTCACGCGGCTAGGTTAGATCCTGACGTCTGCTGAGTGCACCCTGTGATAGAACTGCCCATCTCCTGTCTGGCCAGCCAGATCTGGACCCGGCCACCCCTCAGGAAGCTCCTGCAGGCAGGGCTCATGCCCTACCACCTCCCCCCCGCCCCCCATATCCTCAGCACCCAATGGCCCAGCAAACCCTCATTGAAGGCGAAGGCATGTCCTGCTCTGTTTGGGTGCTGCCCACACCTCATCATGACAAACTAGAGCAAAGGGAGGTGGAGGTGCTGAGAGGACAGTGTGAGAGAGTTTCCTTCTGTCCTACCTGAGGATATTTCTAACTTGATTGACACCACTTATTTAGAGCTGCCATAGACAGATTCGGGCTGTGGCCTGCCCAGGCCAGAGCAGGGACAACTGGTCTTGGGAATCCAAAGAGAACATCAGGATCAGGCAAAGTTGACTTAGCTAAACCAGGGAGCAAGACATTCATTCATTCATTCATTCATTTATTCAGTAAATACGTACTGAGTACCATATGTGTCAGGTTCTATGCTGGGCACCCAAAGATTTAATGGTGAATGAGACACACTCTCTGCCCTCAAGATGCTTAGAGTGAGGAAGACAAAACAGGGGACTGGTCTTTACCATAGATTATGGAGTGTGCTGAAATAACAATAACCAATATTTATTGAATGTTCACTATGTGCCGGACCCTGCACTAAGCCATTGGCCATGCATTATTTCATGTAACCCTCACAGGAGCCCTATTAGTAGGTATTATTATTATCTCCATCTTACAGATGAGGAAATGGAAACACAGAGAGGTTGAGTGACTTGCCCGAGGTCACACAGCTCAGGTAAGTGGCATACCTAGCATTTCAATCCAGATAGCTTGACTCCAAGGCCTAGCTCCTCCACTAGAATAGTTCTGCCTCATTACAATAGTAGATGATGCAGGATACTACTGGAGCACGTAAAGGTGCACCGA
Organism: Lagenorhynchus albirostris; assembly: GCF_949774975.1. NCBI lineage: Eukaryota > Metazoa > Chordata > Mammalia > Artiodactyla > Delphinidae > Lagenorhynchus > Lagenorhynchus albirostris. The sequence continues at coordinate 28,674,159 of NC_083095.1, forward strand.
CTGTGTGCCAAGGACATCCAGAAGCGTTCAGAGGCTGCAACTAGTGTTAACATGACCGGCTCACAGGCAGCGAAGACTGCAGAGAGAATAGGCTGAAAGGTTCAGTAGGCACCAGTTCACAAAGGTCTTTAAAGCCAGGCTAATGGGTCAAGATTTTATCCAAAGGACGGTGGAGAAATGTGGAAGGATAAGCAGGAGAGTTTCACAATCAGGTGGCACTTCAGAAAGCTGTTTTAACTGTACTTTGGAGAAGGAATGGAGTCAAGCAAGACTGGAGTGTGTTCCAGTTGTTCAGTCAAGAGCCGATGGTGGCCTGACGCATGGATTGGCAGCGGCCCGAGAGAGAAGCAGCCTAAGTGCTGCCCACACACCTACTCATGACAAACTAGAGCAAAGGGAAGTGGAGGCGCCGAGAGGACAAACTGTGTGAGAGAAATTACTTTGTTGTAGGGAAGTCACCATCGAGCCAGAAGACTGGTGGAGACCAAGACACCTAGGTGAGCCCCAGAGGGTCAAGGGTCAGCACTGGTCCAACGTCAGGCAATTGGCCAAAGTCCAAACAGGCAAGAGGGTGGTAGAAGAAAAAGCCAGCAGAAGGTGGTGGGGACCCAGCAACAGAAATAAGAGGCCAATGAAAGGACTCCAGTCCCTGAATGAAGAAGAGAATTTTCCCCTGGGCAAGTGGGGACAGGAGTGACACTGGGAAAACAGGACCAGGAACCAGGGTCCCTGAGACTGTCCCAGACTGGCAGTGAGACCGAGGATGCTCACCAGCAAGACAGGGATTCAGAGTTCCTTCTGTGTCCCCCTCTCCCTACCTCTAGCCAGGTGGTTCCTATTTAATCAGGTCTGGCTTCAAAGTTGGTGGGAGGGGCAATGTGGTGAAGGGGAAAGAGAGCTTTGATGTCGGAGAGATTGGGGTTTGAATCTCACCTGGAGCCACTGGTTCTAAGACTCCAGACAAGTTCCTTAACCTCTCTGAGCCTCAGCTCACTCATCTGTAACATGAGGAGAACAATATCTACATCGTGGGGTTACTGAGTGGGAATAACAGTGCCTACTGCACAGGGTTATTGTGAGGATGTGGGAGTTAACATGTGAATGGCCAGGGCTGCACCGGGGTGGGTGCTGAGTCAAGTAGTCAACCTTTCTCCTTTATCAGAAGTCAGCTACCAGCTGGGCCCTGGGCCAAGGGTTTCAGGTGCTATGTTACTTCCTTCTTAACAAACCGAAGGAAATATCACTCTTCCCGCTTTGCAGGTCAGGGAAAAGTGCTGTCTGTGAAGTGTCTGAGCTTGAGACCTCTCTCTTTGCAAAAAGGGAGACTAGCGCATATTAATGAGCTGTTAAAGACACACTAGCGGTAAACTGAGACCCTCTCTTTGACATAATCAGAAAAACAAAAAGTGAATTGAGGGCTTCCCTGGTGGCGCAGTGGTTAAGAATCCCCCTGCCTGTGCCGGGGACATGGGTTCGAGCCCTGGTCCGGGAAGATCCCACATGCCACAGGGCAACTAAACCTGTGCACCACAACTACTAAGCCTGTGCTCTAGATCCCGCGAGCCACAACTACTGAGCCCACGCGCCTAGAGCCCGTGCTCCACAAGAGAAGCCACCGCAATGAGAAGCCCACGTACTGCAACAAAGAGTAGCCCCCGCTCTCCGCAACTAGAGAAAGCCACGTACAGCAACAAAGAACCAAAGTAGCCAAAAATAAATAAATAAATAAATTTATTTTAAAAAAAGACCTTCGTTATAAAGCAGAAACTAACACACCATTGTAAAGAATTATACTCCAATAAAGATGAAAAAAAAAAGACAATTGAAAAGAAACTTTTTTTTTAATGTATTTTTTTGGCTGCCTTGGGTCTTTGTTACTGCGCGTGGATTTCCTCTGTGTTCAGTGAGCAGGGGCTACTTTTCCTTGCGATACACAGGCTTCTCATTGCAGTGGCTCCTCTTGTTGCAGAGCACGGTACAGGCTCTAGGTGCAGGGGCTTCAGTAGTTGCGGCACGTGGGCCACGAATGCAGGCTCAGTAGTCATGGCGCATGGGCTTAGCTGCTCTGCGGCATGTGGGATCTTCCTGGACCAAGGATCAAACCCATGTCCCCTGCATTGGCAGGCGGATTCTTAACCACTGCGCCACCAGGGAAGTCCCGAAACTTACTTTTTCACTGTGTGATTTCATGCACATCCTTGACCTAAAATCATCTTGCCTCCTTAAGCTAAGCTAAGTGACTTGTCCAATGTCATATAGCTGGGTAGCTACAGCCTGGGCCTGGAATTCAGGCTTCTTTCTTTCTTTTTTTTTTTTTTTTTTTGCGGTACGCAGGCCGCTCACTGTTGTGGCCTCTCCCGTCGCGGAGCACAGGCTCCGGACGCGCAGGCTCAGCAGCCATGGCTCACAGGCCCAGCTGCTCCACGGCATGTGGGATCCTCCCAGACCGGGGCACGAACCTGTGTCCCCTGCATCGGCAGGCGGACTCTCAACCACTGTGCCACCAGGGAAGCCCAGGCTTCTTTCTTTCTTTCTTTTTTTCAACAGCGAATAACTTTATTAGTAGAAAGAAGTGTTTTCACTGAATCCCAAACCTGAGACAATGTAACCCATGTTTTATCTAGATCTTTTATTTTATTTAATTTATTTTTACTTGGCTGCATTGGGTCATGAATGTCTAGTGACTTCTTGGCCCGAGAACTCAAATGACACCTCCCACGTCAACGTTAAGACCAATGTCCCAGGACCAATATTTATTACTGGCAGAGGATTGTGACAAGACTTCCTCCCAATGTACAGCAAGCTTAACCTTTGAGCTATGCACAGGAAAAAGCAACCTGTGCAGAGTGATTAAACCTCAGCCTGCTGGCTGACCCAGATCCCATGAATGCCGTGTAGATTGCCTTGACTCTTGGGTTTGTGTTTTTCTCTTCATTGTGAAAAGATTCATTTACAAACTCTGGGTGGTTATACAACCTTGCTGGGGAAGTATGGTCATCAAATGCACAGAGAATTTCCACAGCAGCTTTTGACAGCTGACTCTGGTTTACTTTTGTTAACCATTTCCACGTCTGGCCTCCACATTGTGGCCTGCTAGCACCAACAGGTACCAAGTCTGAGAAGCAGCTCCAAGAAACGGTATGCGTATGGGAGTTCATCCCTAAGCCAGGGGACTGTATACAACTGTGCTTTCAAAGTACTGTCTCAGAGTTTCTAGTGGCCTGTTACTCTGGGAACCTCCCCGTGTGCTGGCATTCTGGGATTGTGCCTGGCCCACCCAGCCAGACTTCCTGCTCAAATTGTAATCTGAAAACTGGGGCTTCTCATACACATGGTAACACATGTATCTAATACATGATGCAAATACTTCCCAGAAAATACTACATTTAGAAAATTCTCCTGCATGAGTTTTCTATGGTTACTGTAACATATTACCACTAAATTGGTAGCTTAAAGCAACACAGATTTTTATCTAATGGGCTAAAATCAGGGTGTCAGTAGGGCTGCGTTCCTTTTTGGAGTCTCTATGAGAGAATCCGTTTCCTTGCCTTTTCCAGTTTCCGGAAGCCACCTACATTTCTTGGCTTATGACCCCTTTTCTCCGTCTTCAAAGCCAGCAACCTTGTATCTCTATGATCCTTCTTCCATAGTCACATCTCCCTCTGACTGATTCCTCTTCTGCCTCCCTCTTCTGCTTTTAAGGGTCCTTGTGATTACATTGGTCCACCCTGACAATCCAGAATAATCTTATTTTAAGATTAGCTAATTAGCAACCTTAATTCCCCTTTGTCATGAACCTAATATATTCATAGGTTCTAGGGATTTGGACATGGACATTTTGGGGAGGACTGTTATTCTACCAACCATAGTCCCAACTGCTCAGGGACTTCCCTGGTGGTCCAGTGGTTAAGAATCCACCTTCCAATGCAGGGGACGCCGGTTCGATTCCCTGGTCTGGCAACTAAGATCCCACATGCCTGGGGGCAACTAAGCCCGTGTGCCACAACTAGAGAGAGGCCTGAGCACTGCAACGAAGAGCCCACCACAACAGAAGATCCCGTGTGCTGCAACTAAGACCTAATGCAGCCAATAAATAAATAAATATTAAAAAAAAAAGAGCTGCTCAATGTCTATCTTCCAAGCCAAACTATGTAGAGGAGCCAAACATTTTAACTTACACCATATCTTAAATGTACAGTTTATAGCTGATCCAACTTTCCCCATGATCTGATGGTTGGGGGGATTTTTTTTTTTTTTTTTTTTTTTTTTTTTGCGGTACACGGGCCTCTCACTGTTGTGGCCTCTCCCGTCGCGGAGCACAGGCTCCGGACGCACAGGCTCAGCGGCCATGGCTCACGGGCCCAGCCGCTCCGCGGCATGTTGGATCCTCCTGGACCGGGGCACAAAGCTGTGTCCCCTGCATCGGAAGGCAGACTCTCAACCACTGCGCCATCAGGGAAGCCCAGTTGGGGGTATTTTTACTAAAAGTCCAATTTGGGGGTCTTGGAGTCGTATGATATCCATATAGAATCCTTTTGGTTGGTGAGTGATTTCCTGATTTAACTGACACTTAAGGAACACATATATAAGAGCTTTACAAACTAGTTTAATTCTTATAACAACCTTATCAAGTACATACAATTATCCTCATTTTACAGATAAGGAAACTGGGGGAAAAAAAGGCTAAGTAACTTGTCCAAGGTCACACAGGTAGTATGTGGCAGAGATGGGACTTGAAGCCAGGCAGTGTGTGGGCAGCCCAGAATCCTTGTTCCTCACCACCATACCAAGCTGCCTCATCCTCTCGGTTTCTGCTGGCTGTGCAGGCCCCCGCTGGTACCGGTTATGGCACGTGAACTTGTGGATTCTTCAGCAGAGCCACCTCCCAGCACAGGCTTCTCCCCTTTGCAGCTTGGTGCTCATTTTCCCCTGTGTTCTCACTAGTGCAGACTCCTGACTCCCCTGAGCTTGCTGCAGGGTCACCTTGCCTCACCAGGGCAGTCCTACAGCAGGCTGTTGGCTCTAAATGTGATAGTCATGCCACGTGGAAACCATGGGGACTCAGGAGCGCTAAGCCTCAGGGACTCGCTCTGCCTACGCAGCTTGACCACCAGGTTCACTTTGACGCGGCTGCCCTCTTTTTGGCATAAAACCACTTTGGAGGCAGCTTCATCCCAGAATTCCAGTGGGGAACTGGGTGAGAACTGCACCTCCACCTCGTGTTTGCAGTGCACTCATTAGGTAATGCGCCTTTCCTGCTTCCATCCGAGACCTGGAGCGGAGGAAAAAGCATGATGCGTTTCTGACCCTCTTCTCTCTCCTCTTTCCCCTCCCACCATCCGGCAGGCCAGAAAGGGGGTGGCTACTCTTTCACTGCCTTAAAGCTGGCCTAGCTGGCCTGGGTGGAAGGCCTCTGCTCTGTTCAGAGAGGATTCAAGGAGCTGGTCCTTTAGGCTTGGCCTTGATTTACTAAAGAAGGAGAATTCAGAAGGATCTGGAAACTGTCTTAAGTCAACTCTCCAGTGGGACACCTTGAGGCCTGGCCCATCATAGGCCGTCAGTGTATGGTAGTTAGTTATTACTCTCTAAACCCAGAACTTTCACACTTCTTTGCCTGCATGTAGGAAGTATGTTTTACACTATGACCCCATACAAATATACACATATATTATACACAACTGAAACAAAAGCTACACAAAACAATACTTATTATTACTTAATGCAATGCATCTGACCATTTTAAATTTTTTTTAAAGAGAAACACTGGTGGTGACCCATAACGCCCCTCTCCAAACAGACCTACTTGCTTCCTTCTCTGGAAGCTCATAGTGCCTGAGGGCAAAACTCGATTATAATACTTCTCATGTTGCATTGTAATTTATGTGTCTTTCTCTCCCACTAGGGACAGACTTTGTACTTTTCATCTTTGCATCGCTAGCACACCCACTAGTAGACATTCAGTAAGTGTTAATTGAAGGGCTGAATGAAAAATGCCTGCTTACATGCACCACAGAAGAGGACAGTCGTTTCTCTTATCATGGCACACATCACCTAGTTCTGGTGTTCCAGAGCTCAGACTTGTCAATGAGCAGCCTGGGCTCAGGACAGGATTTCTACAGAAGTTAGGACAGACACCTCCTGCAGAAAGGGCCTCAATGTGTAGAGAATGAAGACCAGAGACTTTGACTATTTCCCTTCCCTTAATTTTTTCCCCTGAGCTAATCTCTTTGCACACCCCTGCTAGAATGCCTTATGTCCCCCATAGTAACTTAATAATATAAAACTGTGCAGACTCAAAATTCAGGGCATTTAGCATTTTTGCAAAGCCAGACTCTAGGAAACGTTCCCATTGCCGAACACACTGGATGTGGTTTAGGTAGCAAAGCAAATGACCTAACAAGGAATATATGTGCTGAGCCCAGTTCCTGTTAAATTAATAGATTCACGTTCTGGCATATCCACAACCTCGTAAGTCATAGCAACCAGATGACGGCATGGCAACACAGCAGCTGCGGCCACTGTACATGAGAAAAATCAGAGCCTAGCATCTCTGGAGGGAAAACAGAAATGGGCTCTACAGTTGCCAGCTTCTATGGGATTGGCTGAGGGGAGGTGGACATGGGGGGCAGCCATAAGTACATGCCTGCCCTGGTAAGGGATGAAGGAGTATAGTATCTTTCCTGCTTCCTAAAATTTGTTTTGTGTTTTTTTTTTTTTTTTTTTTTCCCTGTACGCGGGCCTCTCACTGCTGTGGCCTCTCCCATTGCGGAGCACAGGCTCCGGACGCGCAGGCTCAGCGGCCATGGCTCACGGGCCCAGCCGCTCCGCGGCATGTGGGATCTTCCCGGACCGGGGCACGAACCCGCGTCCCCTGCATCGGCAGGCGGACTCTCAACCACTGCGCCACCAGGGAAGCCCCTGTTTTGTGTTTTTAAAGTAAATAATTAGTTCCAGTAAGAGAGGAAATGATGCTGAGAGAAAGATAACCACCACGTGGACAGAATGTTCTTGTAGCCCTGCAAGCAGTGTGGAGGTGATTCTTATCAGAGATAGTTCACGGCTTGCTCTTCGATTGTAGGACCACAAGCCTACATTTGGACTCTCACTGAAATCACCTATCCCTTCTGGCTGCCAGGGTTGAAGTCCCGTCTTTCAAGCTCCCCTTCCAGGACTAGGGCCTGACTCCACAGTCACTGGTTGTGCCAAAACCTTGGGGATCAGGGCAGATGCCCTGAGGAGGAGGAAGAGGGTGCCTGGACAGATGTCAATCCTTGTGACACAAAGACATCTGCACATACTATCAGGTTGATGGCATCCAATACCAGGGCTGCCACGGACCGAGCAGCAACACACACCCTCTGACCTAGTTTAAATTCAAGGATGACCCTTATTCTGCAGAAGGGGTAAGGGCTGGGTCTTCTGTTCTTAGGATTTACATGTTACTCTTAGATCTGGTCCACATCCCTGCCTCTTTCTCCATGTTCTGCTTTCCAGGTGAGGGAGCAGGAAGTCTGTGTGGGGTTGTCATCGGGTCCACAATGACTTCCTTCTCTTTTTCCTGTGCGTTAGTTATCGATGCCTGTGTAACACATTACTCCAAAACATAGCAGCTTGAGACAACAAATATTTATCATCTTACAGTTTCTTTGGGTCAGGAATCCAGGCAGCTTAGCTGGATGCCTCTGCTACCAGGGCTCTCATGAGGCAGCTGTTGGCTGGGGTTGGCGGTCTCATCGGAAGCCTTGTTTGGCATGGGGGAAGGGGGAGGTATGCCTTTCCAAGCTAACTCACGTGGTTGTTGGCAGGTCTCGATCCCAGTCTACAGGGCTGCCTTAGGACATGGCAGGTAGCTTCCCCTACAGTGAGTGATCCAAGAAAGAGCAAGAAAGAAATAGAGCACCCAAGATGGAAGCCACATTAGGTTTTTTATAACCTAATCTCAGCAGTGACATCACATGACTTCTGCCATACGCTATTTGTTAGAATTGAGTCAATTAGTCCAGCCCACACTCAAAAAGAGGCAATTATATAGGGCATGAATACCAGGAGGAAGGGGATCACTATTAGCTGGGGGCTGTCTTCAAGTGTGCCTAACACAGGTTCTACACTTTGTGGAACTCCAGCAAATGCCACCCCACACAGAGAAAAAGCAATGTGTGTCTGTGCATACATAAATATCAGGCTTTCAAACATTTACATCGTCTGCTAATTATTCCTGGGCATGCAGAAATACTGAATATTCATGAAATTGTGACTGAGAATTCAGAATCACGGTAGTGAACAAAGAAATATTCTGCTCTTGTCCTAGCAAATATGGAGTATCACATGATTGTTTTTAGAAGTATATTCTCTCTACTCCTCTTGATTATGGCGTTGCTTGCCTTAAGCGGAATGCATTAAGGAATTACTTCTATTTCAAAATTGAAATGGACAATCCCTCCACCACCAGCCCACAATAGTGTGATGTCATAAAAATTTCAGAGAATTATAATTATTGAGAGTATAATAATGCACTTATTTCTCAGAACGTTATTTTTCTTACATGAAACATTTTGTATTTATAATGTGCCATTAATAATGTCTCGGTAGAAATCATAATTGTGCATAAAGGGCTGCAATGTGGGGGATTTCATGTTGCTAGGAGAGCTTCTATCTTCATACTCCTGGGTAAGTCTGCGTTTGTGGCTTCCCATTAGGTATTAACACAGACCCGGGGATCGTTTCTCAGATGTTACTTTCTATCAATTTTACATCCACCTTTCTGGACAAAGCCTTCACTCAACTCTGCGGTTTCCTGTGCTTTAGTAAAAAGATGAAGCATTAGAATGGAAGATTCTGTGATCTGGCCAATGTGCTTGTAGAAGCAGTATTTGGGGAAAAAGGGAAAATTGTGGAGCCCTAACTGATGCTTTTGAACCACCTTTGAAAGGGTCCCTGTTTTCACAACAAGCTGCAATGAAGCTAACGTTACTATTAGGAAAGCCCTCCGTTGCAGTTTCAAATGTCTTTTTTTTTTTTTTCCTCAACCACAGCAAAGGCTAACCCATTTTCTTTCCAGCTTTACCGGATCAGGAATTCTTCCCGAAAGACCGCTGTTTAACTACTTTGTTGCTATTTATCAGGAACCAAAAAGATGGCCTTTTGTTTTTGTAGTTTTGAATAGGGTGAGCGAATTTATTTTGGGCAATGATAAATTTCAGAATTACTACTGCCTGAAGCTCCTTTTGTCAGGACTCCACCCTACCCTCCAAGTCACTTTTGGTCCGTGACGAAATACGGAATGCATCAGGCCCCAAACAGACCTGTGAGTTGACTGTAAAGGAGGAGGTGGAAATCGCGGGGGAGGATTAGAACAGAAACTATTTTTCAGTCCCAACTTGGGCGCTGAAATAGCCCCCTGAAGTCATAAACGCTGAACGTCCTGTTCCCTTATAATTAGTGGAAATGACGAAGGACAAGTGTGCAGATCTTTTGAGGGAACGTGGGAAGAGGAGACCCGCGTTTTAAGGCCCAGCTTAGGCATTATTTGGTGGGAAAAACAAAAACAAAAACAAAGCAAAAACAAACACAGAGCACTGTGCTTTCCAACAGGACCGTCTAGCAGCAACATCAAACTGAAAAACTTTTCTCCTTCCCCATCCTTTGTTTTTCCCGTAACCCCAGCTCTGGGTCCCTGAACCCCAACACCATCTTCCAGATCCAGCCTGAGAGCAGCCTCGACCGCACTTCTTCGGCGCGGAAACCACCCTGCTGGAGCGAGCCTCCCCCAGAGGGGTGCAGGCTCGGCGGACTGCAGCCCGCTTCCCCCGGCGGCCGAGGGCGCGCAGAGCCGGAGGCGCGGGCGGCTGCAGGGCCCGGCGCGCCACCGCGCGAGCTGCTGGGTCACGGCCCGGGCCGCGCCACCCGTTCAGCGAGGAAGTGACGACTGCGCCGTCCCGAGAGCAACAAAGTTTGAGTCTGCGGGCCTTGCTCGCCTGCGCCCCGCGCCCTTCCGAGCGGCCCCGGGATCCAGCGCGCAGGTAAGCCGCGGAGCTCGGCAGCCCCTCCGCAGCCGGGGCGCCGACGCCCGGAAACGTTCGGGGCAGGGACTTGGCCGCGCGGGCGGGGATGTGGCGGGACGGGTAGGGCCGGCTGCGCTGGGCTTGCGTGCGAGGGGCGCTGCAGGGAGGGAGCTCGGCGGCCGGGATCCGGGCCCCGGGCTGCGCCCCTGTGGTCGCCGGTTTGCCGCGGGACTTAAACCAGCCAGGACTGCAGCCGGGCCGCTCCGGGCGCCATTGGCTAGCGGAGGGGTGCAGGGAAGGGGCCTCCCGTGTCCTGCGTCCGAGGTTAGTCCTCCACCCGGCGCTCCCCATCGCGACAGGCTGGGCGCAGCGGTCCCCCAGTTCCCGCCCGGTGCTTCCCAAGGAAGCGTGCTCTTCCTCTTCGTAGCCCTCGCCGAGGTCGCAGGAAGGAAGTTAAAGGAACTTTCCCCCCATTTTTCTTAGCTTGGCCTGACAATGACGAAGAGCAGAGCAACTCGGAAGTTTGGGAAAACAACCCTACGCATTTCCAAAATGCAAAACCAGAATTGCCCCGAAGCCCCCTTTGAACAAATTCCTCTGACTCCCCCACCCTTTCTCCTCCCACACCACGTCCCGAGCCTGACAGTAATCACTAAGGCCTAACACTTTGCAATTTAGCCATAAAAGCTGTCAGCGCACCCACCTACATATGTGAGTGTTTTCTATATAAAACTCCAAAACCCGCTTCCAGTGGACTCTTTGAGGCATCTCACTCTTCTCTGTTTTCGAAAACTGCTAGGGCTGCAGGAATGTGCTTGGGAACTTTGATGGTGGTTCCCGCCGCCCTCTATAGCCTCGTGGAGCAGGCTTTTTTTTTTTTTTTTTTTTTTTTAAGAACAGCTGAGAAGCTTATGACATCCCTGCATAGTAACTTGGGACTGGCGGGTCGGGCGGGTGGCGCCCTAGTTCCCTGGCTTGGAGTCTTCAACTGTAGCAGCAGCTGCGGCGGCGGCGGCGGCGGCGGCGGCGGGGACGCGTTGGTGTGTGCAGGAATGTACGTCCGTGCCGTAAAGACTCCTTTGACATGGGATGTCTAGAAGTTGAATGGTGCAGTTCCTAGCAGCAGCTTCCTGGCGGCCTGTGATTACAGCGTGATTGCACAGTCAGGCATTGTTGGCGTGGATGTTTATACACAGGCTATTGTGCAAGACCTCGGGGGCAGAGAACAAAATGCAGATTTGCATTGCAGATGCCCAGGACAGATCTGGGTCTGAGCTGCAGTCACCAAGTTCTTTTTGGCCTTTCACCTTAGCTAGGTAATTTATTTCCTCGTTTATCCCTAAAACTCGGGACAATTTGCCAAACGCCAGAGAAGTGAAGTGGACCCGGGAGGGCAGGATCTTTTCACTTCCACCTCTGGCAGCCTGAAAACTACCCCAGGAACTGTACCCTTATTTGTGCCTGTAGAAAATGTGGGATGATGTCAGCAGGAAAAGGAGATGGGAGATGGCTATCAACATCCCTAAACGGGAAAGCAGTTTGAATTAGCAAAATTGCATGGCAGCTGGATTGGGGCCTGGTTGCAAAGAGGACACGTCAGACGTGTGACTGTGCTGGTGAGCTAGACTTTGAGCCTTGAAGTGTCAGCTGCAGAAGCTTAGTAGGTGGGTCCTAATTCCTTCATTGTGTTCTGGGCAAAGGGAAGAGTGCTGGGGCTTTAGGCTGTGTGTCTGTGCCAGTGTCGGGGGCGAGGGTCCGAGGGGGTGGGGGTGGGGGGGAGGCAGAGGAGTGACTCATGTTCATTTTCTCCAGAGGAACTCCCCCACCCCCTTCCTGAGCAAGGCCTGCTGCACAGACCAGGGTGGGTGTCCTCACACCTCCTGAACTGCTGTGCTGCAGGAAGGGAGCTAAGCCTTCAAGTGTGGAAAGAAGGCAAACAGGTTCTCCTTGAGGGCCTCAGAGGTGGCTAACTGTAGTAGAGGGATTTAAAACACAGTCAAAAACATGTACAGGATGCATGCTGGGTCATTCTTCCCACATGCCAAATCTCAGCCCCCTCTCTCGCTGCCCTAGGTAGAGACTCTGCCGGGGTAGCACTCAGCCCTGCTAAGGGGTGTGTGTGACTCGGCAGCAGGTACCGATGGCCTGGCACACCAGAGCGTCCCCATGCCTGGCCTTCTCCCCAGCCTAGTAACTGAGTTTCACCTGGTGGGAAAATGCTGTTTTGCAACCTCATGCCAGCTGGGTGTCACGGGCACAGTGACCATTTGTCAAACCAAAACATTAGGGCATATTCCCTGGCAGACATCTATGTGCTTCCAGAGACTCAAGGAAAAGCATGTGAAATCAGGACGTTTCTGGAAAGTCTGGGACTTCAGACACAGTTGCCACAGGGGAATGAGGGTTAGAGCAAAAACACCACAGAAGTAGGAGTTCCCATGAGTTGCACAACCCCTTGTTTTGGGTACATTTGGGTTTTCAGTGAACTTGACTGTCAAGGTCCTGGTCAGCTGTATCACCTGACCATGGCTGCTTTAGTAAGAGCCTACTGGTACCCAGAACTAGTCTAGAGGGGCGGGGAGGGGAGCATTCCCTTCTGACTCCAGCGGAAAGACAGCTTTGAGTTTGCAATCCTTTGTGTTCATGTAGACCGTGCAGAGACTAAAAGTGCCCAAAGGCCCCAGGGAGTGTGGGCAGGAGAGCAGGGGAGAGGGACCCCTAGCAAAGGCCAAGAAGGAAGGACTCAGACCCCACCCCCCGCCCCCCAGAATTGTGGAGCCACCTGGAGCAGTTGCCCGTCCATGTCATCAGTTCAGCCTGGTTGATTTTTGTGCATAACTCATGCATGCCCTTCCCTTGGCTTGCTCAGCTTTGCCTCTGTATTCACAGAACTTGCCCTGCAGTTGTACCCAGCCCAGTTTAAGACCGGAAATTTAATCCTGACTTCCTCTTCCACCTTACATAAATGCTGATTTATGGCCTAAAGTTACTGCCCAGTTCATGGCCCCAGAGTAGCCCTGCCTACTGCCTCACTGTGCACAAGTAGGAACAATATTGAAAAAGCTCTGAATCAAAATGTGACCGATTTTTAAAAATCATTTTATTGTTTTAAGAGGAGAAACTATTTGGGTAGTTAGGAAGCTCCCAGCAACTTTGACAAAAACTCCGAGGCTCCACTGAGAGAGGCAGATGGCAAAGTCCTCTGCAAGGGGATGGTCTTAGTATGGAGGCCTTTTATGCTCTCCGGGCCCAGTATTTATATTTCTGTTCGTCTACCTCCTCCCAGCTGCCTCCCTACACCGCAATTCCATGTTTTGACATCACAACTAACCTCCAAAAAAGGAGGCAGAACACCTCCAGCCAAAAGAGGGCATTCCAGACTCTGAAGAAAGTGCTGCAGTTTTCCAGATGCCCGGCAGTTCTGTCCTGCAAATTTGTTTCCTTCTTTAAAATGAGCCCCCCTTCATTTCTCATTCTCACTGAAGCATCTCTTTGTGAGACCCTTCAACCTTTTTTTTCTTTGTCTACATGACACAGGGCAGTGCTTTACGACTTTCTCTCTCAAGTGCCACTTGAAATGCACACAGGTCTTTGAAAAAGCCTGGGATAAAGGGCTCCTCTGTAATCTCACTTAAAATGCCTGTTTGCAAGGGTCAGCCTCCTGCTCAGCAACCTTCAGTGGCTCCCCACTGTCTGCACAGGAAGGATCAAACTTCTAGGATGGCAGTCAGGGCCTCCCACACAGGGGTCTGGCCTCCACTGCTCTCCTGCCCTAGCCCTTTGCTCTGACCTGGTGACCCACTCTGTGTGTTTGTCCACACTGCTTGTGGCAAGCATTCCTACCTTTCATGCTTCCCCGGAAGTCTGGAACGCCCCGTCTTTCCTCTCTCCTACTTGGCTCAGTCTTGCTCTCCTTTTTAGCCCTATTCATGTTGACCTCCTTAAGAATGTCCCCTGTTCCACCCTGTGGGCCTCTCCCTGGAACTCCAGTAACATCCACTGGGGGCCCCTGATGAAGAATCCTTGAAACTTGGTCTAAAGGATTTTCAGCTTCTCCTTTGGACCATAGCTCTGATCATACCCTTCCTTTAGCTTCTTAAATGTGCTTTTGGGTGGATCAGTGTTACCACTTTTCAACTAAACTGGAAGTCCTTGTTTTATATATCTTTGTATTCCCAGCCCTGGGGTTCCTGGTGAATGTTGGATGATGGGGATGATGGTGATGATGAGGAAGATGCAGCAGATGCAGTGGCCTTCAGATATTGTTGGCTGTGCATAGGCACACACCCAAGCCAAGCGCCAAGGGCCATGATTCCCAGTCTTTTTTTTTGGCGGAGGCGGGGGGGTTATTTATTTATTAACATCTTTATTGGAGTTTAGTTTCTGCTGTATCACGAAGTGAGTCAGCTATACATATACATATATCCCAATTGGTTCCCAGTCTTTATTCTGAACATTCACCCAGCCCTGCCTCCTTCTGCCTGTTGGCCTCTCTCTGGTGCCTCCTAGCTTTGTACCTCTTGTTCAGCTTCTTTTCCAGCACCTCTTCCCCCTGGTTGCTAGACAGTGTCTGTCCAGCTTCAGCACTGGCTCCTCCTTGTCTTGATTTGGGCCTAGTTGATCTGCCCCAGGATGTCCTAAGCCTGAGCACTGGCTCTTTGGGGAGAGCATCCATTACCTGGGTTCCTCAAAGGGAACCAGACTGATAGAAGGAGGTAGGGCCAACTGTCAGACACACTTGTGAGGAAGACAAAGAGATGCTTCCTGGTTGACCATAGCTTTGATTTGCCCAAATAGGTACTGACTTATAAAACTAGGCTAAACTATAAAACTGAGTCTTGGGGAGATCCTTGCTAAACCCTAGCATCAGGTTTAACTAGGAGGATTCTGTTGTCTCCACCCAGTTCTCATGCTAGTAATCTCAACCTTGCCATATAAGCTAGATTCTTTCTTTTTTAATTGAGATATAATTCACATGCCATAAAATGCACCCTATACACTAAATTCCTTAAAAAAGATTTTTTTAAAATAAAATCTGGTAGATTCTTTTTTCCCCAGTTTTCTTCTCAGAAAGGTAATATGCAACCCAATTGCCCATCAACAAATGAATGGATAAAGATGTGGTATATGCATACAATGGAATATTACTCAGCCATAAAAAAGAATGAAATTCTGCCATTTGCAGCAACATGGATGGACCTAGAGAATATTATGCCCAGTGAAATAACTCTGGCAGAGAAAAACAAATACTGTGTGATACCACTTATATATGGAATATGAAAAATAATACAAATGAAGGTATATGCAAAACAAAAACAGACTCACAGATATAGAAAACAAACTAGTGGCTACCAAAGGGGAGAGAAAAGTGAGGGGGACAAGTTAGGGGTATGGGATTAAGAGATATAAACCACTATGTATGAGATAGATAAGCAACAGGGATATATTATATAGCGCAGGGAACTATAGCTGTTATCTTGTAATAACTTAATGGAGTATAATCTGTAAAAATACTGAATCAGTATGCTATACACCTGAAATTAATAAAATACTGTAAATCAACTATACTTCAATTTTTAAAAAACAGGTAATACATACCTGTAGTTCAAAATTCAAAAGATGTAAGTTATACAGTGTAAAGTAAGTCTCAAAAATAATTTCAATATAGACAATAGATTTCTATACAGATATATACATACGTATAAAAATGCAATGGAATTAGAAAAATAAGTGTGTATTTTAACCTTGAGGGAAGGAAGACCTTCTTAAGAAAGAGACAAAACAGAACTTATAAGAAAATACTGATAAATTTGATAACATAATCCTTTGAAAAAATAAATTTTCCATCCTCTATTGTTCCCCGTTTCTTCATTCTGTCAGTGTCCCTGTCTTAGGCAACTACAATTTGTCATTTTTCAGCTATGCTTCCAGATGTAGCTTTTGCACATAGAAGAAAGTATGAATCTATAAACAAATGCTGGCATACTCTACACAGCATTCTGTGTTTTTCATTTTTAATGTGTCTTGGAAGTTATTCTGTATCAGTGCTCATAGAGCCACCTCATTTTTTCCATTGGCTAAATTGTATTCCACTGTATGAAAATGCCATCAATTATTTAACTAGTCTACTACTGCAGAACGTTTGGGCTGTTCCCAGTCTTTTGCTATTACATACAATGTTGCAGTCAATATGTTGAATTCACTTTTAATTGAAAATTCTTGATGAACATAAAAGGGGTGAAGCTGGGATTTACCTAGAAAACTTTCTGAAAACTTATGCATAAACTGCACTTAATAAACCAATAGAATCTGCTGTTTCACAAAATAATCAATTTTTAGAACTGTAGAACCTTCTATAACTTTTAGGACCTTAGGGACTGCTATCATCCCGCCTCTCTTTTTGTTTTTTATTGGATTTTTCTGGCTGCATTGGGTTTTTGTTGCTGCACGGGGTTTTTCTCCTAGTTGCGGTTGCGCGGGCTTCTCACTGCAGTGGCCTCTCTTGTTGAGGAGCACGGGCTCTAGGCGCGCGGGCTTCAGTAGTTGCGGTGCACGGCCTTAGTTGCTTCGCGGCATGTGGGATCTTCCTGGACCAGGGATCGAACTCGTGTCCCCTGCATTGGCAGGTGGATTCTTAACCACTGTGCCACCAGGGAAGTCCCCCGCCTCTGTTTTATAGTAACTGCAATAGCAGCATCTCAGAGAATTTAAATCTGGGAAGGGAACCTACAGTAACTCACTTTTAACTAAGGGTCAGAGACGATAATTGACTTCTCTAAGGTCACACAGCTGCAGAATGGAAGAGTCAGGCACAAACCCCACATTCCATTTCTTTTCACCATCTTGCATTGATCATCTTAGTCATCATAATCATCAGTTCCAGCCTATTTGTAAACCAAGGATTTTGTTTACAATTCCATCTCTTTAGTTTCCTTAAGGCAGTACACAAAGATTTAAAAAGAAGAAACTTGACAAAAAACAAAACCAAAAACCAGGGTTGGAGTGAGGTGTTTAAGAAGAGGGATGCTAGAAGGCCCAGGAACACAGACTTAGCACCCCTTGGGCAGCCTGTCAGCCCTTGGGCAAGGCTGACTGTCCTCACTGGGCATTTACAGAACAGCTGCAGTGCTCTCAGCACTGCATGTGGCACAACAAGGGGTGCGAAGCAGGGTCCCACTTGCCCCTTCTCTCCAGGAGGCTGACAGTCAGCTTCTGAGATAGGTTGTTGTCGGAGGGAAAAACAGACTCAGGGTGGATTAGTCACTTAAGAACGGAATTTGGTGGAGTTGCATTTTCTGGGGGTCAGGTTCTAAAGTCAGTGTGTAAAGTGAAAAATAAGAATATAATCAAGATTAACATTGAAAGTCCCTTAGGAGGGCACCAGGTAGGCGGCAGACATACTGGCTCTTGATACCTAAATTCATCTTAGGCTGTTCCTCTAGTTCTGGAAGAAGTTGCAGTTTCCAAGGTCAAGCAGCAGATGAAGTGTCTTGAATTTGGGGGCTCTGTAGTATGAAATATGTGTGTGTTCAAATACTACAGTCTCACTCAGCATGCCGAGATACTTATACTGTGATATTCCGCAGGCAGCAGGCAGCAGGCTCAGGGCTCTTAGCCCATGCTCACCCCTGAATAGATGGAGGGTTTATAAGTTAGGAAATGACCATAGGACGTTAAGCAAAAAAGGCTCTTTGAACAGGTGAGCAGGGTGCAACGGAGAGATCCATGGAGTGGGTTTTAACTGCAGGATTGCAGAGGAAGGACTTATGCTTGGGGTGACCTGTCATTGCTGTGGGGCTGGGCGAGGGCACTGCCATGTGGAGCAGACACTTTTCTCTGCTCTAAGGCCCTAGCCCTCCACATCCGCTCTCCTTCTCTCCCCTTCCCCTGCTTCCCTTCCCCAGCCTCCCTATTGCAGGCCATTGTAAGGGGCCTGCAAGGAATCTACCTCGTGAGTCTGTGTCTACTTCCTCTGTGGCCTCCCAGTAGCATGTGCTTTGGGACAACTTAGGAGCCAAATCCACTCCCAGATCCCCACTTCCACTTGCACTAGAGGTGGGGAAAGGCTCAGGATTTCCTCCAAGGAGCCTGTGCTGACCTACCCAGCTGGCATTTAGGATCTGAATTCCCAGTTATGGAGAAAAAGAAACCTGGCCACAGCAGTAGCAGTGGAACCCTGCCCATCTTGTTTATAGAGTGCTTTCCCCCACATTCTTCCTTCTTTTACTCACTCATGCTATATGCATTTTTTGAGTCCCTACTGTGTGCTTAGCTCTGTGCTAGGTACTGGGGATGCCTCCCCCTTCAAGGTGTTCACGGTCTGTGAGGGAGACAGACACACACAAAAGCCAAGAGCCATTGGTGCCACGGATGTCAATGTGAAACTGTTCAGGGGTCTGCAGGGCTCAGAGGAGGGACAGGTCGATTCTGCCAGGCCAGAGGAGAGAGGACCGTTAGGAAAGGTCTAGGACGGCCCCAGTGCCTTGCATGGTCCCTGTGCTCAGGGAAGCCTGGGGAATTAATGAATAAGAGGCTTTCTGGAGAAAGTGGTGTGTGAGCACATAGAAGCAAAATCTTTGTGCAAAATCTCGAAGGGTATTTAGGGCCACTTTCTGGAGAAAGTGGTGTGTGAGCCAAATCCTGAGAAACGAGTGGACACCAGGTGGCAAAGGGGGTCAGGACATTCTAGGCACAGGGAGCAGCTCAGGCAGGGCCTGGAGTGGAGGCGTGACACAACACGGTCTTCTCCAGTAACTGCAAGCAGCGGGTGTGATGGAGCACGTGTAGGAGGGGGTGCAGAAAGGACAGACAGGGGCCAGGTCACGGGCCAGCCATTTGTGTCAGCGGAGAGATTTAGACCTTACTCTGAGGGCACTGGGGAGCCACTGAGGACTGATTGTGTGTGTGTGTGCGTGTGTGTGTGTGTGTGTGTGTGTGTGTGAGAGAGAGAGAGGATCAGATTTTCTTTTTAAAAGGTTACTCACTGTGATGTGGAGGATTGACTGGAGCTGGAGAAAAATGGGCAGTAAAGAGACCAGTGAGGAGGTCATTGCAGGAGGTCACTGTGGTCCCTGGGGTGAGATGGAGGAGTCTGAGCCAGAGCGGTGGGGGAGGGAGAAGCTGGATTAGGAAGGTGTCGAGGGAGTTGGGTTGACAGGCCTTGAGGACCAACCAAATGAATAGAGCAAGGGAGAAGTTGAAGTGTTTCCTTAGGTTTCTGCTTGAAACAAACAAGGAGGAGCAGCTTTTAGGGAAGAGACAATGAGTCTAATTTTGTACATGTTGAGTTGGAGGTGCCTCCGGGACATCCAAGAAAGCAGTTCTAGTGGGCAGTTGGACATATGGGTCTGGGGCAGGAGACTCCCACAAGGGATGGCAATGGGCAGCATTGCCCCCTCCACGAACTCTAACCAAGCTACCCCAAATAAACATCACTTAAGTAAAAATGATGACTTACTGTGCAGCTACAGCTTCAAGACAAGTTCCAGACAAACCCAGTTACCTCCCAGTAGCCCCCTCTGTCTGTCAGACACTCTGGAACAGACACTTGGGAATCACCAGAACACAGAAGGTGGTTGGAGCTAGGGGAGCTGATGGCATCACCCATGGAGAGCATGCAGTAGGAGGCAAGGGGATCACCGTTTAAGGGGTACGGTACTAGGCAAGTCAGCAACGGAGACCAGGAAGGAACCAATGGTGAGGAAGGAAGAAAACCAGGACAGCATGATGTCATAGATGTCAAAGGAGGAGGGAGCTTTGCATTTTATAACAGGGACCATGGTTTTGTGCACCTAGTACAGCACATGGCACATGGCAAGTTTTCCATAAGTCTTTATTAAATTGAGTTGAAATTGATCAACTGTTAATCATTGGGGACGTCAAGAAAGAGAGGACTGAAAAGAATGATTGACTTAGGAATTAGAAGGTTCCTGCGTCTTTGCCATGGGTGGGGACTTCTCATTTGATTTAACCTCCCTGAGAAATAGGTGGTGCAGGTGTCACCAGGTGCCCCAGGGTTGGAGTGACATGTGCAAGTTCTAGAACGCAGGTTTCTTGACTCCAAGTCCACCTTTCCCTGAACTGATGGGGAAATAGGGAAGAGTCCAAGGGAGTGATAATGCTTTTAATTTCTGATATTAATGCCCCAAGTTGGGACATCTGGTTAGAACCAGGGGCAGGATGAATTGTTATATTCAGCACTTACGTCATTTGTTCATATTTGTGATTATTCGGTGGCTGTGATCCTCTCAGATGTGTATTTAGATGAGACTCTTTTCCCGGAGGGAAAGATAGAAGCTTGAGCCTAGGTGTTGTCTCGGGGGGGTGGGGGGGCAGTGCAGAGGAGTCAGTGTAGAGGTAGAAGGACATGCTGGGGTAGTCTAGGTCTTTGGTCTGCAAACAGCAGAAGCTGACTCTGGCTAAATTAATGAGAAAAGGAATGTACTGGAAGGATATCTGGTGACTCACTGAATGTCCTGGAAATCTGGAGACTGAGGCTCAGAAATCATTCAGGACCTGTGGGAAGTTGGGTAGCTGAAACCAAAGACAAGGTGATGATGCCACTGGCCTGGCATCACCGGTGCCTGCTAACCTGACTGCTGCCACCACCTCCAGAATGAATTTTGAACTCTCCCCGATTCTTTGTGTCACTCAATCCACAGGCAGAGCCCAGGCTGAGCATCTGGTTGGCCAGCTTAGGTCACATGCTCATGTTCTCACAGATTCTGGAGGTTACAGCTTCCCCAGTTGCAGGTGGAACTCTCCCTCCCACAAGGACTCACACTGCCAGGTTCCTTAAACCTGGGGACAGGTACGCATGCCAGGTGGACAAGTGTCCACCATAGAAGCCAGAGCCCGTTCTAGCCCTCAGACTGGGATGACTGGGCAGTGCTGGACATGAGGTGGAGATGGGGCATCCCCCATAGGCCACTGAAAATATCCACGTTTGATCTTAATCTTTTTGGACATCTTTCTGAATCCTTTAGCCTCCGGCTAAACTTTAGGATTCCTTTTTTTAAAAAAATAAATTTATTTATTTACTTATGGCTGCGTTGGGTCTTTGCTGCTGCGCGGGGGCTACTCTTCGTTGCGGTGCGCGGGCTTCTCATTGCAGTGGCTTCTCTTGTTGCGGAGCATGGGCTCTAGGCACGTGGGCTTCAGTAGTTGCAGCACGTGGGCTCAGTAGTTGTGGCCCGTTGCCTCTAGAGTGCAGGCTCAGTAGTTGTGGCACACGGGCTTAGTTGCTCGACAGCCTTGGGATCTTCCTGGACCAGGGCTCAAACCCGTGTCCCTTGCATTGGCAGGAGGATTCTTAGCCATTGAGCCACCAGGGAAGTCCTAGGATTCTTATATGCTCTGGAGATCTGAGCATTTCATCAGCAGTTGGAT
Organism: Lagenorhynchus albirostris; assembly: GCF_949774975.1. Taxonomy (NCBI): domain Eukaryota; kingdom Metazoa; phylum Chordata; class Mammalia; order Artiodactyla; family Delphinidae; genus Lagenorhynchus; species Lagenorhynchus albirostris. Next base: position 28,695,548 of record NC_083095.1, read on the forward strand.
TTTTCCTCTGGAATTTGAAGGATTCCAGTGGAAAAGAGAGCTCATCCTAGCATCTGGATCCTCCCTGCACATTTGATTCCACTTGGAAAACTTCAGCGCTGCCTTGTAAGGACAGAGGCCAGAGCTTGGCTCTCTCTGGCTAAAAGGCAGCTACAGTACAAATTCTGTTTCTCCTCTGGGTTTGGGCAAGACCCACAGGGCCGTGAGGTGTTTGGGAGGTGCTACCTTGCTTTTGACTGGGGTTTGGCTTCAGGCTTGGTGCCAAAGTTGTCCAAAGTGACAGGAGTAGGTTCTTCTCACGTTCTAAAGATGTCAACCTGGTGGAGATGTCCTATCCAATATCCTGCCTGAGAGAGAGCTAAAGGAGGTAGGGCTTCATCTGCCTGGGGCTGTCAGCATTGCCAGTCGCATCCCTGCCCAGTTTCCTCGTCCAAACAAGAGGGTGTTTGTTCGCTGAGCACTAGCTCCCTTCTTGCCCTCAGATCCTCTGGTTATAGCTCTTTGACATCAGGGCACCTTGACTGAAATCTTGGCCATTCAGTTCCAATAAACTTAGACGAAGGAATTAATTTGCTTTAAAGAGAAAAATGCAGTTTTGAACTTCTGGCCTCATGACTGTGGTGGCTACCAGCATTTCAAGGGTCTTTTCCACTGGTGCCTGTTAGTGGGGAGCTGCTGCCTCCACGAAGCTGAGTGTGTCGAGGGCTGGGTTCTTGCACCCCGGACTGGAGGTAATTCCTGAGGCTGAGGCCTGCTCGCCAGTGTGGGGTCAGGGTGGCCCCGGGAAGGACGGAGCAGGAGTGTTCCTAGCCGGTGCTGGCTCTGGCAGTTGCACTGATTTGTCCATTTTTGTCCAGATGACATAGAATCGTGTTGAGAACAACACGGAAGCGGAAAAGATGTCTTGGAAGGATCTGAGCTATTTTTACTAAAACACAGCTTTGATCACGTCACCCCTCTTAAAAACCTTTGAGGGCTGCCCAAGTCCTGCAGGAGGAACCTCACATTCCTCAGAAAGGCCCCCAAGGCCCTGAGAGCCCCAGCCCACCTCTCCACCTCCTCTCCTGCCTCTCCCCCTTCCCTAGCGCCGCCCTCTTATGTTCTCTCCGCTCCTCCGCGCTCCTCCAGGCCTCTGTGCCTTGTGCCTTGTTGTTCCCCCTGCCTGGAGCCGTCCTCCCTGCCCTTTTCCTGGCAGAAGCCCACAGAGCCGGTCAGAAGTCACCTGCTTCCTTGCTGCCTTCCTGAGCTGCCACCTTAGCGTTTCTGCAATCGAGCTTCCCCACAGGAGGATGCTGGCATCAGCTGCAGGTGTGCCTGGCTCCTCCCTGGCCTAGCACTGTGCCTGGCACACAGTAGGTGTCCCGTGATGGGACCGGAAGGGCGGCCTGAGGGGATGTGAGGGCATAGGGGCAGGCCCAGGACCTGGCCTCGGTCAGGGGACACGTGTGATTGGTGAGCTGACAGCCTCCCTTTGCACCTGCTGGTGGAGCTGCTGCCTTGGTGGCTTTGCTGTTTCTCTGAACCTGAGGGAGACCCTGGTGAGGGTGGGAAGGGGATTTAGGGCCACAAAGCCCAGCACCTGGGTCCCCCTCACCCTGAGGAGGCATCTATGGTGAGGAGCTGGTTTGAAGGTGGCAGAGACTTTCCTCCCCATCAGCCCAACCCCTGAAGAGGGCTAAACACCAGCTGCCCTTGGAGGACCCCTTAGTGTCCATGCCTGGCATTGTCTGCTGGCTTTGCACAGAGAAGGAACTAGGGAGAACGAGTCAGCACAGCATGAGAGGAGGCCCTGAGGCTCTAAAATGGAAAGCCCTGGTCAGCCGAGTGACCGTCAGGACAGGCTGTGGCTCCTTCTGTTGGAGGAAGAGGGGCACCCACCTGACAATGACTGCAGGATGCAGCACTTGGGGTCTCAGTTTGTCTATAAAATGAGACACTTAAAAAAAAAATAAAAAAAAAATAAAATGAGACACTTACACCACATGTGGTTCTTTCCTGCTCAGAAATTCCCCAAGCCTGTGAACAGAGCCTGGCAGGCGGTGTCTTTATGGTGCCTCACAGTGGGACCTGTGTTACCTCACAAGAACCTTCCTGGTGTGGAATAGTTACCCGGGGTCTGCATGCCACCTAGAGAGAGCCGTGGAGGAGCATATTTCCCACCATTTCTGATGAGGTGGACTTTCTTTCTTAAGAGATTTTCTTTCTCAAAGTTGAACCCACACATGCATGGGCCTACTTGACCACTGTGAGTCCATGGCCTCTGTTGTTTGCAAAATATGTTTCCAGACCAGGAATTACATCGTATTTCTAAGATCTCTTTTAGGAACCCATTGAAGTGTGTCTTTGTTCTTGGCCCTTGGAAGATCAACTCAGAGGAAACTTGAGTGGTGGGGTGGGTTTGATGTCCTAGGGAGGTGTTGGCCCGTTTTGGGAGGGATCTGTTTTGGGATCTGCCTTTGTTTCTGCCTCCAGAGGGCCTGCTCCCTCCTCCTGTCCAACTCAATCCTCCACCTTCCTACTCACATCTCTGTCCTCCTTCCTCATCCCTCCCCAGCAAATCAAGGGAGCTACCTCCAAGCCATCCTACATTGCTTGGTAGGATTGGGAGGTGTCAGGAAAACTACTTTTGAAAAAGATAGTCCAGGTAGCTCACACAGAACAATATATATATATTTTTTTGAACAATATATTTTTTAAATGTAAAACTTGAAGCTATAAAAAATGTTAATTTCCTTTTACGTACTAGTATTACTCTTGGGAATTTATTCTAAGGAAATAATTCTAGAAAGGAAAAGAGCTATACGCACAAAGATATTTATAGCAACGTTGTTTAAAATAGCAAAAAACTGTAAACAGCCTGAGTGTTCCACATGGCTATATAATTTGTGATACCTAGACTCAGTGGAAGATTGTGCCACTGTTAAATTAATATGAAGATGATACTAATTCATGCGAAAGTGCCGAAGAATTTTGGTGAAAAAGTGGCTTCTGTTTTAACAGGCAAATTGCACATACACTTGATGAGTGCATAAAAACTGATTACATTGGCTATGGTATAAACCGGCATAAGGTAAATACAAGATTTAGGTGAAGTGGTTATGAGTGGAGTATTTGTGTGTTTGAAATTGCTTTACATATATATACTTTTATATAATACTTTAATATATATTATATAATATATATTAATATAGTTGAATATATTATACCTTTATAACATTTCTATTATATATTAGTTTACTCTAATATATACTATACTTATATAATAAATACATGTATATACTTATATATTATATACTTAAAAAAAAAAAGACCTTAACTTATCAACATCTTTGGATCTGGGTGGGAAGGAGGCCAGGGGGAGGAACTCCAGGCCTCCCATCTGTTACCACCTGAAAGAAGGAACTGCTGTGTCTTATCAGCCCCCTGCACTGCAGGGGCTGGAGAGTTCAGATTGGCCGAGCCTGACTTCATAGGTTGGCTAACTACATAACTACGGGGCTCCCAGTGGACTCGGCCTGATGCAGGCGACCCTCAAGTGGCCTCAGAGCCCCAGATGATTGTTTGCACCTGGGTTTCTAGGGAACCAGCCCAGTGAGTACATGTGGCCCGGAGGCTCTGGCTCTAAGCCGCCCACTCACCTCGAGGCTGCCGGGTCCTGCTGGCCCAGCCGCAGGGGGAGGCAGATTCTCTCTTCTGTAGTTCACACAGGCAGCGGGGAGGGTGTGCTTTGCAAAATGACCTCCTGCACAGTGTTGCACAGATTCATTATAGTATTGAAACTTAGAGTTGCCCTTTAGCCAGCCTCATGAAACCCCCCACATTCATCCAGCCTACCTCTGGCTTGGCCTGCAGGGCTCTCTCATCTTGCCATGAGCTGTGCTGGGACTTGCAGCTGCAGTTGTGGCCTGTGGCTGAGCAGCTGACTGTCTTCTGACCGCCTTCTGACCACCTTGTATCTCTGGCATCACAGAACCTTGGGACACCTAGTGCACGGCCTTCTCACCCATCACTCCCCCTTTGGGTTGCCTCCCTGTGTGTAGCCTTTTCTTCTTAGTGGGGAACTTTCTTGTCACGTGGAGTATCTGTTGCAGGGCCCACGATCATTCTTTCCCTGTGACTAGCACAGTCCAAGGCAGGAAATGCAGACTCCTTGTGTTGCTTGGCGTCCCGAAGTGGGTGGAGCTGGAAAGCCCTGGGCAGACCTCGAGCGGGCAGGTTGGAGCCTGCTAACACAGAAGCCACCGCAACAGAACGTGTGGAGAGATGGGTTATCGCAAGCACATATCTGCTAAAGCCAAATTCCAGAACTGTCAAAGATTTGGAGTTTGTTGTTCCAGGATCAGACTGAAATAGGGCCTTGTGGCTGGCAGTTTGCCAGAGTCAGAGAGAAACTGGAGAGCATGTTGGGCACAGGGCTTGCTTGGATACTCATGAAGGGTACTCAGGCTGGTTTCATGTCTTCCATGACACGCAGGCTTGTGCGTGGGTTTGGAGGCAGGGGTGGGGAATATCCATGTGCTTTCCTAGAATATCGTGTTCATTCCTAGATGCCGTGGTCCCATCCCCACCCTCTACAGTGACCACCAGCCAGCTCCAACGGGATCATTGCTGGTGGTGTATTAACTGACACAGAATCTAAGTAACATGCTGTCTTCCTGAGCCCAGGACCCAGCAATAACTGCTCGTCTCAGTTCCCTAATTTATAGACCACGTGCTTGCCCCAGGGTTGTCAGCAGCTCAGTTTCTTGAAGCTTGAAACACATTTCCATAGAAACAATGCTATAAATGGTAGTTGAGTTCCTAGGCTAGCCCACAAAGAGCCCTAGTGTCACCTACGAAGTTGCTGAAATAAGGTATTAGTAAAATTGAGAGCGCAAATGCAGCAGTAAGAGTTAGCACCCGGGACTTTGGAGGTTAAATGGTGTGGGTTTATTTGTGTAACTTTGTTTCTTTGGTGGAGGTGTCTTTCAGAGCCCTTCTGACAAGGGAAGCTCTGGGGCCCTCCCCCTACCTACAGTCATAACCCCTCCTCTCCCAGTTTACATTCCTTCTTCCTTCCTCATCAAGCCAGGGCCCTGAGCCTACCTGCCCCCGGGACCAGGGCTGGGGTGTTTTCATTATGAGGAAATCCTGTTCAAAGGCCTTTACATCGTCAGTATCATCATCATCATCATCATTATTTAAACCATCTTGATCAACTTAACATAATAAACATGACACCTTAGCAATTTGCATTGTTCAGAATTCTCTCCTGATTGCTGCTAATGTTCCTATGGAAGTTTTAACATAGTTGATAAGTCCACCTCTACTATTTTTTGTACCGATTTTGTCCCTTAACATGAGTTCATCAAATGGTTTCATCAGATTGTTTCCATATGTCAGTCCTTTCCTATTTCATTCTGTTAACATACCATTCTGTAATCTGAATGGAGTTCCATTTGGGGGGGTGTCTATATATAGGTGCTATGAGCATCGTTTATAAAAACTCCTTGGTGGTGCTATTTTATTTTATTTTATTTTATAAATTTATTTATTTTTTTATTTGGCTGTGTTGGGTCTTCATTTCTGTGCGAGGGCTTTCTCTAGTTGCGGCGAGCGGGGGCCACTTTTCATTGCGCTGCGTGGGCCTCTCACTGTCAAGGCCTCTCTTGTTGCGGAGCACAGGCTCCAGACGTGCAGGCCCAGTAGCTATGGCTCATGGGCCCAGTTGCTCCGCGGCATGTGGGATCTTCCCAGACCAGGGCTCGAACTCGCGTCCCCTGCATTGGCAGGCAGACTCGACCACTGTGCCACCAGGGAAGCGCAGTGGTGCTATTTTAAGTTGTTTTCGTGGGATCTGGTTCCCTGACCGTAATTACCTGATGGAGTCTTAAACTCTTGCAACACAATGCAAATCACATTCTAGAAAGATTTGAACAGTTTATAGTGGTACAGCAATGTATGTGCAGCTGTTTCCTGATGACCCTGCCAACAGTTTTCTTGTTTAATTTATTTACTTATTGTCACGTTGACTCTGGCCATAATGGGCCCTTAATGGTGTTCTGATCTGCATATCTTAAATTGCTGCTGAGACTGTACATTTTTCCGCCTGATGAGTTACTGCTTGTCCTTCCTTATGTGTCAAACGGTGCTCATCTTCTGTGACTGCGGAGCCTCCCCACATACATGTATCTCCTTGAACCACTTTCCTGTTGGGAAGTGCAAAGTCCTGCCTTCCTCCCTCCCTCCCTGGCTGGGGCCCCGCCCCTTGAGCTGCGCTAGCGCCTCTCCACACCTGCCTGGTTCACCACCTCCGCCATTCCCTCCATCGCCTGCAGCCCTCCGAACTGGCTGGGACGGATGCTCTTGGGGCCGGCTGGGGCTGGGAGGGACCAACAGTGGGGCCCCCGTGATGGAGGCAAAGGTGCCAGGCAGGGGCTTGCCTGAGTGGTTCTGAAATAGGTTCATGAAGTGATCTCCTTGGAGGGAGGCCGCGCTGGGAGATTCTGGGAGGAGCCACAGGCTGTGAGGGCTGGAGAGGGCACAGGAGTTCATCAGGTCTAAGGGTCACCCACCCAAAGGCCTGTGGGGAACAGGGGGGATCTCAATAACAGGGGCTGGCTGGGTGCAAGAAAACAGCACAAATGAGATGAGAAACAATAGTGACCCACGGCCTAGAAAGGGGTGGAATCTGTGGAAAGTTGGAATGTGTGCGTGCCATCACAGTGCCATTCCCCTCCTGAAGCCACTCCCCTTGTGCTGCTACTTAGCTCCACCTGCGAGAAGGAGGGCCCAATGTGGCCAGTGTTCCAACTTTTTTCATGACAAACCAGAAATCCCGATTTTTAGCTTAAACCTCCTGATTTAAATAAATGGTGAAAATCAATTTAATTCAATTAAAATAAAATACATGAGATGGGTCAAATACAGTGTATCTGGGAATGAGAATGGCCTGTGAGCCTCCAATCTATGACGCCTCATTATTTGACGTTTTTTCTGGGAAAATACAGGCCCAGGGAGGTATCCTCATATAGCCGAGAGAAGGACTCAGAGAGCCCAGAGGTCAAATACCATCTGTCTGACCTTGGAAGAGCTGTTTAACCTTTCTGAACCTCAGCTTCCTTATCTATAAAATGAGGATAATGGCTTCCTCTCAGGGCACTGGGTGGACCCATTGGGCTCGCATCATGTCAAGCATTTAGTAGGTGCTCAGTAAATGTGTTGATAGGTCCCGCCTGGGGTCATCCAGAAAATCAGAGGAAGAACTAGGCTTAGAACGTCACTTTCCTGACTCCCAGTCCAGAGCTTGTTCCACATCACATTGGCCTGCTTTCATGGGAATTTCCAGAGGTGTTTGGACACAGGGGTCCTTCTGGTCCCTGGGCAAATGCAGGTCACTTTGAGAGCTTGCCTGACAGCTACTGAGCTCAGGTAATGGGGACTTAGCTCTGTGGACTTTGCCTTGCAGTCCCCAGAACCCAGGAGATCCAGTCTCAGTAGTAGTAGTAGTAGTAGTAATACCATACAGGGAATTCCCTGGCGGTCCAGTGGTTAGGGCCCGGTGCTTTCACCGCCGGAGCCTTGGTTCGATCCCTGGTCGAGGAACTAAGATCCCACAAGCTGTGTGGCATGGCCAAAAATAATAATAATACCATACACCACTGAACCTAAGAAGCCAATGATTATAAAATGACCATTATTTTATTTACAACTATGAAAAAGAAAATGCTGCTAATTAAACCTTGATGTGCTATCAGTTGTAAGATGCATCCTCACTTCAGAGATATTAAAATGTGCATCTTAGAATGGAAGAAACAGAGTAGTAATAAAAGTAGTGATAATAATACTTACATTTTATTGCCTACCTCAGAATTCCACAAATGGTATTTGTGCATTTAGCAACAAGCACTTACTAAGCACCCAGCATGTGCAGGCACTACGTAGGCACCAGGGATACAAGGTGACTAAGATCTAGGCTGTGCCCTTCAGAAGCTCTGAACCTAGTAGGGAGATGGTGCAGGAAGCAGCTGTAGAGCAAGGTGTAGGGGATGGAGTCAAGATAAACAGACCGTGCCATGGGAGTTAGGAGAGAGAGTGGCTGGTCTCATCCTTAGGGACAGAGACCAAGACAGTTCGGGGTGCCTGGGATTGATTTAAGTTCTCCCAGGAGGTAGGAAGTGAGGGAAGCAGATTTGGGCTGGGGAAGAAGCTAAGCAAGGAGGGATGTGTTGCAGCTGGAGCTAGCTTCAGCCAGATACCACAGGGAGCCCTGCAATAGGAACTGCATCACCACAGATTTGATCCCACCTTTCTTTTGGACCCACCCCTCTCCACCCACCCCCCCTCTCCACCCACCCCCCTTGTCAATCATTGGCTGCAGTGCTCTCTCCTAGCAAAGGCTCCCTTTGAGCCCCCTCACAGGGGCAGCTGTGAGCCCTTAGCAGTCAACACTCACAGTAGCTGGGAGTCAATACTAGCAGCAGCTGCACTCACAGTGCACCAGCCTGGTTAAGGGGCTCTGGAAGGGCTCCAGCAGTGTACACTGCAGTGGCCGTGCTCTGCTTGGAGGAGTCAAGGAAGGCTTCCTGGAAGAGCTGCCATTAAGCTTAAGTCAGGACCAGGGTATGGCAGGTTTACCTGTGGATGAAAGTGGGGGAAGGAGGAGCACGTGTGAGAAAGCAGGCATCTTGGGGAACTTCAGGTTGTTAGGCTATGTAGGCCTGGGGCTGGGAAGTAGGGCAGAGCCAGATCATTCCAGAACTGCAAGTGCCTAACAGTCTGGCTCACAGTCTCAACTTTTTGCAGTAGATGATGGGAGGTATTGAAAAGGGATGTGATCACTCTGATGGCAGTGTGGGTGATAGGTGTGCAAGACTAGAAGATCAGTTAGGAGATGAGAAAAAATGGGAGTCAATACTTAGGAAGACTTAACGTACGCCAGGCACTGTTTTAAGCTCTTATCATCCCCTTCTTGCACATGAGAAAACCAAGTGGTTAAGAAACTTGCTCAACGTCATCAAGCTAGTGTGAGCCAAGAATTGGACTCAGGTCTCAGCCTGTGCTCTTAACCTGGACATTCCCATGAATATGAATTTTGGCTTCTAGTCCAAGGCGCATCATTTGTATTTGTTTTCATTTAAAAATAATGCCTTAAAGCATGCCCAGTGCACACCCTGGATCTCAGAGTGCCCGTTCCTCCTGGCCCACAAACACAAGGTAGGGAGGCTGAGCTCCAGAAATCAGATCGTGAAGGAGTCTGTCCTGGGGTTCTGCAGGGGACATGGGACTGTGCTGAAACGAGGCCTTCGGGAAGCTGGCAGCTCTGGTTCTGTGAAGAAAGGGTGTTTCTCTCCCCGTGGCCCTGCCGGCCCACCCTCCGTGGTGGCCACACCTGTTTTGTCCTTCTCCCTATCCCCAGCCAGACGTCTCTCCTAGAGTGACAGCAGCAACTGGGGACATCTGCAGAAGTTCCCTCTTAGGCTTGACAAAGGCACTCAGAACCTGGCCCAGGCCTGCGAGAGAGGGAGGTGGAGGCGGGGGTAGGAGGGCCACGGGATGAGGACAGCTGTAGGCTGCTGCGGCAGGCACGGCCCTGCCCCGGAACAGGTGAGGTAACTGTGAACTCAGGCGGAGGGCCCCCTGGGTTTTCATGGGTAAAAGAGAAGACAGTGCAGGGACTTCTCAGCACACGGTGGCTTAACTTCACAGCTGGGGTTTTGAGCTCCCTGCTCCCTCAGAAAGGACGTGGCAAAAAAGGGGTGAAGAGAAGGCACAGGCATCAAAGGAGCGTCCCTGTTCGGGCTGGGAGGGCGCACAGTGGAAAAGCTTGGAGGGAAGGACACAAAGAGCAGGGACTGGGCAGAAGCCTTGGAGAGACACCTGGATGGGACATTGAGTCAGTGTTGGAAAGAGTCTCTCTGGGAAGAGCCCAGCATAGGGTCACCCTGAGGCTGATGGGGGTGGACCTGGGGTCCTTTCAGAGGAAAAAGAATCTTGACTGGACTAGGTTTTTGAAAGGGAGAAGCTAGTTTTGGGAGAAGGGGATATAGGGTAAAACAGTAAAAAAAAAAAAAAAAAAAAAAAATTGTCACCTCGTATAGGTACATAGCATGATAAAGCAGTTTTCTTGTCCTTGTGATTCTCCAAAGTCCCGAGAAAGTAGGCATTCTTTTATTGTTTGTGTAGCAAATACTTACAGTACATCTCCTAGGGAGCCAAAATGCAAGACTTGGAGAAGGTAAGTGTCAACTTTCCAAGATCACACAGTGGGTTGGCTTTAGTTAGGCAGGACCCAAACTCAGTCCTGGTTCCCTGCTCTTTCTACAACTTTGTCTTTCTTCTGTTTTAACTGTAGGTAATTAGGTCCTAGAGGTAGTACCTTTATTCTGAAAAGGGAAATGACAACAGGGACACAAGGAACATAAGGGACATAAGGAACCCAGCATTGTGGACTTGGGATTTCCTCAAAGGTATTTGTACCCCCTATTCCCCACATTCCTGTAAAGGTTGGTTATTCACTTAAACACACCATGTGTGCTGGCCTTGATGGAAAGTCCTGACAGAGAAAGGACAATGGAAAAAGGACAGGGAAGCAGGCATGGGGTTTGGGGTGAAGAAAACAACTCTTTTTTTTTTTTTTTTTTGCGGTACGCGGGCTGCTCACTGTTGTGGCCTCTCCCATTGCGGAGCACAGGCTCCGGACACGCAGGCTCAGCGGCCATGGCTCACGGGCCCAGCCGCTCTGCGGCATGTGGGATCTTCCCGGACCAGGGCACAAACCCGTGTCCCCTGCATCGGCAGGCGGACTTTCAACCACTGCGCCACCAGGGAAGCCCGAAAACTCCTCTTTTAAATCGTGAATGATGAAAGCAGAAAGTTAGAGGCAGTGGATGGGTGGTGAGAACCTGGCTTCCTTGGAAGCTTTGGTTTTTTTCTCTTAATAACAGCTTTATTGGGATATAATTCACATAGCACAGAATTCACCCTTGGAAGCTTCTTAATGGTCTCAAATTGTCCCAGAAGTGGATGCTGACGATGATCACTCAGGGCAGTGAGGGATCACTCTGAGTGGAGTCCAGAGAGCTGATGCCATTCTAGGAGGCCTCTCTAATGCCATATTCTACTGTCACTGGGACCCAGAGTTTGAAATCCTGTCTAGGGTGCTTTGCTTCCTGGAGTGTTTCTCAGCAGATGCACTCCCTGGGAACTGGAGCTCTGTACCTCTCTCTTTTCTGCAGTTTGTAAAGAAGCTTGCTGGTGGAGAAAAGTCTGCTGTATGGGTAAGGTCCCTGGAACACCTTTTTTTTTTTTCTTACCCAAAAGGCACCCTTCTTAGCTGCCTCTGTAGGAAGGGCTGGAGCTTCTAAAATCAAAACTTTCACTTCACATGTCAGTGATTCTGCACTGTCATATCTGCAGCAAAACTGACCTCCAGGGCTTTCCTGGAAGAGCTGCAGCTTTCTTTATACATCCTCAGCTGCCTGCCTTTGGGAGGGAGACTTCTCCTGCCAGGCAGGGGCCATCTGGGACAGTCTTGGGCCCTCCTCCCCTACACACGCACATGCCGTTTCTCCTCCCTCTCTTCCTTTGTGAGCATGAGCTGCTCCAAGATGAGCAGGGCTGTTCCAGGTCAATGACTTCTGTTTCTCATGCATCCTGCCACCTACCTCTGCTCCCTGCGCTGCTTCCTGGGCCTGGCCCAGCATCCCGGCGTGGGACAGAGAGGGAGTCCTGGCGGGACAAGGCTGAGGAGTGCCCTTTGGAGCAGCTCCCACTTGTTCCCTGGAGGCTAGGCTCTGGCTTCATGGTGGCAGGCTCTTCTAGAAATGTGCTCTCCAGCCAGGGTTCTGCTTGGTGGGGAACATCCCTGGGCTTGTCTACACTGGCTATCGGGGGACTTGCTCTGGACTGGCTCGAGGCCAGCTCTGGGGGCCAGGCCCAAGGGGGAGGTCGGGATGGCTGCAGGTTTGCAGAGGAGTGAGCACTGCAGACCAGGTGCCTTTGCTTTTGCTTCCCTCACTTGGATGAGGTGTCAGTGGGAAGGAGAAAAATCAGACAAATGGAAAAAACAAAAAGGTTTTACACAGAACCTCTGCCAGGAGTCCTGAGAGTCCAGCCTCTACTTGGGGGCCAGCATGCCTGAGCGTCCCAGTCCCTCAATTGCTCATTGCCTTCCTCTAGGGGAGATGGGAAGAGGAACAGAGAGATGACAGACTACTGGCTTGCCTTGTGGTCTTGTGCAAGTCACTCAACCTTTCTGAACCTCAATGTTTGCATCCATAAAATGAGCGGGATGAAACTCTCTCACACACAGGCTTGTTCAGTAGGCTGTGTGTGGGGACATCCTTTGAGAATTGTCAGGAACAATACTGTCAGAGCAGATGCTAAATCCGAGAGCCTGGGCTTTTCTTTGTTGGAGGTTGTTTCCCTGGCTCCTCCATTCACTTTTTACAATCACAGAATCGTGGATTTTAAACTGGGAAGGAATTTTAAAAGGTCATCCGGTCCAGTCCCCTGGCATAATTATCTTTATTTTGCAGATGAGACTAAGTTGTCATTACTGTGACATTTCTGTCATACCATGGTGCAGATAAGCCCTTTTCCTCCTGGGTAAGGTGTGAGCTCCAGATGCACACAGGTGCTCCCGCCAGTGAAGGGATGGAAGAGGACAGGAAGGTCATGCCCCTTAGAAGCAAGTGTGGGGTTCTGAAGGTTTCTAGGTAGAAGGTACCAGTGTCATCTCTGTCATCCACTGGGGGCAGGGGGAGGGGCACGGTGGGGAAGGTCCTTGCCCTGCAGGTTCAGAGGGACCGTGAGAATCACATTCTGCTGCTCCTCCCCTTCCCCCTGAGAAAGCAAGGGATGCACCTGCTTCTCAGGACTGGCCACGGGGGAAAAGCAGCTGCCAGGACACAGTGTATTCTTCAGTGGTTTTTCCTTCAAAGAAGAATCTCCTTCTGACCCATCTCCTTGGGGAAAAGAAAAAACAAAAACAAATGAAAGGAACTAGGAAAAAAGGGCTCCCTCCCCAGGACTTTCTCCTGGCCCTGGAGCCTCATGGTATGTGGGGGCCAGCAAGAACCTCCTGAGTAGCAGAAAGGTTTCCCATTTTCCCGCCAGTTAAGGAGGCATCAGGGGATGGTAGGTAAGGTAGGCGAAATATAGGCATGCAGTCAAAAGCTGCCTAACTTGGGCCTCAGCTGCTAGAATTAAACCAAGGAGCTTTTCACACCTAAGTAATCAAGACATGGGTCTTTTATAGGGGATGGGAGCAGTTTCTCAATAACCTTAACACCACTAGGATGCTGATAAGCCAAACAGTGAAGCTTGGGGAGACTGTTAATGAAGTGCCTTGGAGAGGATTAAGCATGCTTTACCGTATCCAAAACGAGAGTTTTCTTTGTGGAAGAAAGCGACTTGTGTCCTCCCCAACATCACACACATACTTTCCTGGCAGGCCCGCTGGGTTTCCAAACATTTCGTCACCGTCTCGTCCTGACCTTGGTGTGAAAGGAACGAGCCGCGTGGCCTGTTGGTTCCAGCAAAGCCATCGGGGGCACCGGCCTGGGCTGGGGGAGGGTGGCGACTGACTTAGGAGTGGAGGTGAGGTCTGCTGGAAATCCCCAGCCTGGGCAGCCGCCGGAGGTTTAAAGACGCCTTCTCCGGCCTTATTTGGTCTCAGGAAGTGGGCGGCGCCGGGCCTGCTGGCTGAGAGGCAGACCCGAGACAGTTGTGCTGATGAAGTGGTAGAGCTGGTTCCTGCTCGCCGCCGTGCCGCGCGCGCCGGCCCGCCGCTGGGCGCTCCGCGCTCCCAGCCCCGAGTTGTGCAATCCTTTGTAGCACGCCAGAGAGTCCTCCTCCTTCGCTGTTGCCTCTCGCCCTCTCTCTCTCTCTCTTTTTTTTTCAAGCTGTGAGCTCAACCGATGAGTCAGAGCAGTGCAATCCTGACACTGCATCGGAGGACTGGGGGGTGACACGGAGGGAGGGAGAGCGATCGCGAGGCGGACACCACGGGCGCGGGTTGCGCCGAGGCTCCTGTGCCGGGAGCGAGGGGTGACAGCCCGCGCGTCCCGCCCGGGCCCTGCCAGCAAACTTCCCGGCCTCGGGAGGCGCGAGCTGGCGGACATTCTGCGAGCGTCGCGGGGAGGCGGCGGCGCCTGTTTGTTTTTAAAATCGGGAGTGCGTGCAGGCGGCTGGAGCCTGGGAGGCGACCGAAGGCGGCGGCCCGCGGCGGAAAGGGGACAGCCGATGCCGGAGCTCGGGTAGGAGCAGGGTAAGTGGGGCTGTTGGGCCGGCGGCCGAGGCCTGCACGCGGCTCGGCGCAGAGCCCGGCCTGGCTGCGGCGGCCAAGGGACCCCGGGCTGCGCGCAAGCAGTGGCGGCTGGGGGCGCGGGCTGCAGCTCTGCAGGCGCGGCCCGGAGCGGGGGCGCGGAGCCACGGGGGGCGCGGCGTGGCAACTTCTGCTGCCCGAGCGGCCGTGGGGGGGGGCGCGCTTGTGTACGTGCGTTTGCCGCCCTGCCGCCCGCCCCCTCGGCGGCCCGCACCCCCCGCCCGCAAGTGCCTGTGCAGAGCCAACCCGCCGTGTTTGTGCAGCTACGCAGCTTGCGCGCGGCCCCCGCCCACCCAGGCGCGGCCCCGGCAGGAAAACCCTCCCAAGCCACCCGGCCCGCGGCGGTAGCGGCGGCTCCTCCTCCGCCTGAGCGAAACGTGGTGTCCGCCGGGACAGGCTTGCGAGACCGAGCCTGGGTCCGGGAGCTACAGGAGGGTCTCGCGAGCTGCGGGAACTTGGTGCGGGAGCCCTTTCCCTTTCCCGTGTGCACCCGAGAGCGGACGTGGAAACTGCACGCGCGCCCGGAGTTTGGGGGACAGAGTTGCAGGGGTGGCAGGGAACCGGGGCCAGTGCAGCTGAGGCCTAAGCTGGAGCGTTTAGGGCGGGCGGACCGGCCTCACCCCGCGCACCCCGGCGCTGCCGGCTGCTGGCGCACCTCAGACCTGTCATCCTTCGCCCAACCCCTCACGCCCCGTGCAGCCGCGGCCTGCGGAGTTCTCCCGCCGCCTCACCTTGTGCTGCGTTTGGTGGTGCCTGTGCGGAACTCGGGAGCCCGGGTTTTTTTTCTGGAGCCTGCGTAAGGCCGGCTTGGTGGCGGTAGTCATACCCCCCTTACAACTCACACATCCAGGAGCATATGCACCAGGTTGCACGTCTGGGGCCCCCACCAGGCTTCTGGATAAGGGCCTGACGCTTTCAAGCCTCAGCCCCAAGGAAGCCTCAGGAAGGCGGACCTAGAAGAGATACCTGCCACTCTGAAGTGGGAGCCCCTGGGTATTGC
Source organism: Lagenorhynchus albirostris (assembly GCF_949774975.1). Classification (NCBI taxonomy): domain Eukaryota; kingdom Metazoa; phylum Chordata; class Mammalia; order Artiodactyla; family Delphinidae; genus Lagenorhynchus; species Lagenorhynchus albirostris. The sequence goes on from NC_083095.1 coordinate 28,710,856, forward strand.
AGCCCAGCCTCCAGAGTGAGCTGCTGCAAGGATGAAAGGGGAAGTTACTCTCCCCCATTTAAAACTTGGTCGGTCACAACTTTAGTGGCTACTTCCTGCTTCCACGGTCCCACCTGGGACCTGTGTGCCAGCCTGTGCAGCCTCGCTCAGGGGACGGTGGGATGGGGGAGACCTGCTGACCTTGGGTGAGTCTGGAGGCCGCCTAGGCACGTGTGTTCAGGGGATCCCTGTTGGCAGCTGTGGCTGGATGGAGGGGCGGTCTGGCCTGCTCCAACCGGGGGAGCCTGGCCTGGTGGCAGTCTGGAGGTCTGGCCTCTCCTTGGCCCTGCAGCTTCAGGATTGAGACTGGAGGCCTGATGCAAGTGGAAGAAACGCAGCTCTGAGGAGAAGCCTCGTCTCCCTTGTGGGGCCCCCGGCTAAGGGAAGGAAACCACTTGTCTTGCTCCAGAACCTCCTAGGGATGGTGTGCATGTGCCGCTTTAACATCAGAGAAATGCACCCTTTTCACAGGCTGTTAGATGGCTTCAGGATGAAGGGGAAAGGAGAAACCGTCCCTGGTTGGGAATTTGTGGATCCTCCTTTTCCTACGGCTCTGGACAGTGAATAATAGGGGTGTAAACACTCAGTTACTGTGATAAACCATCTCATTGTATGGCTCTGGCCCAGTCTCCACTCTAACTGGATTGGCCTCTGGCAGGTTACTCTGGTCTGAGTAGCTCCCAGAGGCCAGCGGGGTGAAGAACCTGGAGGGTTCCTCCCCCGCCCCCCAACCATGCAGCTTGCTCTGGGACGACCTGACCACTCCCAGTGTGGTCTCTCCAAGCATCGGGAAGAACCCACACTCCTCCTGGCTCTGTCAGCCCCTCACCCCACCCTAGGAAAGAGTGCCCTGGAGTGTCCATGGGGATGAGAGTTCAACTTTTAATGTGGGATTTAAAAATAGCCTGAGTGTTTAGCCCTGTGGGCTGCTGCTTTTAATAAATGGAGAAACAAAAAGGCAATATGCAGTTACAGATTTCAGCTGAAGGCCTCCTGTGGCGGCAGAACTCGGAAGGGATGCCCAGTGGAGACAAGGCCTCTGGGCCCCTGAGTGGGAGAAGGATTGGCAGGGGGGTGCGCATGGAGCAGAGTGTCCTGGAAGGGGAGTGGGTCCAGTCCAGGAATCTTTGGCATTGACAGCCCCTCTCCTGCAGTTGGGTCTCCCAGAAGGAAACCTTGCTCCTGGTGGAATGGGCATGGCCACAAATAGCTGGGAGATTCCTGCGTATCCTTCTAATCCTGTTTCAAATGTCACTTCTTTGGAGAAGCCTCAGCCTTCTTCTGAATACTCATTTCCACCTTATATAGTCATTTGTGCACATACTGTAATGTGGTGGTCAAATCATAAACTGGGAGCTAGAGTTCCTATACCTTCAAAGAGTTGAGGTGAGGATTTTGCAAGTTAGTACATATACACCAAATGTTGAAAGCACATTTCAGTATTATCATAGCTCTGCTCTAGCATATGCTCTATATTGTTCCCACAGTGTCCGGCATCTAGTAGGTGTTTAGCATATGTTAGCTGAACAAAATGAATGAAAGATCTCCATCCAGAAAACGTGGACTTAGCATGTGGTGGGCCCAGTGAGTCCTGCTACGGGATTCATACTGTGCCATTGTTTTCAAAAGGGTTGGTCCATGTGGGAGTCTGATGCTGGTGAACCCAGTCTCCTGGCACTGCCCTATGGCTGGCCTTCTGGAGAATATGTCCCAGCAATTCTGACCCCAGTGGGACCTCAGGGTGAAAGAGTGTTGGAGCCTCCTGCCTGGGAATCTGCTAACTTGGGCATTTCCTTTGGCCAGGCCAATTGGCACCCTTCCTGTGTGTGCTCGATTAGTACAGAAGCAGCCTGGGGGCTCCATTCTTCCCTGACACTCCACAGGCTGCAGGAAATGCAGCCAGGGGTCGTGTTCCATTGGAAGAGTTGCTTCTGCACAGGCAGGATCGCTCTGGCTGTGTGGGGCTGAACTAAGTAAACTCCTCGGAGCTGGGCTGGAGCTGGGCTGGAGCTGGGCTGGAGCTGGGCTGGAGCTGGATGGAGTGTGCTGAAATCCCCAGTTCTTACTTGTGGGATCTGCATTTGCATTCGAAGCAACATTCAGGATATCGTGAGACTGTGAGCTCATTTTATGAATCAGAAGCATTACAGCATAACTTCAGTGTTGGAAACTGCTCTTTGGAATCCAGATCACCCTCCCTCCACCCCCAACACACGCACACTTACAGGGGCTCTCAGAGTCACGCACTTGGGAACAATAACAGTCAGTGGGACATCAGTTAGGATTCCAGAGCCATCAGGCAAAACTTGTGTACACCTACTTCCCTCCCCGCACTCAGAACACCATTCCTGGATGGTGTGTGGACAATAACCTGGGCAGTGACTCTGAAGGAAGCCTGGCAGGGGCATAGGAATGAGGCCTGGGCAGACCTGGGTTCGTTCTTCAGCTGCCCCACTTGCTGTGTGGCTTTGAGCATTGCTTAACTTCCTGAGCCTCAGTTTCCCTACCTATAAAATGGGGATGATAATAATTACTCATAGGGTTGCTACAAAGGTTAAACAAGATCATGCATGCAAAGTGACTGGCACACAGTAGGTACTCAACAGATGATGGCTAGCATTTCACCAGTTCCTACCAAGCCCAGCTCCTGTTTGCCTTTTGCTCCTTCCAGGGAAAAGGAAATGAAGGGTCACCTGCTTGTGGTAGGAGGGTACCCTTCCAGGCCACTGGGCTTATGTAAATGAAGCTTATTTTCGAACTCCCTAGGCCCTGGGCAAAACTGTGTGAGCACTCCAGCCTGGACCAGCCCAGACCCTGCGGCCTGTGTACTTTTGCAAGGGATTCTGTCCCTGCAGCGGAGGGTTAAGGGCTCAGCTTCCCAGAGATCATATTGTGCTCTCGGGAACTTAGCCGCCCAGGCCTCAGGCTGAACTGCTCAGGTGGGTGGGAGGAAGGCTGCTTTAGAAAGCCAAGGAAAAAATCCTCCTGTCTTCGCTTCACCTGAAGCCTCTCAGTGTGACCTCAGTGGAGTTCGGGTGGAGCCTGGGGTGGGAGTTGCTCCTAAAAGCACTTTGGCTGTTTCACCAGGTAGCAAGGGTGGAGTGGGAGGGTGGGGGGAACACCAAGATATTATATAAGAAGAAAGTTAACACATGTCTGAAGAGAGCTGGGGTTTTGCAGGGGTGAGGGTCGGGGGCTCCCTGCGGGACTCAACTTACTGGTTGTGGTTTTCGGGACTGGTGGGGAGGAGAGGGGCTGGAGGCCTGAGCCGTCCCAGGCAGTGGTTCTTGATCTTGCTCTTCCTGGAACGGATCCTGGTGCTATGGCCAGCCGGGGAAGGTGCTCTCTGTTCCCTCTGCCTTTCTCTCCAGCCACAGGGAGCTTGTGGTGAGTGTTATATTTTCCAGGCAATGCTTCTTCCTCTAGGAGTCTCTGGAAGGGGGGAGGGGAACAGCCAGGGCAAGTTTGTCCTGGCCGGAGCTTGGAGAGAGGGAAGTACAACAGGCTTGCAGCCAGAAGGGGGTTCCCTCTGAGGCCACCCATCTTCTCCGGGGAAATGGGGTCCAGAGAGGAGGGAAAATAGTGGGGGATTTCGATTCCCAGCTTTTTCCAGCAGCTGGGCAGACGGAGACCCCAAGCCAGCCTGCTGTTGCCAGAATTTGCCAGTTCCTGGGAGGGGAAGGCCCTGGAACTCAGAAGAGATCTCAGAAACGGCTTGAGTGATAACTCAAAACCCTGCGAGTGCAAGTAGTCTGGCCTTTCTCCCCCTTCCTCCTCCTCCCCCAGCCTGCCCGGCAGCTCTTGGGGCGCATCTGGCTGGCCTCAGATCCTCCATCCCACCTGACCTGGCTTTGACCTCTTCAGCTGGCCCTGGCTCCTAGTTCTGGGCTCTCCAGCTCCCAGGATTTACCCAGAGCTGGAAAACACTTTGGGACATCTAGTCCTTCACTTTCAAATGGGGAAGCTGAGAGGCAGCGAGTTCCTTGAAGTTCCATAGACTGTCCCCACTTTCGCTTCACAGAGGAAAGGCTCCTCTGTCCTGCCCCTGGTCCCTGCCCCTCCCAGTTTCAAAACGGGGAAGGGCCGCTTCAGTGCAGGAAGAGCCCAGAGGAATACTGTCTCGGCTCCTGGGTGTGGCCCAGTCTTCAGCTGGCTCCATAGTTATTTGTCTGTTTGTGTGTGTGTGAGTGAGTTTTGTGGTTAGGAGACTGGATCTGACTGAAAGCAGAAGTACCCACGCTCTGCGGGCTATGCAGCGTGCAGATTGGACTGTACAGGGACAGACGGGAGAGGAAGGCAGGGGCAGAGGCCCTCCTGCACGGTGGCTGCTGGTGCTCTTTTTGTCCTTGCACAGTGCTTGCACACTTGAGTGTAAACAGCCCTTCCAGGTTGCTAGCAGCTGCCTTTCCTTGCTGGCTTTGGGCAGAAGAGGTACCAAAAATAACCAGGCGGCCACTTCTACTTGTGGGACTTTCACTGTGGTGGCCTCGGGGCAGGCTTACTTGCTCCCTGCAGGCCCCGGTGCCTCTGGCATCCCTGTTCAGATTTTCTGTGACCACCGTCTCCCCAGCCTCCCTCAGGTGATGGCCTTTCCCTTTTATTGCTCTTAGAGGGAGCCCAGGAGGGTGGAGACTCCACTATGGTCTTGGAAGCTTTGCCAGGTTTTATCTGGGGACTCTTGTCCCGCCATGTCCCTGCAGGCCCTGCTGGCGCAGCTGAGTTCTGGGGAGGCCTGTGCTGAGTGTGCTCCTCCTGGGCCCCTAGGCCAGATGCCTGCAGAGCCCAGCACTGTTGCTGGGATTCCTAGTCCCCTTGTCCTGTTCCTGTCTGGTCAGCTCTGCTCTCAGCCGGCTGTGGAACTGGAAGAGGCCATTTCATTCCCTTCCAGGTGTTGAAGACTAATAATGAATGATCTGCCCCTGCCCAGCAAGGGGGAAATGAAATCACATTTATCGAGCTCTTACTTTGTGCCAGGCACTCCATATGTGTGTGTATATATATATATATAAAAAACCCTCATTTAATCCCACAATAACTATGAGATGAAAATATTGTGCCCATTTACTGGTAGGGAAACTGAGGCCCACAGAGAGGCAGGTGATTGGAGAAGCCAGGACACATCCTGTCTGACCCCAAAGCCCTGTCTTTTTACCAGGCAGCTCCCACACTTCTCCTGGCTATTTTCATGTGCACAGGGAACAATGCTTTGACCCTAGGAATGAAGTGTTGATGGTAGGAATTCAGGCACCATTAGCTGGCTGATAGGGGAGATATTTTGGGCTGGGAAGGGTGGGGAAGACCCCTCTGAGGCCTCCCTCTCCAAACACTTTACAGGGTAGCGAGAAGCCCAGCCTGAGCCACGAGGCCCTGCTGTGCAGGGCGATAGGCACGTGGGGGTCTGCTGTGTGTGTGTGTTGGGGGGGATTGCTGGGGAGTCACTCGTGCATGAGAGGAGTGGAAAGGTTTAGTTTAGCCCTCCCAAAAACCTTGCAAGCATCTCCGTCTCCCCAAATATCCCAGCCTCCGTAGTCTGAGAACAGCTCTAGGACCATAGGCTGGAGTGGGTGGGATCTTGGGCCTCCCTTCCTGGCTGCTGGGTCTGACCCCAGGGCCCATCATGCCGGCTGGCTTGGCTCAGGTCCCAGAGAGCCTGGTTGGTGTGTACTCGGGGTTTGGGCTGGATGCTCTGCTGGTGCCTGGTGCCAAAGGCCTCTGGGTGTATTTCAGGAACAATAAAGAATAAATCAGCACAGGAGAAGAGGGCCTGCAGCAGCTGCTCAGAGACTGGAGAAACGCAAGGAATGTGTGAGCATTTGGCCGAGGCCCTGGATCTTGACCAGGACCTGAGAAAGGCCGTGACACTGACTGGATGCCTGGACGAGGGGGGCAGGTGGCTGGCTCTCTGTGCCCACTCTGCAGCCCGTCTAGGAGGCCCTAGGCAGCCATGTTGAGAGCCGCCCCACCTCTGCTGGCAGCAAGGTTTTGTTCTTCTTGGTCACTAGCAAGTATTGGGGAGCCATATTATCCCCATTCTTATCCTCCAAACCAGCAGGATGACCCCCTGAAAAAACTCCCCTCCCCCTCTTCCCCCAGGCCATCAGGTAGGTCTTAGCTCCTTCTGGAGCTGGCCAGGCAGATGAGCCAGAGCTGATGAAGACACCACAACTAGACACCGCTCCTGCCCACCCCCCGCTTCCTTTCTCCTGAGAAGAGGCAGCAGAGCCAGGTCTGAGGGAGTGCTGAGTGTGAGAACATCCCCTGGGAGGCCCTGACCACAGCTCTACCCAAGTAATGAGCCGTGTGTTCTTGGGCAAATCATGTTACCTCTCAGAGCTTCGGTCCCATCAGCCATGAAACTGAGATTTGGACCAGTGATCTTTGGAGTGGGTGGGCACTCTCTGTCTCCCTTCTTTAGGATGTGCAATGAACAACCTTTATTTAGTAGTTTCATTTCTTGAGAGGAAACCCTTCTGAGAGCCCCATGCAGAGAGGTGGTTGTCATGCTGGGGCTGATGCTCGGTGCCCTGGGTGGGGGCATTGGCACTAGTAGGAACCCAAGCGTGGACTGACTTGACCCAGATTTCAGTGTGCCAGGGGAAGGGGCAGGAACCTGGGCCCCATGGGGATTTGGGGCAAGTCACCGCTTTATTTTTAAAGAGCTGTTGGCCAACTGTGGGTGTGGGGTTGGAGAGTGTGGGAGGGATGTGGCTTCCTCTTGAACTGAAGATGTTGAGCTTCACAGGTTGGCCCAGTGGTGGTAATCACCAGGAGCATCTTCATTTTCAAAGCCACTCGCCTCCCAGGCCTCTCTCACTCACCTTTCCTGACCAGCCACGCTTCCAGGACATGACTGGTTTTCAGGCCAGCTGAAGCTGCTCTCCAGGGAGATGTGAACAGCCCAGAGCCTGCTGCCATCCATCCCAAATAGCCTGATGTGTACCCAAGCAGGAGGCTGAGCCTGAGGCCCTGCAGAAAACGCTCTGGGTTCCAGTCCTGGCATTGCCTCTTATCCTCCTGTGACCTCAGATCTTCAGGTGCCTCGTTGAGAAACGGGAGTGTGATAATACCTGCCTTGCCGTGAGGATTAAACGGGACCATGTGTGTAGGGTGCTCAGCACGATGCTTGGCACATAGTAGTGCCCCCAAGAAATGTTAGAGGTGGAGATGATGGTGAAGTAGAAGCCTTACATTTGTGACGTCGAGGTTTCACTTTGGCTCCAAGCCCTGCCCAGTGTCTTGCCAAAAGGTGGGGCCTCCTAAATGGAGGCATGAAGCGTTGTTACTGGTGTCCTTGATTCTGGGCCTTGATTCTTGCTCCTGTCTGTGTATTTGCAGGCAAGTTTCTTTCCTTCTCTGGGCTGCTTTGTGGAACAAGGAATTGGACTGAGTGAGATGCAGCATCCCTTGATATTTGGAATCTGTTCAGCTTCCGCAGCTATGCCCTGCCTTGGTGGTTGGCTCTGAAGAGAGGCACAAGCCACCTTTCTCCATGTGTTGTGGAGGCTCTTATTCCAGAGGGTGATCCTGCTGACTGCAGCTCCCAGCTCACGCCTGCAGTCCTCCCACCTCAAAGCCCTATGGGCTGTCCTAGTTTCCAGGGGGTCTTACAGATGTTCACGATCTCGAGGGGAGACTGTTTCTGCAGGCTGGGGCTGGGATTATTTCTTGGGAGGGAGTGTTATATACTATGCTCTACTTGGAAATGGCCCCAGGAAAAGCAGCAGTTCTGGGAGGGAGCATGAGAAAGGGGAGGATCCACAGCTGGCTTTGTGGGGTTCTCATGTATAGCATTCCTTCTGAAGCCCACAACAAGTGTAGATTTGGGATTTTTCTGGAAGGATGATGGAAAGACCAAGGACTTTAAAGGCAGACAACAAGATTTTGAATCTTGCTTCTGCCACCTTAATAACAGAGCCTCAGTTTCCCTCTGTAGAATGGGGACAATGAGATGCCTGGGTGGGAAGTTTGTATGCGTGGGTTAGGGTATGTCAGGTACCTGGCGTGGGGAAAGTGCTCTGTATATGTTAGCTTCCTTCTTTTGGGAAGGATCTGCCTTTTGGACATTCTGTAGACTGGCTGGGGAAGTGAAGATGTTTGCTTGTGGCCGTCTTCCCAGGGAGAAGTAGGGCTGAATAACAAGCTGTCACAGCCCTAAAGGGCTCTCCCTCCCCAGCTGTTTTGATTCCGGGATCAAGATTGGGGTCAGGTTCAGTGTGTGTCTGGTGTGGAGCTACCCAGGCATTTGCAAAAATCTGAGATCTGCAGCTTCCTAGGGCTGTGCAGAAGGTGTGGAGAATATGGTCTGAGTAAGGAAGGAGTGGCCTTTCTGAGCTGAGAACTTGACAAGTTGCTTCTAACTTTCATTTCCTGTAAATTCCCCAAATTTCCTTCTATTTTTGATGCTAATTTTATCTCGTTTTGATTGGAGAACATACTTTGTATGATTTCAACCCTTTCAAATTTATTGAGACTTGTTTTATGGCCTAATTTATGATCTATCCTGGAGAATATTCTGTGTACCCTTGAGAAGAATGCATATTCTGCTGTTGTTGAGTGGAAGGTTCTATGGATATCTGTTAGGTCTGTTTGCTTTATAGTGTTCAAGTCTTCTGTTTCCTTGTTGATCTTCTGTTTAGTTGTTCTATCCATTCTTGAAAGTGAAGGCTTCAACTCTTATTGTTGAATTGTCTATTTTCCCCTTCAATTCTGACAGTTTTTGCTTCATATATTTTGGGGGCTCTGTTGTTAGGTGCAAATACATTTATAATTGTAATATCCTCTTAATGGGTAGACACATTTGTCATTATAAAGTGTCCTTCTTTGTCTCTAATAAGAGTTTTTGGGGCTTCCCTGGTGGCGCAGTGGTTGAGGGTCCGCCTGCAGATGCAGGGGACGCGGGTTCGTGCCCCGGTCCGGGAAGATCCCACATGCCGCGGAGTGGCTGGGCCCATGAGCCATCGCTGCTGAGCCTGCGCTCCGCGGCGGGAGAGGCCACAGCAGTGAGAGGCCCGCGTACCGCAAAAAAAAAAAGAGTTTTTGTCTTAAAGTCTATTTTGTCTAATATTAGCATAGCCATTCCCAGCTCTCTTTTGGTTACTGTTAGCATGGTATATCTTTTTCCATCCTCTTACTTTCAGCCTATTAGTGTCTTTAAATCTAAAGTGTGAGTCTCTTGTTAACAGTTGGATCATGGTTTTTGTTTTGTTTTGTTTTGTTTTTTTGCGGTACGCGGGCCTCTCACTGTTGTGGCCTCTCCCGTTGCGGAGCACAGGCTGCGGACGCGCAGGCTCAGCGGCCAGCCGCTTCGCGGCATGTGGGATCTTCCCGGACCGGGACACGAACCTGTGTCCCCTGCATCGGCAGGCAGACTCTCAACCACTGCGCCACCATGGATCATGGTTTTTTTAAACCCATTTTCCCAAACTCTGCCTTTTAATTGGGGTGTTAATCTATTTACATTTAAAGTAATTATTAAAAAGGTTGGATTTATGTCTGCCATTTTTGCTATTTGCTTTCTGTCTAATGTCTTTTTTTTGTTCCTCTGTTACTCCGTTACTGTCTTCTTTTGTGTTAAATAGATGCTTTTGAGTATACCATTCCAGAGCTGTAAAATGGGACAAAGAAGAGTGAGGGTTAAATAAGACATTGCCAGCAATGCACTCAGCACTGTGTTTGGCAGATAGTAGAAGCTCAGTAAACATGGGCACTCACTTGGGCCTTGGGCACTCTAAGAGCCATAGTCAGCCCTAGGGCTCATGGGACCCCTCAGGCCTCCTGTGCAGGACACGACACCCTGGCAGGTGGCTCCCAGGGGAGTGAGGAGCAGTGGGTCCTTGGAAACTGCACTGTGCCAGGCCCTGACCCTCCAGCCGTTCCTCTGCTCCAGCACCCGGGCGCCACCTGGGCTGCTTATGAAGCATTGTGGATTTCCCACCTTGGTTTCCTCCCCGTTACCAGATCCAGGAACTAATAAGCTCTCAGGGTAGGTTTGAGAACCACTGCTGAACACTGACAGGCAGCAGAGTGTGATGGAGACCTGGTTTGGACTTGGTAGGCTTGGATTAGAATCCTGGCTCCTCACAAAGGACCTCCGGCTGTGACCTGGAACAAGTTACTTTTCAGAGCCAGTGTTTCCTCATTTCTCAGATGGGGATAAGTGGTTATACAAGTGAGCAATACTCACACACATTGGACACATGGGCAGTGCTGGTGGCTACTGTTTATTGTGGCAGTTGCTCATTACAAAGGTGATTCCTGGACACAGGGCTTCTCCACTCCCCCCACCCCAACCCCTGGCTCCCAAATTCCTCAAAGGCAGAAACCATTGAGTGGCGGTTCCTGGACCAGACACCGGGTTACCTGACCACCAGTTCACTGCCCTCTCCATTGGGCCACACTGCCTCCAGGCCCTGCTTCTCCCAGCCTTGCTGCGGAAACAGAAGGGAATTGCAGAAGCCTTGTGAGCTAGTGGTTAATAGGGAGTAAGAGCATGAAGATTCAGAAAGGGTGGGAACAGTATGTGCCAGAGGGCTGCCTGGAAGAGGGAGGCTTTGAGGGAGGCAGGTTGTCAGTGGAGGCAGGGCTTCCAGGCAGAGGTGACAGCTCCAGCAAAGGCTCAAAGCCGGGGAACTCTCCCCGGGGTCACTTATTCCCTGTGTGTATCTCGAGCCCCAGGACAGGCCACCTTGCGTTATAATCAGTGTGTGTTTCTGTTTTCTCCCCCATTGGACTGGGGGCTCTGTGTGGGTAGGGACTGTACCTCGTCTTCTGTGTCTCCCCAGAGCCTGGCTTACAGCCAGTGCTCAGCAAATGCTTGTTGAGTGGATGAAGGGGCAGTGGGCAGACCTGCAGGGCTACAGAGGGTGTGGGTTTGTGGGAGGGCACAGTAAGCAGGGCAGGGCCATGTTAAGGGAGGTCCCTGTGAATGGCCTTCTCTGTATGTTGGTCTGGGACAGAGTCTGGCACTGGGCCTCAGGCACAGACTCCAGGGAGCCCTGCCCTAGACCTGCCGTTGAGCCAGGCCCTTCCAGGAGGGGAGGGGGGAGCTGGAGCAGCCTCTGGTGGCGTGAGCCCTGTAGGGCATAGAGAGGGTTGTGAGGCCCTCATGAAGCCCGCTCCAGAGGCTTGGTCACTGCAGGGCTGGCTGCAGGGACACTTGCTTTGTCTCTTCTGGACAGAGCCTAATCCTGCCAGCTTCCATTTTACCCCCTGGGAGTCCCGAGTCCTGTAGAAGGGGGTTTCCTGAGCTGCCTGTGATCCTTTGTGGCCCTTGTCTAGGAGGGAGGCAGCCAGCACCCCCACCCCCACCCCCACCCCCGAGTATGGGCGGAAGCTGGGCCTGGAGGCTCAGTCCTTTCCTGGCTCTGCCTACAACTCAGTGTTTTCTCTCTGCCTCAGCTTCCCTCCTATAAAACGGACCTGGCTATCCTGACTTTTATGGACATCCTGGGGGCGTTTGTGGGGTAGTGGGGGAGGAGATGATAAAGGTAGATGCCTGAATGAAGCCCTGGGGGGTGCATAACAAGGCAAAGGATTTCCTCTTACCTGTATCCCTTTAAAAGCATCTCAATGTTGGCATTTTTACAGTCAAAGCTCAAACTTCAGGCAGCTCGAACCCAGGCCAAGCCTCTGAGCCTGTCCAGCTTGATGGCTGAGCCCCTGGGACTCATGCCCTGGCCTCTAAGGGCTGAAGTTCAGTCTGGAGAAGTGATAATCCAGGGACTGTCTCTGGACTGGGAACGGGCACAACACGGGGCCTGCTCTCTCACGTCCCCAGGGGAAGTGACACTTGTGGGAGGCAGGTCCTCATCTCTGTGGCTGGCGTCTCCTTCCTTATTGGTTTTACATACCCCTTGAGAACAGGACTTGTATGTCCAGTGGCTTGGAGAAATGGGGCCCTGCAGCCTGGGTGTGAGCTCCCAGTTAGAGGGGGTGCACACAGCATTGAGATCATCGCACTGTGCCCAGAGGCAAGGTCTACCTAGGGCTTGGGCAACTCTAGCTGGCCCAAGATGGCAATTTCAGGCCACTCGCCCAGTCTGGCTGTAGCCAAAGGCCCCAGAGTATTTGAGAGAGAGCTTTTCAGGATGTGAGTCTGGACTGGAGGGCCAGCTGGGGCCATGCAGGGCTCCTCTAGGGAGGGCCCCTCATCACTGCCCCGGGCATCCTAGCCAGATACCTTGATGTCTTCAGGCTCAGCCCAGCCATGTCAGAGCATGAGATAAACAGATCCACAGGCTCATGTCCCTGGCCTTGGTCTAGGCAGGAGCGGGAAGCCTTGAGGGAAGAAGAATGGGACAGGGGGCAACAGTGGGGCTGGCTCTTTGTCAGTTGTCCTGCATGTAGTGTGGGGCAGTGAGTGACAGTCAAGGGGCAAGTGGCTTACGGGCCTGCAAGTAGAGAAGGATTTGTGTTCAGCTTAGTTGGATAGGACCTGGGGCCACTGATGGGATGGGATGGGGTGGGGTTAGGCGGCTGGGCCTCTTCACTTCATCTCAGCATGATGTGCTCAGGAGCTCTGATGTGCATCAGGGAGAGAGATCAGAAGTCAGGGCTGGGCAGGAGCCCACGGTGGATACGCTGGCCGTGAGCAGTGGCTCTGACTCACCTTGGGTGCAGTCTTGAATGAGCAGCCTAAGAGGCAGGTACAAGCCAAGTGCCAAGGTACAATGATCTGCAGACTCTGCCCCCTGGAGTTTGCTGTCTGCTGGGGACTAAGAAGTATGCACCCGGAATTCAGTGTGCTGAGTCCAGTCATGGGGTTTAGGAGGTATCATGGGCTCAGAGTATAGTACCTGGCTCAGACTTGGGATGAGGGCAGACTTCCCAGAGGAAGCAGTGTCTGAAACCTGAAAGGTGAGTAGGACTTGGTCAGATGAAAAGGTTGGGAATGTGTGCTAGGCAGAGGAACTGCCTGGGCACAGACCTGGAGGCAAAGCAGCAACAGCACTGAGTGATGGCTCCAGCGTGGAGTGTTGAGAGAAGCGGCAGGAGCCCAAGTCTGCAGGGACCTGTGGGCTGGATAAGGAGTTTAGACTTTGTGCTAAGACAGCCTCTTTGGTGCTCAGTGAGCTGGCTGGCCTAGAGATTCGGGGCTTTGTTGGGTGCCATATTGAAGTCTGTTTGCCTCGGGTTGGAGATGCATGAGCTGTGACTCCCCCTCTTCCTAGTGCTGAGTTTGCGGGGCCAGGGGTGGCCCAGGTAAGAGCAGGAGCTCGGAGCATTAGCTAGCCTCCCAGGGTCGGGGTGTCCTTCAGTCGGCTCTCAGCCCCAGGTCAGAGCTGAGGCCCCGTGGCCGCCGGGACCAAGCTGGGCACCCCTTTCCTGGCCTGCGTAACCTTGACTCACAACAGTCTTGTCTCTTGGATGGCCGCATTGAGTGCCCCAAGCTTGTGAGTGGCCCTGGTCCCCTCAGTGGTCATGCATGGCCTGGCCCCATTGCCCTGTGGTGAGGGCTCACTGGACTCCCCCAGCCAATGTCACGCATGCGGTTGGGGTGCTTATGGCACGTGGGGAGCAGTACGTGTTCTGGTTGCTGTCCTTGGAGGGCGTGGTGTCACCACAAGCATAGAACACCCAACAGCCTTTTCAATACCTTCCCTCATGTGTGTGCAGAATACATGTGGTTTCAGCACTGTTTTCTGTACTTATTGCACGTTGCTGCTTCGGTAGAGAGAAAGTGTTTCTCACCATAGATGCTCCTGAAAGCCCCAGAGGTCCCTGGCTGTTGAGATCAGATGCTGGCTATGTCTTCTGCCCAGGGCTGTCTGTGGTGTGGTCAGGGACTGGTTGCAGCAGCGAGGCTCCCAGAGGAAGGGAAGAGTGAATAGAGCCTTGACAGTCAGACTGATAAGAGTGGGTGTGAGTGTCTGGGGCCCCATGATGTCTGTGGATTTCCTTTTGCAGTGTTTCTGCATCCGTTGTCAGAGGCCCTGCAGCTGGTCCCAAGGGTGAGCTGCCTGCAGGAGTTCCTCATTACACCCTCTTCCCTGCAACTTCAGGGAGTTGGCCCATCTGTTGGGAGCCTTCAGAAGGGACGGCTTGCTTCCTCTTCCTCATTGTGAGGAAGACCAGGCAGACTTCCACCTGAGGGACAGAGGAGGGCTGGGGCAGAAGAAATGGGAGGAAGTGGCTCAGTCCTGGCCAGACTCGCAGGCTGTGAGGTATGAGTGGCGTATGAGAGCTGGCAGCCCCACCTGCAGCCACCAGAACTGAGGCAGGGGTGGGCTTGCAGGGGCTGGAGGGTCCAGGTCTGGAGAATGAGGCAGAAGTGACCAGTGCAGTCTCAGGCCTCCCTGCCAGTGGACCTCCCACACCTGCTGGCGCCTCTGTGAGGCGGCCCCCCTTCCCTTCCCTCCCTTCCTGTAGGTCTGAGGGTCTCAGCTGTACCGGCGCAGAATAGGAGAGGGTTACCTGCCTACAGTTCAGGTGCGGGGAAGGGGCTTCCTAGCGCCAGTGAGGAGGGAGATCCGTGTTGGGAAAATCCTTGCTCTGAGACTGTCGAGAGCATGCTGTGGGAGGGAGGTGTGCAGAAAGGGCCTGGTGTCTTAGCGGCATGTCTTAGGGACAGGGAATAAGAGCTTGGTCTTGGAGTCAGACGGACCTAAATTCAAGCCCTGGCTCTGCAATGTAGTTACCGTGTGACCACTGGCAATTTTTTTCAGCCCTTTAGAGCTTGTCTAGCTCACCTGTAAAATGGAGGTTAAAGTAACACTGCTTCATGCTGCTTTAGAAAGCTGTTGTGGGAATTAAACATGCACACACACACAGAAAAACACCATGCACAGAGTACTTAGGATCTGCCTGGCACAGGTGCGTTGTTATTATTACAACTACTAGCTGTTACTACTACTGCTGCATACCCTACTGCATACCCTGCTGCCTTGGTGTGTCCCCTCCCCTCCCACCTCCCAGGCCTCTTCCACTCTCCCCCCGCCCTCCCCCCAACAGCCCAGATAATGATCTTTCTTCTTCAAGGGTCCCAGGTCCGGGTGTCTGTGCTCTTAGCATTGTTAGCAGCCTTCCAACGGGGATGACAGGGAGGCCTCTGCAGAAGCTTCAGCCTCCCCAGAACTGGCCCCCTTGATTTCTTCTAAAGAAGTCCCTGGCCCCCCTTTGGAAACCTACTGTGGTGTCAGGAGTGAAGGGCCCCCTCGATGTGTAGGGTGGGGGGTGGGAGGCAGAGCAGACCTGACCAAGCAGCTGCAGGCCAGCCAGTGTGGACTGGGGCAGGAGCAGCCCTGCCTTGGATCCCCTTTCACAGACTCCGCCCCCATCTCCCCAGCCCCAAGTGTGCAGTCGCCCTCCCCTAGGCGCTGAGCGGCCATCCCCGCGCCTGGTACCCTCCGTCAGGCACGCACGCGCACGTGCACTCAGACCCATCTGCCACGTGTGCCTTCCCCTCCTCCAAGCCCCAAGCCTGTGCTGTGGCTCACCAGGCAACAGGGCTGCGATGGGGGGTGCCTGTACTGCCGGGGGGCGGGGGGAGAAGCTCCCAGTTCCCTGGAGGCACGTGGACCTGCCAACTCCCCCCCCCCCGCCCCCCCACAGCACGTTCTTCCTTCCTCTGTCTTGCTTCTGCAGACACACACGTACTTGTAGTTGGTTCATTCTGATTGGAGAGGCAGAGCCGGACTCTTATAGCCGGGACGGCCCCACCCTGCAGCTTCACGATGGCGCCCAGGGTTGTTTTCAGTCTGGAGGCTGGCTTTTGGGTCTCTGCTCTGTGTTGGGTTGGCTGTCAGGAAATGAGAGTTTAAAAGCAAGAGAAAGGGGTTTGTTCAGAAGGCGGTTTCTGTGGCCTCAGCACTCGCTACTTGTCCGAATCCTCCCCCGGTGGCGGGGCCTGGGTGACTTGGATGCCCTCCTAGTTTCCCCCTCCCCCAGCTTCCATATGCGAGACAAAGGGGGTGCGAGCACGGAGAGTCGCTCTCACTCACAGCAGGGCCGGGAGCTGAGGAAGGAAATGGAGGAGGAAGTTCCTCCCCTTCTGGGTGCTGGGTGAAAGTGAAAGGCAGCAGGGGGTTGGAGTGAGTCAAGGCAGCCGCGGGAGGGGAAGGGCTGGGGAGCTGCGGAAGCGTGCGGAGGAGCGATAGCACGGCCGCCTCCCTGGGGCCAGGGGCATCGCCGGGTGTAGCCAGGGCTTCATACCAGAGCCTGCCCGGCATGCCCAGCCAGCCCTCCTCTGCGCCTCTCGGCTGGTTTCCTGGGAACTCGCGGGGCTGCTAACGATGACCTGGGGCATCTAGGTTCTGACGTCTGAGGTCAGCCTGGACCTTCAGATTTATTCGCGGGGGCTTCCTGAGCTCCCCTCCTCTGCTAGACGGACTGGCTCAGAATCAGAATCTTAGCATGGGGAAGAGGTGGGCCATGTAGCTCCCACCCTCACCAACTTCCCAGAGAGGCAAACAAAACAAAAGACAAAACCAGCCCTCTCTGAAGAAAGAAAAAGTCTTTGAAAATACACGCAAGGTATAGGTGTAAGTTATAACTTGCATGTAAGTAATAAAAACACATGTAAATTATAAAATACTGGACTCAGTTCCTCTGTAGCAGGATAAATAGAGCAATCTTTTTTTTTTTTAATCAAGTTAGAAAACAAACACAGGAACACTGTGAGCACTTTAGTCACACCATGTCATGGAGAAACCTTCTGGACCTAAGTTCTAGAAATCTGCGCCCCCCTCAGTATCGTAGCTATATTCTTCCTTTGCTCAAGATGCCAGGAGCTCTTTGGCAGTGGAGGAGGATGGGTGGGGACTGCTGACCAGCTACCAGGCCAGATCCTGTCTCCAGTCAGCCCAGGTTGCAAAACAGGTTTCTATTCCATGCTCGGTTGGGGAACACTAGCAGCCACAGTTCCACCCAGCAGCTCCTCCCAGGGGTGGGGTTAGGACTGCACACACGCTTGGGGCCTCACCTACGTGCCTCAGTGTAAAGGACGTGGACCCAGGACTCTGCAAGGGCCTGGTGGACCTCCCGACCCATGGGCTGCACAGTTGGGAATGACTAATGTTTTCTCCATTTCCTGTCTGAGAGGTGCATGGAGTGTCAGAGGAGGCATTGGCTGAAAACACTCCTGCGGGGTCTACTGGGGAGGCCACTGCCTGGACAGATGTGAGAGGACCTGCTTGGCTGCCCAGTAGGCTGGGCCCTGGCTTCAGACGAGTAGGGAACCCAGCATGGCCTTTGTTACCCCTTATCCCAGCTTGACTGCAGGGGCTCAGGCTGGATGTCAGCCCCACTTGCCCCCTCGGCGGGTGCTCTTGTGCATTGTGCAAGTTACACAAGCAAACACAGCAGTCCTGGACACTAACCAGGAGGGCGAGGTGGTGGGACAAGGGAGAGTCCCAGAGCACCCTGGGGGATGTTGCCACCTGGTAGCTCCCCCAAGGTCCTGGCTCCTGCCTCACCGATGCTGCTCTGTGACCTTGGGCTTGTCCCCAGGAGGCAGTGGAACTGTAGGACCCTTGAGACCCTCCCCTCACACTTGTGCTGCCCTCTGGGGCATCCTGGGAGGCTGTGGCTGACACTATTACTGTTCTTCTGTCTGCAGGCTCCAGGGCCCTGTGGAGCATCATGAACTGGGAACAGTAGAGGAGCCTGAGAGCCTCTCTGCAAAAAGGAAGGAAGCGCCAGCATTTCTTTCTCCCCGTGCCCGACCGCATCATCCAGCGTTTCCTCTGCCCCGTCTGGCTGCTGGACTAGGGCCAAGCTTCCAGCAGGACCATCCCCCAGGGGATGGGCGACTGGTGAAGTAGGTCTCACTGCCAGGGCCCAGTTGGCCACACCATGAACCTCCAGGCCCAGCCCAAGGCTCAGAACAAGCGGAAGCGTTGCCTCTTTGGGGACCAGGAACCAGCTCCCAAGGAGCAGCTCCAATCCCTGCAAGCACCACAGCAGCCCCCGGCCCCTCCACCGTCCAGAGTGAAGGAGGAGCCTTACTTTGCGCACGAGGGTCCGGCAGGGGCTGCCCCCGCCTCCCAGCCTGTGGAACTGCCGCCTTCCAACAGCCTGGCCCTGCTGAACTCCGTGGTGTATGGGTCTGAGCGAACCATGTTGTCTCAGCAGGTGGGCTCGGTCAAGTGGCCCAACTCTGTGATGGCTCCAGGGCGGGGCCCGGAGCGTGGAGGGGTTGGGGGTGTCAGTGACAGCGGCTGGCAGCAGCAGCCGGGCCAGCCTCCGCCCCACTCGACATGGAATCGCCACAGCCTCCCCCTTTACAGTGGACCCAAGGGAAGCCCTCATCCTGGCATGGGGGTCTCCACCTACTATAACCACCCTGAGCCACTGAAGCGGGAGAAAGCAGGGGGGCCACAGCTGGACCGCTTTGGGAACGCTGTGCGGCCGATGGTGCCGCAGAAGGTGCAGCTGGAGGTTGGGCGGCCCCAGGCACCCCTGAACTCTTTCCATGTGGCCAAGAAGCCGCCGAACCAGACGCTGCCCCTGCAGCCCTTCCAGCTGGCGTTCGGCCACCAGGTGAACCGGCAGGTCTTCCGGCAGGGCCCATCGCCGCCCAACCCCGTCGCCGCCTTCCCACCGCAGAAGCAGCAGCAGCAGCAGCAGGCGGCCCTGCCCCAGATGCAGCTCTTTGAGAACTTCTACCCCATGCAGCAGCCGCCCTCTCAGCAGCCCCAGGACTTTGGCCTGCAGCCGGCCGGGCCGCTGAGTCAGTCCCACCTGGCTCACCACAGCCTGGCACCCTACCCCTTCCCCCCAAACCCTGACATGAACCCAGAACTGCGCAAGGCCCTCCTGCAGGAGTCAGCCCCGCAGCCTGTGCTACCTCAGGCCCAGATCGCCTTTCCCCGCCGTTCCCGCCGCCTCTCTAAGGAAGGCGTCCTGCCTTCCACCACCCTGGATGGGGCTGGCACCCAACCTGGGCAGGATCCCGCCAGCAACCTGTTCCTGCACCACTGGCCCCTGCAGCAGCCGCCGCCCGGCCCCCTGGGGCAGCCCCATCCTGAAGCTCTGGGATTCCCGCTGGAGCTGAGGGAGTCGCAGTTGCTGTCGGACGGGGAGAGACTGGCACCCAATGGCCGGGAGCGGGAGGCTCCTGCCATGGGCAGCGAGGAGGGCACGCGGGCTGTGGGCACAGGGGACTGTGGGCAGGTGCTACGGGGTGGGGTGATCCAGAGCACTCGACGGAGGCGCCGGGCGTCTCAGGAGGCCAATTTGCTGACCCTGGCCCAGAAGGCAGTGGAGCTGGCCTCACTGCAGAACACAAAGGTGAGAGCGGCATGGGCTGGGGACAGACCTGGCGGAGGGCAGGGCGAGCTGTGTCTGGGGCCAGGGAAGAGCAAGTGACTCCAGGGTCACAAGGGCAGTTTTCTCCCTTCATTGAAGGAAATGAAAGAACCCATCCATTTCAGGGAGCTCTGAACTCTCTGCATGCAAAGAATCTCTAAGTAGGTGTATCCACACCTGAAGGGTAGATGGGTTTTACACACACGCAGGGTTGCAGGCAGGAAAATGCAATACACCATCGTGGGTTGCCTTCTTCATTTGGGACTTGCAGGGTTGGAAGTAGAGGGAGGTGAAACCATTTCCAGATCCAGTGTGCTAAAAGACAGGAATGTGGTAGTGGTTACACAGGTGGTTATACTTGTCAAAATACATCAAACTATAATTAAAAATAGGTGCATTCTGTTGTGTGTAAATTATACAGCAATAAAGTTGATTGGAAAGAGAAGACAATCTAAATGGGGAAGAAGAATGAATAGAATTTGAGCACCTGTGTTGTACTTGGAGTTTCTTATCTTTGATCACAAGTAATTTCTCATCAAACCCTATGAGAGGGATGCTGGCATTTATCCCATTTTATTGCTAAAGAAGCTGAGGCCCAAGTGGGATTTCCCAAGGTCACAAAGGTAGGACAGAAGCTAGTATCTGACTCCAAAGCCAGTGTTTGCCCCTTCCCTCACTGGAGGTCTCAACCCTCGAAGCCTATAGGGCCAGACCTATATGTAGGAGGCTGCAGAACTTGACTTCGCTCCAGCCAGTTGCCAGTGGGGAAATAGATCGAAAGACCACCCTTACCTTGGCACAGGTTCCTTGCTTGCTTTCTTTTGCAGAGATATGTTTTGAATATGTAGATACTATTTCACATGCCATGCACCGTGTAGACCGAACAGAACACATCGATTAGCCACTTTTGGCCTGAGTTGGCCATCTGGGGATTCCTGCTCCAGGCCAGGATGGGAGAACCTGGCAGAAGGGAGGTTATGGAGAGTATCTGGGAATATGGTGGGGGAAAAGGTGGTCAGGGAAAGGCCAGGTTGCCAAAGACCATTGGGAACCGTCATGGGTGTTTGAGTCCCTGAATCAAACGGGATTAGGGGTCCCGGACCAGCAGATCAGAACTTACCTTCTAACCGTCTCCATTTCCTCTCTGTCTCCTTCTCCAGGATGCCAGTGGCTCTGAGGAGAAGCGGAAAAGTGTATTGGCTTCAACTACCAAGTGTGGGGTGGAGTTTTCTGAGCCTTCCTTAGCTGCCAAGCGAGCACGAGAGGACAGCGGGATGGTACCCCTCATAATCCCAGTGTCTGTGCCTGTGCGGGCTGTGGACCCAACTGAGGCAGCCCAAGCTGGAGGTGTTGACGAGGATGGAAAGGGTCCTGAACAGAACCCCACTGAACACAAGCCGTCGGTCATCGTCACCCGCAGGCGGTCCACCCGTATCCCCGGGACTGATGCCCCAGCTCAGGTATGAGAGGTGCCCCATGCAAGCAGCTCAGTACCTGGGTGCTCCTGGTGACCTAATATTATATGGGAAAAAGGAGAACATGGCAGTATAGGAGGGATTCAAGTCACCCATGGGGATATTATTTATATTTTCCAAACAAAACTTTTGGACGAATGAACTTATGAGGGACAAAGAGACAATCTTATACTTGAAATTTGGACTGTTTAGGAAAATCCAGAATGTATGAATCTCTTTTATTTCAGGTCAGCAAATTTTGATTTGGCCTCTAATGTGGGTCAGGCCTTGTGCTAGGTACTGGGATATAGAAATGTTTGCTTGTTCTGTCAGTACAAACATGTATGTTGTACTCTCCCACTAAGATTGAGGTTTTGTCTATTTTTTCTTAGTTCTGTCAGTATTAGTTTTATACATTTTGATGCAACGTTAATTGCATACTTATTTAGAACTGGATTAGACACTTTATCATGAAATGTTTCTTTTTTTATTTTTAGTAATCTTTTTGCCTTATAAAGTCTACTTTGTCAGATATTTCTCTTTCTTTCCCTTAGTGTGGGTGGGAGGAGGATGGGATGTGTATCTTTTCCATCTTTTTACTTTCAGCCTTTCTGTATCCTTCTACTTAAGGTATATCTTTCAACTGGATTTATAATTGGGGTTTGTTATCATCTGTTCTAACAACCTTTGTCTTTTCGTTAGAGCATTGATACAGTTTACATTTAATGTAATTACTGATAAACTTTGGTTTAAATCTGCTGTCCACTTATCCCATCCTGCCTTTTCTTTCTTCCTTTTTTTTCCTCTTTTTTTGTTTTCCTTTGGATTGATTGGGTTTGTTATTCCATTTCCCCTCTTTATTAATTTATTAGTTATATACTTATGTATTACTCCTTTAGTGATTACCATAGCAGCCTTTATTACCTGGATTTCTATTAGAGAATTAAGTCCTACAGAAGGGGATTTGAGTGACCATTTTCTCAATTATCTGGAGGATGGTACATAGCTAGTACCATTCTAGAGGTGTAGGAGAGAAGTCAACTTATTACACAGTGAATGCCTTATGACATTAGAGCTTAATCCTCTGGTTGAGAAGCGTTCCTAGAGATTAAAATGCATTCTTAGCTTATTGAAATCTAATGTAAGTTAGTGCTTTGCCTCTTCTTGGACAATGCAGAGTTCTTATAACCCTTTAACTCCATTTTCCCCTAACCCCTAACTTGTAGAATTATTGACATGACTTTTCATTCTCCCTATATTTTAACATTGATAGGACATTATAACATTATGGTTTTGTTCAGTTGTTGTTCATTTTAGATTTATTCAAATACTTAAGAGTGTTTTGTTGCTTTTTATTTCTTCTCATATCTCCAAGCTTCCATCTCAGTTCATTTATATGCTGTTTGAAGAACATCCCTTAGTATTTCCTTTAGTTCCTTTAGTGTGAGTCTGTTAGTGATAAATTTTATTAGTCTTTGATTGTCTGAAAATGTTTTTATTTCATCTTCATTTTTGAAGGATAACTTTGCTGGGTAGAGAATTCTGTGTTGGTAGTTTTTTTTTTTTTTTTCTTTGCACTTTAAAGATGTCATTCCATTGTTTTCAGGCTTCTATTGTAGGTACAGTATTGAGAAGTCACTATAATCCATATTGTTGCTCCTTTGAATGTAAGGTATCTTTTTATCTTGCTTTAAGATTTTATTTTTTGTCATTGGTTTTCAGCAGTTTTGCTGTGAAACCTAAGTATTGTTCTCTTTGTATTTATCCTGTTTAGAGTGCTTCTGCTCCATATTCTCTCTCCTCTCCTTCTGGGACTCCAGTTACACGTTTTGTGAGTGCTTTTCACTGTATCCCCTATTTTGTCTGTCATGCACTTTTCTATGTTTTCCATTTCTTTTTTTTTTTTAAGTCTGACCTATCTTTCAGTTCACCAGTTCTCTCTTTAGCTGTGTCTAATATGTTGTTAAGCCCATTCCTTGAACTCTTGTCTTCAGTTATTTTATTTTTCAGTAACCTGATTTTTCATTTGGTTCATTTTTAGAGTTCCTAGTTCTTTAATGAGATTCTCAACCTTGCCTTTTATGTTATTGCATAACTTAAGCATAGTTTTCTTTTCTTTTCTTTTCTTTTTTTTTTTTTTTCCTGTTTTGGCCACACCGCATGACTTGTGGGATCTTAGTTCCCCGACCAGGGATTGAACATGGGCCCCAGCAGTGAAAGCGCCAAGTTCCAACCACTGGACCACCAGGGAATTCCCAAGCATAGTCTTCTTAAAGTTTATGTCTCATAGCTCCGTTAGTGGGATCCCTGTGGGTCTGTGTTCATTATCTGCTATTTCTTGTTTTTAAATCACATCTTACTCTTTTGTGTATCTGGCTATTTTTTATTGAATGTCAGACATTATATATGAAAAATTGTTGAGGTAATTAAAGACTCTGGATGCTGTTCTCCTCTACTGGAGAGGATTTGTCTTTGCATCTGACAGGTAGCAAAGAGCACAGGCAATCCTGGATTACTTTAACTTAATCAGATGATTTGAAGCTGGGCATTATTCCATTTGAGAACTAATCTATATCTGATTCACCTTTATTCTGAGGATATAGCCCTTTGGAGTCCCAATCCAAAGCCTAGGGGTTCACCAGGCTCTCCTTCCTTGGCAAGCTCTAAACTCCAGTTTTTATTCTGCTGGCTCCTTGAATTTATTAAAAGCTTTACCCAGTTTCTCAGCCTCTCCGTTGTCTCTTCCATAACAGCATCTATCTCTAGGGAAAACACAATTCTAAATGCTGGGCTCACCTTTTTGGCTTTCCTTTTTTTTCCCTGGATCTTGGCCATTTAATTCTTTGCCAACTAATTTGTTCTCTGGTACCTGCAGAAATGTGGTTTTGTACAGCATCTAGATTTTATTAGTCATTCGCAACTGGAGGGTTGGCCTGCGTGCCTGTTGTCTATAACAGAAAGGAGAGCTCCAAGATCATCATGAGTAGCACAGTCTCTGCTCTCTGGAATCTTGTTCTCTGGTTGGGGGAGAGTTTGTGGTGGAGGCTGGAGCCTTGGGCAGCTTGTCCTGAGGATGGCAGGAAAGAGCCTGAGCAACTACACAGCTCAACATACCCATTTCATAGATGAGGAAATAGGTCCAGAAAAGGCCAGAGGCTTACCTAAGATCATACAGCCAAGTAGTGGCAGAGCTAGCCCTAGAATTTGGATCTCTTGAATCCTGCCTGAGGACTCTCACTATACCAGGCTTTTGGGGAGGTCTTTCTCTTTCTCTTTCTCTCTCTTTGTGTTACAGACATTTTCAATCATGCACAGAAGTAGAGAAAATGGTATAATGAGTCCTAATATTTAGCCATCACCCTCTTTTACAACCAATCTTCTTTCATTTGTACCTCTACTTCTCCCTGCCACTGGATTTTTTTTGAAGCAAATCCCAAACATCACATCATTCCATCCATAAATACTTTGGTTTTGTACCTGAAGTACACCATACATAAGAATTCTTTCCCTCCCTTCCTCCCTCCCTCCCTTCCTTCCTTCCTTCCCACGTCATCACACCTAAAAAATCAATATGAGGGCTTCCCTGGTGGCGCAGTGGTTAAGAATCCGTCTGCCAATGCAGGGGACACGGGTTCGAGCCCTGGTCCAGGAAGATCCCACATGCCGCGGAGCAGCTAAGCCCGTGTGCCACAATTACTGAGCCTGTGCTCTAGAGCC
Source organism: Lagenorhynchus albirostris (assembly GCF_949774975.1). NCBI lineage: Eukaryota > Metazoa > Chordata > Mammalia > Artiodactyla > Delphinidae > Lagenorhynchus > Lagenorhynchus albirostris. Next base: position 28,735,311 of record NC_083095.1, read on the forward strand.
CGCAAGCCACAACTACTGAAGCCCACACTAGTAGAGCCCGTGCTCCACAAGAGAAGCCACCGCAATGAGAAGCCCGTGCACTGCAACAAAGAGTAACCCCTGCTCGCCACAACTAGAGAAAGCCCGTGCGCAGAAACGGAGACCCAATGCAGCCTAAATAAATAAATAAACAAACAATCAATATGAAAAATATTGTCAAATATTTAGAATAGTTTAAATCCATTTTCCCTATAAAATCACAAATCATTAACAGCTAGCTTGAGTTCATGTTGGATTTCTTGTCTAGAAGTTTGGGGGCCTTTGGCTCCACTGCATTTTTTTCTGTGCAATCATATTGTTCCCCTTAGGGGGAGAGAATGAGCAATGTCATTTCTTCCTAGTCTGTAAAAGAGCATAGAGGGCACAGATGGCTAAAAGACATGGCCAAGGCTCATGGGGACTCAGGGCCCTCTGCTGGAAGGTCTTGTGGGAGCTGGAACCTGGGACGGGGAGAAAGCCTGTTGTTCCTGGGCCCAGTCAGTGTGGCCAGTCTCACCTGTGCACCCAGGGAGATGATCGATGTCACTCACTCGTGTAGGCCTCCATTCTCTCTTGAGAGGATAGGGATGCAGCAAGGAAAGGCCTCTGTTCCTGTACAGCCCTGCCCTCTATTCTGTATGGAGGCCCACAAGGCATACCGAGCAGGGAGAAGGGTAAGCCAGAAGGACTAACCTTTGACAGCAAAGGTAGGACTAATACTATGAGAATGAAAGTTCTTCAAGGACAGGGCTGTCCTGTTCACTCTGTGGTCCCATGCCTAGCTTGGGTCTTGGCACGCGATATGGGCCTCCATCTAATGCAGAGCTTGGAGTTTAAGTAGTGATAGCAGTCAGTATTGATTGAGTAATTACTATGTACCAGGTACTGTTCTCAGTGATTTCCATGTATTCATTTATTTAGTCCTCATAGCTACCCCAATAGGTAGGCGTTTGTTATTCCCATGTTAAAAATGGTAATGCACACAGAGTTAAGTATCTTAAGTGGTGATTAAAGGAAGTAGATCCCAGTCCAAGCAATCCAGTTCCAGGGCCTGGCCCTTAACTACAATAGTTCCCTGCCCTGTAGCATACTTTACAGCAGGGGTTGGCAACTATGACCGGTGAACCAAATCCAGCCCTAAGACTGTTTTTTACACTTTTCAAAGGATTATTTTAAAAGGGCAGGGGGTGGGGTCAGGAGAAGAAGAATATGCCCCAAAGAATACGTGTGTGGCCTACGAAGCCTAAAATATATTCTATCTGGCCCTTGACAGAGACAGTGTGCTGACCCCTGCCCTAGAGGAGACAGTAAGAAGGGCGTTAGGATCTGCTTCCTGTCTCAGGCTTGCCTTAGTGGGTGTGGTGGGCAGACTAAGTTCCAAAGGTGAAACTGGCAAGCAGTGGTCAAGACTTCAGTTTTTATGGGGCTTCCCTGGTGGCGCAGTGGTTGAGAGTCCGCCTGCCGATGCAGGGCACACGGGTTTGTGCCCCGGTCCGGGAAGATCCCACATGCCGCGGAGCGGCTGGGCCCGTGAGCCATGGCCGCTGAGCCTGCGCGTCCGGAGCGTGTGCTCCGCAACGGGAGAGGCCACAGCGGTGAGAGGCCCGCGTACCGCAAAAAAAAAAAAAAAAAAAAGACTTCAGTTTTTCCCAGGTTGTAGGTGGCTGAGCCATCTTGGCCTGTTTCCTTCTCCAGGCTGAGGACATGAACGCCAAGTTGGAGGGGGAACCTTCAGTGCGGAAACCAAAGCAGCGGCCGAGGCCTGAGCCTCTGATCATCCCCACCAAGGCGGGCACTTTCATCGCCCCTCCCGTCTACTCCAACATCACCCCGTACCAGAGCCACCTGCGCTCCCCTGTCCGCCTAGCTGACCACCCCTCCGAGCGGAGCTTTGAGCTGCCCCCCTATACACCACCCCCCATCCTCAGCCCCGTGCGGGAAGGCTCCGGACTCTATTTCAATGCCATCATGTCGACCAGCAGCATCCCAGCCCCTCCTCCCATCACGCCAAAGAGTGCCCATCGCACCCTGCTCCGGTCTAGTGAGTGATCCCCCCTCAGCAGCCGTGAGGGCAGGCATTGTGGGAGGGCGGTGGGTAGGGAAGACTCAGCTTCTGGCACTGCCGGGGTTGGGCTGGAATGCCATGGGAAAAGGGGCTCTACTTCTACTGTCTCCTTTGAGAGAGAGAAGGAGGTTGTCCTGGCTCAAGTACACGCTGTGGCTGGGGAGAGGAGGTGTCAGCCCAACTGCTTGGACTTAAATCCCAATTCCACAATTTACTGTTCCGTCCCCTGTGGAAGTGATTTAAACTCCCTGGGTCTCAAGTTTCTTCAGCATGTAAATGAGGATGTTAGTAGTGTTTGGTTAATGATGAAATTGCCAATATGTATTCAGCTATTTTTAGAACCACAAACAGCAGTTTCCTATGGTTCAACCTAATAGCTACCTCAGAGGGTTGTGGTGAGGTCCAGATGCATAAACACACGTAAAGCACTTTACATTGTGCCTGGTGTGTCACATTTGTTCTTAATATTAGGTGGCAGATCCTGTCTCCTGTGTCTCTTGAACAGTCATTTTGGCCCAGAGCAGACCTTTTGGCTGGCCTGGGTGGTGAATTGCTGAAAAATGTTGCCCACTCCATACAAGAATTCATTTCCCCTGAGAAATGGGATAATCCTATCTCAGGGTGATAGAGAAGATGGAGAGTAATCCCGACCAGAGGTAGCACAGAGGTGAGGCAGTGCGGTCCCGGGATTAACCTCTGACCCTGACCTCATCGTGGCATGCCTCTCTGGTGCCCTCTGGTGTCTGGGTGAGAAATGGCTCACCCTGGGCTGGCTGGCCTTTGGCTCTTCCACTTCTACTGGAAGCTTGGAAGCTTCTCTCCATGCCTAGGTTGTGCAGGAAGAAGTCGCTGTTGAGACCAGCTTGGCGGCAAAGAAGAGGTCTGTCCATCCATGAGGATTTTCTTGCACTCAGGTGTAAAGCCTGAACTGGGTCCTGTGAGGGCACCAGTAATGTGTGGGACACCGTGGTCTGTTCTAAAGAGAGTGCTGGGTCATTAGGGCGTTGACTTGAAAGCCTGGGAGACAGGAAAGCAGAAGTTTCAGGCAGAGTGGGATCAGCAGTCAGTGAGTGAAGCCTGCAGAGGCTGCTAGCCCTAGTGGTGAGGAAAGCATTTATTGAAGAGAGGGTGGGGTTAAAGCTGAGCTTGAACTAGGAAGCAGGTGGGGGGGCACACTAGGCAGAAGAAAGGAGAGGTGCAAAGGCCCAGAGGTGGGACTGTGCAGGGAGCGCGAGGGGCCATGAGGGAGCAGCCTGCAAAGATGGACGGTCCAGGCAAGGCGGTGGTGGGATGCATAGCTGGCAGGGGAACCGCCTTGAACACTGCGCTGAGGAGTTGAAGTTTTCTCTCAGGTTGCAGAGAGGAGTCAGCAGATTTTGCTTTTGGAGCAAGAGAGTGTCTTGATCACACAGGGCGTTAAGATTAGCTCGGGAGAAACCAAGGCAGAGAACCCAGCAAGGAAGTGAGAAGATAATTACGAAACAGTGATCTCCTTCACCGCCTCGTTTGTGTGGCGGAAGTTTCAGCCTCTCTACTAGAGCAACCATAGTTGAATGCTGGACTTAATGCTGTACTGTGGGCGCTCCCGGGGCAGAACATGGCTCTAGTAGTGGAACTGGTAGCAGTAGTAATAAGAGTAGCTAATATTTATCGAGGGCTCAGCTTTGTGCATGATTTCATTCAATCCTCACATCAACCTAGGGAGATAGGTAGCAACAGCCCCTTTCAGCAGGCGTGAAAACGGAGGCACCCACGTATTTGGTAAAGTCACAGCTGGTTGTCACAACTGCAGGCTGCAGAGCCAGGACTCAGGGTGCCTGATTTCCCAGTGTGAACCTCAGAGTCACTGCTGGGGCTCTTGTGCGTAAAGAGCAGCCACCTAGGGTTAGACAGGGTGGCTTTGCTGAAGTGCAGAGGGTGCCATTTACTAACCTGCCTTTTGTCCCATAGATAGCGCTGAAGTCACCCCGCCTGTCCTCTCTGTGATGGGGGAGGCCACCCCAGTGAGCATCGAGCCGTAAGTTCAGCCCAGCCTCTGGCTCGGGGGGTGAGGGTGGCCAGCTGGAGTCCGGTGCATGCAGGTGGGCCCTACGAGGAAGAGGAGGCTTCTGTGGGCTGGGGGCTGAGCAGACCTCTCTGGGCTTCTGCACTTAGCCCTGGGCTTCACTGATCCCCACCCCAGCTTCTGTGTGGAAGTCACAGGGAAGGAAAGGACCAGCTCAGTTTGAATTTGCCTCTGAGGAGAATTAGAAGGGCAGTCCAAGAGTCTTTCCCTGTCCGTAAACCTGGAGCTTCTTCTCCCCTTTCCAACCTCTGGGCCTTGCCTTTCTGACAGCACCAGGTGCCACTTGCCAGGCTGTCACAGAAGCCAGGTTCCCTTACACCCAGCTGAAGCCTTGCCGCGCTCAGCCTCTGCCAGCTACCCCCGCATCTTCTCCATCCTCAGGGAGGAAGTAGGGTTCCCCATCCCCACATGGTGAAGCCTCACTCCCTGCCCTTTCCGCCCCTGCAGACGGATCAATGTGGGCTCCCGGTTCCAAGCAGAAATCCCCTCGATGAGGGACCGCGCCCTGGCAGCCGCAGACTCCCACAAGGCCGACTTGGTGTGGCAGCCATGGGAGGACTTAGAGAGCAGCCAGGAGAAGCAGAGGCAAGGTGAGAGGTCACGAGCCAGCAGGCAAAGGCTGGCTATTGGGCAGTGGGTGGGCTAGGCTCCGCCCCATGCAGCCCTGCCCAGCCCTAAAAGTGCCTTTCTCTCCTCCCTCCCCAGTGGAAGACCTGCTGACAGCTGCCTGCTCCAGCATTTTCCCTGGAGCTGGCACCAACCAGGAGCTGGCCCTGCACTGTCTGCACGAGTCCAGGGGAGACATCCTGGTGAGACACTGCCCCTGGTGGAGGGAGGGCCCCTTGGGGAGGCTGGCAGGGATCCATGTGTGTGCTGTCCAGGAGCCAGGCCTGTCGGCGAGCTGATTTGAGGCAGGCAGGAAGGTCTGACCAAGTTGGAGATGGTAGGGGGTCGGCCTGAGGGAGCCCTGGTTCCAAACTACAGACTTTGCTGTGCAAGGTCCACCCCAGTCTCTGATCCTGGGTAGTGGGTCCCCACCCTCGGACGGGGCTGTCACTGAGGGCCTTCTCTATCTGTGGCTGCCTGCCTTGGGGACCATGTGTTTCCTCTTTTAAGAGGCCCTGAGCGACCCAACCCCCATGCCCTTGCCATCCTGCCAGACCTCTTGCCCCTCCACAGTTAAGAGGGCCAAGAGTGGGTGCCCACCCTACTCAGAGGTCCGAATTTTGCCCACCAAGACCCCGGCCAGGGCCTTGACCTTTTCTTCACTTCCCTTTTAGGAAACGCTGAATAAGCTGCTACTGAAGAAGCCGCTGCGGCTCCACAACCACCCGTTGGCAACTTATCACTACACAGGTGGGCTGGCAGGGTGGGCCTGGGGCCTCGAGGGGTCTCCAGCATCAGTGGGGCTCAGTTCAGTGCTGAGTCACAGCCCACGTGGAGCGGGGGTGGAGAGGTGGGGGGCAGATAAGCCAAGATCCAGTGTGAGGGGACTGACACCAGAGCTGGGGTGGCTCTCGAGGGGCTTCCTGTGCCCTGCAAGGGAAGGGAGAAGGGCATAAGCAGGTGGGAGCCCATCTGGGTAGAAGAGCCCAGGGTGTGGGTATAAGGGGCAGGAACCCAGGGAGTGCCATCCAAATTGGCATCAGATGCTGGAACTTAGAGGACCCCTGGAGTGCCATGTCCCATTCTGGGGACTGTGCTTTAAGAGGGACATTGACCAAGTGGCATAATCATAGCAGTCCCTGGTATCGACCCCTGTCGAGTGGTGCATCCCGTCTGTGCCGGGTATATCACCAAGGGCTCCACATGCATTGTCTCACTGAGTCTGTACCACAGCTGGTGAGGTGGCTTCTATTACTAGTTCCCATTTCACAAGTGGGGAAAGTGAGGCTCAGAGGCTAAGCAACATGGCTAGTAGGTGGCAGAAGCAGGATGTGGAGCCAGCTCTGAATGCCTGCAGAGACAGTGGCTAGATGACCTCACACTTCTCTGCTGGTCAGAATTGCCCCTGCAGTGCTCACAGTCCCACCCCCTCACTGCCCTGGCTTCCTCTTTGCCCTGCAGGCTCCGACCAGTGGAAGATGGCTGAGAGGAAGCTGTTCAACAAGGGCATTGCCATCTACAAGAAGGATTTCTTCTTGGTGCAGAAGCTGGTGAGCTGGGGCTCCGTTTTGGGGGCAAGAGAGGGGCAGGAGCTGCCTGCATGATTTGGGGGCTCCCTCTGCCAGTGGGGGGGCCCTGCAATTGCTTACCAAGACCTCTTACAAAGCAGTTAGGTCAATGCCACTAAGTAGCTTCAGAGACATTTTTTCTTTTTCTTTTTTTTTTAATACATTTATTTATTTATTTTTGACTGCACTGGGTCTTCGTTGCTGCACGCAGGCTTTTTTTAGTTGCGGCGTGCGGGCTTCTCATTGCGGTGGCCTCTCTTGTTGCGGAGCACGAGCTCTACGCGCGCGGGCTTCAGTAGTTGTGGCATGTGGACTCAGGAGCTGTGGCTCGCGGGCTCTAGAGCGCAGGCTCAGTAGTTGTGGCGCACGGGTTTAGCTGTTCCGCGGCATGTGGGATCTTCCCGGACCAGGGCTTGAACCCATGTCCCCTGCATTGGCAGGTGGATTCTTAACCACTGCGCCACCAGGGAAGTCCCCAGAGACATTTTTTTCTAAACAAAACAAGAATGGAAATGATCAGGCCTTTTCCTCCTTGGTTCTAAGCCCCTTCCCTCACCTTAGGGTAGGGTGGCCATACTCTGAAATCTCAGTCCAGAGGGGGACCTGAGTGGGCACCAGACCCAGTAGCACCAAATAAATAGTGACTTGCCTAAGGGAGAACAGGAAGAGAAGGGGGGCTGCAAGCAGAGGTGAGCCATCCTAAGGGGCTGGAATACTTCAAAGGCCACAATTAGTGGGAGGAGAAGTCACCCCGAGATGAGGGGACTGAGAGCTAGCAAGTGACTATAACTGATCTAGGGGGCTTCTGCCCACTTCCTGTCAGGCCCGGGGCTTCCTTCCAGTAACTCAGCTGACAGAGTAGCGGAAGCCTGGGCCTAGTTTTCCTAGATTCTCTTGTCTTGCCCCTGTGTTCTTCTGGGAGAGTGATATGCTAATCCAAGGGCTTGCATCTTCCCACCAGCCCTGTCTCACAAAGCCTGGGCTATGGCGAGAGTGAGCTGTGTCGACAGCTGAGGGAAGAGTGCTTCCCAGAATGTGTTCTTTCCTCCTGGGATTGTAGGTTGTACCAGGAACGCCCTGGGGCCTGGACCAAGTGCTGACAGATTCTCCTACAAGGGCCCTGTTGTGAGGACAGTCGTTTGCTGGGCTCCCTGATTGGGCAATATTGCCAGGAAGTACATGCCTTGTGAAGCTCACTGAGGTGCCCCTAATGCCTTAATGAAAAGAGCAGACCATGAGTCAGGCTAACAGATGATCAGAGGGAATTGATAATAAAAGTGTAAACAGGATCTAGTTAATAAATTTGTGACTTGACCGTTAGTGGGAGATGAGTCATGTCTGCTTCCTGCTCATGCACAGAGGGCCCTCACTGACCCCTTGGGCTCTGTGGACAGGACACCCCAGTTCCCAGTGCAGCCCAGCAGCTGGCTGAGCAGTCTGGGAGTCTGGGGAGATGGGGGAGAGTCAGAGAACACAGGTTGGGGGTGGGGGGGAGGTAGTCCAGAAACCAAACCCAGTGGCCAAATGGATTTGTGAAACAGGAGGGCTAGGGTTTCAGAGCTTGGGAGGCCCTTGGGGATCATCTGGTCTCATCCCACTCACTACTTTCACACCAAGAGCCTTGCCTAAGGCCACACAGCCATTTAGTGGTAGAGTTAGAACAAGACTTAGCCTCCTGCTTCCTCTTCAGGCTTTCCAGGGCTTACGTGTTAGTCTCCCCTGAGTTCCTCCCCAACATAGGGCAGTTGACAATTCTCTGTCCTCACTGCTCCCTCAAGAGGAATGAAATTGTTTGCTCCGATTGATGTAGAGAGGCTGTGTTGCCAGGTCTAGTCTGGCTTTGAATGTGGATGGTGCCCAGGCTTTTTCCCCTTTAACTTTTCATTTTGAAAAATCTCAAGCTTACAGAAAAATGGGAAGAATAGTATAATGAACACCCATATTACCTCTCAGATTTACCAGTTGTTAACATTTGCCACATTTGCTCTCTCTCTGTGTCCGTAAATAAACTCGCACACAGGTATTCTGTTTTAACCAATCATTAAAAGTTACAGACATCATGACATTTGACCTAAATATTTCCTAAAACAAAGATATTCTCCTACAAAACCAAAGTACCGTTATCACACCCAAGAAATTTAAACTGACACAATAATGCTCTCTAATACATGATCCGTATTCAAATTTCCCCAATGGTTCCATGTTGTCCTTTTTAGCTTTTTTAAAAAAAATAGTGCTGAAGTGTTGAATTGGTCAGTGGTTTGTGCAGAGCAGGTGTTGGAGACATGCTTGTATTTCCTGGGTTTATTGGGTTTAGTGTTTGCTAAAGTTAACGGAGGGGCATGCAGGGATAAGAAAGGCTGGAGTGCCCCCAGGCAGGTGAGCTGAACCAGGAACTCTGACCTCAGTTTTGGCTTCATACCAGATCCAAACCAAGACCGTGGCCCAGTGTGTGGAGTTCTACTACACCTACAAGAAGCAGGTGAAGATTGGCCGCAATGGGACGCTAACCTTCGGGGATGTGGATACAAGTGATGAAAAGTCGGCCCAGGAAGAGGTTGAAGTGGATATTAAGGTGACTCCCTTCCCTGCCTCAGCTGCTTAGGCTGAGGTGGGAGCCTGAGGCCAAGCTCTCCAGGACTCCCTGGAGGGCAGAGAGAGGAAGGCAGGGAGCTGATGTCCTGGACACTGGCTCTGGACCTTTGGGTTCCCCTCTCTATCTGCCAGTGTCATCGTAATAATATATTGTGTTGATGCAGAACATTGGGGGAAATTTCCCACAGTATTTGCACCAGCATTGACTTATTGTCCCCTCGTAGCAGACCTCTAACACTCTTTCCTAAACTTTAGTCATTCTTGTATCACCTTTATGAATTCTGCTGTATCTGCATCCTACCACATGTCACCATTACTATTTTTGTCATGTCCATACACCACTTGTGCTTTTAATATTTTTCTTTAAATCAACCCATTTTTTACTCAAGGGAAGCTTTATATCACAATCATAAATAGAAAACCGGTGTTGCTGGCCATAGAAGGTACTGGTAAAAATAAATATATGAAAACCAAACAATGTTATTAAATTCTAGCCAGATACTATTACCTGCCAAGGCTCTGAGATGAGGCCTCACCTCTCCTTGTTAAGTCTAGAACAGTATAAAAGACACATTAATACCAACTCGAGACTTTGTCCTTGACACAATCAGGATTGAAAGAGAAGTGAAAAGAGAACGTTATTCAATTTTGTGAAAAGAGAATGTTATTTAATTCTGTGTCCATGTATCCACCTAATAACATCTTGGGGTCACAAGTCCACACTTGGTGACATGCTGCTCTAAGACAGGGAGTGATTTAGTTCCCACTTGCAGATGGGAAGGGGGTAGAGATACAGAAAACGTTACAAAAATAGCTTAGAATGGAGCTCAAGGCTGCTGCCTGGTTCCACCAGACCACCCTGCCCTAGAATGTGTCTCTTGGACACACCCAAGAGGACAGGTGGCCTGTGGGGAGGGACTGGCATGCTCCCTCCCTGCCCCAGCTCCATCTCAAGTGCTTAGTCTCATCCTGAGGGCTTCCAGGCCTCAAGGCGCTCTCTCATTTTACCGGTGGATTAGCGGTGGGAGAGTATAGAGTCTAGCACAGGAGGCCGCACTGGTCCAAGCCAGGCTAGCAAGACTAGCAGGGCCTAGTGAGCCCCTGGCCGGGTCAGAATCGGTGCATGTGGCTGCATGACTGAGCTGTAGGCTCACTGCCCTGCTCTTGTCCCCCATAGACTTCCCAGAAGTTCCCCAGGGTGCCTCCTCCCAGAAGAGAGTCCCCAAGTGAAGAGAGGCTAGAGCCTAAGAAGGAAGTAAAGGAGACCAGAAAGGAGGAGGAAGAGATGCCAGAGACCCAGGAGAAGGCGGAGCAGGAAGAGGGGCGAGAGCGAAGCCGGCGGGCAGCGGCTGTCAAAGCCACGCAGACACTACAGGCCAATGAGTCGGTAAGTGTGACCTCCACAGGGGGAGCCCAGGGCCAGGAGGACGGCTGGAGCTGGGCCCAGGGGTGTGGGAGGGAGGGCAGAGCAGGAACATGAAGATGATGATCATCATCATCGTGGCAGGAAAGCACTAGATAGTTTATGCTGTTAACTCATTTTATCCTCATAACTCCATGTAGTAGGTACTGTCATTATTCCCATTTTACAGAGAAGGAAATTGAGGTCCAAGATAAGACAGCTAGTAGGCAGCCTGACTCCAGAATCCGCTATTAATTTTACACTATACGGCTTCTGTATCTGAGTCACAGAGGAGAAAGGCTTTGTGAAAACCCAGGTGTGTGGGACACTGGGGAAGCATTCCTGACTTACAGTTCAGACAGGGCTCCCCCTAAGAGAGCCGTGTCCCTGACAAGAATTCTGAAACTGAGCTGAGACAATGGGAATAACAACAACGGCCCCTCACGCATGTTGTCTAAGAAGCGCTTTCCTGTTCATTATCTCATTCATCCCTCGCGATAACCCCATAAAGTGTTAGCCCCCACCTTGCCGATGGAGGAAGCTGGGTTCAGAGTTGCTAAGTGACTTGCCTGAGGTCCCACCCCAGGTCCTCCTAGTGCAGTGTTCTGTCCACCACATCACAGGCCAAGAAGCAAGACATACCAGCCAGAGCTGTTCCTTGTCAGGAAGAGGTCCCCCAAGAGAGAGAGGGCTGGGTAGGGTCTGCTACGGAGCTACTATGAGAGTCTTTGTTTGTTTAATTTGTGTTGTACACTTAAACTTGCAGGAAAACCCTCACAAACTGTAGACACACAGCTGTTTGCTCCCTTCTGAGCCTTGTCTGTGCTCCTCCAAGAGCTGTGCTCAGTGTACACACGCCACTGAGTTCTGCTGAACTTTTATGAATGCTTTCCTGTGTGGTTTGATCCAGTGCACACGTGTGTGACTCCTAATGGCCATCTGGGGCTCCCCTAACCCGAGGTCCATGGTTCGCATACCCTGAGCAGCACCTCTCCAGCTCTGCACCAGGCATCCTGTGCTCTCTGGCACCTGCTTGGCGTTTCCCATGGTGGCTCATGTTGTCAGGAGCTAACTGCCTGCATGTCTGTCCCTTCAGACTGTGAGTTCTCTGATGGCAGGGGCTCCTGTCACCTCTCTATCCCGTGTGTAACCTAGCATGTTACACAGATTTGAAGGTCATTTATGGAATGAAGTCATGAATAGACTAAGTGACTGAAAACATGAACCCACGTCATTAACAGAGACACCAAGACCCCTGTCAGATGCATCAGGAAGTCCTTATAGCAGCTAGGGCTGTCCCACGTAATTACGGTACCAGCAGTTTGTGGAAACAGAGCTGTGAGTGCCTTGTCACTGGAAAGATTCAAGAGGATGCTAGCGGACCATTTGGAATGAGTGTATGATCTTTAAAAGCCCTCTGTTCACTGATATTCCATAATTCGGGATCCTCTCTTCCCCAAATCTCTTAGCTCTCCTTGTTTGACCCTCTCCAGGCCAATGACATCCTCATCCTCCGAAGCCACGAATCCAATGCCCCTGGATCTGCAGGTGGCCAGGCCTCAGAGAAACCAAGAGAGGGGCCAGGGAAGTCACGTAGGGCACTTCCTTTTTCGGAGAAGAAGAAAAAACCAGAGCCATTTAATAAGAGCCAGAATCAGGAGAACACTTTTCCGTGTAAAAAATGTGGCAGGTAAGAAGGCAGACCCAGTCTCCACTGGGACCTGGTAGGTTGGCTGCGGTTGGGGGAGGGGCAGACGTCGATTCCTGGGGAGAAGTAGGAGGAGTCACAGCTTTCGCCCTGTCTCCTGATTGGCTCAGAGGGTTTCCCCGGTGACGTCCCTTGGCGGCTTTTAGAAGAGGGATGATGGCACTGAATCGGGAGCCCATCGGTCCCCTTGTTGGAGGGTGGGGCTGGACCACGTGGCGCGGAGCAAGCCAGAAGGGCCGGGGAGCCCCCAGAACAGACACACACACACACACACACACACACACATGCACGCACGCACGCACGCACGCACGCAGGTGCTCTAGCCTGGAGGTCCCAGGGGTGGAGACAGACCTCTTACTGGAGCCCCTCCTTCCCGGCTACAGGGTGTTTTACAAGGTGAAGAGCCGCAGCGCTCACATGAAGAGCCACGCCGAGCAGGAGAAGAAGGCGGCCGCTCTGAGGCAGAAGGAGAAAGAGGCCGCAGCCGCTGCGGCCACTGCGGCCGCCTCCCCCCACCAGCCGGCCCTGAGGGAGGAGAGCAGCGCAGGCGAGAGGGGCTGACGCCCGGGGCTCCGGGCCCTGCTCCAGCCTGAGACGCTCTGCCAGCACTGGAACCTCCGGAGAGAGAGATCACGTGGACTTGTCTCTGCAAAACGGATACAATTAAATAAATGGCTCTTTTACTTATACAGGGCCCAGGAGCAGTGTTAAGGGCTGCAGGATCCAGTTCTCTTGCATTTGGTCTGTCGGAAGTTTCCCTCCTGCTTTCCTGGGACTGGGAGAGTCCCTGCTCGCTGGGGCTGCCCCTGGGGAGGGGCTCCAGCGCTGCCGCCGCTGCCTCTCACATGGACCTCTGCCGCCACGCCACGAGGTTGCTTCTCTCCCTCTTTGTTTCCCTTGCTCCCTTAGGTCACCATGGAGAGACAAGCACAAGCGCGCCCCCTTGGCAGCATTAATCCCCCGCCCCAGGGGACCTGTACAGGCCCTGCCCCAAGCCCCGGAAAGAGGGACTCCGTGGGAAGGAGTATGGTGGCCATCTCCGAGAGGGAGCTCAGCCTGGCATCTGTGCTGTCTCCTCTGCGGCAGTGTCCAGGCCATGCTGCTCCAGTGACTATGTCCTCAGAGAGGCCACGTTCTCCGTGGGAGGGAGGCTGCCAGAACAGGTGCAGGGAGAGAGACCAGGACTGGTACCTATCCCTTCGCTGCTCACTAGCATCCTGCTGGGGCTGGAAAGTTTTCTCAGATGTCTGGGGAAGGAGCCAATCAATGTTCTTTGCAAGCTCTCAGCCTGCTGGAGGGAAGGAAACTGTGCAGAGGAAGGAAGCTGCAGGGCTGCTACAGGGCTAGGCCTGAGGGAGCTTTTGATAAGCCTTGGCTTTTCCTGCTTCCCACCTTTTTGCCAAATACCTTTGGGCCCTGGAGGCTGCTAAGGGAGCTTAGCCTAGGCCCAGCCTGCTCCTCCTTGGTGCAAGTTTCTTGCCTGCCTCTGTCCTGCCCTTGGCAGCTGCCACCTAACCCCACCCCACCTGGTCTAGTGCTGATATCCACAGCTCAGCCCTCAGTCCTGCATGCTGGAGATTTCTGGATCCTTCCCTGGGAGAGGGAGGTCTCCTAGCCAGATGGGACAGGAGCCTTCATTCCTTGACTTGTGTCATTTGGGAGCTATTTATTTATTCTTAATATTTAATTTTTAACATCCTCTCAGGGACCAGGGGATTCCTCCTTTCCAGAGGCCCAAGTGCATTTATCCCAAAACAAGGCACCTTCTTGGCACCACCCTCCACCCCACATTTCCAAGACCCTAAAGTCCCTCGTTCTGCCAATAGGAATGATAGTAGCACTGAAAGAGGGTGGAAAGGTGGAAGATGTCACAAAGGCACACGGAGACTAGCAGGATCAAGGGAGATCAAAGGCAGTTCTTGTTGCTACCTCTTCTTTGGCTGTACTTTCAAGTAGCTTGAGGGGATTGGCTGGAAGCCAGATTCTGGTTTTGTTTCTGGCTTGAAGAAGCCATATTTGGTGTGGAGTCACTGAAGTGGAAGGGCTGGAAGATTCTGGAGGCCCCTTCACTTGCCAGTCCCATAGGAGGGCTGAGTTATTTTTCTGATCTTGCTGTTCAACTTTAGTTGTGTAAAAGAAGTTCTAAGTGAATCCACGTTAGGAAGGAGCCAAAAAGTATTCATTCTGCTACTCTTCTGAGATAGCCTAAAGGCGTCATATTGGTAGCTGGGAGTGGGGAGGGAGTTTTGTTTCTAAACTATGCACTATCAGGTGTGTATTAGCATTCATTTATGCATTAATATGGTTATACATGAGCCCAGCTATGGGAATTAAAATTCTCCCCCCTCCTCAACTTCTGATGGCTACCTAGACCTCTAACTTCCCAGCTAGTTTCTTCCATAGGCTTTTACAAGCTCAACGGCCCAACACTGCAAAAATCTGGTATACCTTCCAAAAACAGGAGGGTAGCAAATTTAGGCTCTCTTCTAAATCACATATGTAATATGAGTGCCTTCACAGCTTTGCCCCAAAGTGCTACTTAAGTTTCCCAAGGTTTTTTCTATTTAAACCGTATTTAGTTTCAGGCTTCTTTTTTGGACATGAGGTAACAGAAACCTCCTTCGTCTACAGTGATTCTCCTCTTCTAAGCTCACGGAGACCAGACCAGGTGAATATAGGTGGAGAAAATCAAGATGGTACCTCTCTGTATTAACCCCACCCAACACCGTATTTTAGAAGGGTTTATGCTCCAGAATGGATTAGTATCTAGAATGCAGTGTAAAAGGTATAATGTTTAGAGGGCAGATGCAATTGTGGCAAGTGACCTGCCAGTAAAGTAGGTGCGCCCATAGAAGCTGGCATAGGTATATCCTTTATGGTGCTTTCTCCCTGTGAACCATGAGGCTACTTTGTTTTTTCTTTTTTCTTATATTCAGAGCTCTTTGCTTTAAGAAGTTAAATGACAAACACCTTCAGCTTTATAATGTCCTCCCCACACCATCTCACATATCCATCTCTCAGCCTCCATCTACACTCAGCTAAGGGCATGAAACTAACCTAGTGCCTGTGTTCTAGACCGTTTCTGAGGTCTCTTACCCACCCACGGAGACAGTGCTGAAGCACTGTCCTCCATGCCTTCAGCAGCCCCCCTCACAACTAAGGTACACACCCATCCATTCTGCTACCCCACTTCCACCCCTGGCACAGAGGTCGTGTGCTGCTTATGTCTAAAGGGATCCCCTATATTTAACTGCCTCAGTGACCTAACCTCTTCTCATGTGCCAGATGTTAAGATGAAGGAGGAATACAACACATACTCAAGCCTCAGCTATTTAAGTATGTTTTTACTGGGGCTCACTATTCTGGGACGGTATTTATTACCAGACTGGCAAGCCTAACTCCTTAGGTTTATAGGAAGTATGCATATTTTTATAAAACAATTGTATGTCCTCCCCATATTTTTGCTGTGTTAATATTTGCCTCTCACAGTTTGCAGCTGTTTCACCTTTTCATTCGTCTCTCAGTCGAAGGCCTTGTTGGAGGGGACAGAGCACAGGAATAGCCTTGACAGTCTGTAATTATTGTACAAATATTTTAATAGCATATAAATAAGTATATTCCTTTTATTTTGAAAAATATCAGACACTGCCTTTTGTGTGTTTGCTGCCTGTGGCACCCTTTTTTAAAAAGACTGTTACATATTAAAATAGTGTACATATATATAAATATTACCTCTTTTGCTGTACAGTTGTGATAGACCAGACTGAAGATTTTATTTTTTGTGTGCTTTTTATAAAAAAAAAATTAACACACTAAAGAAAATCTTGCTGATGTGATTGTAATGTACCTATGTAACTTATTTACTTTTGAATGTTCTTCTGTATCTTTAAACCTTTTATTAAATAAGGTTTTAAAAATTCAGAGTTGAATGCTGTGTCCTTCTGGGGAGATTTTCACTATCTGCGATTGACGTAAATAGGCCTTGGTTTGCTTGCAAGGGATTACTTGACGTTTTTGAACCGTAAGGATTCTGTTTTATCAGCTCACTGTCAGTGATGCCAGGACAAGGGAAATAACACATGTAGCCTGGCTACAAAGGTTACTAAATAGATCTAGATCTTCTTACAAAATCTTAGACAAGAAAAAGTCTCAACTCAGTGTCTCACACAAACACACGGCACACTTCCAACGTTTTAGTTTCATTCGGATGAAATTCGCGGAGGTTGCGGAGTGCGATCAGATGGTATAGGGTATTTTCTTATACAGCATTGACTTGAACGAGCGACGTGAGTAGACAATCTTCCTTGACGGACGCATATCATCTTAAATTCACTCCGGTATTATATTATCGTCTTTTAAACACAGTGCTTTGTGAGAAAAAAAAAAAATCTGGAAAATGTGAAAAAGGAAACGCGCCGTCAGAGAAATTAATGCCCGGAGCCCCTTGCTGGCACCAAGGCAATCGCTCGCCTCTGCGGGCCGCCGAAGCACTCGGGTCGCCAGTCTTCTGGGCCGCCGTTGCCGTGGCTACGCTCGCGCAGGCTCGGCCGCGGGGGCGGGGCGGGGCGAAAGCCGCTTGCCGGCCGGCCCCGCCTTCCACTGCGGCCGTAACGTCTCGGCTGGCTGCGGGTCTGACCAGCCGGAAGTCGCGCTGCGCCATCCCGCCTCCACGTGCAGCAGCTCGGGCGCGCAGTCGCCGTGGCCTGCCTTCGTCTGCGCCGCCTCTAGCCCTGCTTCCGCATCCTACCCGTGCCTTCGCCGCGTGTGTTCTGGGTGCCCGGCTGTCCTCGGAGCCCAGACGGGCACCTGCGCCAGCGAAGGACCATCTCTCGGGCTGGCCCCGCTGCCGCCGCTGCGACCTCGGGATAGTCTCTTCCTCCGGGGGCGGCACAGTTCTCGTCTGCAGAGAAGCGGCTTCTCGCGCGCCTGAAGGCCCGGCTCCGACCGCGAAAGCCTGCTTGACGCCGGAAGCAGCCGCGAGTGCCTGGCGCCCGGGCTGAGAACAGAAGACTACGCCCCGCGATTACACCCCGGCGGCCTCTACAGCCCGGCGGCTCCCGCCTTCGCCGCCCGCCCTCACTCCTCGCCTCTGAGCTGCGACGCGACACCCTGCCTGCAGGTGGAGGACCCGGCCCGAAGACCCCGACCAGAGACTCAAGATGGCGGTGGCCGCGTAACTGAGCATCCCGCAGGCTTCGCTCCGAGAACGCGGAGGACTGACACTGGGGGGCAGCGGAAGGACGAGAGCAGGACTCTGGTGTCGTTTGTTAATCGTGGTGGTGTGAAGCTTGACTCCTCGGGCATATTGCGGGGGACTGTCTGCTGTTGTCCTAAGTCCTAGAGCACAGGGAACCACAGTAACCCGTATTTTGTAAAATTGGGGCCCTTGATAGTTGGCAAAATGGCGATGACACTGTTGGAAGACTGGTGTAGGGGGATGGATGTGAACTCCCAGAGAGCCCTGCTGGTCTGGGGGATCCCAGTGAACTGTGATGAGGCTGAAATCGAAGAGACCCTCCAGGCTGCGATGCCCCAGGTGCCCTATCGAGTGCTTGGGAGAATGTTCTGGAGGGAAGAGAATGCCAAAGCAGCCTTGTTAGAGCTCACTGGTGCTGTCGATTACACCGCGATCCCCAGGGAGATGCCCGGTAAAGGAGGGGTGTGGAAAGTGGTCTTTAAGCACCCGACTTCCGATGCTGAATTTCTAGAAAGGTTGCACCTCTTCCTGGCAAGAGAGGGGTGGACCGTGCAAGATGTTGCCCGTGTCCTTGGGTTTCAGAACCCCACTCCGGCCCCAATCCCAGATATGCCAGCAGAGATGCTAAACTATATTTTGCATAATGTTATTCCGCCTCTTGTTGAGTCCATATGGTACAGGAAGCTGACACTCTTCTCCGGGAGGGACATCCTGGGGCCTGGAGAGGAGACATTTGATCCCTGGCTGGAGCACACTAATGAGGTCATAGAGGAGTGGCAGGTGTCAGATGTGGAAAAGAGGCGGCGGTTGATGGAGAGTCTTAGAGGTCCTGCTGCTGATGTCATACGCATCCTCAAGACCAGCAACCCTGCGATTACCACCGCCGAATGCCTGAAGGCGCTTGAGCAAGCGTTTGGGAGCGTGGAGAGCTGTAGGGATGCGCAGGTCAGATTTCTGAACACTTACCAGAACCCGGGAGAAAAGTTATCTGCTTATGTCATTCGTTTGGAGCCTCTGCTGCAGAAGGTGGTGGAGAAGGGGGCCATAGATAAAGAAAACGTGAATCAAGCCCGCCTGGAGCAGGTCATTGCCGGGGCCAACCACAGCGGGGCCCTCCAGAGGCTGTGGCTGACCGCGGTTGCGGAAGGGCCAGCCCCAAACCTCTTCCAGTTGCTGGTGCAGATCCGCGAGGGGGAGGCTGAGGAGGAGGAGGCGGAGGCTGTCCTCCTGCAGTTAGGCCTGAAGGGGCCCCTCTGAGTCCCCATAAAAGGGGCTTTAGTGCAGACCTAGATCACAGCTGCTTTCGTTCGTTGTCTCTGTGCTGTCTTACACGTGTGTCTCCTAGTAGTAAAGACTTAGCCATGTTTTTTTTGGGGGGGGGGGAGTCAGGCCTGCGTATTCATGTGACATTAGTAAAATCGTGCAAACAAGCACCAGAGCTGCTGCGGTACGAGTCATGCTAGCTACGATGCCAGGGAAAGGTCTGGACACGAGTGCTCAGTGCAAGCTGTCATCAGCTTGCATCATCATCAGTTGTGGAAAACGTGAACTCGTGACACTTACCGTCGAGGTAATTAAATGTGATATTGCATGTTCAGATGTTTAGTGCAGGGCCTGGCTAACACAAGAAGTGTTCAGTAAAAATGTGAACTGTTGTTACTACTATCGTGAATAGTTTTTGTGTTTACTGTAAATTGTTCCTGATTTACATTAATGTAAAGAAATGTGAATTAGATATTTAAATTTAGAGTGCAAATTTCTTATTTTTCATCTTTAAACATCTAAATCAGTTTAACTGTAAAGTGTTCCGAGACTACAAAATGGGTTGTTAGAAAAATACTGCACTTGTAGAGCTGTGTAAATCGTTTTCACTGGACAAGATACAGATACAGATTGCAAGGGGAGGTTAATGTAAACCAGTTACAGTATCTGTTCCCCCATTTCAAATCTTTGTCATTGAAGTGTAGTTTACCTTGTTCATGCTGATTCTAAGTGTTCTAAGTTCGAAGTTATCAAATACATGTATATTAATAAAAATATTTTAAAAATTCTATTGTCTTGTTTTTCTGACATATATAAAAAACTTTCAGTGTAATTAAGCTCTATTATATTTTCTTTTCTTAGGAAGACTTACCCATGTCACTGGAAAAAAAAAAACCCCAAACCTCAGTTGTTTTACTTTAAGCTTTATATCATAGTATGTAACTTTAAATTGCAATACTTTTTTTAAAATTAATTTATTTTTGGCTGCGTTGGGTCTTCGTTGCTGCACGCGGGCTTTCTCTTGTGGCGAGCGGGGGCTACTCTTCGTTGCGGTGCACAGGCTTCTCATTGCGGTGGCTTCTCTTGTTGTGGAGCGCGGGCTCTAGGCGCGCCGGCTTCAGTAGTTGTGGCTTGCGGGCTCTAGAGTGCGGGCTCAGTAGTTGTGGCACACGGGCTTAGTTGCTCCACGGCATGTGGGATCTTACCAGACCAGGGCTCGAACCCGTGTCCCCTGCATTGGCAGGCGGATTCCTAACCACTGTGCCACCAGGGAAGCCCCAGCAATACTTTTTAATATATTCAATTTTTGCATGTTTTCTACAAGACAAATGTTTGAAGGCAAAATAGACACAAGTAAATGTTAACTTACTATTAGATGTTAGAAAATCCTGAAATGGTTTAGGAGGTTATCTAGTAATGCTTTTGTTCCCCTTTTAAATCTTTTTTCAGCTAAAAATGTTTCACTGCAGGAATAACTCATCATACCTGTATAAAATTAATGCTTCAGTATTGCAGCAGCCATTTATATCAAGAGGATATAAAAAGGGAAATACGGTTTAAAGACATGTTTGGTTGCAGAGATTCAGTGACTGAAGATGTCCATCTTTTGAAATTCTGGTAAATCCAGAAGTGATTAAATGAACATAAGAATTCAGTGGGGTTTTCCCCTAGTAATAAGGCTTTAAATTTATAGCTGGCCTGCATAACAATCACAAGGTAAAAAATTTTATTTATGAAGGCTGATATTGGTATATGTCCTAAGATTTTTCTGTACAATTATTCATGTCCTCACTTATGTCTGTGACTCCCTCTCACACTTCTCAACACATCTCCACATCTTGGACCCCACAACAGACACGCAAATCTTCGCTTCCCCCGACAAATGTCCCCGTTGCCCCCCCTCCCCACTCATAACTTCCTCCTCCATTCCCACAGGCATGGCGCTCCATACACACTCTCCATACCTCTCAGTCCTGTCTTCACACACACTCCTACCTTCTCCCCAACACTCCATCATAAACATACTCCCTCCTCCCACCACACACACACACACACACACACACACACACACACACACACACTACATTTACAACAAAAAGAAATAATAGGTTCTTCACTTCTTTCACCCAGTATGTTATGGGCATACTTTACCTGTACATAGGGATATGCCATCTTTTTATGGCTGCAGAGTTGACTGCATTTTAGAAGGGAAGGTCATCACTTAGGATCCTTTTATTATATATAATAATTGTATATATCTACATATACATACATATATTTAATGTAATACATATATATGGCAGAAAAAAAATGTCAGAATTCTAGATGTTCACCCTTTGTTCTAGGAGACAATTAACTAAAAATAACGTGCTATTTATGCTCTGAATTAAGGTTTTCTCTTTTTTTTAATTATTTTTATTTTTGGCTGCATTGGGTCTTCGTTGCTGCGCGCTGGCTTTTTCTCTAGTTGCGGCGAGCGGGGGCTACTCTTCGTTGTGGTGCGCAGGCTTCTCATTGCAGCGGCTTCTCTTGTTGCAAAGCATGGGCTCTATGCAAGCAGGCTTCAGTAGCTGTGGCTCGTGGACTCTAGAGCACGGGCTCAGTAGTTGTGGCTCACGGGCTCTAGAGCGCAGGCTCAGCAGTTGTGGCGCACGGGCTTAGTTGCTCTGTGGCATGTGGGATCTTCCCGGACCAGGGCTCGAACCCGTGTCCTTTGCACTGGCAGGCGGATTCTCAACCACTGTGCCACCAGGGAAGCCTAAGGTTTTCTCTTAATAGGCACAAATTAAAATCTTTCTGCCTTTTAAAGGAGGAGAGCAGCAAGAAACATCCTCACAACCAAAGAATTGTGGAATAAAGAAGTAGAAACTGCACTATATTCCCATTCTGTGACCAAAATTACATTTGACTGATAATAGCACAGAATATATGCTGGGAAGATGTGTAATATTACTGCGATTTATTGCTGGGTTCTTCCTGTTTCTTGTGTATCAAAAAAGGGCTAGCCAATGTCAGGTCATTCCAGACCACAAATCAAGGGCCTATCAGCCAACCTTAACCTTGTACACTTCTGGAAGTCAGGAGAGGACTAGGAATAACCAAGTGCAGTAGTAACTTGCTGTCTCTGGAAGTGCTCCTTCCAGGATCCTAGTCATTTGAAATTGTGCCCAGAGAACTTCTGGGGAAGACTTACAAACTTGAGAGAGGAGGTCATCATTGGTAGTAAACTACTGAAAAAAAAATTTTTGGCATAAAGAAATGAGTCAATCCCCAATTCTCTCTTTCTCTCCCTCTCTCTCTCTCACACACATACAAGCTGTGTGGAATATGTTATCCAAACACTGAGTTTCTTCGGAACTGAATATCATTGGAAGTTCACATAGTCGCTCTATATTAGGTAAAACTAATGGACATGTAACCAAAAAAGATACACATTAATTTTTTTATAAAATAACACAATTTATTACTATTTTAAAACATCTCACAAAATAACATTCAGAAACTCAACATTTCTAAATAATTTAACACAGTAAGTTTAGTCATAAAGACATGCTACAAAAATTCCTGCATATAAAAGATTATTACCGACGTATTAATAGATGTTAAAATGTTCTTCAGAATGGAGTTGGTTCTAGAAGCCAAAGATTCTGGAGTGATGCTCGTGATCATGACTGACACCCTGGGAGAAGCTGGCCATATGTATATTCTCTACAGCTACCAACTCACCAGTCTTTTGATGGGATTGATCACTCTAGGCAATAGCACCTCAGAGGCAGGTACCCTGCTGATCAAACAAGCAAAGAACTCCCCACCCTTGTAACATTAGCCACAACTTAATCTAGCCAACATCTAAATTAATTTTTAAAATCTAGATGTAGGAAAGATAACTCACAAAGTTTCTATTCTGAGTAGGAAATTCTTGATATACCCCCAGAGGGATGACTTAATGTAGCAGACATGGAAGATGACACCAAGTAAGGAAGTAGGGAAATCCTGGCTCTCATTATGCTGACACACAACTACTGCTCAGGTGGGCTTAGAATGAGCAAGGATGAGGTTTGATTCTCTAATATCCACATGCAGGCTAGGTATTTACCCATCTTCCCTTTGAGAGTACTTTCCACCAACATCCAGTTCATTTTAAAGTGCAAATCTACTGAAAAATAGCTTACTCTCCCCCACTCCCTGGTTAAATTTGGTAGATCATAATTTGGTTGGCTGGTTCCCTTCTAACCTGCCCAATATGGGAAATTAACTAGAATCCAGTTATGACTTCTCCAAGTGTCAAGTGAAAATTTATCTTAAGTTAGAAAAAGGTAAGACTCAGTCTAGTTTTTCAGTTTTCTTTCTTTGAAGTCAATGGTTGATAAAAAGGCAGGAATAGAGATATAGATGAGGGATTTCTAAAAGTTCAGTGATTTTTAAAAAAAAATACCTTTAATTTTTTTATTGCACTTACTTTATAGTTAAAAACACTCATGCTAAAATGAAGATTAAGGAATATGGTCAAGTTAGCTATGTCAGAAGCACCAACTCTGCTACACTGAATCTTGTTTTATATTTAATTATTTACAGGCACGTTAAGCAGCCCAAATAAAGAAAATGTGTGCCAAAGAAATTAATTTCTGGTAAAGGGTAACTTTCAGTTTAGCAGTTATTTCTTCCTCCTTTACCAATACTTAACAATGTAAGGTCTTTGTGAGCAGACAATCAGACTGCAGTTAGAGAGACAATCAGACTACTCATGATTGATGCTTTGACACTTCCCCCCCAATTTTTTAAAGTTAATGATTTAATCCAACCTCTCTAGGCCCTATACTTTTTTCCATTTAGTCCTAAGAAAAATCCAGCTGGAAGATTCTGGGCCACATAGATAACCACCTTCGACTCTACTTACACATCACCAACTCTGAGAATAAGTTAACAGTTAAGATTCATTTCGTACTCCTCTTTATTCCACTTCAGACCACTGGTAAGAGGTATCAGAAGAAGCATCTATTCAAGTCAAAATTTCTTTCTATACAGGAACCACATTTATGTGTCTTATACCGCCTCTATTTGTGGAATAGATCCAGTAACCATACCAAGTTACTGGCCAGTTATCATGACCAGATAGTCTTTGGTCCACATGCAGAATCAGCGTCTACACCAGCTACTTTCATATATGATTACCAAATTTTATACAATATTTTTCTGTATTTAAGGACTGCTACAGTCTACAAAATTTGTGCATTATTGGACAATGAATGAATACTTAAAGAATGAACACCTAAGAAGGATGATCCATTTTCTAAAGTACACTTAAAATGTTAAACTTTAGAGACAAAGCAAAATCTATCATAAAGTTGGATTTTGTTGATAGTAGGAGAGAGGTAGGTTAATAATTACTGTCCTAAGATAAGAATGCTAAACAATAAAAGCTGAGGCCCTGCTAAAAAACAAGTTGAACCTTCCAGCCCTGAGTTTCTAATGTTATGTGAAAATTATTAAAATAAGCATGACAAAGGAAAACACCAGTGACCATTTCCTTCCATCCACGATTATTAAATACATCACCTTCTCTCAAATAACAACTCAGGTAGCATATGACTACAGAGTGAAAATAAATGGACCTTGGAAAAAGGAATGTTGCTACAAAGCACTGGTTCTTAACCGGGGGCGAATATGTTCCCACCCTTCTGCCCCAGAGGATAGATGGCAATGTCTGAAGACACTTCTGATTGTCACAACTTGGGAGAGGGTTCTACTGGATCTAATGTGTAAAGCCAGAGATGCTGCTAAACATCCTATATTACAAAGGACAGCCCCCCTCCCCACAACATTATCCAGCCTAAAATATTAATAGTGCCAAGGTTGAGAAACTCTGGTTTAAAGGAACAAACGCCTATTTACAGAGAACACAAAAACCTTTCAAGACCTGACTAGGTAATACAGCCATAAACTTAATGTTAGGGAAAATAGGAAAGCTGAATTACTTGGTAGACGAAAATAAAATTTCCTGTGAAAAATTAAAATACTGTACTGATTCCATCATTATAAGAACAGAAGAAATCGAATGATCCACTAAAACGGCATAATGCTTTAAACAAGGAGCACAGAGAGAATCTCTTCCAAGTAGGTCAAATATCTAATCCGAGAAGCATAAACCAAAAGCATTTAACATCAGCTAAATCTGCAGCAGTAAAGGATGATTTAAGGAATGATTTGAGAGAATATTCTGAACTTCTTCATATACCTTATCTTCCATTTTCTAATAACATGGATTCTGGCTTTAATTCCAAGAAAAGGAGGCACAGAAGTCATTCGATATTTGTTGAGTGGAACTGAATTATGAATTTTGTGTGAAATGGACACAGAAAAGCACCTTACACTTCTCTGAGAACTACCAGTGATTAAAAGACATTAAGAAACAAGGAGAAACAGAGAAAATTAGTTTCTATATTAAGAATTCAGAAAAACCAAACACCAACACTGTAAGTTATTTTATAAATAAATTCAGTATGAAGTCATTCATTCATTCCCTACTATATTCACTTCCAGCATAACTTTTAGAAAATACATCCATACCTAGCAACAGGGCTTTAAGCTTACCTACTAGATGAAGTGCAGAGTACAAGAAAAGAAGATCGTCTTCTTAGTTTAAACATCACCAAGGAAAATTCTCATTGCCTATGGTTCACAAAAGAAATAGTCAAAGGCTTTGAATGTATAAGCCAGTCAGAGTAAAGATTTCTTCCTATCAGACTGTAAGGAAGAGCAAAAGGAAGCTAAAAATAGTATTGGACCTTTATTTAGAATTGATTGTCAAAGCAGTGGTCCCTTTTGATCAGAGTGACTCAGAGAAATCATGTAATTCCTACTTAAATGACAGCTGAAAACTTCAGAAAGCCAGGACTACTTATGCAATCACTTTTTAAAAATGACTCTTCCCTCTTTGACTAGTTTTACACAAGTAAATGGGGAAATAGGAGCCAATAGTTTCTGGCTGAGGGACTTTAGGCACAATATGGCAGAGGGCCTCTGACATCTTTTTTGCAATCTATCAGTGACTCAGTCACAGCCTACTATGGACTTCATCTGGTTACTGACTACCGTATCTTGCATTTTCCAAAAACAACTTTTTCTTATATGAAAAATTCCAAGCTCTGTATCCAACTGTTGCTTTGCAATTCTGAGGTTAAATCACCTGCTATGCTTCACGGAAGAAGCAATCCTCAAAAATAATGCCGTTTGCCTGGGATTCCATAATGAAACATCTCTTTTCCATC
Source organism: Lagenorhynchus albirostris (assembly GCF_949774975.1). NCBI lineage: Eukaryota > Metazoa > Chordata > Mammalia > Artiodactyla > Delphinidae > Lagenorhynchus > Lagenorhynchus albirostris. The sequence goes on from NC_083095.1 coordinate 28,761,066, forward strand.
CACAAACATATACATAATTCATTTTAAGAGCTGTTTAACTTAAACTTTTTGAAAAAATATATTTTGAAATACTAAATTTCACTTATTGAAAGGTACCAAATCCAGTCTTTCAAGTTCTACACCCTTACAACAATCACTTCTCTCAACATGAGGGTCAACAGACCAAAGTTATTAGGGCAAATTTTAAAAAATACGAATGGCCAACATTTAGGCTAGGAATTCAAATATAACTACTGCTTATATATATTTACTTATCTAACATATTGGGTTGGCCAAAAAGTTCCTTTGGTTTTTAAGTAAAAATAAAAGACACATTTTTCATTTTAATCAAGAACTTTATTGAACAGCGTATTCACCCTTTTGTTCCACTACCTTCTGCCATTTTTCAGGCAACTTCATAATTCCATCTTCCTAAAACTTTTTATCTTTTTGAGCAAAGAACTGTTCCAGGTGCCTTTTACAGTCTTCCAGGGAATTGAAATTTTTTCCATTGAGAGAATTTTGGAAAGACCGAAATAAATGGAAATCTGAAGGTGCAATGTCTGGTGAATACAGTGGATGAATCAGAATTTCCCAGCCAAGCTATAACAGTTTTTGCCTGGTCATCAAAGAAACATGCAGTCTTGTGTTATCCTGATGGAGGATTATGTGTTTTCTGTTGACTAATTCTGGACGCTTTTCAACGAGTGCTGCTTTCAGTTGGTCTAACTGGGAGCAGTACTGTTGGAATTAATCGTTTGGCTTTCCAGAAGGAGCTCATAATAGAGGACTCCCTTCCAATCCCACCATATACAGAACATCACCTTCTTTGGATGAAGACCGGCCTTTGGTGTGGTTGGTGGTGGTTCATTTCACTTGCCCCACCATCTCTTCCGTTCCATATTATTGTACAGTATCCACTTTTCATTGCCCGCCACAATTTGTTTTAAAAACGGAACGTTTTTGTTATGTTTAAGTAGAGAACTGCATGCAGAAATACAGTCTAGAAGGGTTTTTTCGCTTAATTTATGTGGAACCCAAACATCAAAGCGATTCACATAACCAAGCTGGAGCAAATGATTTTCAACTCTTGATTTGGATATTTTGAGTATGTTGGCTATCTCCCACGTGGTATAACGTTGATTGTTCTCAATTAATGTCTTGATTTGATCGCTATCGACTTCAACTGATCTACCCGACTGTGGAGCATCTTCCAGCGAGAAATCTCCAGCACGAAACTTAACAAACCACTTTTGACACGTTCGATCAGCCACAGCACCATCTCCATAGGCTGCAGAAATCTTTTTTTGCTTTTCAGTTGTGTTTTTACCTTTCTTGAAATAATAAAGCATAATATGCCAAAACTGTTGCTTTTTTTCTTCCATCTTCAATATTAAAATGGCTACACAAAAATTCACCAATTTTGATAAGTTTTTTTTTTTAATGCACGCTGATATGACAGCTGTCACAATACAATCTAACAAAATTGTTTCAAATGAAGTTAAAGACAACTAAGTGCTACTAGAGCCATCTTACGGGAAAAAACCGAACAAACCTTTTGGCCAACCCAATATAAGGAACTATAACCAAAAAGTATGCCTAAGATCAGGTCCATATGTGTAATAAGGCCAAAGTATTGGTCAAAGGAGTGATTATAACAGTCATTTTAACCACTGACCTGGGTCACGGAATGACTGGCTGACTGTTTGCAGGACTTGAGTGGACATGCAGGTAAACACAACATAAATTCCAGTTGACAATGCACACACTTTTGGAACAACAAATAAGTAAATATAACATGGGCTATAAGGCCTCCAAGGTACTAATTTTTCCTTTTTTCACCATAGTTTTTCAAACTGGACTTTGGAGTCTTGATTCTAGGACTGCTGCTATATTTCTAAGAGGAGCTCTTCCCAAACCAAAGGCATGACACATTTGTGCTTCTGAGTCATAAAGAGATGGACCTTCAAGAAAGATGGCCTACAGATTCAAAAGTTAAGTGTATATATTTAAATGCCTGGCCTAAAAAAAAAAAACAAACAAAAATGAAAAAACTGAACAAACTGAATAAAGAATCACATTTGTTCCTTTGTTGTTAAAAATGACTGGTCTATAAAGGTTTCAGTAGATGGGGCCACGCAGTACATAACTGGGACTGAAGACAAAAATTGAAAATTTATAGCTTCTAAAAAGAGCACTAGAATATATAAAGTTGGTGTTATCATTTGGGGGGAGAAACACTGAATAGGTTATGAGAAAAAAAGGAATGAAAGATTTGTTTTATCTTAAGAACCATTTGCCCCACACAGAATCTTTAAAATAGACAACTATACAAAACTTATCTATTGTTCTTATGACATTTAAATAAGTTACACAAAGTGGAAAATGTGGTGTTAGTTATCTTCTTCCTCATTCTCTTTAATTACTGGGGTACCTAAAATGAAAAAGAAAATTATTACTGGTCATTCTCAAGAGATTGTTAAATTCTAACTGAAAATATTTTTCTGTTAACCTGAGGAGTTCTGAGATGCTGAGAAGTGTGCCATAATAAAAATAATATCATAAGATAATCTTTTAAATTTCTAATTATCCAAAAAGCCTCTCAGGAGAATTCCCAAATGGATTAATATAAGTAATTACAAATATTCAGGTCCCCAAATACAGAGTTACAAATAAAAATGCCTACAGGTACCAGGCAGAAAAATAAGGCCCTATACACACTAAAAACTTTGTATGTTAAACACAAAGAAATATTCATTTTTCACAATAAAATACGCAATCCCAGTATTGCCAGAATCTGAATTTTTATGTTACTCCCCCAAATACTAAACATTGGGGATAAATTGGAAAAAAATAAAAAGAACCAAGGCACAGAAAATAAAATACATCTGCAGGCTCTCACTGGCCCAAGAGCCAGCCATTTCTGAGCTCTGGCATTTGAAGCATGTCCACAATCTGACCCTAGTCAACTGTTCAGTCTTAACTCTTCAGCCAGTCACACTCCACTCCAGATGAACTGATCAACTCATTGTCTCCCAAACTCATCTTGCAGACTACTACTTCTGGACTCCTGGCTAACAAAGTTCCTCCATTTTGGAATGCCCCCCGTAACACCCCTTCCATCTAGGCCCTACCCTTAATTAAGAGCCATCTCCAGTGCCTCTTCCTGTGTGATTCTTCTTTATGGCAACGAGCAGAGTCTTACCCCTCTGTACTCCCCACAGCATCTATTTGTGGGGGGTAGTGAATGTTTTATTGAAATATACATACAAAGTACACAAATTATAAGTGTACAGATTGATAAATGTATATAAAGTGAACACATCTGGTAACCAGCACCCAGATTAGAAAGAGAACATTATCAGAACCCCCAAAACTTCCTCAGGTCCCCTTCCAGTCACTGTCCCCCAACAAAAGGTATATTCTATCCTAATGTCTAACATCATGGATTATTTTGCCTGATTTTGAAACTGATATGAATAGAATGATGTAGTGTGCGCTCTGTGTCTGGCTTCTTTTGCTCAACATTATGTTTATATGATTCATGTATATTGTGTGAAGCTATAGTTCATTCATTCTCATTGCTGTTGAATATTCCATTGTACGAATATGTCATAATTTACTTATCTATTCTATTGTTGTTGGGCATTTGGGTTGTTTCCAATTTATAGCTATTAAAATAGTGGTGCAATGAGTATTGTCATACAGGTCTTTTGGTAAACATCCATGCTCTTTTCTTCTGGGTATACAGCTAGGAGAGAAGTTGCTGGGTCATGTGGGATATGTATGTAGAGCTTCTGTAGATAATGCCAGTTTTCCAAAGTTATACCGAGTTACATTACTATCCAGCAGGGTATGAGAGTTCTAGTTGCTCCATGTTCCACTAACATTTGGTATTGTCTGTCTTTTTCATTTTAGCTCTTTAACACCCCTCAGTTTTTCTTACAAGCAACTGAAGAGGAGCAAAAAGAGGCAAGCTAGCAGCTGTGGCCACCTGTGTTCTGGTCCATCTCACTGGTTTAGGATAGAACAGCTGGTTTTTCTAGGGGCTGTTCAGATTGGCCTGAAGTCAATATTTGGTCCAAAAGGCTGTATATAATGTGGCTTGGTCTATTCAGGGTCTATATAAGGGATTCTTTTCCATTCTTAATGGAAGGGTTCACTTCCTGTGCACAATGAGAAAGGAAGACAAATGATTTCAAATGGTTTCTAGAGGTCAAAGTTGAACATAAAAAGGCTGAAGTCCAAGGCTCTAATGTACCCTCTCTTTTGTTCTATTTTATTTTAACTTATGAAATAGTCATTCATATAGATACAATATAAATAAAGGGTAACAAAACCAATTATTGTATACCCATCACCCAATTTAGGAAACAGAACATCACCAGTATCTAAGAAACCTGTTTGCCTCTTCCTGTTTATTCCTGTACTTCCCACAAGAGGCAGTCTAGTGTCTTTGTTATTTTATAGCTAGGTATGTAGCCAGAGGGAAAAAAGGGAACATTCTGCATGATTCCATTTATATAAAACTCTATAAAATACAAACTAATCTATAGGGACAGAAAGCGGATCAGTGACTGCCTTGGGAGGGATGGTGGTGAGCAGCAGGAGGGAGGGATTACAAAGAGGCAAAAGGAAATTTTTTGGGGGTGATATACATGTTCATTATCTTTTCCCCCCAACTTTGTTGAGATATGATTGATATATAACATTCTGTAGGTTTAAGGTAAAAATGGCCTGGCTTCCTCATAGGACCACTGGAAGGAGTAAAGACCCAGGGAGGTCTGTGACTCTTTTATTATTTCTGGTTTTCAGATGACAAAAGAACAAAGTTTGGTGAGATGAATTAACCAGCCCGATGACAAAAAAGCTAGAACTGGGACTTGAACCCAGTCAGTCAGGGATTTCTCCTGACATTTTCACCTTTCTTAGGTATTGAGAAACTAAAATTAGGGGGGAGAGGGAGAGACAACATTACAATTTTGATCCAATTGTGAAAAAGCAACTCCTTACTATTTATGTCTAATTATTCTGCAAAATAATACATTTGGGACTTGAGAATAAACCCAGCTTTCTTATAAGCTTTTGGTTTAGGGATGATCTTATACCAGTCTAAATATTCTAGAAGTCTTTCATCTCACTCTGGCCCAAACTGGGACCACAAAATTTCCTACAGACAGAAGTGGCCTTGGCGACCAGAGATAACCTATCATTTTCTTTAGTTTTGCTCCTTTTCATGATTCCGTGCTACAAATTCAATTCTTACACCCAGAAAACATTTCCAAGCTGGCCCAGAGTCACTCACCATCTAGCTTTTTCAGTTTGGGTACTCTCTTGGTTGCCTCGTCAATCCAGTTCCCTTCAGCAGAATGTTTCTCTTCCAAGGGATTGCCTACAAACACCAGGTCTTCTAGGCATGGTAGTTCTGCCAGCTTCACAAATTCACCTACAAGTACAAAGAATACATTCCATATTAAAATGGCAAGTTTTACTCTTATGATTTTGAAGGGTGAATCCCAGTATCACTAGCCCTCAGTTTGTGACTATTCAGAACAATTCGTTGTTTAAGATTTTGAAGGAAGTAGGGGACATTATACCATATGAAGTCATTCTCTGAAGACATTATGGAAAGGGAGGGAAAGCGAGACGTACCTCTTCTACCTTTATGCTAATCTAAGGATGGGATAAGAAGAGGAAATGAGGTTCAGAATCAACAAATCAATCTCCAGTGACAGGTCTTCTCTATACTGTACTACATCAGTATCAGCTAAACTAAACTGCCTTTGTCTCTACCATTCCCTCATCTCTAAATTCTTAAAGCAACTCATTCAAGCCTCTATTGTAGAACTTATCACACAGTTTTCTAATTATTAACTCATAAACTAATCTTTCCCACTAAGCTGTGAACTCCTTGAGGGCAGGGATAATGTCCTATTCAACTATGTATCTCAACAGCCTGGCATAGTTCATGGCACACAGTAGGGCTTTAAAATGCTAAATGGATAATGTACAATAAAAAAGAAAAGCAATATATATGTTAAATAAGTCTTCCACCCAAGAATTATTAAACCGATTCCTTTTGGCCTTTGGACAATAGTTTAATTTTTTTCATGATTAATAGGACCAGGACCTATTCAATTATAATCATTCTAAGTAAATATTTAAATGTAAATTTCAAGTGTTTAGATGAAATATAGGAACTCCTATAGCTATTTCCCTCTGTGCTTAGAAAGAAATGTCCCCATTTCATATCTTGTTCCCGATAGGGCTATTTTCTATAAACATGAGGTAGAAGGTTAGCAAAGAGCCAGACTCACTTACCCCAGTCTTTCACCAGGTTATTAGACATGTAAAGAATCTTCAATTTCTTCATTACATGGATCCCTTTCAACTTCTCAATAAAATTGTAGGAGATCCACAGTTCTTCTAACGTGTCCCCTACTGCTTCCTGAAAAAGAAAGCAATTTTATTTACATACTTATTTTTAAGCTTTTCCTTCTGTCCCCTTCCTCATAAACATAAAGACAATGGCCTTCAGAGAGAACTGAGACCAACCTGTCCACTGGCAGGAGAGCTGAAGGCTGTGTGGGAGTTTTTTCTCATTAAGAAAGCCAAGTAGAACATTTTCTTCCTCTCTTCAAATTGATCTGAACTAAGAATACCTACTGAAACCACCAAGAGGGGAAATAAGAGCACTATTTTTTTTTTTTTTTTTTGCGCTACGCGGGCCTCTCACTGTTGTGGCCTCTCCCGTTGCAGAGCACAGGCTCCAGACGCGCAGGCTCAGCGGCCATGGCTCACGGGCCCAGCCGCTCCGCGGCATGTGGGATCCTCCCGGACCAGGGCACGAACCCGTGTCCCCTGCATCGGCAGGCGGACTCTCAACCACTGCGCCACCAGGGAAGCCCTATTTTATCAATTTTATTGAATAATATACTTTTCAAATCAAAACTTCCCTATACATTGTATTATTTGATCCTTATTTAATTAAGATAGGCAAAGCAGGTTATTTGATTTCTATTCTAGATAAAGGGCTTTTTCTAAGATCACAATGCTTTTTTTGGCTGCACCACGCAGCTTGCAGGATGGGATAGAGCCCAAGCCCACGGCAGTGAAAGCACGCAGTCCTAACCACTGGACCACCAAGGAATTCCCAACAATGTTATTAAATAGTAGACCTATGTCTAAATTTCAGGGTTTTTAAAAAATATTTATTATGAAAACTTTCAAACATAAAAAAGTTGAAAGAATATTATAGTAAATACCCATGTATCTACTACCCAGCTTCTACCATTAACATTTTACTATCCTTTTCCTGTCACATATCTGGTCCATCTATCCATCCTGCTATCTATGCATCAATTCACCTTATTTTTTCTGATGTATAAAACTCAACTTAAAACCCATAGTCTTTTCATTATACTATAATGATTATGTCATACTGACTCTTAAATGCTAGATACAATCAATAGTGGCACAAAAACTTTTCCTTCTTTCATATACAAAAGACAAAATGTAGTGATTATTTGTTCCTTAAAAAACAAAAAAGTGACTAGGCAGAATCAGTTCGATGTTCAATCCCCTCTTAACCCAAAAGGATTTACCTACATCCACATGGTAATGTTAGAATGTAGGACCCAGGTCTATGTCCTGATAACTGTCCCTTTAAAGACTATAAAGAGAATAAATGTACTCTGGATAAAGATCATTAATGCATTTTCCATACAGATGGAACCAAGAGGAAAAGCTGAGAATGGAGTGGTCTGAGTTAGTTCTGTGTGTCATCCCAAGGCCCACAATTCATCTTAGTTTCAACTTTCTAAGTAGGAGAAACAACAATTTCAAAGTAAAAGAAACTTTTAAATCAGTCCATCCTGGCACTGAAAGTGTGAGGCAGCAGAAAAAATAGTGACTAAATAATACTAATTAGAAAGTTTAGGCTCAATTCTGGGTTCTGCCACTTACTTAGTGTCGTTTTACATGTGCAGATGAGGACTCTTGGTCAGTTTTCACATAGCCAATTTGATCAATTCTCCAAACAGCCAATTTGCTGAATTTACTCTTTTACTGATTTACTGAAAAATTGGTTAACTACTTACAAATTATAGCAATTTGTTTTAGATAGGATAGGACAGAAATTACTTTAGACAGGATAACTTCTGAAGATGTCTGTTGTGCTTTGTTCATTCCTTACAAGCATTAATTGAGTTTCGGTTAATTTTCAGCCAATTGGATGCAGCTGTTCTGCCATGACCAAATTTCTGTGCATTTGGGGACTTTACTTGGGAATATAAATTCTCATTGCAGAATGAGAATTTCTTATGTATATTGACTAACAAATGTTGTATAGATTTTGGGTGTCCAGGGCATAGTTTTGTCTTTCAGTACGTTTTCAATCTATTCCACTGTTTTTCCTACTTCCCTAAATATAACAATTCACTAACCAACTCAATTAGATTACTATTTTTATGTGTTTTAATCATTTGAGAAGTGATCAGTGTCTAAAATATGAAACTGACAGTCTACAAAGATGGACTGACAAATCTAACAGCTGGGATAAAACAGCTGCACTAAAATTAATACTAAATAAAATCTTAAAGAAAAGTTTAAAAGGTGTTGAAACCATTCCAAGCAACACAATTTTCTATATATTTGTAAGTAGGTAATAAAGACAAAATTTTGGTGAAGCAATCTGGTGAATGTTAATCAATAAAAACTGGCTAAGTCTGTGTGACTCAATTCAGTGAAATCTGTCATTCAATAAACTAGCCCTTTGGAGAACTGTACATTGAATGAACAGGCATTTAGCAAACTGGTCTGCTTCTGCATGTGAATAAATCACTTCTCTTCTTAGTTTCTAACTCTGTAAAATAAGGAGGCTGGCACAATGAGCTAGCACCTCATACCTATTAGGATGACTACTGTCAAATAAACAGAAAATACCAAGTATTGGCAAGGATATGGAGAAATTGGAACCCTTGTGCACTGTTGGTGTGAATGTAGAATGGTGCAGATGCTATGGAAAACATTTTGGCAGTTCATCCAAAAATTAAATACATATGAACCAGCAATCCCACTACTGGGCATATATCCAAAATAATTGAAAGTAGGGTTTCAAAGAGATATTTGGATACCCATGTTCATAGCAGCATAATTTACAACAGCCAAAAGGAAGAAACAACCCAAGTGTTTGTTGATGGATGAATGGATAAACAAAATATGGTCTATTCATACAACAGAATATTATTCATCCTTAAAAAGGAAAGAAATTCTGATATATGCTACAACATGGATGAACCTTGAGGACATTATGCTAAGTGAACTAAGCCAGTCACAAAAAGACAAATACTGTATGATTCTACTTATATGAGATATCTAGAGTAGTCGAATTCATAGAGACAGAAAGTAGAATGGTGGTTGCCAGAGCTGGTGGGAGGAGACAATGGGAAGTTACTGTTTAATAGGTATAGACGTTCGGTTTTCTAAAATGAAAAGAAATCAATTCTCTCCACGTCAATCTATAGATTCAATGCAACTCTACTATGACTTCCAATGAGATTTTATTTTACAGACTTGATAGACTGATTTTCAAGTTTCTCTTGAAGAATAAATGTCCAAGAAAAGCCACAAATATTTTGAACAAAGAGAGAGGACCTGTCTCAATAGATATCAAAACATATTATAAAGTGAAAGAAAAGTAAAGCAACATAATATTGGAGCTGAAATATATAGGTAAAACAACAAACAGAAAGAAACTTGAGGGACTTCCCTGGTGGTCCAGTGGGTAAGACTCCATGCTCCCAATGCAGGGGGCCCAGGTTCAATCCCTGGTCAGGGAACTAGATCCCACATGCCGCAACTAAGATCTGCATGCTGCAACTAAGAAGTCTGCATGTCACAACTAAAGATCCTGCACAGCCTAAATAAATAAATAAATATTTTAAATAAATAAGTAAAATAAATAAAAAGCACTTGCCAAAAGGATTAGCCTTAAAAAAAAAAAAGAGGGCTTCTCTGGTGGCGCAGTGGTTGAGGGTCCGCCTGCCGATGCAGGGGACACAGGTTCGTGCCCCGGTCCGGGAGGATCCCACATGCCGCGGAGCGGCTGGGCCCATGAGCCATGGCCGCTGAGCCTGCGCGTCCGGAGCCTGTGCTCCACAACGGGAGAGGCCACAACAGTGAGAGGCCCGCGTACCGCAAAAAAAAAACTTGACCATCCAGGAACCTACCCATGCATATACAAGAGTTTAGTATGTGGCATTTCCAAACAGTAGGAAAAGGAGACTTTTCAACATATGGCTAACCATTTGGAGGAAAAAAAATAAGGTCTGATATCTGTCACATGCAATTTGCAAAAATAAACTCCAGATGGTTTAAAGGTATAAACATTTTAAATTTATACTTAAAAAACAATAGAAGTACTAAAAGAAAATATAAGATGATTTTTTCATAATCTAGAAGTGAAGACCTTCTATATAAGATACAAAACACAGTTGTTATAAAGATGTGACAAATAAAAATTTTAAAACTCCATACGGCAACTATGAATAAAGTAAAAAGACAAGTGACAAACTAAGAGAAAATGTATTAAATAATTCTGAAAACTTTGCATTAAATTGCAGTATGGAATTTGTAATCAGATTACCTAGATTTGACTAAGTCCTCCACCTTTTCCTCTTCCCTCCTGCCCTTTTTCTCTCCTTCATCATCTTTTCTTTTGTCTGTTTAGCTATTCATTTGTAGATGGACATTTGGGTTGCTTCCATCTTTTGACTACAGTGCATAATGCTGCTATGAATATAAGTGCACAAATATTTTGTTTGTATTTTGAGGGGGGATCATTAGTTGTTTTTTTTTTTAATTTAAAGAGTAACATACATAATCATCACCTAAATAAAAATATAAAATATTTTTAAAAAAAGAGTAACACACAAGATAACAACATAACAAAAATCAAATAGTGCAAACAAGTATAATGAAAAGTCTCTTTCTCACCCACGCCCGTTCCCTTCCCCAGAGGTAACAGCTATCATCAGAAATATTCTGTGCATATATGTACATAGAAATATCCACTTTGCTTCTTTTCATTTAATAATATACTTTGCAGGGCTTCCCTGGTGGCACAGTGGTTGAGAGTCCGCCTGCCGATGCAGGGGACACGGGTTCGTGCCCCGGTCCGGGAGGATCCCACGTGCCGCGGAGCGGCTGGGCCCGTGAGCCATGGCTGCTGAGCCTGCGCGTCCGGAGCCTGCGCTCCTCAACGGGAGAGGCCACAACTGTGAGAGGCCCGCGTACCACAAAAAAAAAAATAATAATAATAATATACTTTGCAAATTATTCTATTTCAGCACATATAGGTAAGTCCTACCTCATTTTCCCCTTTGATATATTTTGTTTAGCTAGTCTACTACTGATAGGCACTTAGATTGTTGCAGTCTTTTATACAAGCTATATTTCAATGAATGTACTTGGTCCACCATCTTTGTTCATGTATGTGAGTATGAAAAACTCTTCGATATAGAATAGTTGGGACAAAGTAAATACACATTGAAGACACTGATAGCTATTGACAGACTGCTCATCTCAGCAATAGGGTTTAACAGCGCCTGTTCACTATACCTGGGCATTTTACATAACTATTTGAGCCTCAGTTTCTTTATCTTAAAATGAGGACTGAGGATTTTTTATCTTAAAATGAGGATATTATCTACTTGTTGTGAGTTTCAAATGAGATAATGCATGTAAAGAGTCTGCTACACAGTTCATAAATGTAACAACAATAATAGTAATAACATTATCAATACCGGATAAATATTAGGAATACTGAGGAGTGCCTAGAATTTAATAAGAAAAAGATAAAAGTAGAAAATGGGTAAAAAATGTTAGGTCAATTTCCAAAAGATAACCAATAAGTATATAAAAAGATGTTCAAAGTCATAACTAACTAAAGAATACAGATTAAAACAATGTAATACTCCTTTTTTGCCTATCATATTGGCAAATATTAAAAATATGGATAATACTCAGGGATGTTGAGGGTGGAGGGAGTAATCCTCACCCTTATACCATTGATGGAAGTGGAAACTGGCATAAGCATTGTGGGAGCAATCTGAGGTACTTGTCAAAAATTTAAATGCACAAAAATAACCTCAGCTTTTCTACTTTTAGGAATCTAGCCCATGTAAAGATTCAAATAACTGCTAAAGGATATATGTAAAAAGATGTTCACTACAGCATGATTTGTAATAGCAAAAAAAAGAGAGACAGACAGACAGACACCCCTTCAATAAAATATCTGGAAACACTGTAAATGTTCAGCAATATATGAATAGTTAAATACATTGCCATATACTGATAACGTAGAAAACAACAGCTATTGAAAAGAATGCATTAAATCTGCCTGTTTTTACATGGAAGGATATTCCTGATATATTATTGAATGAAAAAGCAGGAAAAATATGCCCAGTATATTATCAGTACAAATATATATTACACACGCACTCACATGCATGCACAAACACACACACAGATATCTGTTTATTTGTGCACAGAAAAAAATTTAAAGTATACCAATATTATTTCTGTTACCTCATGGACTTGGGGAGGTAGGGAGAGGAAAGACTTTCACAGTGTATTTCATACATTTATGAATTGCTTGATTTGTTTTTTAAATACAATTACATCTATTACTCTTAGAATTAAAATTTTAACCTAATAGTTTTTCTAATTAGTAATATTACAAAGCATTATTAAGTCACAATAAATATTTATAGAGTGCCTACTACATGTATAAAGCACCAGTGTAGATGGTAATGAACAGAACTGACGTGCTTATCAGAATTTGTGTGTGTGTGACACAGAGAGAAAGAGACAGAGACAGAGGGAGAGACAGAGAGAGGGAAAGAAAACAAACAAATAAGAAAAATGGAAAAAAATTATAGGTGATAAGAGTTATTGCCTAGAAGACTGCTTTAGATATAGGATAGTTGGGTCTCTTTTGAGGAAGTGACATCTGAACTGAAGTGTGAAAGTTAAGGAGCCAGTAATGTGGAAATCCAGGGTAACAGAGTTTTTTAAGGCAGAGAAAACAGCAAGTACAAATGTCCTCAGGTGGGAATGAACCTGGCATGTTCAAGAAAGAGAAAGAAGGCCAGTGGCTGGAGATTACCAACTAGGAAGAAGAGTAATATGAAATGATATCCGAAAGGAAAGCAGAGGCCAGCCAATCACATATAAGAGCAGGCTTATAATGTACCTTAATAGTCAGTTTTCCTAAGTAGTTTTAAATAGACTCCTTTTCTTCAATTTAACATTCCATGTTTCACATATTAGAGTAGTTATTTGTAACTTACTGAGGCAGCTATTCAAATCATGCTATGAGGCTGATGTGTCTAGATGAATAACTCAGCATATGACCCTATTTGAAGTCCACCATCTGTATCCTTATGCAGACATATTTTTCTTTAGTCTTTGCATAAGTAGTAAAGCTTTTGGACTGGTTAAATGTTTTTGGTGTGTGTATACACACACACACACACACACATACACACACATACACACATCCTGGGGAAAAAACCAACTGCTGGGGGTTATTGATAGCAGTCTATAGAAAGTAAAGAGATCTAAGTAAGTGATGGTTCAGCTAGATAATATCTCCATACATGTCTTTAATCCTATATTTACAATTTCTTTGTGGTTTCTAGGTATATATTACATTTCATGGGAGAAATTATACACCATATCAATAGTTGAGAATCTGGTGCTCTGTAAATACCTGGGGGAACATCAAGCATTTATCATATTGGCCCTAAAAATTTAGGGGTATATTTATTTGCAAACTCTTCCTTTACAGATAATTCAAAGTAATGTTTAGCATGAAGCATAATAAATTCTGAATTTTTGTACTATAATATTTTATCCATTATGAATAATGTCCCTATATATGACATTTTTACCATCTAAGGCTCACAGAATGAAGAGAAGGCAAAATGTCGTTACATTTACCAATCATTTAGAATATCAAAAAAAATTTTTTTTATAGATCATTAGGATTTTATTCATCACATCTAGCTAGAAAGCAAATAATTCATCTACTGGTTATTGTTTTGGGGGAGAAAACTCCCTTTATTTAACTACAGAATGTAATCTCTAAGAATTTCCAAGCATTTCATAAATTTATGTCAGTAAGTAGACATGTAGATGTGGGAATATTATCAGATAATTCAAGATAATTCCAAAATTGCACCTCTGAACACTGACTCCTATTCACGTGTTTTGGCTGTTTCTGTAATGGGTGGGGGAGGGGAATGGTCATTTTAGCCTGTCTGGTCTTGGGAGGTTATTGTTGGGAAGCACTGCAGTTTCAGCCTCACTGACTCTTATGAAGAACGGCTAGAATTAACGGGCTTGGGAGGGGGACAGGAAACCCAAGTTACAAAATATTTCAGGGTTTTTATGATAACAATCAGCACTTTAAAAAAATTATTATCTTTTGGGGAATGTACACAAGAAAAAGAAATTTGTTTCATCTTTTCTGAAATTGCCTAGTTTTACAATATTGTTTCATCTCAACTTAGCAAGGAAATTCAAATGGCCAATAAATATACAAATAAAATACACTGTCAAAAACTTTTAAAAATTTAAAAATGCCCAAGGTTGGTAAAGGGAAACGAAAATCCTCATACATTATTGATGGTAGTATAAATTGTTACAAGCTTTCCAAAGGATAACTTGATAATATGTCACAAAAGCCTTAAAAGAAATTCATACTTTTGACCCAGCAATTCCATTTCAAGGAATTTATCCAAGGAATTATTCATAGATATGTGCAATAATGTAGCTAAAAGGAGATTTATAACTCCTAAAGTTATTTAATCTCCTAAAGGAGATTATAATAACTCTAAACTGTAAATAAATAACGAATAATAACTTATTTAAATAAATTATGGTATGTCAATAAAATAGAATATTATGCTGTCATTAAAAAAGTATGGTTGAAAATTATTTTAAAAACTTAAATAAAATCCTCTGATCAAAAACCTCCAATGGGGCTTCCCTGGTGGCGCAGTGGTTGAGACTCTGCCTGCCGAAGCAGGGGACATGGGTTCGTGCCCCGGTCTGGGAGGATCCCACATGCCGCGGAGCCGCTGGGCCCGTGAGCCATGGCCGCTGAGCCTGCGCGTCTGGAGCCTGTGCTCCGCAACGGGAGAGGCCACAACAGTGAGAGGCCCGCGTACCGCAAAACAAAAAACCTCCAATGGCTTTGCAAGCCACTTGGAAAACAATCTAAAATCTTACCAAGTCCTATAAGGATTGGTTCTTGGCTCCCTCTCCAACCTCACTGAGGACAATTCTCCCTCATTCAACTCTTGCTCTTACTCAAGCATACCAAGGAGCTTCAGTTTCAAGACATCTGCACTTGCTGTCCCTCACCAGTCTGGAGCACTGGTCCCTTGGTCAGCTCTAGAGCCTACATTCTCACTTTTAGAGAGGACTTCCCATCAATCTACGTTCTCTTATATGCCTCGTTTTTCTTAAATCAATAATTATATTTTATTCCACGTTCACCATAAAATCCATATAAATGCTACAAAGATAGAGATGACATGTTAACCACATAGGAAGATAACATAAATTTGGAAAAAGATATAAATTAGGAAAATATAAAATTAGAATTTAAAATTTTCTGGCCAGGCAGAAACTTGAGATAATTTTTAACAGTAAAATTTAATGGAAATAATTATCTATTTGGAATATATATGCCTTGTTTTTCTTCACTGCACTCATCACCACCTGATGTATTATTATGCAGTTATTTTCTAGTCTGTCTCCCTCCACTATAATTTAAATTCAATGTGAGCAAGGACTTTATTTTATATCCTGCTGTATCTCTAGTGCCTAGAACAGTGCCTGGTTAAAAGTAGGCATTCAGGAAATATATTGAATGAATTTGCTGAATGAATGAATGACATGGAAAAAATGATCTTTATATACTAAGTAAAAAAAAGAGATGCAAGACAATATATATGGTATGATTTCATTCTCTACATACCCACCAAAGAATAGGAAAAAAAGGCAAGAAAGATGTCAATCAAAATGTTAGCAGTGGTTTATAGGTAATTTTTATATTTGCTTTTCTATTTTGTAAAGTTTCTGCAACAGACAAGTATTATTTGCATACTCAAGAAAAAGAGTGTATGTTTTTTTAAGTAATAAATAACAACCTACCAGTCCATTTAAGTTCTTTATGTTGTTTCTTCCTAAAGACAATATTCTCAAGTTTTCTGTAGAGGAAAGAAAACAATTTTGGTTTATTAGAATCATATTACACAATTGTTATAAATCTAATATAATAAAGCTTTAATACATTTATATAGGGACTTCTCTGGTGGTGCAGTGGTTAAGAATACGCCAGCCAACGCAGTGGACACGGATTCAAGTCCTGGTCCAGGAAGATCCCACATGCCACAAAGCAACTAAGCCCATGTGCCACAACTACTGAGCCTGCACTCTAGAGACCTTAAGCCACAACTACTGAGCCCACGTGCCACAACTACTGAAGTCTTGTGCCTAGAGTTCGTGCTCCACAGCAAGAGAAGCCGCCGCATTGAGAAGCCCACGCATTGCAGCGAAAAGTAGCCCCGCTCGCTGCAACTAGAGAAAGCCCGTGTGCAGAAACAAAGACCCAATGCAGCCAAAAAGTTAAAAAAAAAATTTTTTTAATTAAAAATACATTTATATAATAAATATTCTTATATAATAAAAAAAAGCTGTATTAATAAAAAATGGTAATCAAGTAAGAAATAACATAGATATATCATTAAGGTAAACACTACAATTGCACATCATGTCAGTGTTAAATTTTAAATCGTTAGCCATTTGAAATGCATGGTTTTAATACTACAAGGATAAAATAAGAGTAAAGAAGATTTGAACTTTAAATTTGGGAGCATATATATTTCAAACCTCTTATAATATGAGGACTTACACTAGAAAATAGAAAACATATTTGGTCCACCTTGCTCCACAAAGGATTAGAAGTGAAATCAAATGAATCAGTATTTTAAAAATCTTTTGCTTTCACTTTTTTAAATAATTAGATTGTGATTGGTTAAAAAATGTCTATTTTTATTTTTTAAAAGAATGTTTCTATGTTTATATCTATAGGCTATTTCTGGAAGAGAAAAGTAGAAACAGTGGTTGGTTTGGGGGAGGAACTGAGAGTCT
This sequence comes from Lagenorhynchus albirostris, assembly GCF_949774975.1. Classification (NCBI taxonomy): domain Eukaryota; kingdom Metazoa; phylum Chordata; class Mammalia; order Artiodactyla; family Delphinidae; genus Lagenorhynchus; species Lagenorhynchus albirostris. The sequence goes on from NC_083095.1 coordinate 28,778,271, forward strand.
ATGGTCAGAGGAAGATATTTTTATTTATATTTATTTATTTATTTATTTATTAAATATTTATTTATTTATTTATTTTTGGCTGCAACGGGTCTTAGTTGCAGTATGCGGGATCTTCATTGCGGCATGAGGCATCTTTTTTTTTTTTTTTTTTTGCGGTTCGCAGGCCTCTCACTGTTGTGGCCTCTCCCGTTGCGGAGCACAGGCTCCGGACGCACAGGCTCAGCGGCCATGGCTCACTGGCCCAGCCGCTCCGCGGCATGTGGGATCCTCCCGGACCAGGGCACGAACCCATGTCCCCTGCATTGGCAGGCGGACTCTCAACCACTGCGCCACCAGGGAAGTCCATGAGGAATCTTTAGTTGAGGCATGTGGGCTTCTTAGTTGTGGCATGAGGACTCTTAGTTGCTGCATGCAAACTCTTAACTGCAGCATGCATACGGGATCTAGTTCCCTGACCAGGGATCGAATCCAGGCCCCCTGTATTGGGAGCATGGGGTCTTACCCACTGGACCACCAGGGAAGTCCCTGGAGGAAGACATTTTTAACTGTACCCTCTTCTGAACTATGTGCATAAAACCATGTACATACATTATTTTTCAAAATTAAAATAAAAGATTTCTAGTAAAACGCAGGAAACCTCACTTTTGTCCTAAAAATCTACTGTGATTACTTATGCATAAGTTATACATTTAATTTTCACAACTTAAACTTCTATAACTATGCTGTCCAGTATGGTAGTTACTAACCACATGTGGCTATTTAATTTAATTAAAATTAAATACGATAAAAAATTCAGTTTCTCTGTCACATTAATCACATTTCAAGAGCTTAATAGCTACATATGGCTAGTGGCAACTATATTGGTACAGTGCAGATAATTCTATTGGATGGCACTGTTCTATAACATCCATAAATCAATGGTTAAGAGCACAAATCCATAACTGAGTTCCAATCCTAACTCTCTAGGGAAGTAACCAAACCTGTTAGAATCTCAGTTTTCTCATATGTAAAATGAGGAAGTATAGGATCTACCTTATAAGAGTATAAGGATTAAATGAGATAGTTGTCTAAAATATTCAGCACAAGGCCTAATCCATGGTAAGTACAAATAAATGATGTATGTGTGTGTGTGTATCAGGCATATATAGCGAGAGAGGAGTCAAGAAATTACCAAGGAGTTTGGCCTGAGCAACTAGAAGAATGCAGTTGTCACTATCTGAGACAGACACACAAGAAGTTGGGTTAACTAGGGCTGGGGAAGGACATCAGGACTCAGTATTGGACATGTTAAGTATGAGATGTCCAGTAGACATCCAATGGAAATGTCAGGCAACTGAATGTGTGAATCTGGAGTTCAGAGGAGATGTATGGACTAGAGATATAAATTTTGGAGCCATCAGCATGTAGATGGTAAAGCCATGATCTGGATGAGATAATCTAGGGAGTAGGTGAAGACAGAAAAGAGAAGAGTTCCAAGAATTGAGTCCCCAGATACTCCAACATTTAAAATTTGAGGACATGAGACTGGGAAGAAGTAGCCAAAAAGGCAGGAGAAACTCAGAAGGGTACAGTGTCCTAGAAATCCAATATTGAAATTGCTTCAGAGAGAAAAGAAATCATCCATGTCAAAATACACTTAGGTCAACTAAGTTAAGAACTGATCCCAGAAATTAGAGATAACAGATATATACAAATCTTTTAAAGATAGTATCTAACTTAAATATATACAACTCCTTTTTTAAAAAATGCACATGAAAATGGCAATGAAAGTCTAAAGAGATCTTATTGCTGTATGGGGAAGTAAATTATGATATCAAACTTAATAGATTAACTCTTCTAACATTACAGAATTATATATTTTCCATATTTTATATGTTGCATAAGTAGAGAGTACCACTAGAAGGAAAACACTGTTTTTTTCTTCTTAGGTCCTGATGAAATCAAAACAATATCTTAAAGTTTTAGTAAACTAAAGGAGTATACTTTTTACCAAGAAACTTTACTTTCTAATCTTTAATATGAGAGTATTAGTATTCACATTGTACAGCTTTTTAGTCACAGTTTTGAACATAGTCATGTCATACAGTTTTCTAGTCACAGTTTTGAAACAATATATATTGCTGTTAGAGTTATTCTGCCTTATAACCCCGCTGTTAAATAGGAATACCTACTTATTTCAGATCCTCTTATCACAGTGTAGTAGGTAAGACTATAGTGCTCATGAAAGGAAAGGGGTGGGAGGCAAGCTAGCGTCATATATTCAATCTTTTGCATGAATCAGTTGGCTTCATAGTCACAGACAAAGTGTATTCTCTCCATAGACTGCAGAAATACCATTTGTTATAAGCAGAACTAAACTGAGATGCATCAAATATAGCAAATACATGGTACAAATGCCTATTCTCTCTCATTCCATGCCTACATCAGATATCAATAATTGATCAAGGTACTCTTTTCCACTGAATTTTTGGAACTCTTCTTCATATGACTTTCCTGAGAGTCACTACTAATTGACCAAAGAGAATATGAGTTCAAACCCATTACCAGCCTTATATAGGTTTTTCATATTTTCATTTTCATATTGTCACAGTCATGTTTTTATGAGAGAAAAGCATGTTATCCATACTGATAAATAATGTTATCAATTTAGTCTCCTTTAAGCAAGTTATTTCAAATACAAAGAATAGGGAATAAAATGAAACATAAATTGTTTAATGAGTCAGTGAAAAATGGAATAGACTGAATCATCTTATATACAACTCTAATAGTAAACACTTCCTCTCCAGCACTATATAAATACTGAGTGCAATTTTGAGTACAGTACTGAGGGGAATGGAGATTTGGAATAGAAGATAGATTAATAAGATGTGATGTTTGCCCTAAAGGAGCTCATTATCTGAAGAGACAGAACATATTCCTCACTAACTATAATAACAGCTAATATTTCTTGAGCATTTATATGCACTAGGCACTATTCTAAGAACTTTATGCACACCACTCATTTAATCTTTACAATAACTATATGAAGTAAGTAATTATTATTATAATCTAAGGTAGACTGTTATAAATGTTCCCAAGAAAGAGTAATTATTATGATGATGGAGATTAAAGAAGTCTTTAGGGGTCTCCCTCTAAATGACATTTAAACTTGGCATTCTTAATCTTGTTTCTTGTAGGGTTTTCCTGCTAGAGGAAGGGGCTGTTCTCAATGAAAAGCACTGCACTATCAAGTGCACAAAGTCATAAAAAAAGAATTATATGTTTGGGTGTGAAGAGGATGTCACAAGCTTTTAGATGACCCTGAATGCAACCTTAAGGCATCTGGTCTTTACTAGGCAAAGGGGAGGCATTAAAGATCTCTGATCTGGAGGAATGATAATGAGAACAATATTTTTAAAAAGAAAACTCTGGTGTCAGTGCTGAAGGTCAATGGAAGAACAGAAAGATAGGAGACAAGGAGATCAATTGGGAGGCTATAACAGAAGTTGTAAGGCAGTGTTTTTTCAAACTGTGGGTCATGTGAAATCAACTTAGTGGGTTGTGACAAGCATTTAAAAAACAATGAAATCACGCTAAAAAAATTTATACTGGAACCTATGTTATAAGGGTAACTATTGTTTTACAAATTTTAATCCAGTTCATATGCATATGCTATATTTGATATGTGTATTCATACGAATATATATATACTGAGTCGTTAATTCAAAGGTATTTCTTACTGTGGGAAGTGGTAAAAAACATTTGAAAAATATGACCTAAGGGGGAGATGATGAGGGTCTAAATTAAAGCTGTAGCTCCTGGAAATGGAAAAGCAACAAATTATTTGAGAGCTCTTTCGAAGAATAGAGTTAACAGGACTTACTGATGAACTTGCATGTAGGGCTTGAGGGAAGTAAAGGGAAATATGATACACTAAATAATGGCTCACCAAAAGATACCTATATCCTAATCCCTGGAACCTGTGAATGTTACTATATATGGGGAAAAAGTACTTTGCAGATATGATTAAGTTAGGGATCTTAAGATGGGGAGAGTATCCTTGATTACCCAGGTGTTCCCTAAATGCAATCACATGTATCCTCATAAGAGGGTGACAGAGAAAGATATGACAGAGAGGAGAAGGCTATATGACGACAGAGGCAGATATTGGAGTGACACAGTCACAAGCCAAGGAATCTGGCAGCCATCAGAATCTAGAAAAGGTAAGGAAAAAATTCTCCCCTGAAGCCTCTAGAGAAGGTGTGGCCCTCTTGATTTTGGCCCAGTGAAACTGATTTCAGACTTCTGGCCTCTAGAACAGGGAGGGAATACATTTCTGCAGTTTTAAGCCACCAAGTTTCTGCAGCCACAGGCAACTAGCACAAGGAGCCTTGGCAACTGGGAAGATGTCGATGTCATTAACAAAGACAAGGAGCACAGGAAAAACAGGGATGGTGAAGAATAAAATTTTAAATATAATAAGTATGAAACACAAGATAAATCTGAACAAAAAAATATAAAAAACCTCATTTTCTATTTAAGATATTTCAATTCTAACACTACAAAAACTTTATAACGTCTTTAAACTGTTCCGGTTTCATGTTATCTCTACTTTTCTTTGGATAATTAAATAAGACACATGGTTTATATATTCTTTCTAACATCCGACAATTACTGCGGTTAAAACAGGTGCCAGCTTCTAGGATTATGTAGTGCCTCTGGAATGTTTATTCCAAATAACTACAAAATCCAAGAACCATCTGTTACTGTGGATCACTTACTTAAGCCATTCAGGTTTGCAATTTTTTCAATGCAGTTTGTAGACAGTGAAAGCTTCCTAAAAAAAAAAAAAAAAGGAACACTTGAATTAATAAGAAAAAAATGTTAATGGTATATCAGAAATTATTCCTCAAGTGTCCACAGAAGATGATATTTAAGTCACATTTCCTTTTACACTGAATCCTTTTTTCCCTCTCAGACATGACATGTATTCCTTCATTTGGAAATCTTCATACTTTTTCCCTGATTACAAAAGTTAATATACACTATTGTATAAAATCAAAGAAACCTTTTTGAGGGTAATTTGGTGTTATCTATTAAATTTTTAAATGCATGTATTCTTTGACCCAGTAATTCATTTCTAGGAATATGTCCTATTGAAATACTAATACAAATGCCAAAAAATATATGAATTAGATTATTTACTGTATTATTGTAATAGCAAAAAAGTGGGAAAAAATTTATAAATACCCATCAGCTGAGGAATACAGATAATGAAATACTATCTGCCACTAAAGCAAACAATATTGGGCTATACATACCAACTTGGGAAAATGTCCATGATATGTGTATAACAAAAAGTTATGTAATCCTAACCACCCCACACATTCCCCCAGAGATAATGACTTTTAATAGTTCGTATATATTTTTCTAGATTTTTTTCCTATACATACTTTAATTGTATAAAAACAAATTTTTAAAGGGAGCATAATTACACGTTATTAATCTTTCTTTCTTGACAAAAATGTTTAATGTCTTAGTAAATATCATGCAAAGAATATAACAAAGGCTAATTTTATTGAACGCTTTATGTGTGCCTAGTATTCTTCTAAGTATTTTACATGTATTAACTATTTTAACCATCAGAACAATCCTATGAAATAAGTATTATTATCCAAATTTTACAAATGAGGAAACTGAGGCACAAAGATGTTAAGCAATTTGCCTGATATTATACAACCAGAAAGTAGCACAGGCAAATTTAAGACGCCAAAAAACTGACTCTAGAACATATGATCTTATCCTTCTGATTTGACCTGAAGGGGAATTCTTTTTTTTTTGCTTGAAACACTAAAAGCAATTACTATACACTGTAAATTACTGGTCAAATCTGTGTATTTTCTAGTCATTCCCCATTCTCAAGAACAACCAGTTAAAGTGAAAAATGGACTGGAAAATCTGGGACTACGGTTGGGGAATGTTTCTTTAATTGTTGTTTAGGCAACCTGCTCAAAGAGTGTCAGCAAAAATATGAACAGGGTGACTCTTTCTAAGCAGTTTCCAAGGTACTTTGGTATGGGGTACAGAACCTTCTCAAATGCTTGCCTTTGAAATGGCTTTATGATAAAAAGATATTTGACCACTTTGGAATAATTCTCTTTGAAATCATGATTTTTGAAGCCAAAAACACATCTAAGGTGGGTTTTTATGTAATACATTGTGTTCTCATCACAAAGGAGAAGTTGCATACAATAACTAAATACGTTTGCTTTTCCCTTTAATTCCAAAGACAGATATTAGTCTAATGCATGAGTTCACAAATATGCATCTAAGAGTCATTCAGATTGCTTATTATAAATACAGATACCTAGTTTAATCAGTAGATTCTGTTTCTATAAATTTGGAGTGGGACAAGGAGATTCTTATATATGTAGTCAGGGGACCACAGTTAGAAAAACACAGGATGAAGAAATCAGAAAAAACCCCAAGTGATTCTGTAACATTCTACACCCCTGACAAGACACTGCAGCCTGAGAGCACGGTTACAAGGTGTCATGGTATATAATTGCCTCAAATTAGCCACAGAACCCTGCTAAAAAGTGTGTATTTAGAAAATAAGTTAAAAGGAGTAAATATAGATCTGATACTTAAAGCTTGGATAAATAGGATTACAAATAAATGTAACTTGATCCCAATTAGGAAAAAAAAATTAGAAGGCTCTATATCAAAATGCTGAGACTTCCCTGGCAGTCCAATGGCTAAGACTCTGCGCTTCCATTGCAGGGGGCAGGGGTGAGATCCCTGATCCCTGGTCGGGGAACTAAGATTCCACATGCCCTGCGGTGCGGCCAAAAAGTTAAAAAAATAATAAAATAAAATAAAAAACAAAATGCTAACACTGGTTCTCAAAAGGTGTGCAATTTTGGTTGATATTATTTCCCTTTCTTTGTGCTTTTAATATTTTCTAGTGTTTTTTTTTTAATTATTTTGTGTCCCTCATGACTTTTAAAGAGGGCTCTTTTTTTTTTTGGCTGCGTTGGGTCTTCGTTGCTGTGCGCGGACTTTCTCTAGTTGTGGTGAGTGGGGGCTACTCTTCATTGCGCTGTGCGGGCTTCTCATTGCAGTGGCTTCTCTTGTTGCGGAGCACAGGTTCTAGGCACGTGGGCTTCAGTAGTTGTGGCACGTGGGCTCAGTAGTTGTGGCTCGTGGGTTCTAGAGCACAGGCTCAGTAGTTGTGGCGCACGGGCTTAGTTGCTCCGCAGCATGTGGGATCTTCCCAGACCAGGGATCAAATCCGTGTCCCCTGCATTGGCAGGCAGATTCTTAACCACTGTGCCACCAGGGAAGCCCTTCTAGGTGCTTTACAATGTATTTTCATAGTTTGAAAAGTATTTTTTAAAGCAGTATCTCTACGCCTCTGAGTGAGTACAGTATTGACTTTGGTGGATAATCTTACAAGAGGAAGTACTAGATTTTATGATAGAGAAAGTTTAATTGTGTTATTTAGCTTCTCCTAAGAGACAAGGAAATTTCTATTCTCCAGGCATATTGTAAAAATTATACTGTAAAAAAATACAGGGGCTTCCCTGGTGGCGCAGTGGTTGAGAGTCTGCCTGCCGATGCAGGGGACACTGGTTCGTGCCCTGGTCTGGGAGGATCCCACAGGCTGCGGAGCAGCTGGGCCCGTGAGCCATGGCCGCTGAGCCTGCGCGTCCGGAGCCTGTGCTCTGCAATGGGAGAGGCCACAACAGTGAGAGGCCCGAGTACCGCAAAAAAAAAAAAAAAAAAAAATACAGTACAGGATTATTCAGGATTACTCTATTAATAATCCTAGAAACCAATAATCTTTTATGTTTGGCTTTGCCAAAGTGAGAATCAGAAAAAGAAAGAAAGAAGGGAGGGAGGGAGGGAGGGAGGAAAGAAGGAAGGAAGGAAGGAAGGAAGGGAAATGAAGATCAAGAAAATAAATATATTTTTCTAGTTTGTGTATTTAGAAAAGGAAGTGAAACTTAACAGCAATACTAGAAAGGACGAAAAAAGACAAGAGAACTTACTCGCAATTAACAAGCATGGACAAGGACGCATCCATCTTCTCTATAGGGGGAATCTGGGCATACAGCTTTATCTCTCTGGCTTCGGATGGCTTCTGACTGGTTTTCTCTTCCTATGTTAAAAATTAATTTGGAAGAAAATAATCCAAATGTGGAACTAAAAAAGGCCAAAATTTCTCAAGGCTTTTCAATGTTTATTTCAAAACAATTATTAAAATTCAATAATTCTGTACATTACTGACAGTTTACTTATTGACAACATTTACTTCCTGAACTTGATAACTAGCCTTATACATGGCTGATTCAGATAATTCACTGTTAGGTCTCAACCAAATGGAAAAGAGGAGGAAAGAAAATAACTTTTATTTCCGTAATTTAAAAAATCCTTTTAGAGCCTATCAATTAATAAACAAAACACAACAACAAAAACATTCTCCTGGGAAGAATTCCTTGTCCCTAAACAAACTTTTCCTAAGTGTCAGATTCAGACCTATAAGATCAACTCTTTCTGTCATCTCATCTTTCTGTTCCTACATACAATTTAGTCAGAGCTAGAACCACCAAATACCAAGAATTTGGGAAGATTTTCTCTTTATGACAGAGCTGAGGTCAAATTTATTTGCTCTACAATAATTTACTACTAAATTCTACCCTAGAGTTTAATTTCAGTACTAAGTATGCAGTTTAAATTTTAATTACCAGTATATGCTGCCTAATAATAGTTTCTAAGTACCTCAGTACTTAGAGTTAGGTCTCTCTCTCCAACAAAACAAGAAGATCCTACAGCTCAGGGACCATTTTCTTGCTTTCCTATATTTTCTATAACCTGATATTAGACACAAAAGAAGCTTGTATTTAAAAAATCAAATCACAACACATCAATAACAGAAAATATATAATCAGTTGAAAGAGATCTAATACACATTCACTCAGTATTTTTTTGTGCCATGTATTTATAGGTTAGGAGATGAGAGACTGACACCAAGTAGATCCTTAATAAATGTTGGGTTAATGAGTGCAAGAATGAGCATAATGTCTTCAAATAATCTTAAAGTCAAAGATTTATGGCCATAATGTAATCTAGAAATAGAACCTACAAACCAAACCAAAAAACCAACCACTTGTTATTATAAATAAATAAAATAAAATCCTAAAATCTGATTGAAGGAAATCAAATCTAATACTAAGCCTACTCCACACTTTTTTATTAAACAAAACAGATCTTTCACTAAGCAGAAAAATTTTTTTTAATGTAATTAGAGTACAAAGAAGTTTATAAGCACTAAAACAAAAATTCAAATATTTCATTATCCTACCCTTTTGTCTATTTTCCCTAGACACCAAGTTTCTTGAAAGAGTTTTTATTTAAAGCCCAGCTACAAAAGCAAAAGATACATTATTATACAAAAAAACAACTGATAACATAGTCAAATATGTTATCACTGGGCATAGCAATTGAGGAGCCATCTCTATACTCTATGGAAATTCTATCTATAATGCTGAAATACAACTGTTCAAACTTTATAGAATGTTATATTCAAAATATTTGTTTATATTTAATGCATTTTTTACAATGCAGTTTCCTAATATTACTATATGCTTTTAAAAATGTATTTTGTGTATGTATTTTTTCCAGATATAATGATATATAGCATTGAATAAGTTTAATATATACAGCATAACAATTTGACTTACAAAATCATGAAATGATTACCACAATAAGTTTAGTGAACATCCATCATCTCATACAGATACAAAATAAAAGAAAAAGAAAAAAATTTTTCCTTGTGATGAGAACTCAGGATTTACTCTCTGAACTTTCATATATAACATACAGCAGTGTTAATTATATTAATCATGTTGTACATTACATCCCTAGTACTTATTTACCTTGTAACTGGAAGCCTGTACCTATTGACCATCTTCATCCAATTCCCCCTACCCCTACTCCTTGGCTCTGGTTACCACAAATCTGATGCCTTTTTCTATGAATTTGTTTGTTTGTTGAAATATAATTGACCTATAATACTATGTTAATTCCCAGTGTACAACATAGTGATTCAATATTTCTATACATTACAAAATGATCACTATTTTTTACAGATTTATTGAGATATAACTGACATATAACATTGTTTCTGTTTAAGGTATACCATGGGATGCTTTGATACATATATACATTGCAAAATGATTACCAGAAAAAGGTTAGTTAACACATCCAGCACCTCATATAATAATTTTTTTGTGTGCTGAGAACATTTACGATCTACTCTCCAGACTTCCCTGGTGACACAGTGGTTAAGAATCTGCCTGTCAATGCAGGGGACATGGGTCCGAGCCCTGGTCCAGGAAGATCCCACATGTCGTGGAGCAACTAAGCAACTAAGCCCGTGCGCCACAACTACTTAGCCTGTGCTCTAGAGCCCACAAGCCACAACTACTGAGCCCACATGCCACAACTACTGAAGCCCACGTGGCTAGAGCCCATGCTCCACAGCAAGAGAAGCCACCGCAATGAGAAACCAGCACACCACAATGAAGAGTAGCCCCCGCTGGCTGCAACTAGAAAAAGCTGGCGTGCAGCAACAAAGACCCGACTCAGCCAAAAATAAATAAATTTATTTTAAAAAAAAATCTACTCTCTTAGCAACTTTCAAGTACATAATACAGTATTATTAAATATGCTGTACATTAGATCCCCAGAACTTATTGATCTTATAACTGGAAGTTTATACCCTTTGACCAACTTCTCCCCATTTCCTCCACTCAACTCTGGCCATCACCATTCTAATCTTTTTTTATGAGTTCAGCTTTTTTAGATTCCACATGTAAGTGAGATCATACAGTATTTGTCTTTAGCTACCTGACTTATGTCATTTAGCATAACGCACTCAAGGTCCTTCCATGTCGCAAATGGCAGGATTCCTTCTTTTTATGGCTGAATAATATTCCATTGTATACAAATATACATTTTCTTCATCCATTCATCCACTGATGGGCATTTAGGTTGTTTTCATGTCTTGACTATTGTGAATAATGCTGCAATGAACATGGGGACACAGGTATCTCTTTGAGATAGTGATTTCATTTCCTTCAGATATATATGCAGAAGTGGGACTGCTGGATCACATGGTAGATCTACTTTTAATTTTTTTTTTTTTTTTTTTTGCGGTACGCGTGCCTCTCACTGTTGTGGCCTCTCCTGTTGCGGAGCACAGGCTCCAGACGCGCAGGCTCAGCGGCCATGGCTCACGGGCGTAGCCGCTCCGCGGCATGTGGGATCTTCCCGAACCGGGGCATGAACCCGTGTCCCCTGCATCGGCAGGCGGACTCTCAACCACTGCGCCACCAGGGAAGCCCGGTCAGATTTTTTTAATTGAAATTTTTATTGAGACACTTGAAAATTCATGTGCAGTTATAAAAAATAATACAGAGAGATCCCTTATACACTTTGCCCAGTTTCCCCCAATGGTAACATTTTTCAAAACTATAGTATAATATCACAACCAGGATATTGATATTGATGCAATCCACTGATTTTAATCAGATTTTCCCAATTTTATTTGTACTCACTTGTACATACGAGTGTGAATGTGTTTGCATGTGTGTATTAAGTTCTATACAATTTTATCACCTGTGTAGGCTCATGTATCCACTAACACCATCAAGATAGCTAAACAGTTCCAATACCACAAAGATCCCTTGTTTTGAATGGTCATATTTAAATAATTATCCAAAAATTCTCTTTATGTAGTTTCTAGAAGAAGTAAAAACTTATGAACTCACCCATCTGGCTAGGGCTTCTTTGATTGTTGTTGCTTTTGCCTTAAAAAGAGAAGAAAAAACAAAGCTGTCTTTATTGGTGTGATTTGTTGACTCAATTTTCATGCAATAATTATTAGCCCTGGCATCTACCGTTAAAAAGATTAACTTCTTTTTTTGAGACTTTATATGCAAAGAGAGTGTTTTAATTTCCTGAAATCAGAAATACTCATTTAAATATCTCTCAGAGAAATTAAGGAAATCGTGATGTAATGTAAGATACTTCACTCCCACTTGGTTTACAAAAAACATATAGCTTTCAACACTGATATTAAAATATATCTTATTTCATTGATTCTAAGATTTATATCTTCTTTTATATTTTAATATCTTTGAAATTTGGATACATCTTACAACCAGGAACAATTTATAACTGCTGCAGCCAGGTAGCACTGATGAAGTTTTAGAAAAATACTAACCATCTTGGACTTCCTTAGTAGTGCAGTGGTTAAGAATCCGCCTGCCAATGCAAGGGAAACGGCTTTGAGCCCTGGTCCGGGAAGATCCCACATGCCGCGGAGCAACTAAGCCTGTGTGCCACAACTACTGAGCCTGCGCTCTAAAACCTGTGAGCCACAACTACTGAAGCCCACGCACCTAGAGCCCGTGCTCCACAACAAGGGAGGCCACTGCAATGAGAAGCCCGCGTACCGCAATGAAGAGTAGTCCCTGCTCACCGCAACTAGAAAGCCCACACACAGCAACGAAGACCCAACGCAGCCAAAAATAAATTAATTAATTAAGTTTTAAAAATTAACCTTCTTATTTAATATACATACTATATGCATTTTTATGTTTATCAAAGGATAACATATGATAAAAATCTATATGCCTAAATACATTTAAAAATAACTGTCAATAAGTACAAAATAAAAATTCTAAGTGATAGGAAATTATGCCATAGTTTAATTCTAACTTCTTATTTTTCTTTCTTAGTAGAACTAAAAATAATGTTGCACCTTATAATCAATAGTATCTTAGATTCAATTTATATGATATTAAAAATTTTAAAGGTAAGAAAAGGAAGACATTCTTTGACTCATTGCTGGAGCTCATTAAAAAAAAGAGAGAGCCTTAAACAATAACAAAAGGAATTATGTCTATGAAATAAAGATACACTAATAAATAACACTTGAGTTAAAAATAAAATTATAAATTTAAGTAAAATAATAAAATTAAAGACAAAGAATGTCAATATTTGAGGAATATAACAATTAAAAGCAAACTTATGCTTCAAATACATTAATTTAAAAATGAGAGGGACTTCCCTGGTGGCGCAGTGGTTAAGAATCCACGTGCCAATGCAGGGGACACGAGTTCGAGCCCTGGTCCAGGAAGATCCCACATGCTGGGGAGCAACTGAGCCCATGCTCCACAACTACTGAGCCTGTGCTCTAGAGCCCGCGGGCCACAACTACTGAAGCCTGCGTGCCTAGAGCCCATGCTCCGCAACAAGAGAAGCCACCGCAATAAGAAGTCTGTGCAGCACAACAAAGAGTAGCCCCTACTCGCTGCAACTAGAGAAAGCCTGCACACAGCAATGAAGACCCAACGCAGCCAAAAATAAATAAATAAAATAAAATAAAAATAAGAACAGGGAACTATATTCAATACCCTGTGATAACCCTTAATGGAAAAGAATATGAAAAAGAATGTATATATATATACACACACATATATGTAACTGAATCACTTTGCTGTATGGCAGAAGTAAACACAACATTGTAAATCAACTGTACTTGAATAAAATAAATTTTAAAAATATAAGAGAAAAAAATATAAGAGAGAACAAGAGATGGAAAACAAATAAGTTAAGCATTCAAAATGTTTGAAAAGGTACATCATGAAGGCAGAAGGAGATACAAAGGAAGAAATCAATGAAAAACAGAATGAGAGGAGAAAAGATTAACAAAACTAAAAGTGGGTTCTGAAGTCTCGGGCAAGCTCAACTGAGCTAAAAAGAGAGATATACAAATTTAAAATATAGAATAAATAAGGGGAAGTAACACAGATATCACAGAGATTTTATTTATTTATTTATTTTTGACTGCATTGGGTCTTCATTGCTGCACGCGGGTTTTCTCTAGTTGTGGCGAGCGGGGGCTACACATCATTGCAGTGTGCGGGCTTCTCATTGTGGTGGCTTCTCTTGTTGTGGAGCATGGGCTCTAGGCACGCGGGCTTCAGTAGTTGTGGCATGTGGGCTCAATAGTTGTGGCTCGCGGGCTCTAGAGCACAGGCTCAGTAGTTGTGGCGCACAGGCTTAGTTGCTTCGCAGCATGTGGGATCTTCTCAGACCAGGGCTCAAACCTGGGTCCCCTGCATTGGCAGGTGGATTCTTAACCCCTGTGCCACCAAGGAAGTCCCATCACAGAGATTTTAAGAATAAAATATTATAAGCAAATATATGGTAATAAGTTTGAAAACCTAGACAAAGTATGCATTTCTAGAAAAAACAAAAGTGCCAAAACTCACAAGAAGAATCAGAAAATTTGAATAGACTAATTACTATTTAAAACACTAAAAAGATAATCAGGGCTTCCCTGGTGGCGCAGTGGTTGAGAGTCCTCCTGCCAATGCAGGGGACATGGGTTTGTGCCCTGGTCCGGGAAGATCCCACATGCCGCAGAGCGGCTGGGCCCGTGAGCCATGGCCACTGAGCCTGCGTGTCCGGAGCCTGTGCTCCGCAACAGGAGAGGCCACAACAGTGAGAGGCCTGCATACCGCAAAAAAAAAAAAAAAAAAAAAGATAATCAGAGATTTACCCTCACCTTCCTCCCCTAATACCCCAAGCCTAGATAAATTACAAGTTCTACCAAGCTTTCAGGGAACAGATATTCCTTGTTATACAAGGTGTTTCAGAAATCAGAAAAAAGAGGGAAAGTTTCCAACTTATTTTACGAGGCCAGAATAACCTTGATGCCATAACCAGATAAGGAGCCCTCTTTACTTTTCAAAACAGATTTGAAAATCCTAGATACAACATTAGATCTCCAAAGCCAATGGTGTATAATGATCATGATCAAAAATGGCTTATGCCAGGATCATAAGGATTGTTTAACAACAGAAAAGTCTATAAATATAAATCATTTATTAATGGATTAAAGGGGGAAAATCACATTTATTTCAGTAAGTGCAGAAAGAGCAGTTGATAAAGTTCTACAGCTGATATTAAAAGCTCTCAACTAAGGGTTAAAGTGAAATTTCTTACTTGATAAAAGCTACACATCAAAAAGCTTCAACAGGGGCTTCCCTGGTGGTGCGGTGGTTGGGAGTCCGCCTGCCAATGCAGGGGACATGGGTTTGAACCCTGGTCCAGGAAGATCCTACATGCCGCAGAGCAACTAAGCCCGTGTGCCACAATTACCGAACCTGCGCTCTAGAGCCTGCGAGCCACAACTACTGAGCCCATGAGCCACAACTACTGAAGCCTGCGTGCTTAGAGCCTGTGCTCCACAACAAGAGAAGCCACCGCAATGAGAAGCCTGCGCACCTCAACGAAGAGTAGCCCCTGCTCACTGCAACTAGAGAAAGCCCACGCGCAGCAATGAAGACCCAATGCAGCCAAAAATAAATAAATAAAATAAATTAATTTAAAAAATTTAAAAAGCTTCCACAAACACCACAGTTAAGGGAGCAATTCATTCATTTCAGCAAATATTTATTGATTACCTCCTATGTACCAAACGTTCTTTCACTTGCTGAGGATATATCAGTGAACAAAACAAAGATCCCTGCCTTCATGGAATTTACATCTACTGGCAGGAGACAGATGGTAAATAATATAATAAATAAATAGATATAAATCATATAGTATATTAGAAGGTGACAATTACTAAGGAAAAAGAAAAAGCTGAGCTTGGTAAAGAGTATCAGGATGTGTGTATATGTGTATGGAGGGTTTATTTTAAAAAACGTGGTCAACGTGGGCCAAACTGGGAATGTAACATGAAAAGCATTCTCAAACTCCTAGAAGAGAACATAGGCAAAACATTCTCTGACATGAATTATAGCAATGTTTTCTTAGGTCAGTCTCCCAAGGCAATAGAAATGAAAGCAAAAATAAACAAAAGGAACCTAATCAAACTTAAAAGCTTTGCACAGCAAAGGAAACCATAAATAAAATGAAAAGACAATCTATGGGCTGGGAGAAAATATTTGTAAACGATGTGACTGACAAGGGCTAACTTCCAAAATACACAAATAGCTCATACAACACAGTAACAAACAAAACAAAACAAACAAACAAAAAAACCCAAACAACACAATCAAATAATGGGCAGGGGCTTCCCTGGTGGCACAGTGGTTGAGAGTCCGCCTGCTGATGCAGGGGACACGGGTTCGTGCCCTGGTCTGGGAAGATCCCACATGCCGCAGAGCGGCTAAGCCCGTGAGCCACGGCCACTGAGCCTGCACGTCCAGAGCCTGTGCTCTGCAACGGGAGAGACCACAACAGTGAGAGGCCCACGTACCGCAAAAAAAAAAAAAAAATGGGCAGAAGACCTAAACAGACATTTCTCCAAAGAAGACATGCAGATGGCCTATAGACACATGAAAGATGCTCAACATCATTAATTATTAGAAAAATGCAAATCAAAACTACAATGAGGTATCACCTCACCCTGGTCAGAACGGCCATCACTAAAAAGTCTACATTGGGACTTCCCTGAAAGTCCAGTGGTTAAGACTCCACACTCCCAGTGCAAGAGGCAGGTTCGATCCCTGGTCAGGGAAGATCCCGCATGCCAAGTGTGGCGACCAAAAAAGAAAAAAAAGTCTACTCTGATTCACTTTGCTGTACATCTGAAACTAACACAACATTGTAAATCAACTATACTCCAATAAAAAAAATTTTTTTAAGTCTACAAATAATAAATCCTGGAGAGGGTGTGGAGAAAAGAGAACCCTCCTACACTGTTGGTGAGAATGTAAATTGGTGCAGCCAGTATGGAAAACAGTATGGAAGTTCCTTAAAAAACTAAAAATAGAGTTACCATATGATGCAGCAATCCCACTCCTGGGCATAAATCCAGAAAAAAACATAATTTGAAAAGATACATGCACCCCAATGTTCATTGCAGCACTATTTACAATAGCCAAAACATGGAAGCAACCTAAATGCCCAATGACAGATGAATGGATAAAGAAGATGTGGTACATATATACAATGGAATACTACTCAGCCATAAACAAGAAATAGTGCCATTTGCAGCAACATGGATGGACCCAGAGATTATCATAATAAGTGAAGTAAGCCAGAGAGAGAAAGACAAATATCATATGATATCACTTATATGTGGAATCTAAAAAAATGATACAAATGAACTTATTTACAAAACAGAGGCAGACTCACAGACATAGAAAACAAACTTATGGTTACCAAAGGGGAAAGGTGGAAGGAGGAATAAATTAGGAATTTGGGAGTAACATATACATACTACTACATATAAAACAGATAAACAACAAGGACCTACTGTAGAGCACAGGGAACTATATTCAATATTTTCTAATAAGCTATAATGGAAAAGAATATATATATTTAAATATGTATAACTGAATCACTTTGCTGTACACCAGAAAACACAACATTGTAAATCAACTATACTTCAATAAAAAAGAAAAAAGTATTCTCTCTAAGATCCCAAACACATCAAGGATGCCTATCTACTATCACTGCTACTGTTTAACATAGTACAACAGATCTTTATCAATATTACAATAAAAAGAAGTACAAATTGGAATGATCAAAGGAGGAAATAAAACACTATGTGCAGATGATCATCTGTGTAGAAAACACAATAGAATAAACTAACAAATACTAGAACAGATAGAGTATAGCAAATGAAGAACTCTGTTGACAAGTTAGAAAAATTAAGAGATGATATTTTCAATGTAAAAACAACAAAGGACTACTATCTAGAATATACAAGGAACTCCTAAAATGCAAAACCAAACAACCAAAAGAGGCAAAAGTTGGTAAAAAATGTAAACAGAAAATTCACAGAAACTGAAAGCCAGATGACCAATAGTGAGGTATTTGAACTCAATGAAAATCAGAGAAATGCAGAGTAAAACAATAGGATACTAAAATACATCCTCAAATTGGCAAAAGTTGGAAAGTTAGTGAGAATGTAGAGAAATAGAAACTCTCATGCATTACTGAAGTAAGAACTAGTATAGCCATTCTGGAAACCAATCTGACAGTGCCTAGAGAAATTAAGTATGCATAGACTCTAGGACCTCGCAGTGTCATTCCTGGGTATACTTCCCAGAGAAATCCTTGCATGGGTCCAAAAAAAGACACCTATAAGAACACTTACAAGTTGGAAGCAATCTAGTTGTCTATAAATTGGTTCATAAGGTCACTAGTTCCCCTACAGATAGCGGGAGTCAAAACCTGAAATGCCTAAAGGACCAATAGACATCATTAATGTGTAAAGCTGGCCATGTAAAAAGGATAACCTCTACTTGGTTCTAGAAAACTGTTGGCAGGTGGACTTGGGACAAGAGTTACCCTAATATCACATTTCTCCAAATATGAAAACTCTGTTAATTGAAAGTAACACCCTTATTTTATGTACCATTAAGAAAGACAAGATTCTGCCAATTACATCACACCATCATATTTCAGTAGTACAAAAATGTGAAAAAAGATGTGTCTGATAGTGAAATATGGTATTTCTGATTTTTCAGAGAAGCCAGAAATCTGCGTTTTGATGTAAAATATGATCATTTTTAAGACACTGTAAGCTAATTTTTTAAGTTAAAAAACTATGTGTGGGGGCTTCCCTGGAGGTGCAGTGGTTGAGAACCTGCCTGCCAATGCAGGGGACACGGGTTCGAGCCCTGGTCTGGGAAGATCCCACATGCTGCGGAGCAACTAGGCCTGTGAGCCACAACTACTGAGCCTGCGTGTCTGGAGCCTGTGCTCCGCAACAAGAGAGGCTGCGATAGTGAGACGCCCGCGCACTGCGATGAAGAGTGGCCCCCGCTTGCCACAACTAGAGAAAGCCCTCGCACAGAAATGAAGACCCAACACAGCAAAACTAATAATAAATAAATTAATAAACTCCTACCCCCAACATCAAAAAAAATTTCCATCAGGCAGGACAATCATATACTTTGCTAAATAGCTTTGGCTGGGTCTGTAACTAACCAACAACATCCCTTTTTCAACTACTAGTTGGATCTACCAAGTATGTAAGCAAGAGAGTGCTCACTTTACGTAGGAGTTGAGGAGCATCACTAGGTAAAACCATTACTTCATAAAGAGCTTTGATTAGATAGCCCGCCGACAGATTTCAAGTCTAAGATAGCAGTATTTCTCAAAGTGTTGTGGGAGCCCTCCAATTTTAGAATCATTTGAAATGCACATTCCTGAATCCCCCCCCAATTAATTAAACATTCATAATCTGCACTCCAACTTAGGCCAAAATCATACTCATGCATACTGAAATTTGAGAAACACTACCCTAATATGCTGTGTTAGAGAGGGTTTTATAATGTTACAGTGTTACTAATAACTGAACTGACAGTCATTCAGAGGGCAACCTGGGCGTATCACAGGTTACAAATACTGCGGCAATCAGTGTTATACACATTCCTCTCGTAACCAACCCCACCCTCTATCTCGCCAGGGCGGGGGGGGGGCGGATTACTTCCATGTAAAAAGACATCCTTATTCACACTCCCCCTTCCATCACCTTTCCCACTCTACTCCGCTCTTTGCTTTTTGCCCTCTGCTCTTTGCCCTCCCTTTTCTCTGCCAGAGTCTCTGGCAGAGATTAACCCAACCTCCAATCAGCCCCACACCACCCGGTGCCAGGGCTTCTCTTTCGCCTTAGGCCTCAGAATCTACCGAGCCAGCATCCGCTACCGGCTCCCTTCCGCTGTTTGAGGACCTCCGCCATCCTCAACCCTCCAGTTACCCTTTTCCACTTCCAATCTTCTCTCAGCTTTGGCTACGAGGCCTGGAGGGTACTCACCATTCCGGCGGTTGCTACTGTCACTGCTCTGGTTGCTAGGGCCCGCCGGGATCAGTGCGCATGCGCACCTCTTGGAGCTCTCCTTGGATCCCTACCCCGGCAGTGGTCTTTTCTCTCCGCCCTCAGTGTGGCGCAAGCAGGGCATTGTGGGACCGCGCGGTGTACGCCGGGGTCCTCCCGCTCCGCGGTTGCTAGCTACCCAGGGACTGCAAGCGCAGCAACTGGTGGCACAGAGGGGTCGAGAGCATAACCTCGTGGAGTGGTTGGGAGATGTCTTTTTCTCTTGTGAAAGTAATTTCAGCTAATCTGGAGTGACGTACCGGCTTAAAGTTTAAAACTTTGAAACCTCCCTGTAACAACTGCCACACCCCATAAAGGAACTTTAAAAATTCCCTTCCTTTGCAGATTGCCCTTCCCGTTCTCTTGACTCCCTGCTGTAATTTACCTAGTTGTCCGACTGAGGATACCCAGACACGGCTGCATTTCTTCAGTTAGCTTCTCCCAACCCCTTCAGGCAGCCTGAGGCGGCTGAAGCATGAAATGCTGGTTTTACATAACCGAGGTGTCTTTATACCCCCAACTATCAAATTAGCCAAAAACTAAAAATGTCCAGAGTTGCTAGGGGTATGGAGAAGTGGGGACGCATACATACACTGCTGTTTGTAATTGATACAGCCTTTCCGCAGGCTGTTGGCAATTTTAAAGCTTTAAAAACTTTTGCACCTCTGTGACCCAGCAGTTCCACTTCTAGGACTTCATCCTGAAGAAATAATCAGGCATATGCACAGAGATATATGTTCAAAGTTTTAACAGCGAAAAGAAAATCCAAATGTCAACAACAGAGAATTGGTATTATTAAGGATATTATGAGGGGGTTCCCTGGTGGTGCAGTGGTTAGGAATCCTCCTGCCAATGCAGGGGACACAGGTTCAAGCCCTGGTCTGGGAAGATCCCACATGCTGCAGAACAACTAAGCCCATGAGCCACAACTACTGAGCCTGAGCTCTAGAGCCCGCAAGCCACAACTACTGAGCCCATGTGCCTAGAGCCCGTGCTCTGAAACGAGAAGCCACCACAATGAGAATCCCACGCACCGCAACAAAGAGTAGCCCCCACTCACTGCAAGTAGAGAGAGCTCGCATGCAGCAACCAAGACCCAACGCAGCCAGAAATAAATAAACAAATTTATAAAAAATAAATAAATATATAAAAGTTACATGCAATTTAAAATAAAAAAGATATTAGGAGGTTTTAATGTTTGTTATGGACTGAATTGTGTCCCCTCAAAATTCATATGTTGAAGCCCTAAGCCCCAGTGTGACTGTGTTTGGAGACAGGGCCTTCAAGGAGGCAATTAAGGTTAAATGAGGCCATAAGAGTGGGGCCCTAACCCAATGGGACTGGAGTCCTATAGGAACAGACACCAGGACTGGTGTGCAGAAAGGAAAGGCCATGTGAGGACACAGTGAGAAAGTGGTCATCTGCAAGCCAAGAACAGAGGCCTCACCAAAAACCAACCCTGTCTGCTCCTTGATCTTGGATTTCCAGCCTCCAGAACTGTGAGAAAACAAACTTCTGTTAAGCACCCAGTCTATGGTATTTTATTACTTGCAACCTGAGCCTACTAATACAAGGTTCATTTTGCTTGTCTGTTTTCTGATTGTTCTATAATGAGCCTGTTTTAAATTTTGAAATAAGAAATAAATTTCACTTTGAAAAAGGTAATTTAATCAATTCCTAAAAATAGGAAAAAGTAAAATTTTTACTGAAGAAAAAAATGTATATTCATAACATATCCAACTTTTGTTCTTGTAGGTTTTTTTCATTTTTTTTCAGATCTCCACATCTCCACAGTTCTGCAAACTAGGATTCTTCTTCACCTGCCACAGTCTCTACCAGTTTTGTTGATGTGACTGTAATGGGCATCTACTCCTTAAACATATCTCATAACCCAGCAGAGTAGTCCTTCTACTCAAAACTATGGATTATACCATAAGGAGTTGGTATTAATAATGAAATATCATTAATGAATCAATTTTATCTTCATGCTTGCTCAGAACATTACTTCTGCTTCCTTTTTGTCATTGCAGCGGTAAACTTTGACCATAAATATGTTTTATTTAACACCATATAAACTATTTACCACTATATAAACAGAAATCTGCTTGTCTCTGCAAATGAACTCACAATATCTTGATACATTTCCCATCAAGTACATTTTGAGTTTCAGATACTCAAAGGTTAAAAACAGTCACCCAGGGCTTCCTTGGTGGCGCAGTGGTTGAGAGTCCGCCTGCCGATGCAGGGCACACGGGCTCGTGCCCCAGTCCGGGAAGATCCCGCATGCCGCTGAGCGGCTGGGCCCGTGAGCCATGGCCTCTGAGCCTGTGCATCTGGAGCCTGTGCATCCGGAGCCTGTGCTCCGCAGCAGGAGAGGCCCCAACAGTGAGAGGCCCCAACAGTGAGAGGCCCTGCTACCGAAAAAAAAAAAAAAAAAACAGTCACACAAGAAAAATGAATTATGTAACTGGGATCCTTCTTTTGTTTTTTTAAATCCTGCAAAATGACAAAGTAGATTCAAAAAGCTATTCACCAGAGAATACAGCTTTGGGTCCACTTGCTCTTGTTGCAGCCCTGGGTAAAAGAAAGTTAAGAGAAAGGTTAAAAATCTTATTGAAACCATTTCCCCAAATTCAGAAAATCTCTGGAGAAAAGGGACCCCTCCTCTACTGTTGGTGGGGATGTAAATTGGTGCAGCCACTATGGAGAACAGTATGGAGGTTCCTAAAGAAACCAAAAATGGAGTTACTATATGGTCTTGCAATCCCACTCCTGGGCATATATCTGGAAAAGACAAAAGCTCTAAATCAAAAAGATACATGCACCCCAATGTTCATAGCAGCACTATTTACAATAGCCAAGACATGGAAGCAACGTAAATGTCCATTGACAGGAGAATGGATAAAGATGTGATACATACATACAATGGAATATTACTCAGCCATAAAAAGAATGAAATAGTGCCATTTTCAGCAAAATGGATGGATGTAGAGATTATTTATCATACTAAATGAAGTAAGTCAAAGACAAATATATAATATCACATATGTCAATTCTAAAAAAGGATACATATGAACTTATTTACAAAACAAATAGACTCACAGATGTAGAAAACAAACTTATGTTCACCAAAGGGGAAAGGGGGAGAGGGATAAATTAGGAGCATGGGATTAACATATACACACTACTGTATATAAAACAGAACCCTAATGAGTTTATTTTATTAAGAATGTTTAAATTGAATTATAAGTGAAATATAATATTAGCTTCAGGTATATAACACAGTGATTTGATATTTTTATATATTATGAAATGATCACCATACAGAGTTATTACGATATTATTGACTACTTTCCCTATGCTGTACATTACATCCGCATGACTTGTTTATTTTATAACTGAAAGTTTGTACCTTTTAATCTGCTTCCCTCATTTCACCTGTCCTCTCTCCCCTCTGGCAACTACCAGTTTGTTCTCTGTATCTATGAGCCTGTTTCTGTCTTTTTTTTTTCTTCCGGTTTTAGTGAGATATAATTGACATACAGCACTGTATAAGTTTAAGGTTTACAGCATAATCATGAAATGATTATCACAATAAGTTTAGTGAACATCTATCATCTCATATAGATACAAAATTAAACAAAAAAATTTTTTTCCTGTAATGAAAACTCTTAGGATTTACTCTCTTAACAACTTTCATATATAACATTCAGCAGTATTCATTATATTTATCATGTTGTACATTACATCCTTAGTACTTACTTATCTTACAACTGCAAGTTTGTACCTATTGACTACCTTCATCCAATTCTCTTCCACCCCACTCCCTGCCTCTGGTAACCAAAAATCTGACCTCTTTTTCTATGAGTTTGTTTTTGAAGTATATTTTACCTACAACACTATGTTAGTTCCTGTTACACATCATACTGATTCAATATTTCCATACATTTCAAAATGATCATCATGATAAATCTAGTTACGCTCTGTCATCATACAAAGATGTAATTATTGACTATATTCCCCACACGGTACATTCCTCAACTGTAACTCATCTATTTTGCAACTGGAAGTTTTTACCTTTTAATCTTCCTCACCTATTTCTCTCCTACCCCAACACCTCTTCCTTTTGGCAACCACCTATTTGTTCTCTGTATCTATGACTGTGTTTCTGTTTTGTTATGTTTGTTCATTTGTTTTGTTTTTTAGATTCCATGTATAAGTGAAATCACACAGTATTAGTCTTTCTCTGATTTATTTCATTTAGCATAATACCCTCTAGGTCCATCCATGTCGTTAAAAATGGTAATTTCATTTTTTAAAAAAAAAAATTTATTTATTTATTTGACTGCGCCAGGTCTTAGTTGCATCAGGTGGGATCTTTGCCACGTGCGGGACCTTTGTTGTGGCCTGTGGAATCTTTAGTTGTGGCATGTGGGATCTTTTAGCTGCGGCACGTGGACCCTTAGTTACGGTATGCAGGATCGAGGTCCCTGACCAGGGATCAAACCTGGGCTTCCTGCATTGGGAGCATGGAGTCTTAACCACTGGACCACCAGGGAAGTCCCTCAATTTCATTCTTTTTTATAGTTAATATTCCACTGTATATTTATACCACATCTTCTTTATCCATTCATCTATCGATGGGCAGTTACATCACTTCCGCATCTTGTCTATTGTAAACAGTGTTGCAACGAACTTAGTTGTCCATATATTTTTTCAAATTAGTGTTTTTATTTTCTTCAGAAAAATATATAGAAGTGAAGTTGCTGGATCTATGGTAGTTCTATTTCAGTTTTTTAAGGAACCTATATACTGTTTTCTATAGTGGCTGTACCAATTTACATTCCCACCAAAAGAGCATGAGGGTTCCCTTTTCTCCACATTCTCGACAACACTTATTGTTTCTTATCTTTTTGATGACAGCCATTCAGACAGGTGTGAGATGGTTTTGATTTGCCTAATGAGTTCATTTTAAACACATTTCTCTCCACCATTCCACTCACCTTTGGGTGACTTTGCACAAATGTAGCTGCCTCCTCAAAGTAATCTAAATTTAAATCTTTCATGATTGGAGGTAGATCTTCATAACCAAAACACGGCAAATCCTTGACAAGCCAGGAGACTCGCTTAAGATTCATTTAACCCTCCATCACCAACCATGTCAATCAAACCAGGAAAAGGACCATCTCCTATAAACCAGGAAAGGGGATTAATCTTGGATTAGATGACAGAACATTTAATGAACTATGATACCCAGCTAACATTTTCTAAGTCAGAGTCTAGTTGTATGATGTATTCTTTTCTTTTTTAAATATTTGCCTATCTGCTTGGAAAAGAAAACATCTGTTTTGGTTGAAATAGGATTATTGTTGTGGTTGAAATAGATAAATAGACTATTTTAAAGCTGTAAATGTACAAATGGTTTTATATCTCCCCCCGCCATGAGAAAATCACTGGGAAATGGAAAAAATTATGAAAATTAGCACCAAAGAAATGGAAAGTGTTTTGGTTTGAAGTGTCAGTCCTGGTAAATCTAAGTAAATAGTTCTGCAGACTTTGAGTTATGAAAATATAATACCTCATTTTAAAAAATCCAGCTTTAAAAGGCCCTTTGACTTCTTAACAAACAAGAAACAGAGTGACAAAAATCTGTAACTAAACAAGGTTTAAACTATTTTAAAGGTCTAACAAAGGTGTAATATAAAGTGAACAGTATGTGTGGAAAGGTAGTAAAATGTCAAACTAATAGCCCCCCTAACATTGGTCTGTTATTTCTCTCTTAACACCCCTACTGGGGCTTCCCTGGTGGTGCAGTGGTTGAGAATCTGCCTGCCAATGCAGGGGACACAGGTTCGAGCCCTGGTCCGGGAAGATCCCACATGCTGTGGAGCAACTAAGCCCATGCACCACAACTACTGAACCTGTGCTCTAGAGCCCACGAGCCACAACTACTGAAGCCCGCGTGCCTAGAGCCCGTGCTCCTCAACAAGTGAAGCCACCGCAATGAGAAGCCCGAGCACCGCAACGAAGAGTAGCCCCCGCTCACCACAACTAGAGAAAAGCCTGCACGCAGCAACGAAGGCCCAACACAGCCAAAAATAAATTAATTAATTAATTAAAAAAAAACCCTACTGGAGATTATGTTATTCATTCACCACTCCAAGAGAGGAATTTCCCAGCCAATTGCCTCCTAGTATTTTTCTGATATATACCTCTGTGTTATTCCAATTAAAAGTGCTAGATAAATCTATATAAGTACAGAAGAAATGGCAAGAACATGAGGATAGAAACCAAACTAAAAGGCCTAAAATTCCTGTGCCAGAGGCCATTTCTAAGTTCTCAAATCTAGAAAGACGTTAGGCACATCTAGCTACCAAAATGTAATCTAGGGTGTACATATTAAGGTAGTGATCTTTATAAGGTGGTTTTCTTAACATTTAGATATCTCAGCATATCTTGAACTGCTTTTTTTAAAATTAGATAAATCTCAAGCATTTCTAGATTCAAGATTAGTTCCAGAAAGCCTAAAGCAAACCATGAAAAAGACACAACGTACAGACCCTCAAATCATTCTGGCAATAGAGTTTTCCAACCATAGGCTTCAAAATACTAACCTGCTTATCACATTAAAATAACTCAGAATTTTGTTTATTTTGTTTCAATTCATTAATTTAATCCCCAGTATGAAAATTTGCTAGGATCTTATAGGCTATTTCAAAAAAATCTTACCTACTCGTCCTCAAACCCCAGCCACGAAAATGTTAAATCTCTCATTTAAAAGATTCTTAGAGAGTTCTCCGGTGGCCTAAGTGGTTAGGATTCAGTGCTGTCACTGTCGTGGCCTGGGTTTGATCCCTGGTTGGGGAACTGAGATCCCGCAAGCTGCAGGGCGCAGCCAAAATACTAAAAAAAGAAAATAAATAAATAAATAAAAGATTAGTTAGTTGTTCCTGAGGATCCTGAGGGTGAGAGTAGGGGATAAGCCAGACTGGGCTTTTAAAAACCCAATTATTTCACTCATTGATTCACTCATTCAGCCTGTGTTTATAAAGGTCAGAGTTAGACCTCAAAGAGTTGACTGCACCCTGATTTCAGCATCACCTAGCTGTGTGATTTGGTTAAAACACTTTGGTCCTTGGTTTCCTCATTTATATTATACAGAAGCTGTTCTTTGATCTATGAAATGAGCAACACAACAGTTTTCTCATCATGGTGGAGGTCTCCAAGTTATTAGAATATGTCAGATAACAACAAAAAGGTCATCTTTATCTTAACATGAAGGCAGTGTAAAAGAGTGAGCAATATATAGTGTGCCTTCAGTCACTTTGGGGCTTGGACAGATACCAATGACAGATAAGGTTCGTATCCACTACTCTCGCCATTTTTTAACAAGAATTGATAACGAGAAAAGTTAACACAAAGCTCTGCCTAGCAGAGGTAGGCAAGCAAGCATGTAATACTAGAAACTGTACAGCAATTTTAGGCTTAGTAAGAGCAAATTTGCAAAGTATATGCTCTCAAGGAATAGATTCTGCAGCACTAGGAGTTAGGATGGGCAGCTGGCAGAAGAGAGGTATGCAAGCAGATCAAATTTAAATCCCGGCCACCACTTAGGGGAATGAATGTCCCACCTGATGTCTAGGAGACAAAATAAAGGAATTAAGACACTCATGTGGGATTGGTTCAAGATGGCAGAGTAGAAGGACGTGCTCTCACTCCCTCTTGTGAGAGCACCGGAATCACAACTAACTGCTGAACAATCATCGACAGGAAGACACTGGAACTCACCAAAAAAGATACCCCACATCCAAAGAAAAAGGAGAAGTCACAATGAGACAGTAGGAGGGGCGCAATCACAATAAAATCAAATCCTGTAACTGCTGGGTGGGTGACTCACAAACTGGAGAACACTTATACCACAGAAGTCCACCCACTGGAGTGAAGGTTCTGAGCCTCATGTCAGGCTTCCCAACCTGGGGGTCTGGCAATGGGAGGGGGAATTCCTAGAGAATCAGCCTTTGAAGGCTAGCAGGATTTGATTACAGGACTTCGACAGGACTGGGGGAAACAGAGACTCCACTCTTGGAGGGCACACACAAAGTACTACGTGCATCAGGACCCAGGGGAAGGAGCAGTGACCCCATAGGAGACTGAACCAGACCTACCTGCAAGTGTTGGTGGGTCTCCTGCAGAGGCAGGGGGTGGCTGTGTCTCATCGTGTGGACAAGCACACTGGCAGCAGAAGTTCTGGGAAGTACTCCTTGGCGTGAGCCCTCCCAGAGTCCGCCATTAGCCCCCACCAAAGAGCCAGGGTAGGCTCCAGTGTTGGGTCACCCCAGGCCAAACAACCAACAGGGAGGGAACCCAGCCCCACCCATCAACAGTCAAGTGGATTAAAGTTTTACTGAGCTCTGCCCACCAGAGCAACACCCAGCTCTATCCATCACCAGTCGCTCCCATCAGGAAACTTGCACAAGTCTCTTAAATAGCCTCATCCACCAGAAGGCACACAGCAGAAGCAAGAAGGACTACAAGCCTGCAGCCTGTGGAAAACAACATTCACAGAAAGATGGACAAGATGAAAAGGCAGAGGGCTATGTACCAGATGAAGGAACAAGATAAAACCCCAGAAAAAGAACTAAATGGAGATAGGCAACCTTCTAGAAAAAGAATTCAGAATAATGACAGTGAAGGTGATACAGGACCTCAGAAGAAGAATGAAGGCAAAGATTGAGAAGATGCAAGAAATGTTTAACAAAGACCTAGAGAATTAAAGAGCAAACAGAGATGAACAATACAATAACTGAAAAGAAAAATACACTAGAAGGAATCAATAGCAGAATAACTGAGGCAGAAGAACGGATAAGTGACCTGGAAGACAGAATGATGGAATTCACTGTTGCGGAACAGAATAAAGAAAAAAGAATGAAAAGAAATGAAGACAGCCTAAGAGACCTCTGGGACAACATTAAATGCAACAACATTCGCATTATAGGGGTCCCAGAAGGAGAAGAGAAAGAGAAAGGACCCATGAAAATATTTAAAGAGATTATAGTCGAAAACTTCCCTAACATGGGAAAGGAAATAGCTACCCAAGTCCAGGAAGTACAGAGAGTCCCATACAGGATAAACCCGAGGAGGAACACACCAAGACACATAGTAATCAAATTGGCAAAAATTAAAGACAAAGAAAAATTATTGAAAGCAGCAAGGGAAAAATGACAAATAACATACAAGGGAACTCCCATAAGTTAATAGCTGATTTCTCAGCAGAAACTCTACAAGCCAGAAGGGAGTGGCATGACATATTTAAAGTGATGAAAGGGAAGAACTTACAACCAAGATTACTCTACCCATCAAGGATCTCATTCAGATTCGATGGAGAAATCAAAAGCTTTACAGACAAGCAAAAGCTAAGAGAATTCAGCACCACCAAACCAGCTCTACAACAAATGCTAAAGGAACTTCTCTAAGTGGGAAACACAAGAGAAGAAAGGAACCTACAAAAACAAACCCAAAACAATTAAGAAAATGGTCATAGGAACCTACATATCGATAATTACCTTAAACATTTAATGGATTTAATCCATTTAATGGATTATATGCTCCAACCAAAAGACGCAGGCTCGCTGAATGGATACAAAAACAAGACCCATATATATACTGTCTACAAGAGACCCACTTCAGACCTAGGAACACACACAGACTGGAAGTGAGGGGATGGAAAAAGATATTCCACGCAAATGGAAATCAAAAGAAAGCTGGAGTAGCAATACTCATATCAGATAAAATAGACTTTAAAATAAAGACTGTTACAAGAGACAAGGAAGGATACTACATAATGATCAAGGAATCAATCCAAGAAGAAGACATAACAATTATAAATATATATGCACCCAACACAGGAGCACCTCAATACATAAGGCAACTGCTAACAGCTATAAAAGAGAAAATCGACAGTAACACAATCATAGTGGGGGACTTTAACACCTCACTTACACCAATGGACAGATCATCCAAACAGAAAATCAATAAGGAAACACAAGCTTTAAATGACACAATAGACCAGATAGTTTTAATTGATATTTATAGGACATCCCATCCAAAAACAGCAGATTACACTTTCTTCTCAAGTGCACATGGAACATTCTCCAGGATAGATCACATCTTGGGTCACAAATCAAGCCTCAGTAAATTTAAGTAAGAAAATTGAAATCATATAAAACATCTTTTCTGACCACAACTATATGAGATTAGAAATCAATTACAGGGAAGGAAAAACATAAAAAACACAAACACATGGAGGCTAAACAGTATGTTACTTAATAACGAAGTGATCACTGAAGAAATCAAAGAGGAAATCAAAAAATACCTAGAGACAAATGACAATGAAAACACGATGATCAAACACCTATACGATGCACCAAAAGCAGTTCTAAGAGGGAAGTTTATAGCAACCTCAGGAAACAAGAAACATCTCAAACAATCTTACCTTACACCTAAAGGAACTAGAGAAAGAAGAACAAACAAAACCCAAAATTAGCAGAAGGAAAGAAATCATAAAGATCAGAGCAGAAATAAATGAAATAGAAACAAAGAAAACAATAGCAAAGATCAATAAAACTAAAGCTGGTTCTTTGAGAAGATAAACAAAATTGATAAACCATTAGCGAGACTCATCAATAAAAAGCGGGAGAAGACTCAAATCAATAAAATTAGAAATGAAAAAGGAGAAGTTACAACAGACACAGCAGAAATACAAAGCATCCTAAGAGACTACTACAAGCAACTCTATGCCAATAAAATGGACAACCTGGAAGAAATGGACAAATTCTTAGAAAGGTAAAACCTTCCAAAACTGGACCAGGAAGAAATAGAAAATATGAACAGGTCAATCACAAGTAATGAAATTGAAACTGTGATTAAATATCTTCCAACAAACAAAAGTGCAGGACCAGAGGGCTTCACAGGTGAATTCTATCAAACATTTAGAGAAGAGCTAACGCCCATCCTTCTCAAAATCTTCCAAAAAATTGCAGAGGAAGGAACACTCCCAATCTCATTCTATGAGGCCACCATCACCCTGATACCAAAACCAGACAAAAATACTGCAAAAAAAGAAAATTACAAACCAATATCACTGATGAACATAGATGCAAAAATCCTCAACAAAATACTAGCAAACAGAATCCAACAGCACATCAAAAGGATCATACACCATGATCAAGTGGGATTTATCCCAAGGATGCAAGGATTCTTCAATATACGCAAATCAACCAATGTGATACATTGGTTGATTCTAACAAATTGAAGAATAAAAACTATATGATCATCTCAATAGATGCAGAAAAAGCTTCTGACAAAATTCAACACCCATTTATGATAAAAACTCTCCAGATAGTGGGCACAGAGGGAACCTACCTCAACATAATAAAGGCTATATATGACAAACCCACAGCAAATATCATACTCAATGGTGAAAAACTGAAAGCATTTCCTCTAAGATCAGGAACAAGACAAGGTTGTCCACTCTCACCACTATCATTCAACATAGTTTTGGAAGTCCTAGCCACAGCAATCAGAGAAGAAAGAGAAATAAAAGGAATACAAATTGGAAAAGAAGAAGCAAAACTATCACTGTTTGCAGATGACGTGATACTATACATAGAGACTCCTAAAGATGCCACCAGAAAACTACTAGAACTAATCAATGAATTTGGTAAAGTTGCAGGTTACAAAATTAATGCACAGAAATCTCTTGCATTCCTATACACTAATGATGAAAAATCTGAAAGAGAGATTAAGGAAACACTCCTATTTACCATTGCAACAAAAAGAATAAAATACCTAGGAATAAACCTACCTAGGGAGACAAAAGACCTGTATGCAGAAAACTATAAGACACTGATGAAAGAAATTAAAGATGACACGAATAGATGGAGAGATATACCATGTTCTTGGATTGGAATAATCAATATTGTGAAAATGACTATACTACCCAAAGCAATCTACAGATTCAATGCAATCCCTATCAAATTACCAATAGCATTTTATTTATTTATTTATTTATTGCGGTACGCGGGTCTCTCACTGTTGTGGCCTCTCCCGTCGCGGAGCACAAGCTCCGGACGCACAGGCTCAGCGGTCATGGCTCACGGGCCCAGCCACTCCGTGGCATGTGGGATCTTCCCAGACCGGGGCACGAACCCGTGTCCCCTGAATCGGCAGGTGGACTCTCAACCACTGTGCCACCAGGGAAGCCCCCAATGACATTTTTTACAGAACTAGAACCAAAAAATCTTAAAATTTGCATGGAGACATAAAAGGCCCCGAATAGCCAAAGCAGTCTTGAGGGAAAAAAATGGAGCTGGAGGAATCAGAGTCCCTGACTTCAGACTATACTACAAAGTTACAGTAATCAAGACAATATGGTACTGGCACAAAAACAGAAACATAGAGCAATGGAACAGGATAGAAAGCCCTGAGACAAACCCATGCACCTATGGTCAACTAATCTATGTCAAAGGAGGCAAGGATATACAATGGAGAAAAGACAGTCTCTTCAATAAGTGGTGCCGGGAAAACTGGACAGCTACATGTAAAAGAATAAAATTAGAACACTCTCTAACACCATACACAAAAATAAACTCAAAATGGATTAGAGACCTAAATGTAAGGCCGGACACTATAAGTCTCTTATAGGAAAACATAGGAAGAACACTCTTTGACATATATCACAGCAAGATCTTTTTTGACCCACCTCCTAGAGTAATGGAAAACAAATGGGACCTAATGAAACTTAAAAGCTTTTGCAAAGCAAAGGAAACTGCAAACAAGGTGAAAAGACAACCCTCAGAATGGGAGAAAATATTTCCAAACGAATCAATGGACAAAGGATTAATCTCCAAAATATATAAACAGCTCATGCAGCTCAATATTAAAAAAACAAACAACCCAATCCAAAAATGGGCAGAAGATCTAAATAGACATTTTTCCAAAGAAGACATACAGATGGCCAAGAAGCACATGAAAAGCTGCTCAACATCACTGATTATTAGAGAAATGCAAATCAAAACTATAATGAGGTATCACCTCACACCAGTTAGAATGGGCATCATCAGAAAATCTACAAACAACAAATGTTGGAGAGGGTGTGGAGAAAAGGGAACCCTCTTGCACTGTTGGTGTGAATGTAAATTGATACAGCCACTATGGAGAACAGTATGGAGGTTCCTTAAAAAACTAAAAATAGAATTACCTTATGACCCGGCAATACCACTACTGGGCATATAGCCAGAGAAAACCATAATTCGAAAAGACACATGCACCCCAATGTTCATTGCAGCACTATTTACAATAGCCAGATCATGGAAGCAACCTAAATGCCCATTGACAGACAAATGGCTAAAGAAGATGTGGTAAATATATATAATGGAATATTACTCAGCCATAAAAAGGAACGAAATTGGGTCATTTGTAGAGACGTGGATGAATCTATAGACTGTCATACAGAGTGAAGTAAGTCAGAAAGAGAAAAACAAATATCGTATATTAACGCATATATGTGGAACCTAGAAAAATGGTATAGATGAACCGGTTTGCAGGGCAGAAACTGAGACACAGATGTAGAGAACAAACATATGACACCAATGGGGGAAAGAGGCATGGGGTGGGCGTGGGGGGGTGGTGTGATGAATTGGGAGATTGGGGCTGACATATATATAGTAATATGTATAAAATGGATAACTAATAAGAACTTGCTGTATAAAAAAATAAATAAAATTTTAAAAAATAGTATCTTATTGAATAACATAATTGGCACTTCAGAGAAATAACTCTCATGTGATGGAAAACCATGCAAAACTTCACCAGATTATTAAAATACAAGTGCCTATGAAAAGCTAATTTTCTTTAAAATACTGTGTCTTTTTAGGGGGAAATGCTTCCAGAATAAACGATATCATGTGTTTAAAAAAAAAAAAGACACTCGCGTTATTCTCAGACGACAATTAACTAGCAAAGCAAGCCAGTTTAAGTCCAGTCCCTAAATCCACTGTAAGGCTCTCTGCATTAAAGGCCTCACGCACCAGGGGGCAGCAGGAAGCCGCGCAGGCGGCCAGCTCGCTGCCGAGCTCGGCGCGGAGAGAACTGTGCTGCACCTGGGCGGAGGCGGGCGCCGGGCTCAGCTGCACCGCCAGCCGACACGGCGCGTGGTGGACGGTCACCTCCACTTTGAGGGGGTTTTCATCACTCCCCTCGGCATCCTGCAGAGGAGGCATCCTCCGAGCCGGCCGGCGTTAGGCTCCCCAGGAGCACCATGGGCTCCACGCCCCTGAAGTCGCCGCCCAGAGCTCGGAGATCGGTCCCTGGCCGGGTCCAACACCTCCCGCCCCACTGCCGTCCGCCTCATTGCCGGCAGGCGAGAGGAAGAGGCGGCCTCGATCACTGAACCCCAAAGGGCCCCGCTCCCTGGGGCCTAAGCCTTCCACTTTAATACCCAGGAGCTTATTGGTTAGTCCAGTCTTGCGCTTGACGGCCAGGGTCGCGGCCTTTTGGGAGGAAAGGGATGATGTGGAGACAGACTTCCGAAGCTGGACGGGAGTCCCGGGAGTTCGGAGCACGGCCTGAGCCGCCAGTCACTGGGTGCAGGAATCTTTGCGGGCGGCTTTGAGCGCAGGCACACAGACGTGGCTTTGGCGCAAGGGGAACTGGGCTCAGTAGGCGGGGCGGGGCCGGGAGCAGGGGCGGGGCCGGCCGGAGTGCAGCAGGAGGGGCTGGGCCCGGAGGGGCGTGGCCCGGCGGGGAAAAAGCAGGCCGGGTCTCAAGAGGACCTGGACTGGTTCCTGGGGCGTCACTCAGTAGAGAGCTGCAAAAAGGGGCGACTTAGGAGGGCCCGGGGTCGGTTGTGCTTTTGGAGATCCCGAAGTGGGACCGTCCGGAAGAGGCAGGAGCTTATACCTAGCCTACCCTTCGACGTGTCGAGAATGAGAAATTAATGATTTCTGACAAAATGCCTCCGGTCGCCTTCTCTAAAATCCCTCTCTGGCCATCAGGAGACACTGTTCCCTAAACTTAGTTGGAGGCTCCATGTACTAGGCTCCCGCCAAATCCCTTTTCTTGCTTGAGGTTATTTTTGCCTGGATTAATAAAGACTGTTAAAAAAGAAAAAAAGACTGTCGAGATTAAAGTTTAAACGTTTCAGATGAGGCAGAGTACAGATGTATATACACTGTGGAAATAATCTATATTGTCCTGTGGCCTGACATAATTATTAAAAATGTATATTTTTACATGAGGGGAAAATAACTTACATTATATGACATTTATGGTTTGTTTTTTAAAAGAAAAAGGCATAGAACTCACAAAATAAAACTGTCCATGTATACAAAATGGTTCTCGAAGGCTACACTTCAAGTTGGTAACAGTAAATACCTCTGGGAGAAGACTGCGATTGAGCAATGAGTTAAGAGGTTTTAAAATTTTATCTGTATTACTTGAATCTTTTACAATGAAGAATGTACTTATATATGTAATTTAAAATTTGTTTTCCAGTATAGAATTCTATCTTAAAATGTACATGTAAAATGAGGTTAATTAACCCAGGTAAAACCATTCTATTAAACTGCTATGTCAAGTAAGATGTGTGGATATGTAATCCTGAATTCCCTTTGGAACAATCTCATTTTCAGATATATATCTTATCCCTCTTACCCCATAAATAAGATTGTAATTATCATGTATTCTGATTTATGGATGGAAAATATTTGCCACTGAAAGCACATGGTTACTGGACCAACAACCCTGTCTTTTTGAAAAGTACTTGTTTAAAGTCTCTCTGTCTTTGGAGAATACATGGTTGACCCCCAGTTTTAGAAAACAACTCAAGTAATTTTTTTAAAAAAATAAATTTATTTATTTATGGCTGCGTTGGGTCTTCGTTGTTCACGAGCACTTTCTCTAGTTGCGGCGAGCCGGGGCTACTCTTCGTTGCGGTGTGTGGGCTTCTCATCGCAGTGGCTTCTCTTGTTGCGGAACACAGGCTCTAGGCACGCGGGCTTCAGTAGTTGCAGCATGTGGGCTCAGTAGTTGTGGCTCACGGGCTTAGTTGCTCCGTGGCATGTGGGATCTTCCCGGACCAGGGCTTGAACCTGTGTCTCCTGCACTGGCAGGCGGATTCTTAACCACTGCGCCACCAGGGAAGTCCCTAACTCAAAGAATTTTGACTTCTGCCGCCCACATCCATCATTATAGTGGCCATAAATATTGGATGTTGTGCATCTCTGCATGTACCACCTGAAAAAACAGAATGCTTCCCACAAGCTTTTATGTTTCCAGTGTGCAAAGACCATTTAAAATGAATGTACACAATAGCTTAACCATGATACTCTGAAAGAATTAAGAAGTGTTTGTGGTTTTCAGTTTGCTGAGAATTGTAACAGGTTTATACAAATATTTCTTAAAGGATCAGTGGTTGACGAAAACATGTATCAATATTTGCTTTCAAAATGGTTCATTGGCCTTTCTCATCCTGATGGAAGTACATTCAAGGGCATTAGGCGTACAAACAAAAGCAGAACAATGGGCTGAATTTGGTTATATTTTATGATTTTTTGTTTTTGAATATATGATCCAACTTTTTTTTTTTTTTTGGCTGTGTTGGGTCTTTATTTCTGTGCGTGGGCTTTCTTTAGTTGCGGCGAGTGGGGGCCACTCTTCATCGCGGTGCGCGGGCATCTCACTGTCGCGGCCTCTGTTGCGGAGCACAAGCTCCAGACACGCAGGCTCAGTAGCTGTGGCTCACGGGCCCAGTTGCTCCGCGGCGTGTGGGATCTTCCCAGACCAGGGCTCGAACCCGTGTCCCCTGCATTGGCAGGCAGATTCTCAACCACTGCGCCACCAGGGAAGCCCTTGATTTGTTTTTTGTTGCTGTTGTTGTTTTTAAGTGTCTCCAACTAAGTTTCTTTTAGGCTTCAACTTCTTTGAGCCACTAAGCATCAAGGAAAAATTACTGACTGTCATTGAAAAACAAAAATCAGTATGTTAAAAAATGGTTCCTTATTTCTTATTTTGAGTCTAAACTCTCCATCTCCCTCTCATGGGTGGGTCAAATAGTGGGCAGTGGGGGGCACGCTGGTCACACCCCTGTGTCTGTGATGCCTGTGGCAAAAAGACTGCTGGAATAGGTCTCTGCGGTGAGGAGAGCTCAATAAAATGGTGGTTTCCAAAATAAATACATAAATCTGAACTCTCCAATTTGGCTTATGGAGCCTCCATTATGGGACCCTAACTTATCGTTGACTTTCCAGCTAAGTAATCCTCACCAGTCAGCTCTGCACTATTTGAGCTTCTCTCCTCAGGTTGGAAGGCTGTAGAGCCAAATGGTTAATGAAGGCCATGGACTTTGGAGTTGGACTGGCCCAGTTCTCTCATCAACCAGATATATTTCTTAACCCTCCTGGGTCTCAATTTCCTCAGCTGAAATAATAAGAGCTAATATTTGAGAGTTTAAATATGTTACGTGCTTTACTTGGATGACCTAATTTAATCACAACAGCCCAATGAAGTAGTTTCTATTCTTATCACTATAATTATCCCCACTTTATAGATGAGGAAATCGAGGCTTAGAGAGGTTAATAACTTACCCAAGGTCACACAGTAAGCGATGGAGCCTGGGATTTATACCTACTGTAGAGGCAACCTTGAGGGTACTACCCTTTACATCATTTAATGTTTCTTAGTAAGACAGCCTTTGGGAGAAACTGATTTCTAAGCTTTGATTTTATTTTATGAAGGCTGTAAATTTTGTGTAACTGATTAGGTTTCCTTCTCTGCATAAACCACTAGAAAACAAATGACTGAACGAGTGGCCCAATCAAGGCAAGTATATAGGCCTCATAGTAAGCACCATTGTGTTGACCTCATTTCTGGCTCCATTTTATGGATACCTTTTCTGTTTCTCCCTTTTAATTCACATTTACCATATTTTAGGTAGCTTTGTAACAACCTGAAATTCTCTTTCAAATCTTAGAGACAGGGGGCCATATATGATCAACTCTGAGGGGAAAGTGACCAAATATCTTAGTCAGTATAGGGCATTCCAAGGCTACTTTATTAGTAAGGAAGAAATTAGGATGTAGGGCCATCCCTACACCTAGTGCTTTAGTACACAGATATGTTGAGTCATCACCCTCATGTTTAAGCTTCTGGTGTTACCTTTCCACCCCTCACTTCTCTCACCCTCCCAGCCGTTTTCCTTATAACTTCTTCCTATGATACCCCAGCCCAAAGGCATCTCTAGAGTAGCAGGACCACCTCAGAGTGAGTTAAAGCACAGGCTCTAAGGATTCAAATCACAGAAAATTATACTCATAGTGAATAAATACACTCAACACGTATTTTTAACAATTGGTCAAAATTAAGTAAGGAACCCTTCTCATTAGATTAAGATCTAATGGGCATTTGCTTGAATAGACTCAAATTGGTGAAAGACAGTATGTGCCCAGCAAGCCAAGTGATGTGTCTCAGAAAAATGTTCTTGCACTCAGGGAACACCCTCTGCTCTGGTCTCATGACTCTAGATAGTGCCCAGTATAAGGCAATGGATTGAGATAGACTGATCCCAGTCCTTCCCAGTAGGAATGTAATAGGAACCGATGGTACCAGGAAGAAGTCTAATTTGTCAGGCATAACCTGACATCCAAAGATTAAGTCCTGAAAATCTATTGGCATCGAGGCATTTCTCTAGGTAGCCAAGTACTGAGATTGAGAATTCAGACGGTAAATACAGAGGAAGTATATCAACAGTATATATCAATAAACTGTTTTGCTTACAGCAATTTTTTTTGGTAAAGGATTCAATTTTACTTTGTAAAGTATCCTTTGAATTTTAAATTCAAAATTTGTAAAGGATACTTTATCAGTAAGGAAGAAATCGAAGTCTAGGGCCTCATTCATAAAATAAAAGCAAAGCTTAGGATACTAAGTATGTCAATGCCCCCAATCTTCAAAGTGGGGTTCAGAAACAAGAACGAAGCAGAGTCCATTCCTTAAGGGGCTCAAGTGCGCAGGTTCCCAAGGTTCAGACATGGTCAGTTAGGACCCAAAGAGTATATGGGACTCTTAGCAGTACAAAAGCTCAGTCCTCAGAACCAGAACAGAAGGCCAAATCTAGGCCAGCAGTTGAGACTTGGGCAGGCACTTCTTACATTTTTCCTGCTTAAGGTTAAGATTGGTCCTACAGATCAGATCAGAGTTAAGCCTATACACTGGGAAAAGTTCAGGGGAGAAAGGGATGGACCCAGCAGTGAAGAGAGTAGTGTTGCTAAGGCTCAGAATCCAGTAGGACCTGACAATGAAGCTGAGATGGTTGCTTTGTTACAAAACGGTTCCTAGGTTCTCTGGAAAACCTAATACATGTTGTATGACTAGGATTTTTATTAACAGTATATGGTCTATGATTACAATGTTACAATTTGCTGGGCTTGACAGATTTTTTACCATTGAGGTGTTTATGGAAGAAAGTTTGGATTTGCTGCCAGGCATCTACCTGTGCCCTTGAGTGAGCCTTTGGCTCACCTCCATAGAATACTGGTTGGTCCAAAACTGCATGCACAGAGGCTCTACAAAGAGGAAAATAAGGCGGATCAATACAATGGCCAGTTCCTGGGTAGTAGATTATCTGGGGTCTGTCTTTCCCATGGGCTTGTAACCGTTCAGAGGCTATCTGGGCATAGAATTCACTCTTCCAGTTATGATCATCCATGCCAACGATAAACAGGAAGGGTCCCTGGGCCTTTTCCAATGGAATAAGACTTCGGTGGTTGGGTTTCTCCAGTGGGTCATTCCAAATATCCTCCAAATTCAAAACGCCTGACTCAGTGATTTTATATTTTCCTGGGTCACTGCTGAGATTAGGAATAATCATATCCTTGTAATGCAGAGGAGCTATTGTGTTGGCCACACAGGCATTAATAACTGCAGTAGCTGTGATGCCCTTCAAGAAAGAGGCCATTGAGAGACACAGGTCACCTCCTTTGGAGAAGCCAAGAAGCCCAACACTAGGGCCTTTCACCTGATGAAAAGAGAGAAAGAAAGAGAGAGAGAACAAGTCTAGAATTCATGAAGGGAGAACTTAAACTGTGATTTTACATTGTCTAGGCAGCTTTCTCACATGTCATTTGCTTCCCTTTCTTATGCAACAATCCACAAAGTTCAAACGTATCTTCTAATAAGCAAATCAATTTTTTTTTTTGTCTGCGCTGGCACGGCATGCAGGATCTTAGTTCCCTGACCAGGGATTGAACCCGTGTCCCCTCCATTGGGAGCACGGAGTCTTTACCACTGGACTAACATGGAAGTCCCAAACAAATCAATTAATTTCCTGGTACACAGGCCCTCCACTAACATTTATGGTGACTAGGTCAAGAGTACACACAGAGGCCCATATACCCTATACCTAAATACTTAAAAGTTATAAATATTTGAAAATTAAATAAAATATATTCTTTTCTGCTACCTTGATAAATATACCTCCATAACAACTTATAAGGTCAGGTTCAAATTTCATATCTTAGAACTTCCTGGATTCTGTACTAGAACATGGCATGTGGGGAGAGCCAGCCCCTGGCCCTAGTCCCTGGTCCTTGGCCAACTCTCTTTCTCTTCCCATCCCTGCCTGGCTCCATCATGTACCATAAGGGCCCTCTCACACATGCGTTTGGACACCCTAGCCTGTATGTTTAAGGCCTAGGTGTGTTCACATTAATGGACCCAGAGAAGAGGCATAGGGCTTGGAAGCAGGATCAGAGCTGGTTGGAAGATAATTGTGGGGTTCCAGATCCAAAGGGCATGGTGTGAGGGGCACATGGGTTCCAGGTAGACACATTCCCTTGGCCCCTCAAACTCCGCACCCTGTGGTCAGGGATGCAGCCAAAGGAAGGCCAGAGAGTGGTCATCTAAAACAAAAGGTCCAGAGCAGAAGCCCCTCTTGCCTAGGTCTAAGGGCAGAACTGATAGTATATATTGGTCTCTTCTTGTTCCTGGGGGCTTATATCCCATAGATAAACCAGTCATCGCAGTTCATGATCATCTAGGTTTTAGCAGCTCTATTGAGACCAGTCCCTGAATTCTAACAGAGTTAGACCTTGCAGTACATCTTACTCCTTAACATTAGAATGTTTGGGTTTCTTTAAGTCTAGATAGTAGCAAAGACTATGTATTCCATTGATAATCATACCAAAATGTTTTAATTAATTTTTCCAGTCTCATATAAGAACTTTCTCTACAAAACCACAATACCATTAACACACTTAACAAAATTAATGGTTCCTTAATATCATCGAATACACACCCCTATTCAAATGTCACCAATTGTCTCAAAAATCTCTTTACAGTCACTTTTTTCTCTATACATTTACATTAATCTTTTTTTTTTTTTGGGGGGCCGTGCTGCACAGCATGCGGGATCTTAGTTCCCCAACCAGGGATCAAACCCCCATCCCCTGCAGCAGAAGCGCGGAGTCTTAACCACTGGACTACTGGGGAAGTCCCTACCTTACTCTTACAAATGAGAAAAACTGAATTCCAGAAAGGGAAACTGCCTTATTCAGGATTATAATGCCACTTGGTGGTAGACACAGAACCAGAACTTAAGGTTAGTAACTTTTTAGTCTAGCTCTTTGAATTCTGGTCAAGAACTAAAGGGAACTAAACAGTTGAGTCTTAAGGGGTTGGAGAGAGATGGGCAGAAATGAAAATAATAATCCTAACAACTTTTGAAGGAGCCTTTGTGTCTCATGGCATATTTCCAGCCCTGGGTGTCCTGGTAGAGCTTTTGGATCCAGCCCTGTGTCTGCTCTACCCCCTCTCCTCTGCATTCAGGTGAGCACCAGAACCCACCTTTGGATGTTGCAGCATGAAGTCCACAGCTTCTTCAAAGTACTCCAGGCACACGTTATTCAAATATTTAGGGAGGTCTTCAAATCTGAAATAAGCCAGAGCGAGCACAGCAAAACCATGTCCAGCCAGGAGGCTGGCCCTGTATTCACAAAGGCCACCACCACTTCCAAAAAGATCGAGGATTCCAGGGAATGGTCCTGTGCCTGGAGAGCACCACAAATCATAAGGAGTTTTAGACACTCAAAAGACATTCTTGGGTTTCAGATTTTGGCAGTCAGCAAAGAGAAGTTTTTAAAGCAAGGAAGGTTGTGGGTGGGAGTTTGGTGGAAAAGGACTCTTTTTACTTTGTCTTTTTTTTTTTAATAAACTTTGGGGAGAAGGGAGGGGGGAAAAATGCCTTATTTTCTCCGTAATTTTTCATATATTTGCAAAAAACAACAACGATAATATAAACCAAATTAGAAATAACATAAGATGAAATGTACATTTTCCACCAAATTTTCCTCAAAAAAACCCCCCAGAAACTGAGAATGCTTTGACAGCTGTAAAGCACTCTACATATACAGGGGATTATTAGAATATACTCCCCACCTCCTTTACACCCTCTGCTCCAGCCTTCAAGAACGCCATTCCTAAATGTGCTATGCTCTCTTTGGCCCTGAAAATGGTGTACACTATTCTCCTCCCCTCTCCACCATTTCTGAACTGGTTGACTCA
The DNA here is from genome assembly GCF_949774975.1 of Lagenorhynchus albirostris. Classification (NCBI taxonomy): domain Eukaryota; kingdom Metazoa; phylum Chordata; class Mammalia; order Artiodactyla; family Delphinidae; genus Lagenorhynchus; species Lagenorhynchus albirostris. The sequence goes on from NC_083095.1 coordinate 28,820,782, forward strand.
TCAGTCTTCAAATCTAAGTTTAGAGCTCCCTTCCTGGAAGACTTCCCAGATGCCCTCCAAGGCTGAGTTGAATTACATAGCCTTTGATATGTTCCCACCAGCACCCTGGGCCTGTACCTCCCCTATCATAGCACTTACCACACTTACAGATCCAAGTATAGCTGCCGGTATCCTCTATTAGGCGGTAGGTACAGTGAGGCCCATGTCTGAATTTGCTAGCTACTGTATGTAGCATAGTCCTTGATTTAACACATATTTGTTAAATAATTGAACTTTTCTGCATTATTTACAAAAAGCCTTTGAGTCAGAAAACAATAAATTTTAAATGGGCCACAGAGTAGATACTAAAATAGTTAACAACTGACTTGATTGAAATATCGCAGCTGGGCAGTGAAAGATTTTTTTTTTTGAAATATTTTTTAAAAAATTAAAGTCTTTAGGAGATTCTTATTGAATCAGTCAGTATGATTTATTGAGCTCTTATTATATCCCTGTGTAAGCCTCTAGGCATACAGAGATATGGAGATGTATAAGTCGCAATTCCAGACCCAGGAGTTCACAGTTGAGTGGGCAGGGCTAGTTAAGGCTGTGAATTGCTGAAGAGCTGTAAGAATAAAGCAGGGCCTCCTGTTTTGGAGAATAATCACAGAATTCAGTTTAGGAATTCTGTGAGCAGTGGCAACTCCAGCATTTCTATATAGCAGGGGTTTCAGTCAGGAATTTGGTTGGAAGGGGTGGGTCAATTGTCTTGTTTACAGGCCACTTTTACCTACCAAGCACCTTGTTTTTACTTAGACTAGGGTTTCTCAACCTTAGCACTATAGACATTTTGAGTAAGATATTTCTTTGTTGTGGGGCTGTCCCATGGATTGTAGATGTTTAGCACCTACCCACTAGATGCCAATAGCACCCTCTCCAATTGTGACAATCAAAATGTCTCCAGGGCTTCCCTGGTGGCGCAGTGGTTGAGAGTCCACCTGCCGATGCAGGGGACACGGGTTCGTGCCCCAGTCCAGGAAGATCCCACATGCCGCGGAGCAGCTAGGCCCGTGAGCCATGGCCGCTGAGCCTGCGCGTCCGGAGCCTGTGCTCCGCAACGGGAGAGGCCACAACAGTGAGAGGCCCACGTACCGCAAAAAAAAAAAAAAAAAAAAAAGTCTCCAGATATTACCAATTGCCCCTGGAGTGGAAGAGAATCATTCCAGGTTGAGAAACACTGACAGACTGTTTATTATGGGGGAGGGGACCTTCAGGGAGTTTTTCTGTTTGTTTTTTAGTATTATGGGGCACTGCCTCTATCTCTGGGTTTTAGTTTCCTTTGAAGTTTGATGTGAAAGAAAGCCCAAATCACTCCTGCACACCAGCAGAAGTACTGCCTAATATTAGTATCTGAGACACAGCTGCATGGCTGGCACATAGCAGCATAAATACACTTTTTGAGTACTCTGAATGAACTTTTAGCATATAGCTGAGGGAATGGCAGTACCTCCAGGAAGTGTCCTGAAATTTAGAGGAGAACCTTCCACCCAGAATTCATGATAGACTTTGGAGCTTGGGGACGAATTTAGGGAAGTTCCACGACCACGGGGTTCCCTAGACAGGCAAGGGGCCGCCCAGGGTCTCAGGACTCTACCTGGCTTTCCACAACAGCCTGGGAAGAGGGCTGCTCACCTGGCGGCAGGAAGAGCGTGGCGCGCACCCGGCCCACGCGCACGGGCTCGCGCCGCACCCCCGGCGCCAGGAAGTCGCGCTCGTTCACCGCCCGGCCCAGGAGCCCTCCGGCTTCCGGGTCGTGGCCATCGAGCACCTCCAGCTCCACGGCGAAGGGCGTCTGTACGTCCCGCTTCACCAGCCGCAGCAAGGGCTTCTCGGGCTCTAAAGCCCAGAGGAGCCCCATGGGCTCGAGGCCCGTGAAGCTGCCGCCCAGCGCGGGCGCGCGCTCGAGGTCCAGCTGGCCGTGGGCGTCGGCGCAGTAGCGCGCGTGGGCTCGGAAGAGCTCGTCCTTCTCGTCGCGCAGGGACGCGCGCAGCGTGACCGGTTGTCCCGGGGCCAGGCCGCGCACGGCGATGCGCACGGGCTCGTCCCAGCGGCAGCGGCCCGCAGGCTCCAGCGTCACCGTCGCCGCCATCTGGATCCCAGCAGAGAAGGGGCGGCCCGGCGGAGTCAAGGGTAGGGCCTGGCGTCTCTCCACCTCCCTGGGAGGCAGTCGCAATTGGAACGTTTGCGCTACTCCCGTTGGGCGGCCGAAGGGACACTTGCTAAACCGCTTTGTGAAGTCTCCCGGAGTTTGTGCAGTCCACTACTGCCTGCCTGGAAGAGTATCTGCTAAAATAAGAGTTTTATGGTAATTATTAATCCTGCGGTCCAATATGGAGAGTGTCGAAATAGAAGTACAAAGATTGGTGACAGCTAAAGGATTGGGAAAGATACCGGGCAGTTCCAAGAAGTTTGAGTATTGTTGACTTAAAAAAAATGCACAGCGTGAAGAGTTGTGAGTTAAGTTTTATTTGGGGTTTATTTGGGGCAAAATGAGGACTGCAGCCCTGGAAACAGCATTTCAGATAACTCTGAGAAACTGCTCCAAGGAGGCGGGGGGGGGGGGGCGGGGGGGGGCGGGCAGGAGCCAGGATATATGAGTTTTGCAACCAAGGGAAGGTAGTCGGGAAGTCAAAAGATTGTTAATTAAAGAAAACCAGATATCTCAAGTTAAGGAATTTAGTGCTTTTCTATGTATGGGAAGATGCAAGAGTCTGGGCTCACTGAAATCATTCCTTTGCTATGCGCCTCAGCTATCTGGGGCCAGTACCCTGTATTTTCACATCCTCAGTTTCCTCAGTGCTCATTGCAGGAAGTGGCTGCAGTCTGATGGCTGCTAGATGGCAGGTATTCTTTTCAGCCCTGAGTTTCCTCAGGGCTCACGGGCTCACGTTGGAGGGTTGCAATCGTTGATGACTGTGACATCCTTTGTTTATTGATATGGCAGGAAATATTCCATTTATAAATATTCCAGGGCTTCCCTGGTGGCGCAGTCGTTGAGAGTCTGCCTGCCGATGCACGGGACACGAGTTCGTACCCCGGTCCGGGAAGATCCCACGTGCCGCGTAGCGGCGGAGCGGCTGGGCCAGTGAGCCATGGCCGCTGAGGCTGCGCGTCTGCAGCCTGTGCTCCGCAACGGGAGAGGGCACAACAGGAGAGGCCCGCGTACCACACACACACACACACACAAATATATATATATATTCCATTCGATTTATAAATGTTTGATTTATCAGTATTAAAAAGCATCCCAGGTGATTGTAATTAAAGGGATCACTGGAAACATAGTCCTAATCCTACCCTTAACCCTCAATCCTTCACTGAGCCTTTTTCCTAGAGCTAAGGATACCTACAATGGCTTCCAGAGCAGGGAGATGTTTCTGGAGAGAGAACTTCCTGGGTTCCAGTCTGATCCTGCTCCTTAATAGCGTGGTGATTCTTAGCAAGTTACATAATTAAGCTTCTGAATCCAGTTTCCTTATCTGTAAAGGATTTCTTTTTCTTTTTTGCAGTAATTTTAATAATGAGTAATTTTACTATCTGAATTAGGTTTAGGACACCTGTTTAAATCCCACCTTCACAGATTATGACAAATGTTAGAGAATTGAAATATCTTGGAGTCAAGACTGTAAAGGTAAATCGCTGGCTGCCGAGGGAGAGCAAAGTGCTGTTGATATTTTAAACGTATTGGGATTGAAAACAATGCTTGTAAAATCAATAACAGGATTTCAGTCAGGGGTGATTTAGAAAGCTCTTCCTATAGAGAAACAATGTCAGCCATAGTTAACACAAAATTCATTGTTTTCTGTAATTCTCAGTCAACACCCAGATCCAGCTGCTTTTCTGATAACCCTAAGTGAGAGTTAAAGGGGAAAGAGGCAGGAGGTGGGAACAGACTCCCAGTTATTCCAGTATCCTAGGTGTGGTTTCACTGATGATCCTGGGCCTGGTACTATTTCCTATTACCATTTGGTAGGCCAAGAGAGCTCCACGTTTCTGTTTTTAGCAGCCAGTATCTATCCATTTGAGTATGTTCTTTCTCCAAGATTGCAATACCTTAATTTCAATAATCATCTCATGGTTAATAGTGTTGTATCAATGTTAACTTCCTGATTTTGAAATTTTGTACTATGGTTATGTAAGAAGTTAACATTAAGGGAAATCAAGATGAAGAGTATAGCTGGGCTATTTTTGCAACATTTTTGTAACTCTAAAATTATTGCCAAATAAAAAGTTAAAATACCAGGGAGTGATAAAACCACCCTAGAGGATTCCTTTGGTCCTCTGTGTCCAACTTGTAGGGGTAGTAAAACCTGCTCACCTCAGTCAGATCCTTGCTCTTCCATATCCTTGAACACATAGTCTTTCCCATTTGATTGAAGTTTCCAGGAATTTGCATTATGTCTGATCCTGTATCCAAAATCCCGTGCCTTCGGTTTTTAAGTAAAAACAAAAGACACATTTTTTATTTTCACCAAAAACTTTTTGAACAACATATTCACCCTTTTGTTCCACTACCTTCTGCCATTTTTCAGGCAACTTCATGATTCCATCTTCCCAAAACTTTTTATCTTTTTGAGCAAAGAACTGTTGCAGGTGCCTTTTACAGTTTTCCAGGGAATTGAAATTTTTTCCATTAAAAGAATTTTGTAAAGACAAATAAATGGAATTCCGAAGGTGCAATGTCTGGTGAATACAGCGGATGAATCAGAACTTCCCAGCCAGGGCTTCCCTGGTGGCGCAGTAGTTGAGAGTCCGCCTGCTGATGCAGGGGACCCGGGTTCGTGCCCCGGTCTGGGAGGATCCTACGTGCCACGGAGCGGCTGGGCCCGTGAGCCATGGCCGCTGAGCCTGCGCGTCCGGAGCCTGTGCTCCGCAATGGGAGAGGCCGCAGCAGTGAGAGGCTCGCGTACCGCAAAAAACAAACAGAACTTCCCAGCCAGGTTGTAACAGGTTTTGCCTGGTCATCAAAGAAACATGTGATCTTGCGTTATCCTGATGGAGGATTATGCGTATTCTGTTGACTAATTCCGGACACTTTACATCAAGTGCTGCTTTCATTTGGTCTAATTGAGAGCAGTACTTGTTGGAATTAATCGTTTGGTTTTCCAGAAGGAGCTCATAATAGAGGACTCTCTTCCAATCGCACCGTATACACAACATCACCTTCTTTGGATGAAGACCGGCTTTTGGTGTGGTTGGTGGTGGTTCATTTCATTTGCCCCACCATCTCTTCCATTCCACATTCTCATACAGTATCCACTTTTCATCACCCGTCACAATTTGTTTTAAAAACAGAATGTTTTTGTTACGTTTAAATAGAGAATTGCGTGTGGAAATACGGTCAAGAAGGGTTTTTTCGCTTAATTTATGTGGACCCCAAACATCAAAGCGATTCACATAACCAAGCTGGAGCAAATGATTATCAGCGCTTGATTTGGGTATTTTGAGTATGTTGGCTATCTCCCTCGTAATATAATGTCGATTGTTCTCAATTAATGCCTCCACGTGATCGCTATCAACTTCAACTGGTCTACCCGACCGTGGAGCATCATCCAGCAAGAAATCTCCAGCACAAAACTTGACAAACCATTTTTGACATGTTCAGTCAGCCGTAGCACCTTCTCCATATGCTGCACAAATCTTTTTTGTGTGTTTCAGTTGCGTTTTTACCTTTCTTGAAATAATAAAGCATAATATGCTAAAAATGTTGTTTTTCTTCCATCTTCAATATTAAAATGGCTACACAAAAATTCACCAGTTTTGATGTTTTTTTTTCATGCACGCTGATATGTCAGCTGTCATAATACGATCTAACAGAATTGTTTCGAATGAAGTTAAAGACGACTAAGCACTACTAGAGTCATCTTATGGGAAAAAACGAACAAACTTTTTGGCTAACCCAATATATAACGTGCTCCTATTATGGGTACATAAATGTTTACAGATGTTATGTCCTCTTTCTGGATTGACACTTTTATTATCATATACTGTTCTTTGTTTTGTTACAGTCTTTGTTTTAAAGTCTCTTTTGTGTGATATAATTATTGCCACCCCAGCTTTCTTTTCCTTTCCATTGCATCTTTTTACATCCCTTCACTATCAGTCCTTAAGTGTCTTTGTGTTTGAAGTGAGTCACTTGTAGGCAGCATATAGAAGGGTCTTGTTTTTTATTCAGCCACCTTATATCTTTTGATTGGCAAATATACATTACATTTAAAGTAATTATTGGTAGTTATACACTTTTTGCCATTTTGTTAACTGTCTTCTCATTCTTTTTGTAGTTCCTCTCTGTTCCTTTTCTCTCTTTCTCTCTTCCCTTGTGGTTTGACTGTTTTCTTAGTGTTATGTTTAGATTCCTTTCTCATTTTCCTTTATATATTTACTATAAGTTTTCTCTTTGTGGTTACCATGAAGTTCACATATAACACCTTATGTATATAACAGTCTTTATGTAAGTTGATAGTAACTTAATTTTGAACACATTCCAAAGCTTTATATTTTTACTCCCCCCTGTGCTTTATATCTTTGATGACACATTTTACATCTTTTAATGTATCCCTTAACTATGGTATTTTCATTAATTTTAATACTTTTGTCTTTTGCCCTTTATAAGTGATTGATCTACTACCTTTATTATTTATTTATTTACATATTCCAGTGAGATTTTTACTTATAATGTTTTCTTTTTATTCGTTAGTGCCTCTTCTTTTTAGCTTAGGGGAGTTCCTTTAACATTTGCTGCATTTGCTGAAAGGCCAGTTTAGTGGTGATGAACTCTACTTTTGCTTACCTGGAATACTCTTAATGTGTCCTTCAATTCGGAATGATAACCTTGCTGGGTAGAGAATTTTCAGTTGGCAGTTTTTTCCTTTCAGCCCTTTGAGTATATCATGCTACTCTCTTCTGGCCTATAAAGTTTCTGCTGAAAAGTCTGTTCAAACACCTATGGTGTTTCCTTTGTACATAATAGGTTGCTTTTCTCTTGTTGCTTTTAAGATTCTCTCTCTTTAACTGTTACCATTTTAATTATAATGTTTCTTGGTGTGATTCTCTTTGGGGACATCTTACTTGGAATTCTCTAGGCTTCCTGGACCTGGATGTCTCTTTCCTTCCCAGATGAGGAAGTTTTCGGCCATTATTTCTTCAAATACTTTTTCTGGCCATTTCTCTCTCTCCTCTCCATCTGGGACCCCTATAATGCAAATGTTTTTCTGCTTGATGTTGTCCCAGAGATGCCTTATGGTATCCCTGCTTCTTTTAATTCTTTTTCTCATTTTTCTGCTCTGAGTGTTTTCCATTGCTTTGTCTTCCATCTCATTGATTCGTGCTCCTATTTCATCCATTCTGCTGTTGAACCTCTCGTGTATTTTTCAGTTATAACCTTTAGTACTTTTTATATTTTCTCTCTCTGTTAAAGTTCTCCTGTGTTCATCTATTCTCCTGAGATTAGTGAGCATCTTTATGACCATTATTTTTGCTTTTATTTTCATTTATTTATTTAATTTTTGACTGCATTGGGTCTTAATTGCTGTGCATGGGCTCTCTCTAGTTGCAGCGAGCTGGGGCTACTCTTCATTGCAGTGCGCAGGCTTCTCATTGCAGTGGCTTCTCTTGTTGTGGAGCATGGGCTCTAGATACCCGGGCTTCAGTAGTTGCAGCACCTGGATTCAGTATTTGTGGCCCGTGGGCTCAGTAGTTGTGGCACACGGGCTCTAGAGCACAGGCTCAGTAGTCATGGCACATGGGCTTAGTTGCTCTGCAGCATGTGGAATCTTCCCAGACCAAGGATTGAACCTGTGTCCCCTGCATTGGCAGGCAGATTCTTAACTGCCCCTGGCCAGGCCGGGGCTCACTGGAGTGGGGTGGGCTGGTGACCCACGGGGGGAGTGCGAGCCCGGGACCGGGCCGTGCCCCGTGGAAACGCGCTGCACGGACATACACGGTGCTGCCCTCGCGGTGGAGCTGCCGCGACTCGGCCTCGCTCCTGTTCTCAGTGCCAGTTCTGATGGCTGGTGATGTTTGCACCTGAAAATAAAGGGGTGTTGTGCCTCTGCCTATGGCCATTATTTTAAACTATCAGGTCAGTGTTTTTAATCTCAACTTCATAAAGGTCTTTTTCTGGGTATTTGCCTTGGTCTTTGGTTTGGAACAAATTCCTGTCTCCTCATTTTGCCTCTCAGTGTTACATGTAATTAGGCGAAATGGCTAGCGCCCTCACTCTCGAAAGAGTGGTCCTGGGTAGGAGCTGTTCTGTGTGGTCCAGAAGCACAGTCTCCCCTGACCACCAGAGCCAGGCACTCTATGGGCATCACCTGTGTGGGCTGCTTGAGTCTGATGGCTGTGACAGCGTTGCATAGGGCGGGGCTGGGAGCTCTCACCTAGCCAACTGTGGCTCGGCCACTGTGCGGGGAGAGCAGGGTTCAAGTCACTGGTGCAATTCAATTGCGGCTGAGCTGCAGCGTGCGGTGGATGGAACTTGGGGTGCCTGTCCAGGCTGATGACAGCTCAGCTGCTGTCAGGGGAAGGTGGACACTTGCTGGCCCAGTTGTGACTTGTCTGCTGCCTTGGGTGAGCAGGGCTCGGGGTTCTGCCTGGTCCAGTTTTGGCTCAGCTACTCTGCAGAGAGGGTTGCAGCTCCGTCTCTGTGCGGGTTGGGTGGGGCTCAGGGCAGGGTGCCTCCCAGGCCAATTGTGGCTCGGCTGCTGTGTGGGGAGGGCAGGACGATTGCCAGGTTGCGTTGCACCTGGGGTTCTGCACAGGGTGGGATGCTCGCCCAGCCTGGTTGTAGTGCAAGGTGGGCAGAGCATGCCCTCCCGTGCTAGCAGGCTAGAGGAAGGGCACCAAAAATGGCTCCTGTAGGCTTGTCACCAGCAACTTAGATTGAGCTTGCAAAAATGGTGTCCACTAGTGCTTCCGTCCCCGATAAAGACGCTACAGGTTCTTGTCTTGCTGTCAGCCACTTTAAAGTTAGTAAATGGGTCTACCTCACTTATGGTCTAGGGGCTTTTCAATCTGTTGCTTTTGTGCTGGATCTCAGGGCCAGTGGGTTTGTATGAGAATCCTCTGAGAGTGGGATCTCTGTTCCCTATGGTTCTATGATTCGCCTGGTCTTAGTACCAATTGAGTTTCAAAATCAGATTTTTTTCAGGTGTGAGGGTCGTCTTTCCAGTGCTGGCCCCCAGGGTCGGGCTGCCTGATGTGGGGCACAATCCATTCACACCTTGAGGGAGAATTCTGTATTTATGGGATCCCTCCTTATTGTGGGGTCACAGCATCTAGGGTGAGGTCCCAGGTAAGGCCACGTCTGTGCCTCTTCTACTATTTTTGATGTAACTTTGTCTTCTGTTTTGGAGGTGCATGTTCTCAGGTCCTTTTCAGAGGAAAGGTATTCCAACTGTAGCTGTAAATTAGGTATGTCCATGGGAGGAAGTGATTTCAGAGTTTTCCTATGGCATCTTGGACTGCTCCGACTCACATTTGCATCTTTAAACAATGTTTTTTTGTTTTGCCAACTTTTGAGTCTTACGTAAATGAGAACATTATTTTCACTTGGTCAAAGTTAATTTTTATTTAGCTGTATGCAAATCTTATGAGTGCATTCTACTTAAAAAAGTAACATCTTTATGTGGTATGATTTATATTCCATAAAACTCATTTACTTCAAGTGTACAGTTCGGTGTTTTTAGTATATTCACGAGGTTGTACAACCATCACCACTACTTAATTCCAGAACATTTTCATCATCCCCCAAAGAATCCCAGTACCCATTAGAAGTCATCTCCATTTCCCCACAACCGTCTTTATTTCCAGTCCTGGGTAATCACTAATCTACTTTCTGTCTCTGTAGATTTGTTTATTCTGGGTAGTTCTAATAAAGGAAGTCATAAATATGTGGTCTTTTGTGACTAGCTTCTTTTCCATGTAATGCTGTCAAGTTTCATCCATGTCATAGCATGTATCAGTACCTCCTTCCCTCTTTATTGCTAAATAGTCCATTAAATTGATATGCCAAATTTCATTATCCATTCATCGACTGATGGACATTTGAGTTGTATCCACTTCTTGGCTACTAGGAATACCGTATCAGTGAACAGTCCTGTATTTAAGTTTTTGTGTGTTTTGCAGTTCTCATTTGTTGTGGATACATAACTAGGAACGGGATTGCTGGGTCATACTGCAATTCTGTGTTTAATTTTTGAGGCAAAGCAAGGCTTCCAAAGTGGCTATGCCATTTTACAATCCCACCAGCAGTGTATGAGGGTTCCAATTTCATCACCCCCTCACCAGCACTTTTTCTTCTTTTTTTTTATTGTAGCCATTCTAGTGAGTATAAAGTGGTATCTCACTGTAGCTAAATTTGCATTTTCCTGAAGCCTAATGATATTGTGCATCTTTTCATATGCTTATTGGCCATTTGTAGATCTTCTCTGGGGAAATGTCTATTGAGAACCATTGCCTACAGAAAAGGGAACCCTCTTGCACTGTTGGTGTGAATGTAAATTGATAGAGCCACTATGGAGAACAGTATGGAGGTTCCTTAAAAAACTAAAAATAGAATTACCTTATGACCCGGCAATACCACTACTGGGCATATAGCCAGAGAAAACCATAATTCAAAAAGACACATGCACCCCAATGTTCATTGCAGCACTATATACAATAGCCAGATCATGGAAGCAACCTAAATGCCCATTGACAGACAAATGGCTAAAGAAGATGTGGTATATATATACAATGGAATATTACTCAGCCATAAAAAGGAACGAAATTGGGTCATTTGTAGAGACGTGGATTAATCTATAGACTGTCATACAGAGTGAAGTAAGTCAGAAAGAGAAAAACAAATATCGTATATTAACGCATATATGTGGAACCTAGAAAAATGGTATAGATGAACCGGTTTGCAGGGCAGAAACTGAGACACAGATGTAGAGAACAAACATATGACACCAAAGGAGGAAAGAGGCATGGGGTGGGCGTGGGGGGGTGGTGTGATGAATTGGGAGATTGGGGCTGACATATATATAGTAATATGTATAAAATGGATAACTAATAAGTACTTGCTGTATAAAAAAATAAATAAAATTTTAAAAAATAGTATCTTATTGAATAACATAATTGGCACTTCAGAGAAATAACTCTCATGTGATGGAAAACCATGCAAAACTTCACCAGATTATTGAAATACAAGTGCCTATGAAAAGCTAATTTTCTTTAAAATACTGTCTTTTTAGGGGGAAATGCTTCCAGAATAAACGATATCATGTGTTTAAAAAAAAAGACACTCGCCTTATTCTCAGACGACAAATTAACTAGCAAAGCAAGCCAGTTTAAGTCCAGTCCCTAAATCCACTGTAAGGCTCTCTGCATTAAAGGCCTCACGCACCAGGGGGCAGCAGGAAGCCGCGCAGGCGGCCAGCTCGCTGCCGAGCTCGGCGCGGAGAGAACTGTGCTGCACCTGGGCGGAGGCGGGCGCCGGGCTCAGCTGCACCGCCAGCCGACACGGCGCGTGGTGGACGGTCACCTCCACTTTGAGGGGGTTTTCATCACTCCCCTCGGCATCCTGCAGAGGAGGCATCCTCCGAGCCGGCCGGCGTTAGGCTCCCCAGGAGCACCATGGGCTCCACGCCCCTGAAGTCGCCGCCCAGAGCTCGGAGATCGGTCCCTGGCCGGGTCCAACACCTCCCGCCCCACTGCCGTCCGCCTCATTGCCGGCAGGCGAGAGGAAGAGGCGGCCTCGATCACTGAACCCCAAAGGGCCCCGCTCCCTGGGGCCTAAGCCTTCCACTTTAATACCCAGGAGCTTATTGGTTAGTCCAGTCTTGCGCTTGACGGCCAGGGTCGCGGCCTTTTGGGAGGAAAGGGATGATGTGGAGACAGACTTCCGAAGCTGGACGGGAGTCCCGGGAGTTCGGAGCACGGCCTGAGCCGCCAGTCACTGGGTGCAGGAATCTTTGCGGGCGGCTTTGAGCGCAGGCACACAGACGTGGCTTTGGCGCAAGGGGAACTGGGCTCAGTAGGCGGGGCGGGGCCGGGAGCAGGGGCGGGGCCGGCCGGAGTGCAGCAGGAGGGGCTGGGCCCGGAGGGGCGTGGCCCGGCGGGGAAAAAGCAGGCCGGGTCTCAAGAGGACCTGGACTGGTTCCTGGGGCGTCACTCAGTAGAGAGCTGCAAAAAGGGGCGACTTAGGAGGGCCCGGGGTCGGTTGTGCTTTTGGAGATCCCGAAGTGGGACCGTCCGGAAGAGGCAGGAGCTTATACCTAGCCTACCCTTCGACGTGTCGAGAATGAGAAATTAATGATTTCTGACAAAATGCCTCCGGTCGCCTTCTCTAAAATCCCTCTCTGGCCATCAGGAGACACTGTTCCCTAAACTTAGTTGGAGGCTCCATGTACTAGGCTCCCGCCAAATCCCTTTTCTTGCTTGAGGTTATTTTTGCCTGGATTAATAAAGACTGTTAAAAAAGAAAAAAAGACTGTCGAGATTAAAGTTTAAACGTTTCAGATGAGGCAGAGTACAGATGTATATACACTGTGGAAATAATCTATATTGTCCTGTGGCCTGACATAATTATTAAAAATGTATATTTTTACATGAGGGGAAAATAACTTACATTATATGACATTTATGGTTTGTTTTTTAAAAGAAAAAGGCATAGAACTCACAAAATAAAACTGTCCATGTATACAAAATGGTTCTCGAAGGCTACACTTCAAGTTGGTAACAGTAAATACCTCTGGGAGAAGACTGCGATTGAGCAATGAGTTAAGAGGTTTTAAAATTTTATCTGTATTACTTGAATCTTTTACAATGAAGAATGTACTTATATATGTAATTTAAAATTTGTTTTCCAGTATAGAATTCTATCTTAAAATGTACATGTAAAATGAGGTTAATTAACCCAGGTAAAACCATTCTATTAAACTGCTATGTCAAGTAAGATGTGTGGATATGTAATCCTGAATTCCCTTTGGAACAATCTCATTTTCAGATATATATCTTATCCCTCTTACCCCATAAATAAGATTGTAATTATCATGTATTCTGATTTATGGATGGAAAATATTTGCCACTGAAAGCACATGGTTACTGGACCAACAACCCTGTCTTTTTGAAAAGTACTTGTTTAAAGTCTCTCTGTCTTTGGAGAATACATGGTTGACCCCCAGTTTTAGAAAACAACTCAAGTAATTTTTTTAAAAAAATAAATTTATTTATTTATGGCTGCGTTGGGTCTTCGTTGTTCACGAGCACTTTCTCTAGTTGCGGCGAGCCGGGGCTACTCTTCGTTGCGGTGTGTGGGCTTCTCATCGCAGTGGCTTCTCTTGTTGCGGAACACAGGCTCTAGGCACGCGGGCTTCAGTAGTTGCAGCATGTGGGCTCAGTAGTTGTGGCTCACGGGCTTAGTTGCTCCGTGGCATGTGGGATCTTCCCGGACCAGGGCTTGAACCTGTGTCTCCTGCACTGGCAGGCGGATTCTTAACCACTGCGCCACCAGGGAAGTCCCTAACTCAAAGAATTTTGACTTCTGCCGCCCACATCCATCATTATAGTGGCCATAAATATTGGATGTTGTGCATCTCTGCATGTACCACCTGAAAAAACAGAATGCTTCCCACAAGCTTTTATGTTTCCAGTGTGCAAAGACCATTTAAAATGAATGTACACAATAGCTTAACCATGATACTCTGAAAGAATTAAGAAGTGTTTGTGGTTTTCAGTTTGCTGAGAATTGTAACAGGTTTATACAAATATTTCTTAAAGGATCAGTGGTTGACGAAAACATGTATCAATATTTGCTTTCAAAATGGTTCATTGGCCTTTCTCATCCTGATGGAAGTACATTCAAGGGCATTAGGCGTACAAACAAAAGCAGAACAATGGGCTGAATTTGGTTATATTTTATGATTTTTTGTTTTTGAATATATGATCCAACTTTTTTTTTTTTTTTGGCTGTGTTGGGTCTTTATTTCTGTGCGTGGGCTTTCTTTAGTTGCGGCGAGTGGGGGCCACTCTTCATCGCGGTGCGCGGGCATCTCACTGTCGCGGCCTCTGTTGCGGAGCACAAGCTCCAGACACGCAGGCTCAGTAGCTGTGGCTCACGGGCCCAGTTGCTCCGCGGCGTGTGGGATCTTCCCAGACCAGGGCTCGAACCCGTGTCCCCTGCATTGGCAGGCAGATTCTCAACCACTGCGCCACCAGGGAAGCCCTTGATTTGTTTTTTGTTGCTGTTGTTGTTTTTAAGTGTCTCCAACTAAGTTTCTTTTAGGCTTCAACTTCTTTGAGCCACTAAGCATCAAGGAAAAATTACTGACTGTCATTGAAAAACAAAAATCAGTATGTTAAAAAATGGTTCCTTATTTCTTATTTTGAGTCTAAACTCTCCATCTCCCTCTCATGGGTGGGTCAAATAGTGGGCAGTGGGGGGCACGCTGGTCACACCCCTGTGTCTGTGATGCCTGTGGCAAAAAGACTGCTGGAATAGGTCTCTGCGGTGAGGAGAGCTCAATAAAATGGTGGTTTCCAAAATAAATACATAAATCTGAACTCTCCAATTTGGCTTATGGAGCCTCCATTATGGGACCCTAACTTATCGTTGACTTTCCAGCTAAGTAATCCTCACCAGTCAGCTCTGCACTATTTGAGCTTCTCTCCTCAGGTTGGAAGGCTGTAGAGCCAAATGGTTAATGAAGGCCATGGACTTTGGAGTTGGACTGGCCCAGTTCTCTCATCAACCAGATATATTTCTTAACCCTCCTGGGTCTCAATTTCCTCAGCTGAAATAATAAGAGCTAATATTTGAGAGTTTAAATATGTTACGTGCTTTACTTGGATGACCTAATTTAATCACAACAGCCCAATGAAGTAGTTTCTATTCTTATCACTATAATTATCCCCACTTTATAGATGAGGAAATCGAGGCTTAGAGAGGTTAATAACTTACCCAAGGTCACACAGTAAGCGATGGAGCCTGGGATTTATACCTACTGTAGAGGCAACCTTGAGGGTACTACCCTTTACATCATTTAATGTTTCTTAGTAAGACAGCCTTTGGGAGAAACTGATTTCTAAGCTTTGATTTTATTTTATGAAGGCTGTAAATTTTGTGTAACTGATTAGGTTTCCTTCTCTGCATAAACCACTAGAAAACAAATGACTGAACGAGTGGCCCAATCAAGGCAAGTATATAGGCCTCATAGTAAGCACCATTGTGTTGACCTCATTTCTGGCTCCATTTTATGGATACCTTTTCTGTTTCTCCCTTTTAATTCACATTTACCATATTTTAGGTAGCTTTGTAACAACCTGAAATTCTCTTTCAAATCTTAGAGACAGGGGGCCATATATGATCAACTCTGAGGGGAAAGTGACCAAATATCTTAGTCAGTATAGGGCATTCCAAGGCTACTTTATTAGTAAGGAAGAAATTAGGATGTAGGGCCATCCCTACACCTAGTGCTTTAGTACACAGATATGTTGAGTCATCACCCTCATGTTTAAGCTTCTGGTGTTACCTTTCCACCCCTCACTTCTCTCACCCTCCCAGCCGTTTTCCTTATAACTTCTTCCTATGATACCCCAGCCCAAAGGCATCTCTAGAGTAGCAGGACCACCTCAGAGTGAGTTAAAGCACAGGCTCTAAGGATTCAAATCACAGAAAATTATACTCATAGTGAATAAATACACTCAACACGTATTTTTAACAATTGGTCAAAATTAAGTAAGGAACCCTTCTCATTAGATTAAGATCTAATGGGCATTTGCTTGAATAGACTCAAATTGGTGAAAGACAGTATGTGCCCAGCAAGCCAAGTGATGTGTCTCAGAAAAATGTTCTTGCACTCAGGGAACACCCTCTGCTCTGGTCTCATGACTCTAGATAGTGCCCAGTATAAGGCAATGGATTGAGATAGACTGATCCCAGTCCTTCCCAGTAGGAATGTAATAGGAACCGATGGTACCAGGAAGAAGTCTAATTTGTCAGGCATAACCTGACATCCAAAGATTAAGTCCTGAAAATCTATTGGCATCGAGGCATTTCTCTAGGTAGCCAAGTACTGAGATTGAGAATTCAGACGGTAAATACAGAGGAAGTATATCAACAGTATATATCAATAAACTGTTTTGCTTACAGCAATTTTTTTTGGTAAAGGATTCAATTTTACTTTGTAAAGTATCCTTTGAATTTTAAATTCAAAATTTGTAAAGGATACTTTATCAGTAAGGAAGAAATCGAAGTCTAGGGCCTCATTCATAAAATAAAAGCAAAGCTTAGGATACTAAGTATGTCAATGCCCCCAATCTTCAAAGTGGGGTTCAGAAACAAGAACGAAGCAGAGTCCATTCCTTAAGGGGCTCAAGTGCGCAGGTTCCCAAGGTTCAGACATGGTCAGTTAGGACCCAAAGAGTATATGGGACTCTTAGCAGTACAAAAGCTCAGTCCTCAGAACCAGAACAGAAGGCCAAATCTAGGCCAGCAGTTGAGACTTGGGCAGGCACTTCTTACATTTTTCCTGCTTAAGGTTAAGATTGGTCCTACAGATCAGATCAGAGTTAAGCCTATACACTGGGAAAAGTTCAGGGGAGAAAGGGATGGACCCAGCAGTGAAGAGAGTAGTGTTGCTAAGGCTCAGAATCCAGTAGGACCTGACAATGAAGCTGAGATGGTTGCTTTGTTACAAAACGGTTCCTAGGTTCTCTGGAAAACCTAATACATGTTGTATGACTAGGATTTTTATTAACAGTATATGGTCTATGATTACAATGTTACAATTTGCTGGGCTTGACAGATTTTTTACCATTGAGGTGTTTATGGAAGAAAGTTTGGATTTGCTGCCAGGCATCTACCTGTGCCCTTGAGTGAGCCTTTGGCTCACCTCCATAGAATACTGGTTGGTCCAAAACTGCATGCACAGAGGCTCTACAAAGAGGAAAATAAGGCGGATCAATACAATGGCCAGTTCCTGGGTAGTAGATTATCTGGGGTCTGTCTTTCCCATGGGCTTGTAACCGTTCAGAGGCTATCTGGGCATAGAATTCACTCTTCCAGTTATGATCATCCATGCCAACGATAAACAGGAAGGGTCCCTGGGCCTTTTCCAATGGAATAAGACTTCGGTGGTTGGGTTTCTCCAGTGGGTCATTCCAAATATCCTCCAAATTCAAAACGCCTGACTCAGTGATTTTATATTTTCCTGGGTCACTGCTGAGATTAGGAATAATCATATCCTTGTAATGCAGAGGAGCTATTGTGTTGGCCACACAGGCATTAATAACTGCAGTAGCTGTGATGCCCTTCAAGAAAGAGGCCATTGAGAGACACAGGTCACCTCCTTTGGAGAAGCCAAGAAGCCCAACACTAGGGCCTTTCACCTGATGAAAAGAGAGAAAGAAAGAGAGAGAGCACAAGTCTAGAATTCATGAAGGGAGAACTTAAACTGTGATTTTACATTGTCTAGGCAGCTTTCTCACATGTCATTTGCTTCCCTTTCTTATGCAACAATCCACAAAGTTCAAACGTATCTTCTAATAAGCAAATCAATTTTTTTTTTTGTCTGCGCTGGCACGGCATGCAGGATCTTAGTTCCCTGACCAGGGATTGAACCCGTGTCCCCTCCATTGGGAGCACGGAGTCTTTACCACTGGACTAACATGGAAGTCCCAAACAAATCAATTAATTTCCTGGTACACAGGCCCTCCACTAACATTTATGGTGACTAGGTCAAGAGTACACACAGAGGCCCATATACCCTATACCTAAATACTTAAAAGTTATAAATATTTGAAAATTAAATAAAATATATTCTTTTCTGCTACCTTGATAAATATACCTCCATAACAACTTATAAGGTCAGGTTCAAATTTCATATCTTAGAACTTCCTGGATTCTGTACTAGAACATGGCATGTGGGGAGAGCCAGCCCCTGGCCCTAGTCCCTGGTCCTTGGCCAACTCTCTTTCTCTTCCCATCCCTGCCTGGCTCCATCATGTACCATAAGGGCCCTCTCACACATGCGTTTGGACACCCTAGCCTGTATGTTTAAGGCCTAGGTGTGTTCACATTAATGGACCCAGAGAAGAGGCATAGGGCTTGGAAGCAGGATCAGAGCTGGTTGGAAGATAATTGTGGGGTTCCAGATCCAAAGGGCATGGTGTGAGGGGCACATGGGTTCCAGGTAGACACATTCCCTTGGCCCCTCAAACTCCGCACCCTGTGGTCAGGGATGCAGCCAAAGGAAGGCCAGAGAGTGGTCATCTAAAACAAAAGGTCCAGAGCAGAAGCCCCTCTTGCCTAGGTCTAAGGGCAGAACTGATAGTATATATTGGTCTCTTCTTGTTCCTGGGGGCTTATATCCCATAGATAAACCAGTCATCGCAGTTCATGATCATCTAGGTTTTAGCAGCTCTATTGAGACCAGTCCCTGAATTCTAACAGAGTTAGACCTTGCAGTACATCTTACTCCTTAACATTAGAATGTTTGGGTTTCTTTAAGTCTAGATAGTAGCAAAGACTATGTATTCCATTGATAATCATACCAAAATGTTTTAATTAATTTTTCCAGTCTCATATAAGAACTTTCTCTACAAAACCACAATACCATTAACACACTTAACAAAATTAATGGTTCCTTAATATCATCGAATACACACCCCTATTCAAATGTCACCAATTGTCTCAAAAATCTCTTTACAGTCACTTTTTTCTCTATACATTTACATTAATCTTTTTTTTTTTTTGGGGGGCCGTGCTGCACAGCATGCGGGATCTTAGTTCCCCAACCAGGGATCAAACCCCCATCCCCTGCAGCAGAAGCGCGGAGTCTTAACCACTGGACTACTGGGGAAGTCCCTACCTTACTCTTACAAATGAGAAAAACTGAATTCCAGAAAGGGAAACTGCCTTATTCAGGATTATAATGCCACTTGGTGGTAGACACAGAACCAGAACTTAAGGTTAGTAACTTTTTAGTCTAGCTCTTTGAATTCTGGTCAAGAACTAAAGGGAACTAAACAGTTGAGTCTTAAGGGGTTGGAGAGAGATGGGCAGAAATGAAAATAATAATCCTAACAACTTTTGAAGGAGCCTTTGTGTCTCATGGCATATTTCCAGCCCTGGGTGTCCTGGTAGAGCTTTTGGATCCAGCCCTGTGTCTGCTCTACCCCCTCTCCTCTGCATTCAGGTGAGCACCAGAACCCACCTTTGGATGTTGCAGCATGAAGTCCACAGCTTCTTCAAAGTACTCCAGGCACACGTTATTCAAATATTTAGGGAGGTCTTCAAATCTGAAATAAGCCAGAGCGAGCACAGCAAAACCATGTCCAGCCAGGAGGCTGGCCCTGTATTCACAAAGGCCACCACCACTTCCAAAAAGATCGAGGATTCCAGGGAATGGTCCTGTGCCTGGAGAGCACCACAAATCATAAGGAGTTTTAGACACTCAAAAGACATTCTTGGGTTTCAGATTTTGGCAGTCAGCAAAGAGAAGTTTTTAAAGCAAGGAAGGTTGTGGGTGGGAGTTTGGTGGAAAAGGACTCTTTTTACTTTGTCTTTTTTTTTTTAATAAACTTTGGGGAGAAGGGAGGGGGGAAAAATGCCTTATTTTCTCCGTAATTTTTCATATATTTGCAAAAAACAACAACGATAATATAAACCAAATTAGAAATAACATAAGATGAAATGTACATTTTCCACCAAATTTTCCTCAAAAAAACCCCCCAGAAACTGAGAATGCTTTGACAGCTGTAAAGCACTCTACATATACAGGGGATTATTAGAATATACTCCCCACCTCCTTTACACCCTCTGCTCCAGCCTTCAAGAACGCCATTCCTAAATGTGCTATGCTCTCTTTGGCCCTGAAAATGGTGTACACTATTCTCCTCCCCTCTCCACCATTTCTGAACTGGTTGACTCATCAGTCTTCAAATCTAAGTTTAGAGCTCCCTTCCTGGAAGACTTCCCAGATGCCCTCCAAGGCTGAGTTGAATTACATAGCCTTTGATATGTTCCCACCAGCACCCTGGGCCTGTACCTCCCCTATCATAGCACTTACCACACTTACAGATCCAAGTATAGCTGCCGGTATCCTCTATTAGGCGGTAGGTACAGTGAGGCCCATGTCTGAATTTGCTAGCTACTGTATGTAGCATAGTCCTTGATTTAACACATATTTGTTAAATAATTGAACTTTTCTGCATTATTTACAAAAAGCCTTTGAGTCAGAAAACAATAAATTTTAAATGGGCCACAGAGTAGATACTAAAATAGTTAACAACTGACTTGATTGAAATATCGCAGCTGGGCAGTGAAAGATTTTTTTTTTTGAAATATTTTTTAAAAAATTAAAGTCTTTAGGAGATTCTTATTGAATCAGTCAGTATGATTTATTGAGCTCTTATTATATCCCTGTGTAAGCCTCTAGGCATACAGAGATATGGAGATGTATAAGTCGCAATTCCAGACCCAGGAGTTCACAGTTGAGTGGGCAGGGCTAGTTAAGGCTGTGAATTGCTGAAGAGCTGTAAGAATAAAGCAGGGCCTCCTGTTTTGGAGAATAATCACAGAATTCAGTTTAGGAATTCTGTGAGCAGTGGCAACTCCAGCATTTCTATATAGCAGGGGTTTCAGTCAGGAATTTGGTTGGAAGGGGTGGGTCAATTGTCTTGTTTACAGGCCACTTTTACCTACCAAGCACCTTGTTTTTACTTAGACTAGGGTTTCTCAACCTTAGCACTATAGACATTTTGAGTAAGATATTTCTTTGTTGTGGGGCTGTCCCATGGATTGTAGATGTTTAGCACCTACCCACTAGATGCCAATAGCACCCTCTCCAATTGTGACAATCAAAATGTCTCCAGGGCTTCCCTGGTGGCGCAGTGGTTGAGAGTCCACCTGCCGATGCAGGGGACACGGGTTCGTGCCCCAGTCCAGGAAGATCCCACATGCCGCGGAGCAGCTAGGCCCGTGAGCCATGGCCGCTGAGCCTGCGCGTCCGGAGCCTGTGCTCCGCAACGGGAGAGGCCACAACAGTGAGAGGCCCACGTACCGCAAAAAAAAAAAAAAAAAAAAAAGTCTCCAGATATTACCAATTGCCCCTGGAGTGGAAGAGAATCATTCCAGGTTGAGAAACACTGACAGACTGTTTATTATGGGGGAGGGGACCTTCAGGGAGTTTTTCTGTTTGTTTTTTAGTATTATGGGGCACTGCCTCTATCTCTGGGTTTTAGTTTCCTTTGAAGTTTGATGTGAAAGAAAGCCCAAATCACTCCTGCACACCAGCAGAAGTACTGCCTAATATTAGTATCTGAGACACAGCTGCATGGCTGGCACATAGCAGCATAAATACACTTTTTGAGTACTCTGAATGAACTTTTAGCATATAGCTGAGGGAATGGCAGTACCTCCAGGAAGTGTCCTGAAATTTAGAGGAGAACCTTCCACCCAGAATTCATGATAGACTTTGGAGCTTGGGGACGAATTTAGGGAAGTTCCACGACCACGGGGTTCCCTAGACAGGCAAGGGGCCGCCCAGGGTCTCAGGACTCTACCTGGCTTTCCACAACAGCCTGGGAAGAGGGCTGCTCACCTGGCGGCAGGAAGAGCGTGGCGCGCACCCGGCCCACGCGCACGGGCTCGCGCCGCACCCCCGGCGCCAGGAAGTCGCGCTCGTTCACCGCCCGGCCCAGGAGCCCTCCGGCTTCCGGGTCGTGGCCATCGAGCACCTCCAGCTCCACGGCGAAGGGCGTCTGTACGTCCCGCTTCACCAGCCGCAGCAAGGGCTTCTCGGGCTCTAAAGCCCAGAGGAGCCCCATGGGCTCGAGGCCCGTGAAGCTGCCGCCCAGCGCGGGCGCGCGCTCGAGGTCCAGCTGGCCGTGGGCGTCGGCGCAGTAGCGCGCGTGGGCTCGGAAGAGCTCGTCCTTCTCGTCGCGCAGGGACGCGCGCAGCGTGACCGGTTGTCCCGGGGCCAGGCCGCGCACGGCGATGCGCACGGGCTCGTCCCAGCGGCAGCGGCCCGCAGGCTCCAGCGTCACCGTCGCCGCCATCTGGATCCCAGCAGAGAAGGGGCGGCCCGGCGGAGTCAAGGGTAGGGCCTGGCGTCTCTCCACCTCCCTGGGAGGCAGTCGCAATTGGAACGTTTGCGCTACTCCCGTTGGGCGGCCGAAGGGACACTTGCTAAACCGCTTTGTGAAGTCTCCCGGAGTTTGTGCAGTCCACTACTGCCTGCCTGGAAGAGTATCTGCTAAAATAAGAGTTTTATGGTAATTATTAATCCTGCGGTCCAATATGGAGAGTGTCGAAATAGAAGTACAAAGATTGGTGACAGCTAAAGGATTGGGAAAGATACCGGGCAGTTCCAAGAAGTTTGAGTATTGTTGACTTAAAAAAAATGCACAGCGTGAAGAGTTGTGAGTTAAGTTTTATTTGGGGTTTATTTGGGGCAAAATGAGGACTGCAGCCCTGGAAACAGCATTTCAGATAACTCTGAGAAACTGCTCCAAGGAGGCGGGGGGGGGGGGGCGGGGGGGGGCGGGCAGGAGCCAGGATATATGAGTTTTGCAACCAAGGGAAGGTAGTCGGGAAGTCAAAAGATTGTTAATTAAAGAAAACCAGATATCTCAAGTTAAGGAATTTAGTGCTTTTCTATGTATGGGAAGATGCAAGAGTCTGGGCTCACTGAAATCATTCCTTTGCTATGCGCCTCAGCTATCTGGGGCCAGTACCCTGTATTTTCACATCCTCAGTTTCCTCAGTGCTCATTGCAGGAAGTGGCTGCAGTCTGATGGCTGCTAGATGGCAGGTATTCTTTTCAGCCCTGAGTTTCCTCAGGGCTCACGGGCTCACGTTGGAGGGTTGCAATCGTTGATGACTGTGACATCCTTTGTTTATTGATATGGCAGGAAATATTCCATTTATAAATATTCCAGGGCTTCCCTGGTGGCGCAGTCGTTGAGAGTCTGCCTGCCGATGCACGGGACACGAGTTCGTACCCCGGTCCGGGAAGATCCCACGTGCCGCGTAGCGGCGGAGCGGCTGGGCCAGTGAGCCATGGCCGCTGAGGCTGCGCGTCTGCAGCCTGTGCTCCGCAACGGGAGAGGGCACAACAGGAGAGGCCCGCGTACCACACACACACACACACACAAATATATATATATATTCCATTCGATTTATAAATGTTTGATTTATCAGTATTAAAAAGCATCCCAGGTGATTGTAATTAAAGGGATCACTGGAAACATAGTCCTAATCCTACCCTTAACCCTCAATCCTTCACTGAGCCTTTTTCCTAGAGCTAAGGATACCTACAATGGCTTCCAGAGCAGGGAGATGTTTCTGGAGAGAGAACTTCCTGGGTTCCAGTCTGATCCTGCTCCTTAATAGCGTGGTGATTCTTAGCAAGTTACATAATTAAGCTTCTGAATCCAGTTTCCTTATCTGTAAAGGATTTCTTTTTCTTTTTTGCAGTAATTTTAATAATGAGTAATTTTACTATCTGAATTAGGTTTAGGACACCTGTTTAAATCCCACCTTCACAGATTATGACAAATGTTAGAGAATTGAAATATCTTGGAGTCAAGACTGTAAAGGTAAATCGCTGGCTGCCGAGGGAGAGCAAAGTGCTGTTGATATTTTAAACGTATTGGGATTGAAAACAATGCTTGTAAAATCAATAACAGGATTTCAGTCAGGGGTGATTTAGAAAGCTCTTCCTATAGAGAAACAATGTCAGCCATAGTTAACACAAAATTCATTGTTTTCTGTAATTCTCAGTCAACACCCAGATCCAGCTGCTTTTCTGATAACCCTAAGTGAGAGTTAAAGGGGAAAGAGGCAGGAGGTGGGAACAGACTCCCAGTTATTCCAGTATCCTAGGTGTGGTTTCACTGATGATCCTGGGCCTGGTACTATTTCCTATTACCATTTGGTAGGCCAAGAGAGCTCCACGTTTCTGTTTTTAGCAGCCAGTATCTATCCATTTGAGTATGTTCTTTCTCCAAGATTGCAATACCTTAATTTCAATAATCATCTCATGGTTAATAGTGTTGTATCAATGTTAACTTCCTGATTTTGAAATTTTGTACTATGGTTATGTAAGAAGTTAACATTAAGGGAAATCAAGATGAAGAGTATAGCTGGGCTATTTTTGCAACATTTTTGTAACTCTAAAATTATTGCCAAATAAAAAGTTAAAATACCAGGGAGTGATAAAACCACCCTAGAGGATTCCTTTGGTCCTCTGTGTCCAACTTGTAGGGGTAGTAAAACCTGCTCACCTCAGTCAGATCCTTGCTCTTCCATATCCTTGAACACATAGTCTTTCCCATTTGATTGAAGTTTCCAGGAATTTGCATTATGTCTGATCCTGTATCCAAAATCCCGTGCCTTCGGTTTTTAAGTAAAAACAAAAGAC
Source organism: Lagenorhynchus albirostris (assembly GCF_949774975.1). NCBI lineage: Eukaryota > Metazoa > Chordata > Mammalia > Artiodactyla > Delphinidae > Lagenorhynchus > Lagenorhynchus albirostris. Next base: position 28,845,228 of record NC_083095.1, read on the forward strand.
ACATTTTTTATTTTCACCAAAAACTTTTTGAACAACATATTCACCCTTTTGTTCCACTACCTTCTGCCATTTTTCAGGCAACTTCATGATTCCATCTTCCCAAAACTTTTTATCTTTTTGAGCAAAGAACTGTTGCAGGTGCCTTTTACAGTTTTCCAGGGAATTGAAATTTTTTCCATTAAAAGAATTTTGTAAAGACAAATAAATGGAATTCCGAAGGTGCAATGTCTGGTGAAGACAGCGGATGAATCAGAACTTCCCAGCCAGGGCTTCCCTGGTGGCGCAGTAGTTGAGAGTCCGCCTGCTGATGCAGGGGACCCGGGTTCGTGCCCCGGTCTGGGAGGATCCTACGTGCCACGGAGCGGCTGGGCCCGTGAGCCATGGCCGCTGAGCCTGCGCGTCCGGAGCCTGTGCTCCGCAATGGGAGAGGCCGCAGCAGTGAGAGGCTCGCGTACCGCAAAAAACAAACAGAACTTCCCAGCCAGGTTGTAACAGGTTTTGCCTGGTCATCAAAGAAACATGTGATCTTGCGTTATCCTGATGGAGGATTATGCGTATTCTGTTGACTAATTCCGGACACTTTACATCAAGTGCTGCTTTCATTTGGTCTAATTGAGAGCAGTACTTGTTGGAATTAATCGTTTGGTTTTCCAGAAGGAGCTCATAATAGAGGACTCTCTTCCAATCGCACCGTATACACAACATCACCTTCTTTGGATGAAGACCGGCTTTTGGTGTGGTTGGTGGTGGTTCATTTCATTTGCCCCACCATCTCTTCCATTCCACATTCTCATACAGTATCCACTTTTCATCACCCGTCACAATTTGTTTTAAAAACAGAATGTTTTTGTTACGTTTAAATAGAGAATTGCGTGTGGAAATACGGTCAAGAAGGGTTTTTTCGCTTAATTTATGTGGACCCCAAACATCAAAGCGATTCACATAACCAAGCTGGAGCAAATGATTATCAGCGCTTGATTTGGGTATTTTGAGTATGTTGGCTATCTCCCTCGTAATATAATGTCGATTGTTCTCAATTAATGCCTCCACGTGATCGCTATCAACTTCAACTGGTCTACCCGACCGTGGAGCATCATCCAGCAAGAAATCTCCAGCACAAAACTTGACAAACCATTTTTGACATGTTCAGTCAGCCGTAGCACCTTCTCCATATGCTGCACAAATCTTTTTTGTGTGTTTCAGTTGCGTTTTTACCTTTCTTGAAATAATAAAGCATAATATGCTAAAAATGTTGTTTTTCTTCCATCTTCAATATTAAAATGGCTACACAAAAATTCACCAGTTTTGATGTTTTTTTTTCATGCACGCTGATATGTCAGCTGTCATAATACGATCTAACAGAATTGTTTCGAATGAAGTTAAAGACGACTAAGCACTACTAGAGTCATCTTATGGGAAAAAACGAACAAACTTTTTGGCTAACCCAATATATAACGTGCTCCTATTATGGGTACATAAATGTTTACAGATGTTATGTCCTCTTTCTGGATTGACACTTTTATTATCATATACTGTTCTTTGTTTTGTTACAGTCTTTGTTTTAAAGTCTCTTTTGTGTGATATAATTATTGCCACCCCAGCTTTCTTTTCCTTTCCATTGCATCTTTTTACATCCCTTCACTATCAGTCCTTAAGTGTCTTTGTGTTTGAAGTGAGTCACTTGTAGGCAGCATATAGAAGGGTCTTGTTTTTTATTCAGCCACCTTATATCTTTTGATTGGCAAATATACATTACATTTAAAGTAATTATTGGTAGTTATACACTTTTTGCCATTTTGTTAACTGTCTTCTCATTCTTTTTGTAGTTCCTCTCTGTTCCTTTTCTCTCTTTCTCTCTTCCCTTGTGGTTTGACTGTTTTCTTAGTGTTATGTTTAGATTCCTTTCTCATTTTCCTTTATATATTTACTATAAGTTTTCTCTTTGTGGTTACCATGAAGTTCACATATAACACCTTATGTATATAACAGTCTTTATGTAAGTTGATAGTAACTTAATTTTGAACACATTCCAAAGCTTTATATTTTTACTCCCCCCTGTGCTTTATATCTTTGATGACACATTTTACATCTTTTAATGTATCCCTTAACTATGGTATTTTCATTAATTTTAATACTTTTGTCTTTTGCCCTTTATAAGTGATTGATCTACTACCTTTATTATTTATTTATTTACATATTCCAGTGAGATTTTTACTTATAATGTTTTCTTTTTATTCGTTAGTGCCTCTTCTTTTTAGCTTAGGGGAGTTCCTTTAACATTTGCTGCATTTGCTGAAAGGCCAGTTTAGTGGTGATGAACTCTACTTTTGCTTACCTGGAATACTCTTAATGTGTCCTTCAATTCGGAATGATAACCTTGCTGGGTAGAGAATTTTCAGTTGGCAGTTTTTTCCTTTCAGCCCTTTGAGTATATCATGCTACTCTCTTCTGGCCTATAAAGTTTCTGCTGAAAAGTCTGTTCAAACACCTATGGTGTTTCCTTTGTACATAATAGGTTGCTTTTCTCTTGTTGCTTTTAAGATTCTCTCTCTTTAACTGTTACCATTTTAATTATAATGTTTCTTGGTGTGATTCTCTTTGGGGACATCTTACTTGGAATTCTCTAGGCTTCCTGGACCTGGATGTCTCTTTCCTTCCCAGATGAGGAAGTTTTCGGCCATTATTTCTTCAAATACTTTTTCTGGCCATTTCTCTCTCTCCTCTCCATCTGGGACCCCTATAATGCAAATGTTTTTCTGCTTGATGTTGTCCCAGAGATGCCTTATGGTATCCCTGCTTCTTTTAATTCTTTTTCTCATTTTTCTGCTCTGAGTGTTTTCCATTGCTTTGTCTTCCATCTCATTGATTCGTGCTCCTATTTCATCCATTCTGCTGTTGAACCTCTCGTGTATTTTTCAGTTATAACCTTTAGTACTTTTTATATTTTCTCTCTCTGTTAAAGTTCTCCTGTGTTCATCTATTCTCCTGAGATTAGTGAGCATCTTTATGACCATTATTTTTGCTTTTATTTTCATTTATTTATTTAATTTTTGACTGCATTGGGTCTTAATTGCTGTGCATGGGCTCTCTCTAGTTGCAGCGAGCTGGGGCTACTCTTCATTGCAGTGCGCAGGCTTCTCATTGCAGTGGCTTCTCTTGTTGTGGAGCATGGGCTCTAGATACCCGGGCTTCAGTAGTTGCAGCACCTGGATTCAGTATTTGTGGCCCGTGGGCTCAGTAGTTGTGGCACACGGGCTCTAGAGCACAGGCTCAGTAGTCATGGCACATGGGCTTAGTTGCTCTGCAGCATGTGGAATCTTCCCAGACCAAGGATTGAACCTGTGTCCCCTGCATTGGCAGGCAGATTCTTAACTGCCCCTGGCCAGGCCGGGGCTCACTGGAGTGGGGTGGGCTGGTGACCCACGGGGGGAGTGCGAGCCCGGGACCGGGCCGTGCCCCGTGGAAACGCGCTGCACGGACATACACGGTGCTGCCCTCGCGGTGGAGCTGCCGCGACTCGGCCTCGCTCCTGTTCTCAGTGCCAGTTCTGATGGCTGGTGATGTTTGCACCTGAAAATAAAGGGGTGTTGTGCCTCTGCCTATGGCCATTATTTTAAACTATCAGGTCAGTGTTTTTAATCTCAACTTCATAAAGGTCTTTTTCTGGGTATTTGCCTTGGTCTTTGGTTTGGAACAAATTCCTGTCTCCTCATTTTGCCTCTCAGTGTTACATGTAATTAGGCGAAATGGCTAGCGCCCTCACTCTCGAAAGAGTGGTCCTGGGTAGGAGCTGTTCTGTGTGGTCCAGAAGCACAGTCTCCCCTGACCACCAGAGCCAGGCACTCTATGGGCATCACCTGTGTGGGCTGCTTGAGTCTGATGGCTGTGACAGCGTTGCATAGGGCGGGGCTGGGAGCTCTCACCTAGCCAACTGTGGCTCGGCCACTGTGCGGGGAGAGCAGGGTTCAAGTCACTGGTGCAATTCAATTGCGGCTGAGCTGCAGCGTGCGGTGGATGGAACTTGGGGTGCCTGTCCAGGCTGATGACAGCTCAGCTGCTGTCAGGGGAAGGTGGACACTTGCTGGCCCAGTTGTGACTTGTCTGCTGCCTTGGGTGAGCAGGGCTCGGGGTTCTGCCTGGTCCAGTTTTGGCTCAGCTACTCTGCAGAGAGGGTTGCAGCTCCGTCTCTGTGCGGGTTGGGTGGGGCTCAGGGCAGGGTGCCTCCCAGGCCAATTGTGGCTCGGCTGCTGTGTGGGGAGGGCAGGACGATTGCCAGGTTGCGTTGCACCTGGGGTTCTGCACAGGGTGGGATGCTCGCCCAGCCTGGTTGTAGTGCAAGGTGGGCAGAGCATGCCCTCCCGTGCTAGCAGGCTAGAGGAAGGGCACCAAAAATGGCTCCTGTAGGCTTGTCACCAGCAACTTAGATTGAGCTTGCAAAAATGGTGTCCACTAGTGCTTCCGTCCCCGATAAAGACGCTACAGGTTCTTGTCTTGCTGTCAGCCACTTTAAAGTTAGTAAATGGGTCTACCTCACTTATGGTCTAGGGGCTTTTCAATCTGTTGCTTTTGTGCTGGATCTCAGGGCCAGTGGGTTTGTATGAGAATCCTCTGAGAGTGGGATCTCTGTTCCCTATGGTTCTATGATTCGCCTGGTCTTAGTACCAATTGAGTTTCAAAATCAGATTTTTTTCAGGTGTGAGGGTCGTCTTTCCAGTGCTGGCCCCCAGGGTCGGGCTGCCTGATGTGGGGCACAATCCATTCACACCTTGAGGGAGAATTCTGTATTTATGGGATCCCTCCTTATTGTGGGGTCACAGCATCTAGGGTGAGGTCCCAGGTAAGGCCACGTCTGTGCCTCTTCTACTATTTTTGATGTAACTTTGTCTTCTGTTTTGGAGGTGCATGTTCTCAGGTCCTTTTCAGAGGAAAGGTATTCCAACTGTAGCTGTAAATTAGGTATGTCCATGGGAGGAAGTGATTTCAGAGTTTTCCTATGGCATCTTGGACTGCTCCGACTCACATTTGCATCTTTAAACAATGTTTTTTTGTTTTGCCAACTTTTGAGTCTTACGTAAATGAGAACATTATTTTCACTTGGTCAAAGTTAATTTTTATTTAGCTGTATGCAAATCTTATGAGTGCATTCTACTTAAAAAAGTAACATCTTTATGTGGTATGATTTATATTCCATAAAACTCATTTACTTCAAGTGTACAGTTCGGTGTTTTTAGTATATTCACGAGGTTGTACAACCATCACCACTACTTAATTCCAGAACATTTTCATCATCCCCCAAAGAATCCCAGTACCCATTAGAAGTCATCTCCATTTCCCCACAACCGTCTTTATTTCCAGTCCTGGGTAATCACTAATCTACTTTCTGTCTCTGTAGATTTGTTTATTCTGGGTAGTTCTAATAAAGGAAGTCATAAATATGTGGTCTTTTGTGACTAGCTTCTTTTCCATGTAATGCTGTCAAGTTTCATCCATGTCATAGCATGTATCAGTACCTCCTTCCCTCTTTATTGCTAAATAGTCCATTAAATTGATATGCCAAATTTCATTATCCATTCATCGACTGATGGACATTTGAGTTGTATCCACTTCTTGGCTACTAGGAATACCGTATCAGTGAACAGTCCTGTATTTAAGTTTTTGTGTGTTTTGCAGTTCTCATTTGTTGTGGATACATAACTAGGAACGGGATTGCTGGGTCATACTGCAATTCTGTGTTTAATTTTTGAGGCAAAGCAAGGCTTCCAAAGTGGCTATGCCATTTTACAATCCCACCAGCAGTGTATGAGGGTTCCAATTTCATCACCCCCTCACCAGCACTTTTTCTTCTTTTTTTTTATTGTAGCCATTCTAGTGAGTATAAAGTGGTATCTCACTGTAGCTAAATTTGCATTTTCCTGAAGCCTAATGATATTGTGCATCTTTTCATATGCTTATTGGCCATTTGTAGATCTTCTCTGGGGAAATGTCTATTGAGAACCATTGCCTACAGAAAAGGGAACCCTCTTGCACTGTTGGTGTGAATGTAAATTGATAGAGCCACTATGGAGAACAGTATGGAGGTTCCTTAAAAAACTAAAAATGGAATTACCTTATGACCCGGCAATACCACTACTGGGCATATAGCCAGAGAAAACCATAATTCAAAAAGACACATGCACCCCAATGTTCATTGCAGCACTATATACAATAGCCAGATCATGGAAGCAACCTAAATGCCCATTGACAGACAAATGGCTAAAGAAGATGTGGTATATATATACAATGGAATATTACTCAGCCATAAAAAGGAACGAAATTGGGTCATTTGTAGAGACGTGGATTAATCTATAGACTGTCATACAGAGTGAAGTAAGTCAGAAAGAGAAAAACAAATATCGTATATTAACGCATATATGTGGAACCTAGAAAAATGGTATAGATGAACCGGTTTGCAGGGCAGAAACTGAGACACAGATGTAGAGAACAAACATATGACACCAAAGGAGGAAAGAGGCATGGGGTGGGCGTGGGGGGGTGGTGTGATGAATTGGGAGATTGGGGCTGACATATATATAGTAATATGTATAAAATGGATAACTAATAAGTACTTGCTGTATAAAAAAATAAATAAAATTTTAAAAAATAGTATCTTATTGAATAACATAATTGGCACTTCAGAGAAATAACTCTCATGTGATGGAAAACCATGCAAAACTTCACCAGATTATTGAAATACAAGTGCCTATGAAAAGCTAATTTTCTTTAAAATACTGTCTTTTTAGGGGGAAATGCTTCCAGAATAAACGATATCATGTGTTTAAAAAAAAAGACACTCGCCTTATTCTCAGACGACAAATTAACTAGCAAAGCAAGCCAGTTTAAGTCCAGTCCCTAAATCCACTGTAAGGCTCTCTGCATTAAAGGCCTCACGCACCAGGGGGCAGCAGGAAGCCGCGCAGGCGGCCAGCTCGCTGCCGAGCTCGGCGCGGAGAGAACTGTGCTGCACCTGGGCGGAGGCGGGCGCCGGGCTCAGCTGCACCGCCAGCCGACACGGCGCGTGGTGGACGGTCACCTCCACTTTGAGGGGGTTTTCATCACTCCCCTCGGCATCCTGCAGAGGAGGCATCCTCCGAGCCGGCCGGCGTTAGGCTCCCCAGGAGCACCATGGGCTCCACGCCCCTGAAGTCGCCGCCCAGAGCTCGGAGATCGGTCCCTGGCCGGGTCCAACACCTCCCGCCCCACTGCCGTCCGCCTCATTGCCGGCAGGCGAGAGGAAGAGGCGGCCTCGATCACTGAACCCCAAAGGGCCCCGCTCCCTGGGGCCTAAGCCTTCCACTTTAATACCCAGGAGCTTATTGGTTAGTCCAGTCTTGCGCTTGACGGCCAGGGTCGCGGCCTTTTGGGAGGAAAGGGATGATGTGGAGACAGACTTCCGAAGCTGGACGGGAGTCCCGGGAGTTCGGAGCACGGCCTGAGCCGCCAGTCACTGGGTGCAGGAATCTTTGCGGGCGGCTTTGAGCGCAGGCACACAGACGTGGCTTTGGCGCAAGGGGAACTGGGCTCAGTAGGCGGGGCGGGGCCGGGAGCAGGGGCGGGGCCGGCCGGAGTGCAGCAGGAGGGGCTGGGCCCGGAGGGGCGTGGCCCGGCGGGGAAAAAGCAGGCCGGGTCTCAAGAGGACCTGGACTGGTTCCTGGGGCGTCACTCAGTAGAGAGCTGCAAAAAGGGGCGACTTAGGAGGGCCCGGGGTCGGTTGTGCTTTTGGAGATCCCGAAGTGGGACCGTCCGGAAGAGGCAGGAGCTTATACCTAGCCTACCCTTCGACGTGTCGAGAATGAGAAATTAATGATTTCTGACAAAATGCCTCCGGTCGCCTTCTCTAAAATCCCTCTCTGGCCATCAGGAGACACTGTTCCCTAAACTTAGTTGGAGGCTCCATGTACTAGGCTCCCGCCAAATCCCTTTTCTTGCTTGAGGTTATTTTTGCCTGGATTAATAAAGACTGTTAAAAAAGAAAAAAAGACTGTCGAGATTAAAGTTTAAACGTTTCAGATGAGGCAGAGTACAGATGTATATACACTGTGGAAATAATCTATATTGTCCTGTGGCCTGACATAATTATTAAAAATGTATATTTTTACATGAGGGGAAAATAACTTACATTATATGACATTTATGGTTTGTTTTTTAAAAGAAAAAGGCATAGAACTCACAAAATAAAACTGTCCATGTATACAAAATGGTTCTCGAAGGCTACACTTCAAGTTGGTAACAGTAAATACCTCTGGGAGAAGACTGCGATTGAGCAATGAGTTAAGAGGTTTTAAAATTTTATCTGTATTACTTGAATCTTTTACAATGAAGAATGTACTTATATATGTAATTTAAAATTTGTTTTCCAGTATAGAATTCTATCTTAAAATGTACATGTAAAATGAGGTTAATTAACCCAGGTAAAACCATTCTATTAAACTGCTATGTCAAGTAAGATGTGTGGATATGTAATCCTGAATTCCCTTTGGAACAATCTCATTTTCAGATATATATCTTATCCCTCTTACCCCATAAATAAGATTGTAATTATCATGTATTCTGATTTATGGATGGAAAATATTTGCCACTGAAAGCACATGGTTACTGGACCAACAACCCTGTCTTTTTGAAAAGTACTTGTTTAAAGTCTCTCTGTCTTTGGAGAATACATGGTTGACCCCCAGTTTTAGAAAACAACTCAAGTAATTTTTTTAAAAAAATAAATTTATTTATTTATGGCTGCGTTGGGTCTTCGTTGTTCACGAGCACTTTCTCTAGTTGCGGCGAGCCGGGGCTACTCTTCGTTGCGGTGTGTGGGCTTCTCATCGCAGTGGCTTCTCTTGTTGCGGAACACAGGCTCTAGGCACGCGGGCTTCAGTAGTTGCAGCATGTGGGCTCAGTAGTTGTGGCTCACGGGCTTAGTTGCTCCGTGGCATGTGGGATCTTCCCGGACCAGGGCTTGAACCTGTGTCTCCTGCACTGGCAGGCGGATTCTTAACCACTGCGCCACCAGGGAAGTCCCTAACTCAAAGAATTTTGACTTCTGCCGCCCACATCCATCATTATAGTGGCCATAAATATTGGATGTTGTGCATCTCTGCATGTACCACCTGAAAAAACAGAATGCTTCCCACAAGCTTTTATGTTTCCAGTGTGCAAAGACCATTTAAAATGAATGTACACAATAGCTTAACCATGATACTCTGAAAGAATTAAGAAGTGTTTGTGGTTTTCAGTTTGCTGAGAATTGTAACAGGTTTATACAAATATTTCTTAAAGGATCAGTGGTTGACGAAAACATGTATCAATATTTGCTTTCAAAATGGTTCATTGGCCTTTCTCATCCTGATGGAAGTACATTCAAGGGCATTAGGCGTACAAACAAAAGCAGAACAATGGGCTGAATTTGGTTATATTTTATGATTTTTTGTTTTTGAATATATGATCCAACTTTTTTTTTTTTTTTGGCTGTGTTGGGTCTTTATTTCTGTGCGTGGGCTTTCTTTAGTTGCGGCGAGTGGGGGCCACTCTTCATCGCGGTGCGCGGGCATCTCACTGTCGCGGCCTCTGTTGCGGAGCACAAGCTCCAGACACGCAGGCTCAGTAGCTGTGGCTCACGGGCCCAGTTGCTCCGCGGCGTGTGGGATCTTCCCAGACCAGGGCTCGAACCCGTGTCCCCTGCATTGGCAGGCAGATTCTCAACCACTGCGCCACCAGGGAAGCCCTTGATTTGTTTTTTGTTGCTGTTGTTGTTTTTAAGTGTCTCCAACTAAGTTTCTTTTAGGCTTCAACTTCTTTGAGCCACTAAGCATCAAGGAAAAATTACTGACTGTCATTGAAAAACAAAAATCAGTATGTTAAAAAATGGTTCCTTATTTCTTATTTTGAGTCTAAACTCTCCATCTCCCTCTCATGGGTGGGTCAAATAGTGGGCAGTGGGGGGCACGCTGGTCACACCCCTGTGTCTGTGATGCCTGTGGCAAAAAGACTGCTGGAATAGGTCTCTGCGGTGAGGAGAGCTCAATAAAATGGTGGTTTCCAAAATAAATACATAAATCTGAACTCTCCAATTTGGCTTATGGAGCCTCCATTATGGGACCCTAACTTATCGTTGACTTTCCAGCTAAGTAATCCTCACCAGTCAGCTCTGCACTATTTGAGCTTCTCTCCTCAGGTTGGAAGGCTGTAGAGCCAAATGGTTAATGAAGGCCATGGACTTTGGAGTTGGACTGGCCCAGTTCTCTCATCAACCAGATATATTTCTTAACCCTCCTGGGTCTCAATTTCCTCAGCTGAAATAATAAGAGCTAATATTTGAGAGTTTAAATATGTTACGTGCTTTACTTGGATGACCTAATTTAATCACAACAGCCCAATGAAGTAGTTTCTATTCTTATCACTATAATTATCCCCACTTTATAGATGAGGAAATCGAGGCTTAGAGAGGTTAATAACTTACCCAAGGTCACACAGTAAGCGATGGAGCCTGGGATTTATACCTACTGTAGAGGCAACCTTGAGGGTACTACCCTTTACATCATTTAATGTTTCTTAGTAAGACAGCCTTTGGGAGAAACTGATTTCTAAGCTTTGATTTTATTTTATGAAGGCTGTAAATTTTGTGTAACTGATTAGGTTTCCTTCTCTGCATAAACCACTAGAAAACAAATGACTGAACGAGTGGCCCAATCAAGGCAAGTATATAGGCCTCATAGTAAGCACCATTGTGTTGACCTCATTTCTGGCTCCATTTTATGGATACCTTTTCTGTTTCTCCCTTTTAATTCACATTTACCATATTTTAGGTAGCTTTGTAACAACCTGAAATTCTCTTTCAAATCTTAGAGACAGGGGGCCATATATGATCAACTCTGAGGGGAAAGTGACCAAATATCTTAGTCAGTATAGGGCATTCCAAGGCTACTTTATTAGTAAGGAAGAAATTAGGATGTAGGGCCATCCCTACACCTAGTGCTTTAGTACACAGATATGTTGAGTCATCACCCTCATGTTTAAGCTTCTGGTGTTACCTTTCCACCCCTCACTTCTCTCACCCTCCCAGCCGTTTTCCTTATAACTTCTTCCTATGATACCCCAGCCCAAAGGCATCTCTAGAGTAGCAGGACCACCTCAGAGTGAGTTAAAGCACAGGCTCTAAGGATTCAAATCACAGAAAATTATACTCATAGTGAATAAATACACTCAACACGTATTTTTAACAATTGGTCAAAATTAAGTAAGGAACCCTTCTCATTAGATTAAGATCTAATGGGCATTTGCTTGAATAGACTCAAATTGGTGAAAGACAGTATGTGCCCAGCAAGCCAAGTGATGTGTCTCAGAAAAATGTTCTTGCACTCAGGGAACACCCTCTGCTCTGGTCTCATGACTCTAGATAGTGCCCAGTATAAGGCAATGGATTGAGATAGACTGATCCCAGTCCTTCCCAGTAGGAATGTAATAGGAACCGATGGTACCAGGAAGAAGTCTAATTTGTCAGGCATAACCTGACATCCAAAGATTAAGTCCTGAAAATCTATTGGCATCGAGGCATTTCTCTAGGTAGCCAAGTACTGAGATTGAGAATTCAGACGGTAAATACAGAGGAAGTATATCAACAGTATATATCAATAAACTGTTTTGCTTACAGCAATTTTTTTTGGTAAAGGATTCAATTTTACTTTGTAAAGTATCCTTTGAATTTTAAATTCAAAATTTGTAAAGGATACTTTATCAGTAAGGAAGAAATCGAAGTCTAGGGCCTCATTCATAAAATAAAAGCAAAGCTTAGGATACTAAGTATGTCAATGCCCCCAATCTTCAAAGTGGGGTTCAGAAACAAGAACGAAGCAGAGTCCATTCCTTAAGGGGCTCAAGTGCGCAGGTTCCCAAGGTTCAGACATGGTCAGTTAGGACCCAAAGAGTATATGGGACTCTTAGCAGTACAAAAGCTCAGTCCTCAGAACCAGAACAGAAGGCCAAATCTAGGCCAGCAGTTGAGACTTGGGCAGGCACTTCTTACATTTTTCCTGCTTAAGGTTAAGATTGGTCCTACAGATCAGATCAGAGTTAAGCCTATACACTGGGAAAAGTTCAGGGGAGAAAGGGATGGACCCAGCAGTGAAGAGAGTAGTGTTGCTAAGGCTCAGAATCCAGTAGGACCTGACAATGAAGCTGAGATGGTTGCTTTGTTACAAAACGGTTCCTAGGTTCTCTGGAAAACCTAATACATGTTGTATGACTAGGATTTTTATTAACAGTATATGGTCTATGATTACAATGTTACAATTTGCTGGGCTTGACAGATTTTTTACCATTGAGGTGTTTATGGAAGAAAGTTTGGATTTGCTGCCAGGCATCTACCTGTGCCCTTGAGTGAGCCTTTGGCTCACCTCCATAGAATACTGGTTGGTCCAAAACTGCATGCACAGAGGCTCTACAAAGAGGAAAATAAGGCGGATCAATACAATGGCCAGTTCCTGGGTAGTAGATTATCTGGGGTCTGTCTTTCCCATGGGCTTGTAACCGTTCAGAGGCTATCTGGGCATAGAATTCACTCTTCCAGTTATGATCATCCATGCCAACGATAAACAGGAAGGGTCCCTGGGCCTTTTCCAATGGAATAAGACTTCGGTGGTTGGGTTTCTCCAGTGGGTCATTCCAAATATCCTCCAAATTCAAAACGCCTGACTCAGTGATTTTATATTTTCCTGGGTCACTGCTGAGATTAGGAATAATCATATCCTTGTAATGCAGAGGAGCTATTGTGTTGGCCACACAGGCATTAATAACTGCAGTAGCTGTGATGCCCTTCAAGAAAGAGGCCATTGAGAGACACAGGTCACCTCCTTTGGAGAAGCCAAGAAGCCCAACACTAGGGCCTTTCACCTGATGAAAAGAGAGAAAGAAAGAGAGAGAGAACAAGTCTAGAATTCATGAAGGGAGAACTTAAACTGTGATTTTACATTGTCTAGGCAGCTTTCTCACATGTCATTTGCTTCCCTTTCTTATGCAACAATCCACAAAGTTCAAACGTATCTTCTAATAAGCAAATCAATTTTTTTTTTTGTCTGCGCTGGCACGGCATGCAGGATCTTAGTTCCCTGACCAGGGATTGAACCCGTGTCCCCTCCATTGGGAGCACGGAGTCTTTACCACTGGACTAACATGGAAGTCCCAAACAAATCAATTAATTTCCTGGTACACAGGCCCTCCACTAACATTTATGGTGACTAGGTCAAGAGTACACACAGAGGCCCATATACCCTATACCTAAATACTTAAAAGTTATAAATATTTGAAAATTAAATAAAATATATTCTTTTCTGCTACCTTGATAAATATACCTCCATAACAACTTATAAGGTCAGGTTCAAATTTCATATCTTAGAACTTCCTGGATTCTGTACTAGAACATGGCATGTGGGGAGAGCCAGCCCCTGGCCCTAGTCCCTGGTCCTTGGCCAACTCTCTTTCTCTTCCCATCCCTGCCTGGCTCCATCATGTACCATAAGGGCCCTCTCACACATGCGTTTGGACACCCTAGCCTGTATGTTTAAGGCCTAGGTGTGTTCACATTAATGGACCCAGAGAAGAGGCATAGGGCTTGGAAGCAGGATCAGAGCTGGTTGGAAGATAATTGTGGGGTTCCAGATCCAAAGGGCATGGTGTGAGGGGCACATGGGTTCCAGGTAGACACATTCCCTTGGCCCCTCAAACTCCGCACCCTGTGGTCAGGGATGCAGCCAAAGGAAGGCCAGAGAGTGGTCATCTAAAACAAAAGGTCCAGAGCAGAAGCCCCTCTTGCCTAGGTCTAAGGGCAGAACTGATAGTATATATTGGTCTCTTCTTGTTCCTGGGGGCTTATATCCCATAGATAAACCAGTCATCGCAGTTCATGATCATCTAGGTTTTAGCAGCTCTATTGAGACCAGTCCCTGAATTCTAACAGAGTTAGACCTTGCAGTACATCTTACTCCTTAACATTAGAATGTTTGGGTTTCTTTAAGTCTAGATAGTAGCAAAGACTATGTATTCCATTGATAATCATACCAAAATGTTTTAATTAATTTTTCCAGTCTCATATAAGAACTTTCTCTACAAAACCACAATACCATTAACACACTTAACAAAATTAATGGTTCCTTAATATCATCGAATACACACCCCTATTCAAATGTCACCAATTGTCTCAAAAATCTCTTTACAGTCACTTTTTTCTCTATACATTTACATTAATCTTTTTTTTTTTTGGGGGGGCCGTGCTGCACAGCATGCGGGATCTTAGTTCCCCAACCAGGGATCAAACCCCCATCCCCTGCAGCAGAAGCGCGGAGTCTTAACCACTGGACTACTGGGGAAGTCCCTACCTTACTCTTACAAATGAGAAAAACTGAATTCCAGAAAGGGAAACTGCCTTATTCAGGATTATAATGCCACTTGGTGGTAGACACAGAACCAGAACTTAAGGTTAGTAACTTTTTAGTCTAGCTCTTTGAATTCTGGTCAAGAACTAAAGGGAACTAAACAGTTGAGTCTTAAGGGGTTGGAGAGAGATGGGCAGAAATGAAAATAATAATCCTAACAACTTTTGAAGGAGCCTTTGTGTCTCATGGCATATTTCCAGCCCTGGGTGTCCTGGTAGAGCTTTTGGATCCAGCCCTGTGTCTGCTCTACCCCCTCTCCTCTGCATTCAGGTGAGCACCAGAACCCACCTTTGGATGTTGCAGCATGAAGTCCACAGCTTCTTCAAAGTACTCCAGGCACACGTTATTCAAATATTTAGGGAGGTCTTCAAATCTGAAATAAGCCAGAGCGAGCACAGCAAAACCATGTCCAGCCAGGAGGCTGGCCCTGTATTCACAAAGGCCACCACCACTTCCAAAAAGATCGAGGATTCCAGGGAATGGTCCTGTGCCTGGAGAGCACCACAAATCATAAGGAGTTTTAGACACTCAAAAGACATTCTTGGGTTTCAGATTTTGGCAGTCAGCAAAGAGAAGTTTTTAAAGCAAGGAAGGTTGTGGGTGGGAGTTTGGTGGAAAAGGACTCTTTTTACTTTGTCTTTTTTTTTTTAATAAACTTTGGGGAGAAGGGAGGGGGGAAAAATGCCTTATTTTCTCCGTAATTTTTCATATATTTGCAAAAAACAACAACGATAATATAAACCAAATTAGAAATAACATAAGATGAAATGTACATTTTCCACCAAATTTTCCTCAAAAAAACCCCCCAAAAACTGAGAATGCTTTGACAGCTGTAAAGCACTCTACATATACAGGGGATTATTAGAATATACTCCCCACCTCCTTTACACCCTCTACTCCAGCCTTCAAGAACGCCATTCCTAAATGTGCTATGCTCTCTTTGGCCCTGAAAATGGTGTACACTATTCTCCTCCCCTCTCCACCATTTCTGAACTGGTTGACTCATCAGTCTTCAAATCTAAGTTTAGAGCTCCCTTCCTGGAAGACTTCCCAGATGCCCTCCAAGGCTGAGTTGAATTACATAGCCTTTGATATGTTCCCACCAGCACCCTGGGCCTGTACCTCCCCTATCATAGCACTTACCACACTTACAGATCCAAGTATAGCTGCCGGTATCCTCTATTAGGCGGTAGGTACAGTGAGGCCCATGTCTGAATTTGCTAGCTACTGTATGTAGCATAGTCCTTGATTTAACACATATTTGTTAAATAATTGAACTTTTCTGCATTATTTACAAAAAGCCTTTGAGTCAGAAAACAATAAATTTTAAATGGGCCACAGAGTAGATACTAAAATAGTTAACAACTGACTTGATTGAAATATCGCAGCTGGGCAGTGAAAGATTTTTTTTTTTGAAATATTTTTTAAAAAATTAAAGTCTTTAGGAGATTCTTATTGAATCAGTCAGTATGATTTATTGAGCTCTTATTATATCCCTGTGTAAGCCTCTAGGCATACAGAGATATGGAGATGTATAAGTCGCAATTCCAGACCCAGGAGTTCACAGTTGAGTGGGCAGGGCTAGTTAAGGCTGTGAATTGCTGAAGAGCTGTAAGAATAAAGCAGGGCCTCCTGTTTTGGAGAATAATCACAGAATTCAGTTTAGGAATTCTGTGAGCAGTGGCAACTCCAGCATTTCTATATAGCAGGGGTTTCAGTCAGGAATTTGGTTGGAAGGGGTGGGTCAATTGTCTTGTTTACAGGCCACTTTTACCTACCAAGCACCTTGTTTTTACTTAGACTAGGGTTTCTCAACCTTAGCACTATAGACATTTTGAGTAAGATATTTCTTTGTTGTGGGGCTGTCCCATGGATTGTAGATGTTTAGCACCTACCCACTAGATGCCAATAGCACCCTCTCCAATTGTGACAATCAAAATGTCTCCAGGGCTTCCCTGGTGGCGCGGTGGTTGAGAGTCCACCTGCCGATGCAGGGGACACGGGTTCGTGCCCCAGTCCAGGAAGATCCCACATGCCGCGGAGCAGCTAGGCCCGTGAGCCATGGCCGCTGAGCCTGCGCGTCCGGAGCCTGTGCTCCGCAACGGGAGAGGCCACAACAGTGAGAGGCCCACGTACCGCAAAAAAAAAAAAAAAAAAAAAAGTCTCCAGATATTACCAATTGCCCCTGGAGTGGAAGAGAATCATTCCAGGTTGAGAAACACTGACAGACTGTTTATTATGGGGGAGGGGACCTTCAGGGAGTTTTTCTGTTTGTTTTTTAGTATTATGGGGCACTGCCTCTATCTCTGGGTTTTAGTTTCCTTTGAAGTTTGATGTGAAAGAAAGCCCAAATCACTCCTGCACACCAGCAGAAGTACTGCCTAATATTAGTATCTGAGACACAGCTGCATGGCTGGCACATAGCAGCATAAATACACTTTTTGAGTACTCTGAATGAACTTTTAGCATATAGCTGAGGGAATGGCAGTACCTCCAGGAAGTGTCCTGAAATTTAGAGGAGAACCTTCCACCCAGAATTCATGATAGACTTTGGAGCTTGGGGACGAATTTAGGGAAGTTCCACGACCACGGGGTTCCCTAGACAGGCAAGGGGCCGCCCAGGGTCTCAGGACTCTACCTGGCTTTCCACAACAGCCTGGGAAGAGGGCTGCTCACCTGGCGGCAGGAAGAGCGTGGCGCGCACCCGGCCCACGCGCACGGGCTCGCGCCGCACCCCCGGCGCCAGGAAGTCGCGCTCGTTCACCGCCCGGCCCAGGAGCCCTCCGGCTTCCGGGTCGTGGCCATCGAGCACCTCCAGCTCCACGGCGAAGGGCGTCTGTACGTCCCGCTTCACCAGCCGCAGCAAGGGCTTCTCGGGCTCTAAAGCCCAGAGGAGCCCCATGGGCTCGAGGCCCGTGAAGCTGCCGCCCAGCGCGGGCGCGCGCTCGAGGTCCAGCTGGCCGTGGGCGTCGGCGCAGTAGCGCGCGTGGGCTCGGAAGAGCTCGTCCTTCTCGTCGCGCAGGGACGCGCGCAGCGTGACCGGTTGTCCCGGGGCCAGGCCGCGCACGGCGATGCGCACGGGCTCGTCCCAGCGGCAGCGGCCCGCAGGCTCCAGCGTCACCGTCGCCGCCATCTGGATCCCAGCAGAGAAGGGGCGGCCCGGCGGAGTCAAGGGTAGGGCCTGGCGTCTCTCCACCTCCCTGGGAGGCAGTCGCAATTGGAACGTTTGCGCTACTCCCGTTGGGCGGCCGAAGGGACACTTGCTAAACCGCTTTGTGAAGTCTCCCGGAGTTTGTGCAGTCCACTACTGCCTGCCTGGAAGAGTATCTGCTAAAATAAGAGTTTTATGGTAATTATTAATCCTGCGGTCCAATATGGAGAGTGTCGAAATAGAAGTACAAAGATTGGTGACAGCTAAAGGATTGGGAAAGATACCGGGCAGTTCCAAGAAGTTTGAGTATTGTTGACTTAAAAAAAATGCACAGCGTGAAGAGTTGTGAGTTAAGTTTTATTTGGGGTTTATTTGGGGCAAAATGAGGACTGCAGCCCTGGAAACAGCATTTCAGATAACTCTGAGAAACTGCTCCAAGGAGGCGGGGGGGGGGGGGCGGGGGGGGGGCGGGCAGGAGCCAGGATATATGAGTTTTGCAACCAAGGGAAGGTAGTCGGGAAGTCAAAAGATTGTTAATTAAAGAAAACCAGATATCTCAAGTTAAGGAATTTAGTGCTTTTCTATGTATGGGAAGATGCAAGAGTCTGGGCTCACTGAAATCATTCCTTTGCTATGCGCCTCAGCTATCTGGGGCCAGTACCCTGTATTTTCACATCCTCAGTTTCCTCAGTGCTCATTGCAGGAAGTGGCTGCAGTCTGATGGCTGCTAGATGGCAGGTATTCTTTTCAGCCCTGAGTTTCCTCAGGGCTCACGGGCTCACGTTGGAGGGTTGCAATCGTTGATGACTGTGACATCCTTTGTTTATTGATATGGCAGGAAATATTCCATTTATAAATATTCCAGGGCTTCCCTGGTGGCGCAGTCGTTGAGAGTCTGCCTGCCGATGCACGGGACACGAGTTCGTACCCCGGTCCGGGAAGATCCCACGTGCCGCGTAGCGGCGGAGCGGCTGGGCCAGTGAGCCATGGCCGCTGAGGCTGCGCGTCTGCAGCCTGTGCTCCGCAACGGGAGAGGGCACAACAGGAGAGGCCCGCGTACCACACACACACACACACACAAATATATATATATATTCCATTCGATTTATAAATGTTTGATTTATCAGTATTAAAAAGCATCCCAGGTGATTGTAATTAAAGGGATCACTGGAAACATAGTCCTAATCCTACCCTTAACCCTCAATCCTTCACTGAGCCTTTTTCCTAGAGCTAAGGATACCTACAATGGCTTCCAGAGCAGGGAGATGTTTCTGGAGAGAGAACTTCCTGGGTTCCAGTCTGATCCTGCTCCTTAATAGCGTGGTGATTCTTAGCAAGTTACATAATTAAGCTTCTGAATCCAGTTTCCTTATCTGTAAAGGATTTCTTTTTCTTTTTTGCAGTAATTTTAATAATGAGTAATTTTACTATCTGAATTAGGTTTAGGACACCTGTTTAAATCCCACCTTCACAGATTATGACAAATGTTAGAGAATTGAAATATCTTGGAGTCAAGACTGTAAAGGTAAATCGCTGGCTGCCGAGGGAGAGCAAAGTGCTGTTGATATTTTAAACGTATTGGGATTGAAAACAATGCTTGTAAAATCAATAACAGGATTTCAGTCAGGGGTGATTTAGAAAGCTCTTCCTATAGAGAAACAAT
Source organism: Lagenorhynchus albirostris (assembly GCF_949774975.1). Lineage (NCBI taxonomy): Eukaryota > Metazoa > Chordata > Mammalia > Artiodactyla > Delphinidae > Lagenorhynchus > Lagenorhynchus albirostris. The sequence goes on from NC_083095.1 coordinate 28,864,495, forward strand.
GTCAGCCATAGTTAACACAAAATTCATTGTTTTCTGTAATTCTCAGTCAACACCCAGATCCAGCTGCTTTTCTGATAACCCTAAGTGAGAGTTAAAGGGGAAAGAGGCAGGAGGTGGGAACAGACTCCCAGTTATTCCAGTATCCTAGGTGTGGTTTCACTGATGATCCTGGGCCTGGTACTATTTCCTATTACCATTTGGTAGGCCAAGAGAGCTCCACGTTTCTGTTTTTAGCAGCCAGTATCTATCCATTTGAGTATGTTCTTTCTCCAAGATTGCAATACCTTAATTTCAATAATCATCTCATGGTTAATAGTGTTGTATCAATGTTAACTTCCTGATTTTGAAATTTTGTACTATGGTTATGTAAGAAGTTAACATTAAGGGAAATCAAGATGAAGAGTATAGCTGGGCTATTTTTGCAACATTTTTGTAACTCTAAAATTATTGCCAAATAAAAAGTTAAAATACCAGGGAGTGATAAAACCACCCTAGAGGATTCCTTTGGTCCTCTGTGTCCAACTTGTAGGGGTAGTAAAACCTGCTCACCTCAGTCAGATCCTTGCTCTTCCATATCCTTGAACACATAGTCTTTCCCATTTGATTGAAGTTTCCAGGAATTTGCATTATGTCTGATCCTGTATCCAAAATCCCGTGCCTTCGGTTTTTAAGTAAAAACAAAAGACACATTTTTTATTTTCACCAAAAACTTTTTGAACAACATATTCACCCTTTTGTTCCACTACCTTCTGCCATTTTTCAGGCAACTTCATGATTCCATCTTCCCAAAACTTTTTATCTTTTTGAGCAAAGAACTGTTGCAGGTGCCTTTTACAGTTTTCCAGGGAATTGAAATTTTTTCCATTAAAAGAATTTTGTAAAGACAAATAAATGGAATTCCGAAGGTGCAATGTCTGGTGAAGACAGCGGATGAATCAGAACTTCCCAGCCAGGGCTTCCCTGGTGGCGCAGTAGTTGAGAGTCCGCCTGCTGATGCAGGGGACCCGGGTTCGTGCCCCGGTCTGGGAGGATCCTACGTGCCACGGAGCGGCTGGGCCCGTGAGCCATGGCCGCTGAGCCTGCGCGTCCGGAGCCTGTGCTCCGCAATGGGAGAGGCCGCAGCAGTGAGAGGCTCGCGTACCGCAAAAAACAAACAGAACTTCCCAGCCAGGTTGTAACAGGTTTTGCCTGGTCATCAAAGAAACATGTGATCTTGCGTTATCCTGATGGAGGATTATGCGTATTCTGTTGACTAATTCCGGACACTTTACATCAAGTGCTGCTTTCATTTGGTCTAATTGAGAGCAGTACTTGTTGGAATTAATCGTTTGGTTTTCCAGAAGGAGCTCATAATAGAGGACTCTCTTCCAATCGCACCGTATACACAACATCACCTTCTTTGGATGAAGACCGGCTTTTGGTGTGGTTGGTGGTGGTTCATTTCATTTGCCCCACCATCTCTTCCATTCCACATTCTCATACAGTATCCACTTTTCATCACCCGTCACAATTTGTTTTAAAAACAGAATGTTTTTGTTACGTTTAAATAGAGAATTGCGTGTGGAAATACGGTCAAGAAGGGTTTTTTCGCTTAATTTATGTGGACCCCAAACATCAAAGCGATTCACATAACCAAGCTGGAGCAAATGATTATCAGCGCTTGATTTGGGTATTTTGAGTATGTTGGCTATCTCCCTCGTAATATAATGTCGATTGTTCTCAATTAATGCCTCCACGTGATCGCTATCAACTTCAACTGGTCTACCCGACCGTGGAGCATCATCCAGCAAGAAATCTCCAGCACAAAACTTGACAAACCATTTTTGACATGTTCAGTCAGCCGTAGCACCTTCTCCATATGCTGCACAAATCTTTTTTGTGTGTTTCAGTTGCGTTTTTACCTTTCTTGAAATAATAAAGCATAATATGCTAAAAATGTTGTTTTTCTTCCATCTTCAATATTAAAATGGCTACACAAAAATTCACCAGTTTTGATGTTTTTTTTTCATGCACGCTGATATGTCAGCTGTCATAATACGATCTAACAGAATTGTTTCGAATGAAGTTAAAGACGACTAAGCACTACTAGAGTCATCTTATGGGAAAAAACGAACAAACTTTTTGGCTAACCCAATATATAACGTGCTCCTATTATGGGTACATAAATGTTTACAGATGTTATGTCCTCTTTCTGGATTGACACTTTTATTATCATATACTGTTCTTTGTTTTGTTACAGTCTTTGTTTTAAAGTCTCTTTTGTGTGATATAATTATTGCCACCCCAGCTTTCTTTTCCTTTCCATTGCATCTTTTTACATCCCTTCACTATCAGTCCTTAAGTGTCTTTGTGTTTGAAGTGAGTCACTTGTAGGCAGCATATAGAAGGGTCTTGTTTTTTATTCAGCCACCTTATATCTTTTGATTGGCAAATATACATTACATTTAAAGTAATTATTGGTAGTTATACACTTTTTGCCATTTTGTTAACTGTCTTCTCATTCTTTTTGTAGTTCCTCTCTGTTCCTTTTCTCTCTTTCTCTCTTCCCTTGTGGTTTGACTGTTTTCTTAGTGTTATGTTTAGATTCCTTTCTCATTTTCCTTTATATATTTACTATAAGTTTTCTCTTTGTGGTTACCATGAAGTTCACATATAACACCTTATGTATATAACAGTCTTTATGTAAGTTGATAGTAACTTAATTTTGAACACATTCCAAAGCTTTATATTTTTACTCCCCCCTGTGCTTTATATCTTTGATGACACATTTTACATCTTTTAATGTATCCCTTAACTATGGTATTTTCATTAATTTTAATACTTTTGTCTTTTGCCCTTTATAAGTGATTGATCTACTACCTTTATTATTTATTTATTTACATATTCCAGTGAGATTTTTACTTATAATGTTTTCTTTTTATTCGTTAGTGCCTCTTCTTTTTAGCTTAGGGGAGTTCCTTTAACATTTGCTGCATTTGCTGAAAGGCCAGTTTAGTGGTGATGAACTCTACTTTTGCTTACCTGGAATACTCTTAATGTGTCCTTCAATTCGGAATGATAACCTTGCTGGGTAGAGAATTTTCAGTTGGCAGTTTTTTCCTTTCAGCCCTTTGAGTATATCATGCTACTCTCTTCTGGCCTATAAAGTTTCTGCTGAAAAGTCTGTTCAAACACCTATGGTGTTTCCTTTGTACATAATAGGTTGCTTTTCTCTTGTTGCTTTTAAGATTCTCTCTCTTTAACTGTTACCATTTTAATTATAATGTTTCTTGGTGTGATTCTCTTTGGGGACATCTTACTTGGAATTCTCTAGGCTTCCTGGACCTGGATGTCTCTTTCCTTCCCAGATGAGGAAGTTTTCGGCCATTATTTCTTCAAATACTTTTTCTGGCCATTTCTCTCTCTCCTCTCCATCTGGGACCCCTATAATGCAAATGTTTTTCTGCTTGATGTTGTCCCAGAGATGCCTTATGGTATCCCTGCTTCTTTTAATTCTTTTTCTCATTTTTCTGCTCTGAGTGTTTTCCATTGCTTTGTCTTCCATCTCATTGATTCGTGCTCCTATTTCATCCATTCTGCTGTTGAACCTCTCGTGTATTTTTCAGTTATAACCTTTAGTACTTTTTATATTTTCTCTCTCTGTTAAAGTTCTCCTGTGTTCATCTATTCTCCTGAGATTAGTGAGCATCTTTATGACCATTATTTTTGCTTTTATTTTCATTTATTTATTTAATTTTTGACTGCATTGGGTCTTAATTGCTGTGCATGGGCTCTCTCTAGTTGCAGCGAGCTGGGGCTACTCTTCATTGCAGTGCGCAGGCTTCTCATTGCAGTGGCTTCTCTTGTTGTGGAGCATGGGCTCTAGATACCCGGGCTTCAGTAGTTGCAGCACCTGGATTCAGTATTTGTGGCCCGTGGGCTCAGTAGTTGTGGCACACGGGCTCTAGAGCACAGGCTCAGTAGTCATGGCACATGGGCTTAGTTGCTCTGCAGCATGTGGAATCTTCCCAGACCAAGGATTGAACCTGTGTCCCCTGCATTGGCAGGCAGATTCTTAACTGCCCCTGGCCAGGCCGGGGCTCACTGGAGTGGGGTGGGCTGGTGACCCACGGGGGGAGTGCGAGCCCGGGACCGGGCCGTGCCCCGTGGAAACGCGCTGCACGGACATACACGGTGCTGCCCTCGCGGTGGAGCTGCCGCGACTCGGCCTCGCTCCTGTTCTCAGTGCCAGTTCTGATGGCTGGTGATGTTTGCACCTGAAAATAAAGGGGTGTTGTGCCTCTGCCTATGGCCATTATTTTAAACTATCAGGTCAGTGTTTTTAATCTCAACTTCATAAAGGTCTTTTTCTGGGTATTTGCCTTGGTCTTTGGTTTGGAACAAATTCCTGTCTCCTCATTTTGCCTCTCAGTGTTACATGTAATTAGGCGAAATGGCTAGCGCCCTCACTCTCGAAAGAGTGGTCCTGGGTAGGAGCTGTTCTGTGTGGTCCAGAAGCACAGTCTCCCCTGACCACCAGAGCCAGGCACTCTATGGGCATCACCTGTGTGGGCTGCTTGAGTCTGATGGCTGTGACAGCGTTGCATAGGGCGGGGCTGGGAGCTCTCACCTAGCCAACTGTGGCTCGGCCACTGTGCGGGGAGAGCAGGGTTCAAGTCACTGGTGCAATTCAATTGCGGCTGAGCTGCAGCGTGCGGTGGATGGAACTTGGGGTGCCTGTCCAGGCTGATGACAGCTCAGCTGCTGTCAGGGGAAGGTGGACACTTGCTGGCCCAGTTGTGACTTGTCTGCTGCCTTGGGTGAGCAGGGCTCGGGGTTCTGCCTGGTCCAGTTTTGGCTCAGCTACTCTGCAGAGAGGGTTGCAGCTCCGTCTCTGTGCGGGTTGGGTGGGGCTCAGGGCAGGGTGCCTCCCAGGCCAATTGTGGCTCGGCTGCTGTGTGGGGAGGGCAGGACGATTGCCAGGTTGCGTTGCACCTGGGGTTCTGCACAGGGTGGGATGCTCGCCCAGCCTGGTTGTAGTGCAAGGTGGGCAGAGCATGCCCTCCCGTGCTAGCAGGCTAGAGGAAGGGCACCAAAAATGGCTCCTGTAGGCTTGTCACCAGCAACTTAGATTGAGCTTGCAAAAATGGTGTCCACTAGTGCTTCCGTCCCCGATAAAGACGCTACAGGTTCTTGTCTTGCTGTCAGCCACTTTAAAGTTAGTAAATGGGTCTACCTCACTTATGGTCTAGGGGCTTTTCAATCTGTTGCTTTTGTGCTGGATCTCAGGGCCAGTGGGTTTGTATGAGAATCCTCTGAGAGTGGGATCTCTGTTCCCTATGGTTCTATGATTCGCCTGGTCTTAGTACCAATTGAGTTTCAAAATCAGATTTTTTTCAGGTGTGAGGGTCGTCTTTCCAGTGCTGGCCCCCAGGGTCGGGCTGCCTGATGTGGGGCACAATCCATTCACACCTTGAGGGAGAATTCTGTATTTATGGGATCCCTCCTTATTGTGGGGTCACAGCATCTAGGGTGAGGTCCCAGGTAAGGCCACGTCTGTGCCTCTTCTACTATTTTTGATGTAACTTTGTCTTCTGTTTTGGAGGTGCATGTTCTCAGGTCCTTTTCAGAGGAAAGGTATTCCAACTGTAGCTGTAAATTAGGTATGTCCATGGGAGGAAGTGATTTCAGAGTTTTCCTATGGCATCTTGGACTGCTCCGACTCACATTTGCATCTTTAAACAATGTTTTTTTGTTTTGCCAACTTTTGAGTCTTACGTAAATGAGAACATTATTTTCACTTGGTCAAAGTTAATTTTTATTTAGCTGTATGCAAATCTTATGAGTGCATTCTACTTAAAAAAGTAACATCTTTATGTGGTATGATTTATATTCCATAAAACTCATTTACTTCAAGTGTACAGTTCGGTGTTTTTAGTATATTCACGAGGTTGTACAACCATCACCACTACTTAATTCCAGAACATTTTCATCATCCCCCAAAGAATCCCAGTACCCATTAGAAGTCATCTCCATTTCCCCACAACCGTCTTTATTTCCAGTCCTGGGTAATCACTAATCTACTTTCTGTCTCTGTAGATTTGTTTATTCTGGGTAGTTCTAATAAAGGAAGTCATAAATATGTGGTCTTTTGTGACTAGCTTCTTTTCCATGTAATGCTGTCAAGTTTCATCCATGTCATAGCATGTATCAGTACCTCCTTCCCTCTTTATTGCTAAATAGTCCATTAAATTGATATGCCAAATTTCATTATCCATTCATCGACTGATGGACATTTGAGTTGTATCCACTTCTTGGCTACTAGGAATACCGTATCAGTGAACAGTCCTGTATTTAAGTTTTTGTGTGTTTTGCAGTTCTCATTTGTTGTGGATACATAACTAGGAACGGGATTGCTGGGTCATACTGCAATTCTGTGTTTAATTTTTGAGGCAAAGCAAGGCTTCCAAAGTGGCTATGCCATTTTACAATCCCACCAGCAGTGTATGAGGGTTCCAATTTCATCACCCCCTCACCAGCACTTTTTCTTCTTTTTTTTTATTGTAGCCATTCTAGTGAGTATAAAGTGGTATCTCACTGTAGCTAAATTTGCATTTTCCTGAAGCCTAATGATATTGTGCATCTTTTCATATGCTTATTGGCCATTTGTAGATCTTCTCTGGGGAAATGTCTATTGAGAACCATTGCCTACAGAAAAGGGAACCCTCTTGCACTGTTGGTGTGAATGTAAATTGATAGAGCCACTATGGAGAACAGTATGGAGGTTCCTTAAAAAACTAAAAATAGAATTACCTTATGACCCGGCAATACCACTACTGGGCATATAGCCAGAGAAAACCATAATTCAAAAAGACACATGCACCCCAATGTTCATTGCAGCACTATATACAATAGCCAGATCATGGAAGCAACCTAAATGCCCATTGACAGACAAATGGCTAAAGAAGATGTGGTATATATATACAATGGAATATTACTCAGCCATAAAAAGGAACGAAATTGGGTCATTTGTAGAGACGTGGATTAATCTATAGACTGTCATACAGAGTGAAGTAAGTCAGAAAGAGAAAAACAAATATCGTATATTAACGCATATATGTGGAACCTAGAAAAATGGTATAGATGAACCGGTTTGCAGGGCAGAAACTGAGACACAGATGTAGAGAACAAACATATGACACCAAAGGAGGAAAGAGGCATGGGGTGGGCGTGGGGGGGTGGTGTGATGAATTGGGAGATTGGGGCTGACATATATATAGTAATATGTATAAAATGGATAACTAATAAGTACTTGCTGTATAAAAAAATAAATAAAATTTTAAAAAATAGTATCTTATTGAATAACATAATTGGCACTTCAGAGAAATAACTCTCATGTGATGGAAAACCATGCAAAACTTCACCAGATTATTGAAATACAAGTGCCTATGAAAAGCTAATTTTCTTTAAAATACTGTCTTTTTAGGGGGAAATGCTTCCAGAATAAACGATATCATGTGTTTAAAAAAAAAGACACTCGCCTTATTCTCAGACGACAAATTAACTAGCAAAGCAAGCCAGTTTAAGTCCAGTCCCTAAATCCACTGTAAGGCTCTCTGCATTAAAGGCCTCACGCACCAGGGGGCAGCAGGAAGCCGCGCAGGCGGCCAGCTCGCTGCCGAGCTCGGCGCGGAGAGAACTGTGCTGCACCTGGGCGGAGGCGGGCGCCGGGCTCAGCTGCACCGCCAGCCGACACGGCGCGTGGTGGACGGTCACCTCCACTTTGAGGGGGTTTTCATCACTCCCCTCGGCATCCTGCAGAGGAGGCATCCTCCGAGCCGGCCGGCGTTAGGCTCCCCAGGAGCACCATGGGCTCCACGCCCCTGAAGTCGCCGCCCAGAGCTCGGAGATCGGTCCCTGGCCGGGTCCAACACCTCCCGCCCCACTGCCGTCCGCCTCATTGCCGGCAGGCGAGAGGAAGAGGCGGCCTCGATCACTGAACCCCAAAGGGCCCCGCTCCCTGGGGCCTAAGCCTTCCACTTTAATACCCAGGAGCTTATTGGTTAGTCCAGTCTTGCGCTTGACGGCCAGGGTCGCGGCCTTTTGGGAGGAAAGGGATGATGTGGAGACAGACTTCCGAAGCTGGACGGGAGTCCCGGGAGTTCGGAGCACGGCCTGAGCCGCCAGTCACTGGGTGCAGGAATCTTTGCGGGCGGCTTTGAGCGCAGGCACACAGACGTGGCTTTGGCGCAAGGGGAACTGGGCTCAGTAGGCGGGGCGGGGCCGGGAGCAGGGGCGGGGCCGGCCGGAGTGCAGCAGGAGGGGCTGGGCCCGGAGGGGCGTGGCCCGGCGGGGAAAAAGCAGGCCGGGTCTCAAGAGGACCTGGACTGGTTCCTGGGGCGTCACTCAGTAGAGAGCTGCAAAAAGGGGCGACTTAGGAGGGCCCGGGGTCGGTTGTGCTTTTGGAGATCCCGAAGTGGGACCGTCCGGAAGAGGCAGGAGCTTATACCTAGCCTACCCTTCGACGTGTCGAGAATGAGAAATTAATGATTTCTGACAAAATGCCTCCGGTCGCCTTCTCTAAAATCCCTCTCTGGCCATCAGGAGACACTGTTCCCTAAACTTAGTTGGAGGCTCCATGTACTAGGCTCCCGCCAAATCCCTTTTCTTGCTTGAGGTTATTTTTGCCTGGATTAATAAAGACTGTTAAAAAAGAAAAAAAGACTGTCGAGATTAAAGTTTAAACGTTTCAGATGAGGCAGAGTACAGATGTATATACACTGTGGAAATAATCTATATTGTCCTGTGGCCTGACATAATTATTAAAAATGTATATTTTTACATGAGGGGAAAATAACTTACATTATATGACATTTATGGTTTGTTTTTTAAAAGAAAAAGGCATAGAACTCACAAAATAAAACTGTCCATGTATACAAAATGGTTCTCGAAGGCTACACTTCAAGTTGGTAACAGTAAATACCTCTGGGAGAAGACTGCGATTGAGCAATGAGTTAAGAGGTTTTAAAATTTTATCTGTATTACTTGAATCTTTTACAATGAAGAATGTACTTATATATGTAATTTAAAATTTGTTTTCCAGTATAGAATTCTATCTTAAAATGTACATGTAAAATGAGGTTAATTAACCCAGGTAAAACCATTCTATTAAACTGCTATGTCAAGTAAGATGTGTGGATATGTAATCCTGAATTCCCTTTGGAACAATCTCATTTTCAGATATATATCTTATCCCTCTTACCCCATAAATAAGATTGTAATTATCATGTATTCTGATTTATGGATGGAAAATATTTGCCACTGAAAGCACATGGTTACTGGACCAACAACCCTGTCTTTTTGAAAAGTACTTGTTTAAAGTCTCTCTGTCTTTGGAGAATACATGGTTGACCCCCAGTTTTAGAAAACAACTCAAGTAATTTTTTTAAAAAAATAAATTTATTTATTTATGGCTGCGTTGGGTCTTCGTTGTTCACGAGCACTTTCTCTAGTTGCGGCGAGCCGGGGCTACTCTTCGTTGCGGTGTGTGGGCTTCTCATCGCAGTGGCTTCTCTTGTTGCGGAACACAGGCTCTAGGCACGCGGGCTTCAGTAGTTGCAGCATGTGGGCTCAGTAGTTGTGGCTCACGGGCTTAGTTGCTCCGTGGCATGTGGGATCTTCCCGGACCAGGGCTTGAACCTGTGTCTCCTGCACTGGCAGGCGGATTCTTAACCACTGCGCCACCAGGGAAGTCCCTAACTCAAAGAATTTTGACTTCTGCCGCCCACATCCATCATTATAGTGGCCATAAATATTGGATGTTGTGCATCTCTGCATGTACCACCTGAAAAAACAGAATGCTTCCCACAAGCTTTTATGTTTCCAGTGTGCAAAGACCATTTAAAATGAATGTACACAATAGCTTAACCATGATACTCTGAAAGAATTAAGAAGTGTTTGTGGTTTTCAGTTTGCTGAGAATTGTAACAGGTTTATACAAATATTTCTTAAAGGATCAGTGGTTGACGAAAACATGTATCAATATTTGCTTTCAAAATGGTTCATTGGCCTTTCTCATCCTGATGGAAGTACATTCAAGGGCATTAGGCGTACAAACAAAAGCAGAACAATGGGCTGAATTTGGTTATATTTTATGATTTTTTGTTTTTGAATATATGATCCAACTTTTTTTTTTTTTTTGGCTGTGTTGGGTCTTTATTTCTGTGCGTGGGCTTTCTTTAGTTGCGGCGAGTGGGGGCCACTCTTCATCGCGGTGCGCGGGCATCTCACTGTCGCGGCCTCTGTTGCGGAGCACAAGCTCCAGACACGCAGGCTCAGTAGCTGTGGCTCACGGGCCCAGTTGCTCCGCGGCGTGTGGGATCTTCCCAGACCAGGGCTCGAACCCGTGTCCCCTGCATTGGCAGGCAGATTCTCAACCACTGCGCCACCAGGGAAGCCCTTGATTTGTTTTTTGTTGCTGTTGTTGTTTTTAAGTGTCTCCAACTAAGTTTCTTTTAGGCTTCAACTTCTTTGAGCCACTAAGCATCAAGGAAAAATTACTGACTGTCATTGAAAAACAAAAATCAGTATGTTAAAAAATGGTTCCTTATTTCTTATTTTGAGTCTAAACTCTCCATCTCCCTCTCATGGGTGGGTCAAATAGTGGGCAGTGGGGGGCACGCTGGTCACACCCCTGTGTCTGTGATGCCTGTGGCAAAAAGACTGCTGGAATAGGTCTCTGCGGTGAGGAGAGCTCAATAAAATGGTGGTTTCCAAAATAAATACATAAATCTGAACTCTCCAATTTGGCTTATGGAGCCTCCATTATGGGACCCTAACTTATCGTTGACTTTCCAGCTAAGTAATCCTCACCAGTCAGCTCTGCACTATTTGAGCTTCTCTCCTCAGGTTGGAAGGCTGTAGAGCCAAATGGTTAATGAAGGCCATGGACTTTGGAGTTGGACTGGCCCAGTTCTCTCATCAACCAGATATATTTCTTAACCCTCCTGGGTCTCAATTTCCTCAGCTGAAATAATAAGAGCTAATATTTGAGAGTTTAAATATGTTACGTGCTTTACTTGGATGACCTAATTTAATCACAACAGCCCAATGAAGTAGTTTCTATTCTTATCACTATAATTATCCCCACTTTATAGATGAGGAAATCGAGGCTTAGAGAGGTTAATAACTTACCCAAGGTCACACAGTAAGCGATGGAGCCTGGGATTTATACCTACTGTAGAGGCAACCTTGAGGGTACTACCCTTTACATCATTTAATGTTTCTTAGTAAGACAGCCTTTGGGAGAAACTGATTTCTAAGCTTTGATTTTATTTTATGAAGGCTGTAAATTTTGTGTAACTGATTAGGTTTCCTTCTCTGCATAAACCACTAGAAAACAAATGACTGAACGAGTGGCCCAATCAAGGCAAGTATATAGGCCTCATAGTAAGCACCATTGTGTTGACCTCATTTCTGGCTCCATTTTATGGATACCTTTTCTGTTTCTCCCTTTTAATTCACATTTACCATATTTTAGGTAGCTTTGTAACAACCTGAAATTCTCTTTCAAATCTTAGAGACAGGGGGCCATATATGATCAACTCTGAGGGGAAAGTGACCAAATATCTTAGTCAGTATAGGGCATTCCAAGGCTACTTTATTAGTAAGGAAGAAATTAGGATGTAGGGCCATCCCTACACCTAGTGCTTTAGTACACAGATATGTTGAGTCATCACCCTCATGTTTAAGCTTCTGGTGTTACCTTTCCACCCCTCACTTCTCTCACCCTCCCAGCCGTTTTCCTTATAACTTCTTCCTATGATACCCCAGCCCAAAGGCATCTCTAGAGTAGCAGGACCACCTCAGAGTGAGTTAAAGCACAGGCTCTAAGGATTCAAATCACAGAAAATTATACTCATAGTGAATAAATACACTCAACACGTATTTTTAACAATTGGTCAAAATTAAGTAAGGAACCCTTCTCATTAGATTAAGATCTAATGGGCATTTGCTTGAATAGACTCAAATTGGTGAAAGACAGTATGTGCCCAGCAAGCCAAGTGATGTGTCTCAGAAAAATGTTCTTGCACTCAGGGAACACCCTCTGCTCTGGTCTCATGACTCTAGATAGTGCCCAGTATAAGGCAATGGATTGAGATAGACTGATCCCAGTCCTTCCCAGTAGGAATGTAATAGGAACCGATGGTACCAGGAAGAAGTCTAATTTGTCAGGCATAACCTGACATCCAAAGATTAAGTCCTGAAAATCTATTGGCATCGAGGCATTTCTCTAGGTAGCCAAGTACTGAGATTGAGAATTCAGACGGTAAATACAGAGGAAGTATATCAACAGTATATATCAATAAACTGTTTTGCTTACAGCAATTTTTTTTGGTAAAGGATTCAATTTTACTTTGTAAAGTATCCTTTGAATTTTAAATTCAAAATTTGTAAAGGATACTTTATCAGTAAGGAAGAAATCGAAGTCTAGGGCCTCATTCATAAAATAAAAGCAAAGCTTAGGATACTAAGTATGTCAATGCCCCCAATCTTCAAAGTGGGGTTCAGAAACAAGAACGAAGCAGAGTCCATTCCTTAAGGGGCTCAAGTGCGCAGGTTCCCAAGGTTCAGACATGGTCAGTTAGGACCCAAAGAGTATATGGGACTCTTAGCAGTACAAAAGCTCAGTCCTCAGAACCAGAACAGAAGGCCAAATCTAGGCCAGCAGTTGAGACTTGGGCAGGCACTTCTTACATTTTTCCTGCTTAAGGTTAAGATTGGTCCTACAGATCAGATCAGAGTTAAGCCTATACACTGGGAAAAGTTCAGGGGAGAAAGGGATGGACCCAGCAGTGAAGAGAGTAGTGTTGCTAAGGCTCAGAATCCAGTAGGACCTGACAATGAAGCTGAGATGGTTGCTTTGTTACAAAACGGTTCCTAGGTTCTCTGGAAAACCTAATACATGTTGTATGACTAGGATTTTTATTAACAGTATATGGTCTATGATTACAATGTTACAATTTGCTGGGCTTGACAGATTTTTTACCATTGAGGTGTTTATGGAAGAAAGTTTGGATTTGCTGCCAGGCATCTACCTGTGCCCTTGAGTGAGCCTTTGGCTCACCTCCATAGAATACTGGTTGGTCCAAAACTGCATGCACAGAGGCTCTACAAAGAGGAAAATAAGGCGGATCAATACAATGGCCAGTTCCTGGGTAGTAGATTATCTGGGGTCTGTCTTTCCCATGGGCTTGTAACCGTTCAGAGGCTATCTGGGCATAGAATTCACTCTTCCAGTTATGATCATCCATGCCAACGATAAACAGGAAGGGTCCCTGGGCCTTTTCCAATGGAATAAGACTTCGGTGGTTGGGTTTCTCCAGTGGGTCATTCCAAATATCCTCCAAATTCAAAACGCCTGACTCAGTGATTTTATATTTTCCTGGGTCACTGCTGAGATTAGGAATAATCATATCCTTGTAATGCAGAGGAGCTATTGTGTTGGCCACACAGGCATTAATAACTGCAGTAGCTGTGATGCCCTTCAAGAAAGAGGCCATTGAGAGACACAGGTCACCTCCTTTGGAGAAGCCAAGAAGCCCAACACTAGGGCCTTTCACCTGATGAAAAGAGAGAAAGAAAGAGAGAGAGAACAAGTCTAGAATTCATGAAGGGAGAACTTAAACTGTGATTTTACATTGTCTAGGCAGCTTTCTCACATGTCATTTGCTTCCCTTTCTTATGCAACAATCCACAAAGTTCAAACGTATCTTCTAATAAGCAAATCAATTTTTTTTTTTGTCTGCGCTGGCACGGCATGCAGGATCTTAGTTCCCTGACCAGGGATTGAACCCGTGTCCCCTCCATTGGGAGCACGGAGTCTTTACCACTGGACTAACATGGAAGTCCCAAACAAATCAATTAATTTCCTGGTACACAGGCCCTCCACTAACATTTATGGTGACTAGGTCAAGAGTACACACAGAGGCCCATATACCCTATACCTAAATACTTAAAAGTTATAAATATTTGAAAATTAAATAAAATATATTCTTTTCTGCTACCTTGATAAATATACCTCCATAACAACTTATAAGGTCAGGTTCAAATTTCATATCTTAGAACTTCCTGGATTCTGTACTAGAACATGGCATGTGGGGAGAGCCAGCCCCTGGCCCTAGTCCCTGGTCCTTGGCCAACTCTCTTTCTCTTCCCATCCCTGCCTGGCTCCATCATGTACCATAAGGGCCCTCTCACACATGCGTTTGGACACCCTAGCCTGTATGTTTAAGGCCTAGGTGTGTTCACATTAATGGACCCAGAGAAGAGGCATAGGGCTTGGAAGCAGGATCAGAGCTGGTTGGAAGATAATTGTGGGGTTCCAGATCCAAAGGGCATGGTGTGAGGGGCACATGGGTTCCAGGTAGACACATTCCCTTGGCCCCTCAAACTCCGCACCCTGTGGTCAGGGATGCAGCCAAAGGAAGGCCAGAGAGTGGTCATCTAAAACAAAAGGTCCAGAGCAGAAGCCCCTCTTGCCTAGGTCTAAGGGCAGAACTGATAGTATATATTGGTCTCTTCTTGTTCCTGGGGGCTTATATCCCATAGATAAACCAGTCATCGCAGTTCATGATCATCTAGGTTTTAGCAGCTCTATTGAGACCAGTCCCTGAATTCTAACAGAGTTAGACCTTGCAGTACATCTTACTCCTTAACATTAGAATGTTTGGGTTTCTTTAAGTCTAGATAGTAGCAAAGACTATGTATTCCATTGATAATCATACCAAAATGTTTTAATTAATTTTTCCAGTCTCATATAAGAACTTTCTCTACAAAACCACAATACCATTAACACACTTAACAAAATTAATGGTTCCTTAATATCATCGAATACACACCCCTATTCAAATGTCACCAATTGTCTCAAAAATCTCTTTACAGTCACTTTTTTCTCTATACATTTACATTAATCTTTTTTTTTTTTGGGGGGGCCGTGCTGCACAGCATGCGGGATCTTAGTTCCCCAACCAGGGATCAAACCCCCATCCCCTGCAGCAGAAGCGCGGAGTCTTAACCACTGGACTACTGGGGAAGTCCCTACCTTACTCTTACAAATGAGAAAAACTGAATTCCAGAAAGGGAAACTGCCTTATTCAGGATTATAATGCCACTTGGTGGTAGACACAGAACCAGAACTTAAGGTTAGTAACTTTTTAGTCTAGCTCTTTGAATTCTGGTCAAGAACTAAAGGGAACTAAACAGTTGAGTCTTAAGGGGTTGGAGAGAGATGGGCAGAAATGAAAATAATAATCCTAACAACTTTTGAAGGAGCCTTTGTGTCTCATGGCATATTTCCAGCCCTGGGTGTCCTGGTAGAGCTTTTGGATCCAGCCCTGTGTCTGCTCTACCCCCTCTCCTCTGCATTCAGGTGAGCACCAGAACCCACCTTTGGATGTTGCAGCATGAAGTCCACAGCTTCTTCAAAGTACTCCAGGCACACGTTATTCAAATATTTAGGGAGGTCTTCAAATCTGAAATAAGCCAGAGCGAGCACAGCAAAACCATGTCCAGCCAGGAGGCTGGCCCTGTATTCACAAAGGCCACCACCACTTCCAAAAAGATCGAGGATTCCAGGGAATGGTCCTGTGCCTGGAGAGCACCACAAATCATAAGGAGTTTTAGACACTCAAAAGACATTCTTGGGTTTCAGATTTTGGCAGTCAGCAAAGAGAAGTTTTTAAAGCAAGGAAGGTTGTGGGTGGGAGTTTGGTGGAAAAGGACTCTTTTTACTTTGTCTTTTTTTTTTTAATAAACTTTGGGGAGAAGGGAGGGGGGAAAAATGCCTTATTTTCTCCGTAATTTTTCATATATTTGCAAAAAACAACAACGATAATATAAACCAAATTAGAAATAACATAAGATGAAATGTACATTTTCCACCAAATTTTCCTCAAAAAAACCCCCCAAAAACTGAGAATGCTTTGACAGCTGTAAAGCACTCTACATATACAGGGGATTATTAGAATATACTCCCCACCTCCTTTACACCCTCTACTCCAGCCTTCAAGAACGCCATTCCTAAATGTGCTATGCTCTCTTTGGCCCTGAAAATGGTGTACACTATTCTCCTCCCCTCTCCACCATTTCTGAACTGGTTGACTCATCAGTCTTCAAATCTAAGTTTAGAGCTCCCTTCCTGGAAGACTTCCCAGATGCCCTCCAAGGCTGAGTTGAATTACATAGCCTTTGATATGTTCCCACCAGCACCCTGGGCCTGTACCTCCCCTATCATAGCACTTACCACACTTACAGATCCAAGTATAGCTGCCGGTATCCTCTATTAGGCGGTAGGTACAGTGAGGCCCATGTCTGAATTTGCTAGCTACTGTATGTAGCATAGTCCTTGATTTAACACATATTTGTTAAATAATTGAACTTTTCTGCATTATTTACAAAAAGCCTTTGAGTCAGAAAACAATAAATTTTAAATGGGCCACAGAGTAGATACTAAAATAGTTAACAACTGACTTGATTGAAATATCGCAGCTGGGCAGTGAAAGATTTTTTTTTTTGAAATATTTTTTAAAAAATTAAAGTCTTTAGGAGATTCTTATTGAATCAGTCAGTATGATTTATTGAGCTCTTATTATATCCCTGTGTAAGCCTCTAGGCATACAGAGATATGGAGATGTATAAGTCGCAATTCCAGACCCAGGAGTTCACAGTTGAGTGGGCAGGGCTAGTTAAGGCTGTGAATTGCTGAAGAGCTGTAAGAATAAAGCAGGGCCTCCTGTTTTGGAGAATAATCACAGAATTCAGTTTAGGAATTCTGTGAGCAGTGGCAACTCCAGCATTTCTATATAGCAGGGGTTTCAGTCAGGAATTTGGTTGG
This sequence comes from Lagenorhynchus albirostris, assembly GCF_949774975.1. NCBI lineage: Eukaryota > Metazoa > Chordata > Mammalia > Artiodactyla > Delphinidae > Lagenorhynchus > Lagenorhynchus albirostris. The sequence continues at coordinate 28,881,368 of NC_083095.1, forward strand.
AAGGGGTGGGTCAATTGTCTTGTTTACAGGCCACTTTTACCTACCAAGCACCTTGTTTTTACTTAGACTAGGGTTTCTCAACCTTAGCACTATAGACATTTTGAGTAAGATATTTCTTTGTTGTGGGGCTGTCCCATGGATTGTAGATGTTTAGCACCTACCCACTAGATGCCAATAGCACCCTCTCCAATTGTGACAATCAAAATGTCTCCAGGGCTTCCCTGGTGGCGCAGTGGTTGAGAGTCCACCTGCCGATGCAGGGGACACGGGTTCGTGCCCCAGTCCAGGAAGATCCCACATGCCGCGGAGCAGCTAGGCCCGTGAGCCATGGCCGCTGAGCCTGCGCGTCCGGAGCCTGTGCTCCGCAACGGGAGAGGCCACAACAGTGAGAGGCCCACGTACCGCAAAAAAAAAAAAAAAAAAAAAAAAGTCTCCAGATATTACCAATTGCCCCTGGAGTGGAAGAGAATCATTCCAGGTTGAGAAACACTGACAGACTGTTTATTATGGGGGAGGGGACCTTCAGGGAGTTTTTCTGTTTGTTTTTTAGTATTATGGGGCACTGCCTCTATCTCTGGGTTTTAGTTTCCTTTGAAGTTTGATGTGAAAGAAAGCCCAAATCACTCCTGCACACCAGCAGAAGTACTGCCTAATATTAGTATCTGAGACACAGCTGCATGGCTGGCACATAGCAGCATAAATACACTTTTTGAGTACTCTGAATGAACTTTTAGCATATAGCTGAGGGAATGGCAGTACCTCCAGGAAGTGTCCTGAAATTTAGAGGAGAACCTTCCACCCAGAATTCATGATAGACTTTGGAGCTTGGGGACGAATTTAGGGAAGTTCCACAACCACGGGGTTCCCTAGACAGGCAAGGGGCCGCCCAGGGTCTCAGGACTCTACCTGGCTTTCCACAACAGCCTGGGAAGAGGGCTGCTCACCTGGCGGCAGGAAGAGCGTGGCGCGCACCCGGCCCACGCGCACGGGCTCGCGCCGCACCCCCGGCGCCAGGAAGTCGCGCTCGTTCACCGCCCGGCCCAGGAGCCCTCCGGCCTCCGGGTCGTGGCCATCGAGCACCTCCAGCTCCACGGCGAAGGGCGTCTGTACGTCCCGCTTCACCAGCCGCAGCAAGGGCTTCTCGGGCTCTAAAGCCCAGAGGAGCCCCATGGGCTCGAGGCCCGTGAAGCTGCCGCCCAGCGCGGGCGCGCGCTCGAGGTCCAGCTGGCCGTGGGCGTCGGCGCAGTAGCGCGCGTGGGCTCGGAAGAGCTCGTCCTTCTCGTCGCGCAGGGACGCGCGCAGCGTGACCGGTTGTCCCGGGGCCAGGCCGCGCACGGCGATGCGCACCGGCTCGTCCCAGCGGCAGCGGCCCGCGGGCTCCAGCGTCACTGTCACCGCCATCCTGGCAGGGGCCCAAGAGTTTGGGTCACCGGTCCTGAGCTTTGTAGGCCCTGCCAACCGCGCCCAGGGTGTCGGGTCCCATCGACAGAGTCGGAAGGGTCGCAGGAGAGCCGGAAATGAGACCACCATTTTGCGCCTTTTTCAGATCTCAGGTCAACTTCAGAGGGCTGTGAAGAAGGTTAGAAACTAGAGTCCCTCTAGCGACAGGCTGCCTACCTGCAGCCTAAGGCCTCATGGGGCCGAGCAGCCTGCTATAACTCTTTGGAGGGCCGCGAAGTCCTGCCGATCAGTGGCCGACCTTTAAAAGCAAGAGCGAAAGCAGACACACAGGAACTTTATGTTGGGAAGAATTTTCCTAGTTTTGCCTCTCAGAAGGCAAGACTGTAAAGGTAAATCGCTGGCTGCCGAGGGAGAGCAAACTGCTGTTGATATTTAAAACGTATTGGGATTGAAAACAATTCTTGTAAAATCAATAACAGGATTTCAGTCAGGGGTGATTTAGAAAGCTCTTCCTATAGAGAAACAATGTCAGCCATAGTTAACACAAAATTCATTGTTTTCTGTAATTCTCAGTCAACACCCAGATCCAGCTGCTTTTCCGATAACCCCAAGTGAGAGTTAAAGGGGAAAGAGGCAGGAGGTGGGAACAGACTCCCAGTTATTCCAGTATCCTAGGTGTGGTTTCACTGATGATCCTGGGCCTGGTACTATTTCCTATTACCATTTGGTAGGCCAAGAGAGCTCCACGTTTCTGTTTTTAGCAGCCAGTATCTATCCATTTGAGTATGTTCTTTCTCCAAGATTGCAATACCTTAATTTCAATAATCATCTCATGGTTAATAGTGTTGTATCAATGTTAACTTCCTGATTTTGAAATTTTGTACTATGGTTATGTAAGAAGTTAACATTAAGGGAAATCAAGATGAAGAGTATAGCTGGGCTATTTTTGCAACATTTTTGTAACTCTAAAATTATTGCCAAATAAAAAGTTAAAATACCAGGGAGTGATAAAACCACCCTAGAGGATTCCTTTGGTCCTCTGTGTCCAACTTGTAGGGGTAGTAAAACCTGCTCACCTCAGTCAGATCCTTGCTCTTCCATATCCTTGAACACATAGTCTTTCCCATTTGATTGAAGTTTCCAGGAATTTGCATTATGTCTGATCCTGCATCCAAAATCCCGTGCCTTCGGTTTTTAAGTAAAAACAAAAGACACATTTTTTATTTTCACCAAAAACTTTTTGAACAACATATTCACCCTTTTGTTCCACTACCTTCTGCGATTTTTCAGGCAACTTCATGATTCCATCTTCCCAAAACTTTTTATCTTTTTGAGCAAAGAACTGTTGCAGGTGCCTTTTACAGTTTTCCAGGGAATTGAAATTTTTTCCATTAAAAGAATTTTGTAAAGACTGAAACAAATGGAATTCCGAAGGTGCAATGTCTGGTGAATACAGCGGATGAATCAGAACTTCCCAGCCAGGGCTTCCCTGGTGGCGCAGTAGTTGGGAGTCCGCCTGCTGATGCAGGGGACCCGGGTTCGTGCCCCGGTCCGGGAGGATCCTACGTGCCACGGAGTGGCTGGGGCCGTGAGCCGTGAGCCGTGAGCCGTGGCCGCTGAGCCTGCGCGTCCGGAGCCTGTGCTCCGCAATGGGAGAGGCCGCAGCAGTGAGAGGCTCGCGTACCACAAACAACAAACAAACAGAACTTCCCAGCCAGGTTGTAACAGTTTTTGCCTGGTCATCAAAGAAACATGTGATCTTGCGTTATCCTGATGGAGGATTATGCGTATTCTGTTGACTAATTCCGGACACTTTACATCAAGTGCTGCTTTCATTTGGTCTAATTGAGAGCAGTACTTGTTGGAATTAATCGTTTGGTTTTCCAGAAGGAGCTCATAATAGAGGACTCTCTTCCAATCGCACCGTATACACAACATCACCTTCTTTGGATGAAGACCGGCTTTTGGTGTGGTTGGTGGTGGTTTATTTCACTTGCCCCACCATCTCTTCCATTCCACATTCTCATACAGTATCCACTTTTCATCACCCGTCACAATTTGTTTTAAAAACGGAATGTTTTTGTTACGTTTAAATAGAGAATTGCATGTGGAAATACGGTCAAGAAGGGTTTTTTCGCTTAATTTATGTGGACCCCAAACATCAAAGCGATTCACATAACCAAGCTGGAGCAAATGATTTTCAGCGCTTGATTTGGGTATTTTGAGTATGTTGGCTATCTCCCTCGTAATATAACGTCGATTGTTCTCAATTAATGCCTCCACGTGATCGCTATCAACTTCAACTGGTCTACCCGACCGTGGAGCATCATCCAGCAAGAAATCTCCAGCACAAAACTTGACAAACCATTTTTGACATGTTCAGTCAGCCGTAGCACCTTCTCCATATGCTGCACAAATCTTTTTTGTGTTTCAGTTGCGTTTTTACCTTTCTTGAAATAATAAAGCATAATATGCTAAAAATGTTGTTTTTCTTCCATCTTCAATATTAAAATGGCTACACAAAAATTCACCAGTTTTGATGTTTTTTTTTCATGCACGCTGATATGTCAGCTGTCATAATACGATCTAACAGAATTGTTTCGAATGAAGTTAAAGACGACTAAGCACTACTAGAGTCATCTTATGGGAAAAAACGAACAAACTTTTTGGCTAACCCAATATATAACGTGCTCCTATTATGGGTACATAAATGTTTACAGATGTTATGTCCTCTTTCTGGATTGACACTTTTATTATCATATACTGTTCTTTGTTTTGTTACAGTCTTTGTTTTAAAGTCTCTTTTGTGTGATATAATTATTGCCACCCCAGCTTTCTTTTCCTTTCCATTGCATCTTTTTACATCCCTTCACTATCAGTCCTTAAGTGTCTTTGTGTTTGAAGTGAGTCACTTGTAGGCAGCATATAGAAGGGTCTTGTTTTTTATTCAGCCACCTTATATCTTTTGATTGGCAAATATACATTACATTTAAAGTAATTATTGGTAGTTATACACTTTTTGCCATTTTGTTAACTGTCTTCTCATTCTTTTTGTAGTTCCTCTCTGTTCCTTTTCTCTCTTTCTCTCTTCCCTTGTGGTTTGACTGTTTTCTTAGTGTTATGTTTAGATCCTTTCTCATTTTCCTTTATATATTTACTATAAGTTTTCTCTTTGTGGTTACCATGAAGTTCACATATAACACCTTATGTATATAACAGTCTTTATGTAAGTTGATAGTAACTTAATTTTGAACACATTCCAAAGCTTTATATTTTTACTCCCCCCTGTGCTTTATATCTTTGATGACACATTTTACATCTTTTAATGTATCCCTTAACTATGGTATTTTCATTAATTTTAATACTTTTGTCTTTTGCCCTTTATAAGTGATTGATCTACTACCTTTATTATTTATTTATTTACATATTCCAGTGAGATTTTTACTTATAATGTTTTCTTTTTATTCGTTAGTGCCTCTTCTTTTTAGCTTAGGGGAGTTCCTTTAACATTTGCTGCATTTGCTGAAAGGCCAGTTTAGTGGTGATGAACTCCTCTACTTTTGCTTACCTGGAATACTCTTAATGTGTCCTTCAATTCTGAACGATAACCTTGCTGGGTAGAGAATTTTCAGTTGGCATTTTTTTCCTTTCAGCCCTTTGAGTATATCATGCTACTCTCTTCTGGCCTATAAAGTTTCTGCTGAAAAGTCTGTTCATAGACCTATGGTGTTTCCTTTGTACATAATAGGTTGCTTTTCTCTTGCTGCTTTTAAGATTCTCTCTCTTTAACTGTTACCATTTATTTATAATATATCTTGGTGTGATTCTCTTTGGGGACATCTTACTTGGAATTCTCTAGGCTTCCTGGACCTGGATGTCTGTTTCCTTCCCAGCTGAGGAAGTTTTCAGCCATTATTTCTTCAAATACTTTTTCTGGCCATTTCTCTCTCTCCTCTCCATCTGGGACCCCTATAATGCAAATGTTTTTCTGCTTGATGTTGTCCCAGAGATGCCTTATGGTATCCCTGCTTCTTTTAATTCTTTTTCTCATTTTTCTGCTCTGAGTGTTTTCCATTGCTTTGTCTTCCATCTCATTGATTCGTGCTCCTATTTCATCCATTCTGCTGTTGAACCTCTCGTGTATTTTTCAGTTATAACCTTTAGTACTTTTTATATTTTCTCTCTCTCTGTTAAAGTTCTCCTGTGTTCATCTATTCTCCTGAGATTGGTGAGCATCTTTATGACCATTATTTTTGCTTTTATTTATTTTCATTTATTTATTTAATTTTTGACTGCATTGGGTCTTAATTGCTGTGCGTGGGCTCTCTCTATTGGCAGCGAGCTGGGGCTACTCTTCATTGCAGTGCGCAGGCTTCTCATTGCAGTGGCTTCTCTTGTTGTGGAGCATGGGCTCTAGATACCCGGGCTTCAGTAGTTGCAGCACCTGGATTCAGTATTTGTGGCCCGTGGGCTCAGTAGTTGTGGCACACGGGCTCTAGAGCACAGGCTCAGTAGTCATGGCACATGGGCTTAGTTGCTCTGCAGCATGTGGAATCTTCCCAGACCAAGGATTGAACCTGTGTCCCCTGCATTGGCAGGCAGATTCTTAACTGCCCCTGGCCAGGCCGGGGCTCACTGGAGTGGGGTGGGCTGGTGACCCACGGGGGGAGTGCGAGCCCGGGACCGGGCCGTGCCCTGTGGAAACGCGCTGCACGGACATACACGGTGCTGCCCTCGCGGTGGAGCTGCCGCGACTCGGCCTCGCTCCTGTTCTCAGTGCCAGTTCTGATGGCTGGTGATGTTTGCACCTGAAAATAAAGGGGTGTTGTGCCTCTGCCTATGGCCATTATTTTAAACTATCAGGTCAGTGTTTTTAATCTCAACTTCATAAAGGTCTTTTTCTGGGTATTTGCCTTGGTCTTTGGTTTGGAACAAATTCCTGTCTCCTCATTTTGCCTCTCAGTGTTACATGTAATTAGGCGAAATGGCTAGCGCCCTCACTCTCGAAAGAGTGGTCCTGGGTAGGAGCTGTTCTGTGTGGTCCAGAAGCACAGTCTCCCCTGACCACCAGAGCCAGGCACTCTATGGGCATCACCTGTGTGGGCTGCTTGAGTCTGATGGCTGTGACAGCGTTGCATAGGGCGGGGCTGGGAGCTCTCACCTAGCCAACTGTGGCTCGGCCACTGTGCGGGGAGAGCAGGGTTCAAGTCACTGGTGCAATTCAATTGCGGCTGAGCTGCAGCGTGCGGTGGATGGAACTTGGGGTGCCTGTCCAGGCTGATGACAGCTCAGCTGCTGTCAGGGGAAGGTGGACACTTGCTGGCCCAGTTGTGACTTGTCTGCTGCCTGGGGTGAGCAGGGCTCGGGGTTCTGCCTGGTCCAGTTTTGGCTCAGCTACTCTGCAGAGAGGGTTGCAGCTCCGTCTCTGTGCGGGTTGGGTGGGGCTCAGGGCAGGGTGCCTCCCAGGCCAATTGTGGCTCGGCTGCTGTGTGGGGAGGGCAGGACGATTGCCAGGTTGCGTTGCACCTGGGGTTCTGCACAGGGTGGGATGCTCGCCCAGCCTGGTTGTAGTGCAAGGTGGGCAGAGCATGCCCTCCCGTGCTAGCAGGCTAGAGGAAGGGCACCAAAAATGGCTCCTGTAGGCTTGTCACCAGCAACTTAGATTGAGCTTGCAAAAATGGTGTCCACTAGTGCTTCCGTCCCCGATAAAGACGCTACAGGTTCTTGTCTTGCTGTCAGCCACTTTAAAGTTAGTAAATGGGTCTACCTCACTTATGGTCTAGGGGCTTTTCAATCTGTTGCTTTTGTGCTGGATCTCAGGGCCAGTGGGTTTGTATGAGAGTCCTCTGAGAGTGGGATCTCTGTTCCCTATGGTTCTATGATTCTCCTGGTCTTAGTACCAATTGAGTTTCAAAATCAGATTTTTTTCAGGTGTGGGGGTCGTCTTTCCAGTGCTGGCCCCCAGGGTCGGGCTGCCTGATGTGGGGCACAATCCATTCACACCTTGAGGGAGAATTCTGTATTTATGGGATCCCTCCTTATTGTGGGGTCACAGCATCTAGGGTGAGGTCCCAGGTAAGGCCACGTCTGTGCCTCTTCTACTATTTTTGATGTAACTTTGTCTTCTGTTTTGGAGGTGCATGTTCTCAGGTCCTTTTCAGAGGAAAAGTATTCCAACTGTAGCTGTAAATTTGGTACGTCCATGGGAGGAAGTGATTTCAGAGTTTTCCTATGGCGTCTTGGACTGCTCTGACTCACATTTGTATCTTTAAACAATGTTTTTTTGTTTTGCCAACTTTTGAGTCTTACGTAAATGAGAACATTATTTTCACTTGGTCAAAGTTAATTTTTATTTAGCTGTATGCAAATCTTATGAGTGCATTCTACTTAAAAAAATAACATCTTTATGTGGTATGATTTATATTCCATAAAACTCATTTACTTAAAATGTACAGTTCAGTGTTTTTAGTATATTCACAAGGTTGTACAACCATCACCACTACTTAATTCCAGAACATTTTCATCATCCCCCGAAGAATCCCAGTACCCATTAGTAGTCATCTCCATTTCCCCACATCCGTCTTTATTTCCAGTCCTGGGTAATCACTAATCTACTTTCTGTCTCTGTAGATTTGTTTATTCTGGGTAGTTCTAATAAAGGAAGTCATAAATATGTGGTCTTTTGTGACTAGCTTCTTTTCCATGTAATGCTGTCAAGTTTCATCCATGTCATAGCATGTATCAGTACCTCCTTCCCTCTTTATTGCTAAATAGTCCATTAAATTGATATGCCAAATTTCATTATCCATTCATCGACTGGTGGACATTTGAGTTGTATCCACTTCTTGGCTACTAGGAATACCGTATCAGTGAACAGTCCTGTATTTAAGTTTTTGTGTGTTTTGCAGTTCTCATTTGTTGTGGATATATAACTAGGAACGGGATTGCTGGGTCATACTGCAATTCTGTGTTTAATTTTTGAGGCAAAGCAAGGCTTCCAAAGTGGCTATGCCATTTTACAATCCCACCAGCAGTGTATGAGGGTTCCAATTTCATCACCCCCTCACCAGCACTTTTTCTTCTTTTTTTTTATTGTAGCCATTCTAGTGAGTATAAAGTGGTATCTCACTGTGGCTAAATTTGCATTTTCCTGAAGCCTAATGATATTGTGCATCTTTTCACATGCTTATTGGCCATTTGTATATCTTCTCTGGGCAAATGTCTATTCAGAACCATTGCCTACAGAAAAGGGAACCCTCTTGCACTGTTGGTGGGAATGTAAATTGATACAGCCACTATGGAGAAGAGCATGGACGTTCCTTAAAAAACTAAAAATAGAACTACCATATGACCCAGCAATCCCACTACTGGGCATATACCCTGAGAAAACCATAATTCAAAAAGAGTCATGTACCACAATGTTCACTGCAGCTCTATTTACAATAGCCAGGACATGGAAGCAATCTAAGTGTCCATCGACAGATGAATGGATAAAGAAGATGTGGCACATATATACAATGGAGTATTACTCAGCCATAAAAAGAAACGAAATTGAGTTATCTGCAGTGAGGTGGATGGACCTAGAGTCTGTCATGCAGAGTGAAGTAAGTCAGAAAGAGAAAAACAAATACCATATGCTAACATATATATGGAATCTAGAAAAGAAAAATGGTTCTGAAGAACCTAGGGGCAGGATGGGAATAAAGACGCAGACCTACTAGAGAATGGACTTGAGGACATGGGGAGGGGGAAGGGTAAGCTGGGACAAAGTGAGAGAGTGGCATGGACATATATACACTACCAAATGTAAAATCGATAGCTAGTGGGAAGCAGCCGCGTAGCACAGGGAGATCAGCTCGGTGCTTTGTGACCACCTAGAGGGGCGGGATAGGGAGGGTGGGAGGGAGGGAGATGCAAGAGGGAAGAGATATGGGGATATATGTATACGTATAGCTGATTCACTTTGTTATAAAGCAGAAACTAACACGCCATTGTAAAGCAATTATACTCCAATTAAGGTGTTAAAAAAAAAAAGAACCATTGCCTATTAGGTTATGTGTCTTTTTATTATTGAGTTGTAAGAGTTCTTTGTATATTTTTTTATTTATTTATTTTTAAAATATTAATTTATTTGGCTGTGCCAGTTCTTAGTTGTGGCATGCTGGATCTTTAGTTGTGGCATGCAAACTCTTAGTTGCAGCATGTGGGATCTAGTTCCCTGACCAGGGATCGAACCCAGGCCTCCTGCATTGGGACTGTGGAGTCTTAGCCACTGGACCACCAGGGAAGTCCCTCTTCGTATATTTTAGATACAAGTCCCTTATCAGATATAGAATTTACAAATATTTTTGCCATTTTGTGGGTTATCTTTCACTTTGTTGACAGTGTCCTTTGAAGTGCAAACGTTTTTTTATCTTAAAGATACCCAACTTATTTAGTGTTTTGCTTGTGCTTTTGGTGTCATAGTTTAAAAAAAAAACATTTATTTTTCTGCGATTTGCTTTTTTTGTGAAATATTTTTCCTGAGATGCATCTATTTTATGTGTTGGGTCACTGCGGTTCATTAATTTTCACTGCTTCATCATATTACATCTTATGAATAGTCCATTTATTTGTCCATTCTATTGTTAATAGACATTTTGATAGTTTACAGGTTTTTTTTTTTTGCTAGTACAAACAGTACTGCTAGGAATATTCTTTTTGTTCTCTGGTACATAAACAAAGAGTTTCTCTAGGATAAATATTCTCAAAGTTGGTCTACAGACCTCAGGGTACAAATCAAAACTATTTTATAATAATACTAAGATGACATGTGCCTTTTTCACTGTGTTAACATTTGTACTGATGTTGCAAAAGCAATGACAGGTAAAACTGCTGCTGCTTTAGCATTAATAAAGGCAGTATAACAAACAGTACCAGTAGTCATGCATTCCTCACCACCATGCACTAGCAAGAAAAAGAAAAGAAAAAAGCCAGTTACAATTAGGAATTCCTTGATGAAGCTGTAAAATTTATTAAATCTTTTAAATAAATCTTTAATAAAGTTTTAATAAATCTTTTAATAAAGTTTTATTAAATCTTTACCTTAAATACATGTTTTTAAAATATTGTTTGACAAATTGAGAGGTACACATAAAGCACTTCTGCTGCAACAGGAATATGACAGTCATCTTAAGTAAAAGCACCTATGTGATTGAGTTGTGAGCTGAACTAGCCACTTTTTTCACAGAACACCAACTTACTTGAAAGAACGATTGACTAACTATTGTCAGTAAGGCTTGGGTATTTGGCAGACCTTTTTCCAAAAGTGAACTTAGCCTGCTGCTTCAAAGAAAACAACTTTGTCATTAATGATGAAATTTGACTTTTCGAGAGAAAATGAGAATTTAGGAAAACCTGCCTATCAACCACTGTGAGCATGATAGCTTCCTGATACTTAGACTTTTAAAAAAAATGAGATCAGTAGTGTGTAATCACTAATGTGATTTTTTTGATATTGTATAATGAAATGTATTAATACATCAATTTGGGATTCAGCAAATGCTCTCAGGAAACAAGTTGCCTTGCTCTGCTTACATCAGCATTCCCATCTTTACTCAGTCCCTGATCTGAGAACTTTTCTTTCTTGGCAGGTTGACAAATGCTTTTAGAAGAGATTTTATCCAGGAGTATTAGTTGTTTACAGTGGGAGAATTGATTCAGGTACGTCACATGGAAAAAAAAAAAAGCCCATACATTTCTATATGTCAGTTTTTAATGTATTTTTGTTAGCCAGAATTCATGGTGGATTTTAATGTAAAATCAACATTGATCCTCTTACATCCCAGATTTTTGTTATCACTCATCTTCCAGTTTCCTGATTGTTGATTCCCACATTTATATTTCCAGCTCTCATGTCTCCTTTGAGATTCAGACTTGTAGGTCTAACTTCCTATTTGGCCTCTTCACTTGGGTGTCCAATAGGAAAATTTAACATGACAGAAATAGAAATCTTGACCTTTTTCTCCCCAGACTGCTCTTTCCCCAGGGTTCTCTGTTTCAGTAAATGGCATCACTATTCATCCATTAGTTTAAGGAATTAACAAAAACAAAAACTTGGAGTCATTCTTGCCTTCCTTTTTCCATCCCATATTCCACCCTTCAGCAAACTCTGCTGCTGTACTTTAGAATGTATCCTGCATCTGACCACTTTTCATCACTTGCACTGCTAGCACCCTACTCTAAAATGATTCTCTCTCATCTGGATGACTACAGTAGCCTCCCAATTGGCCTCACTACTTCAGTGCTAACACTGCCTACAGTTTCTCCATGGAGAAGCCAGAGTGGTATTTTTAAAGGTTAATTTAGATCTTGCCAATTCCCTATTTTCAATTCCCCAGTGTTTCCCCATAGTCAGAGGGATCCCCTGGCTACTCCTCTGACCTCATTTTTCTACTCCTCCTTCCCTCACCCACTTGGCTTAAGACCAAGCACATGCTTCCACTGTGGTCTTTGCCTCCACCATTACCTCAGCCTGAAGCTCGACTCTCTCACCCTCAATCAGGTTTCTGCTCAAAGATGACCTATTCATATATGCCTTCCCTGACTGGTTTATTTAAAATATTACCTCCCTCATCATGCTGTATTCTTTTTCTGCTTTTTATTCTTCATAGCATTTATCATTTTCTTTTCTTTTTTTTTTTTTTTTTTTTTTTTGTGGTACGCGGGCCTCTCACTGTTGTGGCCTCTCCCATTGCGGAGCACAGGCTCCGGCCCGTGCAGGCTCAGCAGCCATGGCTCACGGGTCCAGCCGCTCCGCGGCATGTGGGATCCTCCCGGACCGGGGCACGAACCCGTGTCCCCTGCATCGGCAGGCAGACTCTCAACCACTGCGCCACCAGGGAAGCCCCTATCATTTTATTTTCTGACTGCCAAACCAGGATAAATACTCCTGACAGCAAAGACTTTGTTATCTTTGTTCATCTTTACCATGAGCTTAGACCTCTGCTTGCCACATAGTAGGCTTTCAATAAATATTTGAATGAAGTTGGATGGCTGAAGGCAACAACAGGAAAGGAAATAGAGAATAAAAGCTTTCTCTTACCTTGGAGTTCTTTTCAACAAGGTACTCAGCAAATTTGTTTCACCTTGACAAAGTGAATACTATATTATTAATACCTAATATAAATCAATTTTGAATATACGTAGGAGATACAGAGCTTAAACAAATTGGTTAAACTGACTAATTTTCAATGAGATTGGATTTTATTATTTATCCATGATAAAATCTTAGAACAGTGTTTAAATATAATAATTCTTTTATCTTATACTTTTACTTTATATCCTGCATGGTATGGTCCCTGCTGCCACTTGAGGTTAAGGTGTCCATTTTTAATTTTCTGACGAGAAATCAATACTATACATGATCTAATACCTTTTTTATGTTTATTAAGATTTTTTTTTAATTTTTTTAAAATTTTTAAAAAATTTTTTTGCGGTACGCGGGCCTCTCACTGTTGTGGCCTCTCCCGTTGCGGAGCACAGGCTCCGGACACGCAGGCTCAGCGGCCATGGCTCATGGGCCCAGCCGCTCCGTGGCATGTGGGATCTTCCCGTACCGGGGCACGAACCCGTGTCCCCTGCATCGGCAGGTGGACTCTCAACCACTGCGCCACCAGGGAAGCCCTCATTGTAGTTTTGATTTGCATTTCTCTGGTGATTAGCAATGTTGAGCATCTTTTCATATGCCTGTTAGCCATCTATACATCATCTTTGGAAAAATGTCTATTCAGGTGTTCTGACCATTTTTTAATTGGGTTGTATTGTTCTTTTTGATATTTAGTTGTATGAGTTGTTTATGTATTTTGGATATAACCCCCTTGTTGGTCATATCATTTGCAAATATATTCTCCCATTCAGTAGGTTGCCTTTTCGTTTTGTTGATGGTTTCCTTTGCTGTGCAAACCCTTTTAAGTTTAGGTAGGTCCCATTTGCTTCTTTTTGCTCTTATTTCTTTTCCCTTAGGGAACAGATCCAAAAAAATATTGCTATGATTTATGTCAAAGAGCATTCTGCCTATGTTTTCTTCTAGTAGTTTTATGGTTTCAGATCTTATATTTCAGTCTTTAATCTATTTTCAGGGTTTTTTTTAATATTGTGTGAGGAAATGTTCTAATTCCATTGTTTTACATGTAGCTGTCCAATTTTCCCAGCACCACTTATTGAAGAGACTGTCTTTTTGTCATTGTATATTTGTGCTTCCTTTGTCATAGGTTAATTGGCCATAGGTGTGTAGGTTTATTTCTGGGCTCCCTATTCAGTTCCATTGATCTATATATCTGTTTTTGTGCCAGTACATGCTGTTCTGATGACTGTACCTTGATAGTATAGTATGAAGACAGGGAGCATGATACCTCTAAGTTTGTTCTTTTTTCTGAAGATTGTTTTGGCAATTCAAGACCTTTTGCTTTTCCATATAAATTTTAGGATTATTCTACTTCTGTGAAAAATGTCTTGGATATTTTGATAGGGATTGCATTAAACCTGTAGATTGCTTTGGGGAGTATGGCCATTTTAACTATTAATTCTTTCAATTCAAGAACACAAGATATCTTTCCATTTCTTTGTATCATCTTCAAATTTCTTCATCAATGTTTCATAGTTTTTAGTGTATAGGTCCTTCATCTTCTTGGTTAAGTTTATTCCTAGGCAATTTATTCTTTTCAATGTAATTTTTTTTTCAATGTAATTTTAAGCAGGGTTGTTTTTTTGTTTCTCTTTCTGATTGTTCATTATTTTCGTATAGAAAAGCAACATATTTCTGTATATTAATCTTGTATCCTGCAACTTTACTGAATTCATTTATTAATTCTAATAATTTTCAGTAGTTTTAAAAGTTTTCTATATATAGTACCATGTCATCTGCAAATAGTGACAGTTTTACTTCTTCCCTTCCAATTTGGATGCTTTTATTTCTCTTTCTTTTTTGATGCTGTAGCTAGGACTTCCAACATAATGTTAAATAGAAGTGGTGAGAGTGGGCATCCTTGTCTTGTTCCTGAATTTAGAAGAAAGGCTGTCAGATTTTCACTGTTGTGTATGATGATAGCTGTGGGTTTGTCATAAATGGTCTTTATTATTTTCTGAAATGTTCCTTCTATACCAACACTGATGAGAGTTTTTGTCATGAATGGATATTGAATTTTGTCAAATGATTTTTCTGCATCTATTGTGATGATCATATGATTGTTATCCTTCTTGTGGTTAATGTAGTATATCACACTGATGATTTGCAAATATTTAACAATCCTGGCATCCCTAAAATAAATCCCACTTACTGGGATATATGATTCTTTTATATATTGTTGGATTCAATTTGCTAACATTTCATTGAGGATTTTTGCATCTATATTCATCTAAGATATTGGCCTGTAATTCTCTTTTTCTTGTGCTGTCATTGTCTGGTTTTGGAATCAGGGTAATGGTGGCCCTGTAGAATGATTTTGGGAGTGTTTTGTCCTCTTCAATTATTTGGAATAGTTTGAGAAGGATAGGTATAAACTGTTCTTTATATGTTTGATAAAAGTCCCCTGTGAAGCCATCTGGTACTGGACTTTTGTTTGCTGGGAGTTTTTAAAATTACAAATTCAATTTCACTACTAGTGATTGGTCTTTTCAAGTTGTCTTTTTCTTCCTGATTCAGTCTTGGCATAATGTACATTTCTAGACATTTGTCCATTCCTTCTAGGTTGTTCTGTTTGTTGGCTTATAACCATTTATGGTATTGTCTTGTGGTTATTGGTTGTTATTTCTCCTCTTTCATTTCTTATTTTGTTTATTTGGATCCTCTCTCTTTTCTTCTTGATTAGCCTGGCTAAAGGATTAATTTTGTTTATCTTTTCAAAAAAATAGCTCTTGGTTCATTTCATTGATCTTTTCTAATTTTTTTGTTCTCTATTTTATTTATTTTCTCTGTGATCTTCATAATTTTAGTCCTTCTGCTGACTGTGGGCTGTGTTTGTTCTTTTTCTAATTCCTTTACATTAGGTTGTTTATTTTAGATTTTTCATGTTTCTCCAGGAAGGCCTGTATCACTATAAACTTCCCTCCTAGAACTGCTTTTGCTGAATCCCATAGATTTTGGAAAGTTGTGTTTACCAGATAAAAAAGTCAAAGTCAAATAAAAATTCTAACTGAATTAGGGAAAAGGATAGATGAACACAGTGAGAATTTTAACAAGGAACTAGAATATATATAAAAGACCCAATAAGAAATGAAGAGTTCATTAACTGGAATAAAAAACACACAAGAAGGAATGAATAACAGATTAAGTGATACAGAAAACACATAAGTGATTGGGAAGATAGAATAATGGAAATCACCAAAGAAGAACAGCAAATAGAAAAACAAATTTAATGGGTGTTCCCTGGTGGCCTAGTGGTTAGGATTCTGAGCTTTCACTGCCGTGGCCCAGGTTCAACCCCTGGTCAGGGAACTGAGATCCCGCAAGCCGTGCAGTGTGGCCAAAATAAAATAAAATCCCAGCTCTATTATTTAAAAAAAACAATTAAAAAAATGAAAATAGTTTAAGAGATCTTTGGGATAACATCAAGCATACCAAAATTTGCATTATAGGGGTTCCAGAAGGAGGAGAGAGAGAGAGAAGGGGATCTAGAATGTATTTGATGAAATTATTGCTGAAAAGTCCCCAAACCTGAAGAAGGAAACAGATATTCAGGTACAGGAAGCACAGAGGAATGAACCTAAACAGACCCACACTAAGACATATCATAATTAAAATGGAAAAACTTAAAGAGAGAATTCTAAAGTCAGCAAGAAAAAAAACAAAGAGTCATATATAAAGGAAACTGCATAAGTCCATCAGCTGATTTTTTCTGCAGGCCAGAAGAGATTGACATGATATATTTAAAATGCCAGAAGGGAAAAATCTTCATCCTAGGATACTCTACCCAGCAAGATTATTGTTTAGAATTAGAGAAATAAAGAACTTTTCAGAAAAGCAAAAAGAAAAAGAGTTCATCAATAATAAACCTACCCTAAAAGAAATGTTAAAGGGTCCTCTCTAAGTGGAAAAGAAGTAAGATTCCATAGGAAAGGGAAAATCCCACTAGGAAAGGAAAATATGAAGTAAGAGCTGAAGATTAACCACTTACTTAAAGAAGCTAGTATGAAGATTCAAAGACAATAAACTGTAAAATCAACTATAACTACAACAAACAGTTAAGGGATAAACATGAATATGTAAAACATGACACCAAAAACACAAAATATGGGTGAGGGGAATAAAAAATGTAGATCTTTTAGAATGTGTTTGAACTTAAATGACTGCCAGTTCAGAACAAGTAGATTTAGATATAGTTCATCATATATGAAACCTGTGGTAAACACAAATCAAAAACCTACAATAGAGGGGCTTCCCTGGTAGCATAGTGGTTGGGAATCCGCCTGCCAATAAAGGGGACATGGGTTCGAGCCCTGGTCTGGGAAGATCCCACATGCCACAGAACAACTAAGCCCATGCACCACAACTACTGAGCCTGCACTCTAGAGCCTGTGAGCCACAACTACTGAGCCCACACACCACAACTACTGAAGCCCGCGTGCCTGTAGCCCATGCTTAGCAACTGCAACAAGAGAAGACACTGCAACGAGAAGACTGCACACTGCAATGAAGAGTAGACCCTGCTCACCTCAACTAGAGAAAGCCTGCACGCAGCAACGAAGACCCAACACAGCCAAAAAAAAAAAGAATAAAATAAATAAATTAAAATATATATATTAAAAGAAAACCTACAATAGATACGTGAAAACTAAAGAGAAAGGAACACAAGCACACTACTAAAGAAAATCATCAAACCACAAGGAAAGAAAGAAAAAGAAGAAGAAATAAACAGAGAAGAAATACAAAAACAACTGGAAAACAAGAAACAAAATGACAATAAGTACATACCTATCAATAGTTACTTTAAATGTCAATTGACTAAATGCTCCTAAGACATAGCTGATTGGATTAAAAAAAAAACCAAGACCCATCTATATGCTATCTACAAGAGACTCACTTCAGAACTAAAGACACACACAGACTGAGGGTAAGAGGATGGAAAAAGATATTTCATGCAAATGCAAATGGAAACAACCAGAAAGTTGGGGTAGTGATACACATACCACACCAACTAGACCTGAAAATAAAGGCTGTAACAAAAGACAAAGATAAAGGGATCAATACAAGAAGAGGATATTACACTTGTTAATGTATATGCAACCAATACAGGGGTACTTAAATATACAAAGCTATATTAACAGATATAAAGAGAGAAATTTACAATAATACTATAATGGTTGGGGACTTTACCACCCCACTTACATCAATGGACAGGTCATCCAGCTAGAAAATCAGTAAGGCAACAGTGATCTTAAATGAGACAATGGGGGAATTCCCTGATGGTCCAGGACTCAGCGCTTTCACTGCTGGCTGCCCAGGTTTAATCCCTGGTCGGGGAACTGGGATTTCACAAGCCACAGGGTCCAAGAGACAATGGACCTGTTGGACCTAATAGATAGGATATTACACCCCAAAATAGCACAGTACACATTCTTTTCAAGTGCACATGGAACATTCTCCAGGATAGGTCACATGCTAGGCCAGAAAACAATCTTAACAAATTTAAGAGGACAGAAATTACATCAAGCATTTTTTCTATGTGTATTTTAAACCCCGCAATATGTTATTTGTAAATATTTATATTTACATGCATATTTAACCTTTTTCATTATGTTCCATTTCTTCCTTCATTTCCATATTTCCATCTTGAGTCATCTTCATTCTGCTTGAAGAACACCCTAGTTTTTCCTTGCAGGTATGCTATATTAATTCTCTCAATTTCTATTTTTTTGAAAATGACTATTTTGATTCTGTTAAATTTTTTTCAATCAATTTTATGAACAATATATACTTTCATATGTAAGAATCTATTTTGCTAGAATAGGCTTTGAGGTTGTCAGATGTTTTCTTTCGACACTCTAAACGTTTTTCAGTGGTTCCTGATTTCCATCATAGCTGTGGAGAAATCAGTTGTTAGACTTACTGCTGCTTCTTTGAAGGTTGACTTTTTTCTGTGGTTGCGGGTAAGATTTTTTAATCTTTGTCTTTCTTTTCTGCAGTGTTCCATTGCCTTTTGCTACGTAACAAACAATTCTGTGGACAGATTGAATTTTCCAAAGATGATTATGACAAATAACTCCCATCTCACATGCCCTTCTAGAAACTTGCCATTCCCCTATCAGGAGATAGTCTATACACATTTTCCTTGCACCTAATGTCTCTGTGTCTGCCTCAACCAGTAGAGTACAGCTGAAGCAATGATATGTGACTTCCAAAGCTAAGTCATAAAAAGGCCATGTATTTCTGCCTTCCTCTCTTGGACCATTCATTTTTGAAACCCAGATATCATGCTGTGAGGAAGCTCAAGCAGCCTGTGGAGAAATTCATATGCACAGGAATCACAACTGGCTTTAGGACTAGGTGGCAGGTAGAAATTGGAAGGGCTCCAGGGAGACTATAAAGGGACTCATGAAGGCCATTATTGATGACCTAAAGGAAAGTAAAATAAATTTATTGGAAGCTAGAGGCAACACTGACACCTGCAGTAATGTGAAAAAGGGTAAATATACCTAATGAATTCAATGATCTAGCTAAAGTGATTTCCCAGCTGAGTACTGACAGTGACACCTGGCTTCTCCTTGCTGCCTATGACAAAATATACAAGAGGAAGAAGTGAGCTAAGAACTGCTAAATAGGAAGCAACAAGGACTTGCCAAGCTTGACAATAATAATGTTTCTCCTTTCCAGCTTCTCCAGATGGTAAATTATTCTGTAATTATTCTATAATTAAGACAGGACCTCAGAGCAAAGTCAAACCTAAGGGGGCTCTGTGGGAGAGACTTTGTAAAGACCTCAAAGATTCAAGGTAGTGCTCCATAGAACATTTCAGAATGACAAAGGTCCTCTAAAGATTTTAAGGTGTACCTAACAGATCCTGTCTATTATATAACAGAATTTATGGGAATCTTAAGGATGTTTGCCTGCAGCATTCTCCCAAGGAGCCCCAGATAGAAAAGTTCCTATCTCAAACAGATTTGTAGTGGTGTGTTGTCTAAGGAAGTGAACCCCACTGATATATATATATATATATATATATATATTTTTTTTTTTTTTTTTTTTTTGCGGTATGCGGGCCTCTCACTGTTGTGGCCTCTCCCGTTGTGGAGCACAGGCTCCAGACGCGCAGGCTCAGCGGCCATGGCTCACCGGCTCAGCCGCTCCGCGGCATGTGGGATCTTCCCGAACTGTGGCACGAACCCGTGTCCCCTGCATCGGCAGGCGGACTCTCAACCACTGCGCCACCAGGGAAGCCCCCCCACTGATATTTTTTAGAAAACCTACATAATTCTTAAGAGAATGGTTCTGGTGGAAGCACAATGAGTTTGAACTAAAAGAGAAACAGTGCAAAATAAAAAGAGATCTTTGGATGCCTCATCTTTTTCATCCAGGAAGCAGATCCAGGAGGCTTTTTTTGCTAATTTAATTTTCTTATTGGAAATACAGGTTTCAACTCAGAGGGTGGAACCAAGAGCTACAGAGAACAACTCACAGAGAGTAAACTGAGCACCAATGGAAGAATTGGCAACATGTTCTCAGCTGGATTTCAGAATGGCTAGGGGCCAGTGAGTGTCGTGCGCCTCCCATATTCCCCATTATTGAACAGGAATATCTGTAAGAATTATCTTATACCTGCCTACCATCGTATTCTGGATGTCTGTGTATGTGGACAGCTAACTTGTTTCTTTAGTTCACAGATCTTCAGATTGAGAAGAAAGATACTCAAGGAGCTATACCCAAGGAATTATACCTGGGGAACTTCATCTGCACCTGGACCTGATATAAATGATACAATCTTAGACTTTGAGCCTGAGCATGATGCTATAATGGAATGAAACTTTGGGCGGGGGCGGGCTTTAAAGGAGGGATGACCATATTTTACAGGGGGGAGGAATGTGAGCCATTGTGGCTAGAAGGCAGATTTTCCAAACGGTGGTCACAATGTTTCCCATTCCACCTGCTCTTCTAGAATCTTTCCACTCTCCTTTTGAGAGGTGAACTCTATGTTCTCCTTGAACTTGGTGGGTCTTTGTGATTGCCTTGACCAGTAGTGTACAGCAAGAGTGATGCTATGTAGCTTCCAAGACTAGGTCAAAAACATGCCATACAATTCCGCTTTGCTACGTTGGGATGCTCACTCTTGGAACCCAGCCCAGTTAGCCATTGTAAAGGCCCACAAGGAGAGAACTGAGACCTGTGAACCATAGCCCTGCCTGAGATCTTAGCTGACAGCCAATACCAACTTGCCTGCCATGTGAGTGAGAAAAATTAATGGTTAATGTTTTTTTAAAAATAAATTTATTTATTTATTTTTGGCTGCATCTTTGCTGTGCGTGGGCTTTTCTCTAGTTGCAGACAGCGGGGGCTACTCTTTGTTGTGCTGCGCAGGCTTCTCAATGTGGTGGCTTCTCTTGTAGAGCACGGGCTCTAGGCGCAGGTTTCAGTAGTTGTGGTGTGCAGGCTCAGTAGTTGTGGCGCACGGGCTTAGTTGCTCTGCAGCATGTGGGATCTTCCCGGACCAGGGCTTGAACCCGTGTCCCCTGCATTGGCAGGCGGATTCTTAACCACTGTGCCACCAGGGAAATCCAAGAATGGTTAATGTTTTAAGCCACTGTGTTTTGGGGTGGTTTGTTACAAAGCAATAGATAACTGAAACGCCCCCCAAAACACAGTCACATAAAACAATATTTTGTTCACAGATCCACAATTTGGACAGTGCTTGACTGGGACAACTCTTCTCTGCTTCAGGATATCTAAAGCCTTCACTGGGAAGATTCAAATGGCTGGGGGCTAGAATCATCTTGAGGTTTTTTCAGTCACATCCCTGTACTTGGGCTGAGATGACTCAAAGGTTGAGCTCATTTGGGACTATTACAGGAAGAGCTTACAGTTGGCCTCTCCGTGTATTTGGGGCTTCCTCACAGCATCACAGCCTCGAAGTTGTAAAACTTCTTAGGGTGGCTCAGGGCTCCAAGAGCAGTTGTTCCCAGCAAGCAAGGTGGGATCACCTTCATGGCCTTTACGACCTACCTTCTAAAATCATAAAGCATCAGTTCTGCTGTACTCTACTGAGGCAGTCAGAAACCCATCCAGATTTGAGGGGAGGGGACATAGATCTCCCACCTCTTGGTGGCAGAAATGTCAAAGAATTTATGTTATAAATTCTATGTTATAAAACTGCCACAAACAATTTTTCTGTGATGTGTTAAATATGGTTAACTTGCTTGAGGTTTATGGTTGTTATGAACTGAATGTGTCCCCTCAAAACTCATATGTTGAAATCCGAAACCCCAATGTGATGGTATTTGAAGGTAGAACCTTTGGGAGGTTGTTAGGTTTAAATGAGGTCATGAGAGTGAAGCCCCCATGATGGGATTAGTGTCCTTATGAAATGAGGAAGAGAAACTGGAGCTCCCTCTCTCTCCCTGCCAGGTAAGGACACAGGAAGAAGGCAGCCGTCTGTAAGCCAGGAAGAGGCGCCACCAGGAACTGAATCTGCCAGAACGTTGATCTTGGACTTCCCAGCCTCCAGAACTGTGAGAAATAAATGTCTGTTGTTTAAGCCACCCCATCTATGGTATTTTGTTACAGAAGCCTGAGCTGACTAAGACATAGTGCTGTTGGAATATGTGGCTGATGTCTTTGTCAGCTTTAGAAAATTCTCAGCCATTATCTCTTCAAATACACTTACACAATACTTTGTAGCCTTGATGTCAGAGGAAGTGATGATGATGCCTCTAAGAATGTCACAGTATGATTTGCCAAAGTCTGTTCTTAGAGCCAGGAAGCAAAAAGGAAAATAGCTCATAGTCAATCACCTTTGGAACAGAGTTTTGACTTGACCATCCAGAGCCAGATGATCCCCTTCTTACCGTAACTCCTCTCAGAGGATTCTTCTCTAATCTCCGTGAGAAAAAGGTCAGTCTGGCTTTCCCTCTATCAACACCTCTCTGTATATTTTAGCCAATAAAAATTCTACCCTGCTACCAGTAGTGGAACCAGTAGCAAACACTGAATGGCCATTCTCTCCCAGTGATGGAAAAAGTAGCCCAGTATTTGTTCAGCTTTAAATTTAATCTGTGCCTCAAAGTGTTAAGTAAAAAAATCTAGATGAAAACACAAATTTTAATAGCGTTGATACTTCTTACTATTTAGTATTGTATACTTCTAATTGGATCTTCTACAATAGGCATTTGTTACATTAGAAAAATTAATGACAAAATTAATCTCAAAAAAGTAACCTAAAATATAGCATTAATACCAATGACATGAATTTAATGTTATCCAGGGGACAAGTGATTCACATAAGATTATTAAACACTAAAATCTGACCTTGAATCTCTCCTATCAATAACAGACCAATTACAATTTGGGGCATTACAATTTGGGGCAAGCTCCAAGGTGTTTGGTGAAGAAGGTTAGAATTTGCTTCCAAGCATCTACCTGGGCCTTAGAATGAGCCCTGGGCTCCCCACCCCAGATCACAGGTTTGTCCAATAATTTGTGTAGGGAAGCTGGGCACATGGGAAAGTAAGGAGGCTCAATGTAATGCCCAGTCCCAGGGTAAGAGATGATCTGGGGTTTTTCCTTTCCATGGGCCTGTAACCGTTCAGAGGCTATCTGGGCGTATAACTCACTCCTCCAGTTATGGTCATCCTGACCAACAATGAAGAGGATGGGCCCCTGGGCCTTCTCTATTGGAATCATGCAGGGGTTCTCACATCCCCCTACAATATCATTCCTTATATCCACAATGTCCAGGAGGCCTGAAAAAGCTACCTTCATTCTCCTTAGGTCATGGCCCAGTGGTGGAATGCTATTCTCCTTGTAGTATATGGCTTTGTTTCCATTGAAGCCAGATCCATTGATGGAAACTGTAGCTGAGATGTTCTTCAAAAATGAGGCCATGGAGAGACAAATATCAGCCCCTAAAGAAATGCCCAGAAGTCCAATGCCAGGGCCCTTTACCTGTAAGAAAAGAAGGGACAAGAGTCAAAAGTCAAGAACCTACCCAACAGAAAAATGTTTTTCTAAATGTGACTAGAGATGCTGCTAGCTTTAATTTGTGAATTGGCCACAAGAGACTCAACCTCAGCTGACAGAGTTTCTTCCCATGTAGAGACTATCGTGCTGGACACACGGCAAACAAATCTTAAACTCACTGGCAAATTTGGGAATTGGTTGCAAACTTCCAGAGAGTCATCCACTAGAGAATGCTGAGTCATTGGAACCTGTCAATTTCAGAGCTTCATTCAGGTTGAATTAAAGCATCAATGTTCCTGGGCATCTGTGTGGAACCAAATTCTGTTCCAAGAAGTGAGTCTTTCATCAGACCCCATCTAAATATATATTGACAAATGATTAACTTTACAGAAACAAAGTACAACTTCAGAGTCCAACTGAGTGGTTCTAAGCTTATGAAATGGGTGGACAAGTTTTGATCAAAATCTGAGAACATACTCTGCTATCAGAAGAAAGATTAAAAAGCATGCAAAGCTAAAAATTTAGAGACTCCACTTGCAAAAGAAATTTTAATATTACTACATAATTCCCTAAAATAAAATATCACATGAATTTTACAGTGAATTCTGCAATATTAATCCATCTGACAAAGAAAGTGGAGTAGAAGAAATCTCTGTGAAAGAAGAATAGAGCAGCATCAATGCACCTGGCACAGGTGAGTGCAAAGTGACACCCTCTCTGAGGTAGTTCTAGAGAGAATGATAAAGGACATTAGGAGAACCTGGGTGTGTTGAAGCATGTAGCACAGGGCTTCTTCAAAGTAGTCCAGGTGTATGGTGTCGAATTTCTTGGGAAGATCTTCAAAGTCACAATAAGCTAGAGCCAATGTGGCAAAGCCATGGCCAGCCAGAAGGCTGGCCCGATATTCCAACAGGGCTCCTCCAACACCAAAGATGTCAATGATCCCTGGGAAAGGTCCTGGTCCTAGAGAAGGTAATATTATAGAGAGAAGGTATTATATAATTTAAAGAAATTGCTTTCCTTCTAGAGAGCTTTCTAAAGTATTTAGTGGGTTCCCGTGAATCAAAGAAAACGGCTTCCTGAGTCATTATTGACAAGGGATACAAGTTCCAAGTTATCTCCAAGGTTCTAAGAATCTTTAGTTGTAAGGGAGGGTAACAAAGTCTAATGACTGCATCATTGAAGGAGGAATTTCACCTTTTAGACAGTGTTGAATTGCAGTGTTCTGTTACAGGATTGGACACAGAGTTAAGAATCAAAACAAAGCTTTATACTGTGTTGCACCAACCCTTGGCGTTATTTTTGGTTCAGATGTCAACTTAGAGGAAAGAAAAAGAAATACCAGGCGAGGCTTCAGGTGAGGAAGGCAGTGAAGTCTCAAAAGTCATCTGTGGTAGAGAGGAACATGAAAAAGTGGGTAAGGGGCCCAGTGTACCCAGGACACTACAGAAAGGAGACATGGCAATAGATTTCTTGACCATCATCATTTAGTGTAAAAGCGATCAGCTGATGCCTGTAGAGATCTGTAGCGTAGTTATTAATAGCAAAGTGAACCTACCGATCCCATCCAGTCTTTTTTTTTTATCTGCATAATAACAGTATCCACCTCATTGGGACAATATAGAGATTAAATGAGATAATGCAAGCAAAACTCGTAGCATAGTGCGGAACATACCAAAAGCCTCCAATGTGGCTGTCAGGTCTCTGATTTAGTCAACATCCGCTTCTTCTGACCGTGCTCCCAAGCCAAACTCCCTGGGAGGCGGTATCAGAAACCAAGGCAGCCCAGGGAACATGCTGTCGAGGTCCCAGCACCCCAGCCTTACCCGGCGGCAGGAAGAGCGTGGCGCGCACCCGGCCCGCGCGCACTGGCTCACGCCGCACCCCGGGCGCCAGGAAGTCGCGCTCGTGCACCGCGCGGCCCAGGAGCCGCTGGGCGTCAGGGTCGTGGCCATCGAGCACTTCCAGCTCCACGTTGAAGGGCGTCTGCACGTCCCGCTTCAGAAACCGCCAAAAAGGCTTCTCGGGCTCCAGAGCCCAGAGGAGCCCCATGGGCTCGAGCCCCGCGAAGCTGCCGCCCAGCGCGGGCGCGCGCTCGAGGTCCAGCTGGCCGTGGGCGTCGGCGCAGTAGCGCGCGTGGGCTCGGAAGAGCGCGTCCTTCTCGTCGCGCAGGGACGCGCGCAGCGTGACCGGTTGTCCCGGGGCCAGGCCGCACACGGCGATGCGCACCGGCTCGTCCCAGCGGCAGCGGCCCGCGGGCTCCAGCGTCACTGTCACCGCCATGCCCGGCGCACTGCCGCGGTCCCGACTCGTCTGAGGTAAAAGCGCTAGGTTGTTCTCTAGGCCCGGGGCGGGGCGTACCGGGATGTCCTGTTTGGCTGTGGCACCCAACCCGCCCGCGTATACGCCTCTTCTCAAACCTCCCCCTCGTGGGAGTAAAACTTGTTGGGTATGGATTCGTGGTGAAACCAGAGCTGAATGACTTTAGGTAGAATACCAAGAATTCCAGCCTCTCCATGGAAAAGGACAACCTTTTCTTTTTCTAACTTTTAATGAGTTATACACACACACAAAAAGTGCATAAATTCTCAGTGTGTATTTTAGTGAATTTCACAACCCAAACATACTTGGGGTAACCAAGCACAAGGATCCAGAAACATCATTACTTCTCCAGAAGCCACCCTCATTTCTGCTCCAGTCACTTTCCCTTCCCCAAGGTGCTCTATCCGAGTCCAACAAAACGGCCTAGTTTTTCCCAACTCTGCATTTTATGGTGATGAATCCTTCAGTGTGCCTTTTTTAGTGTCTGCTTTCGCTCAACATTCATTACGTTTGTGAGATTCATCGTTTTGTTGGGCGTAGTTGTAGATTGTTCATTATCACTGTCAAATACTATTTCATTTTGTGATCTTAAATGTATTTGACGATTTTATTGCCTATGGACGTTTGGTAGTTCTCAGTTTAGGACTCTTAGGAATAGTGCTCTGAGCATTCAGTGAACATGTGTCCATTTTGATGGACATGTATGTGCGTTTCAGTGGAGTGAATACCTAGGAGTGGAATTGCTGTATTATAGAGAATAATAATGTTCAGCCTTAGTAGATACTAAATGTCAAGCTTTTGAATGCCACGTTAGAAGCAATATAGGTATAATGTTCAGGGATGCCCAGCATTTTATATGTAGTATAGTAATGGCTACTCTTTAGCAATGTCCCACCTGTTATACATACAAAATTTAACAAGTTTATAAAACACTGGGAATATTTTTCAAATATTGGAAAGGAGGAAACTGAGGCTTGGAAAATGTTAAGATGCTGAGGATTAGCCTCTAATAACTGTCAGAACCATGACTTAACTCCAAACGTGGAACTCAACAGTGAGCGGCAGCATTGCAGTGAAATATATTAGAATTCTACCTCTGAGTTCAGCACTGACTAGTTCTGAAGTCTTAAGTAAGTTTATATCTTTTGGGGTTTAAGAGTTCTTGTGTGTAATGTGATGAAAGTCTCCTATATGGAGATAAAAGGTGATAGTGTATGTGAAAGTCTTAGAAGAACATTGGGAAGCAAAATGTCATGTTTGATTTCGTAGAGGCAGAGATTGAGCCCATGCAGTGTTTTGTTTCTCATGAGATATTTGCCATAGGTTTGCATCCTGCTTTTTAAATTCTTTTTAAAGGAAAAGACATATTTTCCAAAGCAGATGTAAGCAATACTGAAACATTTACAGTGTGAATGATAGAGTCTTCTCTGTTCATTTGCTGCTTTCCCCCAAAGATGAGTGCATCCAACTAGATTTTGATTCTGAATGTTTAAAGTACGTACATATATGGGAGTGTGAACACGCTACGGTACTGTTCTTTTTGTTGTTGTTTGTTTGCTTTTTTAAATAAAGTTATATACTTTGTACTATTTTCCCACTTCAACCACTTATTTAAGATAAGTTTTGATTTTTAAAATACTAATAGGCATTATTTTTGAAAAAGTTTTAACTTTACAGTAAAATTCAACAGAAAGTGTAGAGAATTCCCATATCCCCAGTTTCCCTTCCCACACAATTTTCCCTATTATTAATATTTTGTGTTAGTGTGGCATATTTGTTACAGTGGATGGAGCAATATTGATACATTATTATTAACCGAAGTCTGAGTTAGGTTATATAGGCATACCTCCTTTTATTGCTCTTTGCAGATATTGAGTATTTTACAAATTGAAGGATTGTGGCAACCCTGCATCCAGCAAGTCTATCAATGTTATTTTCTCAACAGCATTATTATATATTTTTTAACGTCTTTATTGGAGTACAATTGCTTTACAATGGTGTGTTAGTTTCTGCTTCATAACAAAGTGAATCAGTTATACATATACATATGTTCCCATATCTCTTCCCTCTTGCGTCTCCCTCCCACCCTCCCTATCCCACCCCTCTAGGTGGTCACAAAGCACGGAGCTGATCTCCCTGTGCTATGCGACTGCTTCCCACTAGCTATCTATTTTACATTTGGTGTAGTGTATATATGTCCATGCCACTCTCTCACTTTGTCCCAGCTTACCCTTCCCCCTCCCCATATCCTCAAGTCCACGCTCTAGTAGGTCTGCGTCTTTATTCCCATCTTACTCCTAAGCATTATTTTTTAATTAAGGTGTATACATTGTTTTTTTAAGACATAATGCTATTGCACATTTAATTGACTACAGTACAGTGTAGACATAGCTTTTATATGCACTGGGAAGCCTAAAAATTTGTGTGATTTGCTTTATTGTAGTGGTCTGAAACCAAACCTGCAATATCTCGGAGGTATGCCTGTAAAAATTGACAAATGCATAATGTCATGTATCCATCACTACAGTATCATACAGAATAATTTCATTGACCTAAAAATTCTGTGTGTTTCACCTGTTCGTCCCCTCCTCCCATCCCCAGGCGACCACTGATATTTTTAGATATTTATTTTGCCAGAACATCATATAGTTGGAGTTATACAGTATGTAGCATTTTCATATTAGCTTCTTTCACTTAGCAATATGCACCTAAGCCTCTTCCATGTTTTTCTGAAGCCTGGTATGTCATTTCTGTTTATTGCTGAGTAACATTCTATTGTATGGATGTATTATACAATAGAGTGATTGTTGGATCATATGCTGAGGCTATGTTTAGCTTTGTTAGAAATAGGTAACTGTCTTCCAAAGTTGCTGTGCCATTTTGCATTTTCACCAGCAACAAATGAGAGTTCCTCTTGCTCCATATTCTCTCCAGCATTTAATTTTGTCAGTATTTTAGAGTTCAGTCATTTTAATAGGTATGTAGTCATATCTCATTGTTAATTTTACTTTGCAGTTCTGTAATGACATATGATGTTGAGCATCTTTTCATATGCTTGTCATCCGTATATCTTCTTTGGTGAGGTATCCATATGTTTTGCCTATTTTTTAAACATTGAAGAATAATTGACTGCAACATTATGTTAGTGCCAGGTGCACAACGTAGGCACTCAGTATTTCTGTACGTTACAAGATGTACATAGGTCTAGTTATCATCTCTCACCATACAGAGTTACTACAATATTATTGACTATATTCCCCATGCTGTACATTTCATCCCTGTGACTCAAGTATTTTGTAATGGAAGTGTGTACCTTAATGTCCCTCACCTCTTTCACTGAACCACCTACCCCCTCCCCCTTGGCAACCACCTGTTTCTTCTCTGTGTCTGTGAGTCTGTTTCTGTCTTGTTTTGTTTTTTAGATTCCACATATAAGTGAAATCATATGGTATTTGTCTTTCTCTGTCTGATATATTTCACTTAGTAAAATACCCTCTAGGTCCATCCATGTGTTGTAAGTAGCAAGATTTCAGTTTTTTTTTATGGCTCAGTAATAATATGTGTGTGTGTGTGTGTGTGTATATACACATATACATATATACATGCATATATCACATCTTCTTTATCCATTCATCTATTCATGGGCACTTAGGATGCTTCCATATCTTGTTTATTATAAATCCTGCTACAATGAATATCGGGGTGCATATATCTTTTTGAATTAGTGTTTTTGTTTTCTTTGGAAAAAACACCCAGAAGTGGAATTGCTGGATCATATCGGTGTTCTGTTTTTATTTTTGAGGAACCTTCATACTGTTTTCCAGAGCAGCTGCACTAACTTATATTCCCACCAATGGTACATGAGGATTCACTTTCTCTACATTCAAGCCAGCACTTGTTATTTGTTGTCTTTTTGATAATAGCCATTCTGCAAGTGTGAGGTGATATCTCATTGTGGGTTTGATTTTCATTTCCCTGATGGCTAGTGATGTTGAGCATCTTTTTTATGTGCCTGGTGGTATCTGTCTTCTTTGGAAAAATGTCTATGCAAGTCCTTTCCCTATTTTTTTTTTAATCAGGCTGTTTGTTTTTGTCATGTTGCATTGTATGAGTTCTTTGTCTATTTTTGTTAACCCCTTATGAGATATATTGTGTGCAAATGTCTTCTCCCGTTCAATAGGGTGCCTTTTCATTTTGTTGATGACAAAGGCAATGACAAAGAGCATACTGTCTATGTTTTCTTCCAGGAGTATTATGGTTTCAGGTCTTATGTTTAAGTCTTTAATCTATTTTGAGTTTATTATTGTATATGGTGTGAGAAAGTAGTCCAGTTTGATTCTTCTGCAGGTAGCTGACCAGTTTTTCCAATACCATTTATTGAATAGATTGTCTTTTCCCACTGTATATTCTTGCATCCTCTGTCATAGGTAAATTGACCACATAAGCATGAGTTTATTCCTGGGCTTTCTCTTCTGTTTCATTGATCTATGTGTGTATTTGTATGCCAGTACCATGCTGTTTTGATGACTGTAGCTTTGTAGTTTAGTTTAAAATCAGGGAACATGATACCTCCACCTTTGTTCTACTTGTTCAACATTGCTTTGGCTATTTAGGGTCTTTTGTATTTCCATAAAAAGTTTAGGATTATTTGTTCTAGTTTTGTGAAAAATGCCATTGATATTTTGATAGATTGCAGTGAATCTGTAGATTGTTTTGGGTAGTATGGACATTTTAAGGATATTATTTATTTTTAAAAAGTACCTGAAACTAACACAACATTGTAAATCAACTGTACTCCAATAAAAATTTTTAAAAATAAAGATATTAATTCTTCCAATCCATGAGCACTGTATTTGTATTTATTTTTATCATTTTTAGTTTATTTCCTCAATGTCCTATGGTTTTCAGAGTATAGGTGTTTCATGTCTTTGATTAAATTTATTACCATGTATTTTATTCTTTTTGATGCAGTTGTAACTGGGATTGTTTTTACATTTCTCTTTCTGATAGGTTGTTGTTAGTGTATAGAAAAGCAACAGATTTTTTTTTTTTAATTTATTTATTTTTGGCTGTGTTGGGTCCTCATTGCTGCACATGGGCTTTCTCTAGTTGGCGGCGAGCGGGAGCTACTCTTTGTTGCAGCGTGTGGCACGCGGGCTCAGTAGTTGTGGCTTACAGGCTCAGTAGTTGTGGTGCACGGGCTTAGTTGCTCCGCGGCATGTGGGGTCTTCCCAGACCAGGGATTGAACGCGTGTCCCCTGCATTGGCAGGCGGATTCTCAACCACTGCGCCACCAGGGAAGCCCAGTAACAGATTTCTGTATATTAATTTTTTAATTTTTATTTTATATTGGAGTATAGTTGATCAACAATGTTGTGTTAGTTTCAGGTGTACAGCAAAGTGATTCAGTTATACGTATACATATATCTATTCTTTTTCAAATTGTTTTCCCATTTAGGTTGTTAAAGAATATTGAGCAGAGTTCCCTGTGCTATACAGTAGGTCCTTGTTGGTTATCTATCTATCTATTTATTTATTTATTTCTAGCTGCATTGGGTCTTCGTTGCTGCACGTGGGCTTTCTCTAGTTGCGGTGAGCAGGGGCTGCTCTTTGTTGCGGTGCACGGGCTTCTCCTTGTGGTGGCTTCTCTTGTTTCAGAGCACAGACACTAGCCACGGGCTTCAGTAGTTGTGGCACGTGGGCTCAGTAGTTGTGGCTCATGGGCTGTAGAGCACAGGCTCAGTAATTGTGGAGCAAGGGCTTAGTTGCTCCGTGGCATGTGGGATCTTCCTTGACCAGGGCTTAAACCCGTGTCCCCTGCATTGGCAGGTGGATTCTTAACCACTGTGCCACCACGGAAGTCCTGGTCATCTGTTTTAAATACAGCAGTGTGTACATGTCAATCCCCAAATTATTTCATATCCTGAAACTTTTTTTTACTGAATTTAATTATAAGTTCTAATAGTTTTTTTGGTGGTGTCTTTACAGTTTTCTGTATATAGTATCATGTCATCTGCAAACAGTGAGTTTTACTTCTTTCTTTCTGGTTTGGATGCCTTTTATTTCTTTTTCTTGTCTGATTGCTTTAACTAGGAATTCCACTACTGTGTTGAATAAAAGTGGAAAGAGTGGGCATCCTTGTTTTGTTTCCTGATCTTAGAAGAAAAGCTTTCAGCTTTTGAACATTGAGTATGATGTTACATTGTACATGAGTATGATGTTGCATCATACATGAGTATGATGCAGCATTAGCTGCAGCTTGTCATATATGGTTTTTGTTATGCTGAGGTATGTTCCCTCTATACCTACATTGTTGAGAGTTTTTATCATAAATGGATGTTGAGAGAAAAGGTTTTCCTGCATATATTGAGATGATCATGTCATTTTTATTTCAATTTATTAATGTGGGATATCCCATTGATTGATTTGTTGATACCGACCTGTCCTCGCATCCCTAGGATAAATCCCACTTGATTGTGGTGTATGATCTTTTTAATGTGCCATTGACTTCAGCCTGCTAATATTTTGTTTGGGATATTTACATCTATGTTCATCAGCCATAGTGGCTTGTCATTTTCTTTTTTTGGTGGTGTCTTTGTCTGGTTTTAACAGGGTGATACTGGCCTGTAGAATGTGTTTGGAAACCTTTACTTTGAATTTTTCAATTTTTTGGAATAGTTTGAGAATGATAGGTGTTAACTTTTGTTTACTATTTGGTAAAATTTTTATTACTGACTCTATTTCATTATTGGTAATCAGTCTGTTTATATATTCTATTTCTTCCTGATTCAGCCTTGGGAGATTGTATTTCCTAGGAATATATCCAGTTCTTATAGGTTGCCCATTTTATTGGCATATAATTATAGTTATCTTGTATGATCCTTTGTATCCTTGTTTTTTACCCATTCAGCCACTCTATGTATTCTGATTGGAGCATTTAGTCCATTTACCTTTAAAGTAATTATTGATAGGTGTGTACTTAACTGCCATTTTGTTAATTGTATTCTGGTTGGTTTTTGTAGTTGTTTTTTGTTTCTTCTTTCTCTCTTCCCTTGTGATTTGATGACTATATTTAGTGTTATGTTTAGATTCCTTTCTTTTGTGTGTGTGTGTATCTCTTATAGAATTTTGTTTATGTGGGCTAGGAGGTTTATTTATAGAAATCTACATATATATGTGATTATTTTAAGTTTCTGATCTCTTAATTTCAGGCACATTTTAACCACTCTGCATTTTTACTCTCCCCACCTCACCCCACTGTTCACTGTTTGTGACATCATATTTTATATCCTTTTGTTTTGTGTGTATCTTAACTACTTATTGTGGATATATTAGGTGATTTGACTACTTTGTCTTTTAACCTTGCTTTATTAGTGGTTGAACTTGTATCTTTACTGTGCCTTTACAAATGACATTTTTTCTTTAATACTTTTAACATTTCTAGTTGTGGCCTATTCTTTTCTACTTAGAGAAGTTTTTTTTAACATTATTTTCTAAAGTAGTTTAGTGGTCCTGAACTTTTATAGTTTTTTCTTGTCTTTAAAACTCTTTATCTCTCCTTCAAATCTGAGTGATGGCCTTGCTGGTTGTTCTTGATTGTAGTTTTTTTCCTTTCATCATTTTAAATATATCATGCTGCTCCCTTCTGGTCTGCATATTTCTCCTGAAAAGTCAGCTGACATTTTTATGGAACTTCTCTTGTATGTTACTAGTTGCTTTTCCCTTGCTGCTTTTTAGTACTGAATTTTAAAAGTTCTTTATATATTCTAGATACAAGTCACTAACATATTTGTGATTTGGAAATATTTCTTACCATTCTGTGAGCTGTCTTTTCAATTTTTAATGGTATCCTTTGATGCATAAAGGTTTTCAATTTTGATGTCCAATTCATTTATTTTTTCTTTTGTTGCTTATACTTTGATGTCAAACCATTATCTAATCCAAGGTTACAGAGATTTACTTCTATATTTTCTTCTAAGAATTCTGTAGTTTTAGCTCTTAAATTTATGTCTTTGATCCATTTTGAGTTAATTTTTGTGTTTGCTGTGAGGTAGGATTGAAATTCATTCTTTACATATGGATATCCTGTTGTGTCAACACAATTTGTTGAAAAGACCATTCTTTCTCCCTTGAATTTTCTTGTCAAAAATCAACTGACTGGGGCTTCCCTGGTGGCGTGGTGGTTGAGAGTCCGCCTGCCAATGCAGGGGGCGCGGGTTCGTGCCCCGGTCCAGGAGGATCCCACGTGCCGCGGAGCAGCTGGGCCCTTGGGCCATGGCCGCTGGGCCTGCGTGTCTGGAGCCTGTGCTCTGCAGCGGGAGGGGCCCCAGCAGTGAGAGGCCCACGTACCGCAGAAAAAAAAAAAAATCAACTGACTGTAAATGTAAGGATTTATTTTTGGAATCTCATTTCTATTCCATTGATCTTTTTGTCTGTCCTTATGTATGTATCACATTGTTTTAATCACTGTTGCTTTCTAGTAAGTTTTAAAACTGGGAATTGTGAGTCTTCCAGTTTTATTCTTTTTTGTCAAGATTATGGGTTTCTTGAGTTTCCATAGGAATTTTAAGATCAACTTATCAGTTTATGCAAAGAAGCCACCTGGAATTTTGATGGCGATTGCATTGAATCTGTAGATCAATTTGCAGAGCATGTTAGTTTGCCAGGTCTGCCAGTCACAGATAGGGTGGCTGTAACAACAGAAATTTATTTTCTCACAATTTTGGAGGCTAGAAATCAAGATGGAGGTGTCAGCAGTTTCTTTTTTCCTGGGGGCCATGAGGGAAGAGTCCGTTGCAGGACTCTCTCCTTGGCTTGTGGATGGCCATCTTCTCCTTGTATCTGCACATGGTGTTTTCTCATACATATTTGTATCCTCATCTCCTCTTACTATAAGGACACCAGTCATATTGGACTATGGCCCACACATATGACCTCATTTACCTTAATTACCTCTTTAAAGGCCTTATTTTCAAATACAGTCACATTCTGTGGTACTAGGGATTTGAACTTCAACATATGAATTTTGGGGAGCCACAATTCAGCCCATAATAGGGAGTACTGCCATCTTAACATAGACTAAGTTAACTCAGACTTAATATTAAGTCTTTTGATCCATGAAATGGGATGTCTTTCCATTTCTTAGGTCTTCATTATTTTTATTCAGCAATGTTTTGTAGTTTTAGGATCTGCTTTTGAGAAAACCCAAACATAAATGCTCTCAGATTTAGAAGATAAATTTCCTGTATTTTCTTCAAATACTTTTATCCTTTATATTTTGAAGTGATCTTATTAAGTGCAACAAGTTTAGAGTTGCTATATCTTTTTGGTGAATTGAACTTTTAAAAAATCATCATGGTCTCCTTTACCTATAATAATACTTGTTTGCTTTGAGCTCATTTGGACTGATGTTAATACAGCAACACAAATTTGATTTTTTGTTAGTATTTGCCTGATGTGCCTTTTCTGTTTTCCCTTTTTAATTTTTTAAAAAATATTTTTAAGTAGTTGGTACATCTCCAAGTCATGGCCACAGCTAATTTTTTTAAAAATCCAGTCTCACAATCCACTTATGTTAACAGGGAAGTTTGATCCGTAGATAATTATTGTGATTACTGATATATTCAGATATTTCTACCATTTTATTGTGTACTTTCTCTATGCTTCTTTTGTATTTCTTTCTTGCCCTCTTTTGGATTTGATGAGGTTTTCTTTTTTTTATTGGGTTCTCTTCTATTCATTTGTAAATTAAACATTCTTTTTTCTTAGTAGTTACTTTTGAATTTTTGAAAAGGTAACTGTTATTTTAATGACTACTGTTGAAATGTTAACAGAGTGGACAGTTAGTATCTTTATCTTTCTCTCAAATATGACAAAGACCATAGAATACACTTGTCCCTCAGTATCCAGTTGGTTTCAGGACCCCCAAGGATAACCCAAATCTGCAGATGCTCAAGCCCTTACATAAAATGGAATAGTATTTGCATATAACCTATGAATATTCTCTCCCATATAGTTTAAATCATCTCTAGATTATTTATAATACTTAATATAATACAAATAGTTGTAAACACAATGTGAAAGCTATGTAAATAGTTGCCTGCACATGGCAAATTCAAGTTTAACTTTTGGGAACTTTCTGGAATTTTTTTTCCCCGAATAGTTTTGATCTGCAGTTGGTTGAATCCACAGATGCAGAACTCATGTATTTGGAGGGCTGACTGTACTTTAACTCTGATCACCTTTTCATTTTTCATATTATTGTTGCTTCCTGTTTCTATGTCTTTAGTGTCTGCTTTTATTTTTTATTAGTGCCTTCTTTCTTTCATTGATAAGGTTACATTTTAAAAAATTTATTGAGTTGAATGATTAGTTCTTCTGTTTTGTTTTTGTTATATACTAATAAGTTTATTTAGGGCTATACATTTCCTCTGAACACCAATATGGCTACATGTGTGACGGTTTTATATGCAGTACTGTTGACCCTTGAACACCTCAGGGTTTAGAGGTACCAACCCCCCATGCAGTCAAAAATCTGAGTATAACTTTATGGCTTTCCATCTTTGTCTGTGGTTCTGCATCCACAGATTCAGCTAAGAGTGGGTTTATTGAAAAATGCCACGTATAAATGGACCCATGCAGTTTAGACTCTTGATATTCAAAGGTTAACTGTATTTTCATTATTGTTTCATCATAATTTAAAGATAGTTTTTAGCTTCCTTTAGCTCCTTTTTAATCCACGTTATTTAGAAGCAGCTTTTGTATAAATTGAAATTTTTAACTTTTTCTGAAGTAATTTCCACATTGTAATAAGTATAATAAGCATAGTAATAGCATAAGTATAAGCATATAATAAGCAAGTAATAGCATAAGTAATAAGCTATAATAAGCATATAATAAGCAAGTAATAGCATAAGTAATAAGCATATAATGAGCATAATAAGTATAATAAGCATAGGAAAGAACTTAAAATGCAGATCAGAAGTCTTCTTTTCCTCCCCTCCTCTGTCACAAAATCTCATGTTCTTTGAGCAACCTCTTTTAACTATCTCTATTTTCTGTTTTCACTTCTTTTTATGGTTACCTCCATTATATTAGACACTATGCCTCTTTCTCTATTTCATTCATTCATTCATTTATGGTTGCATTGGGTCTTTGTTGCTGTGCACGGGCTTTCTCTGGTTGTGGAGAGCGGGGGCTACTCTTCGTTGTGGTGTGCAAGCTTCTCATTGGGTGGCTTCTCTTGTGGAGCATGGGCTCTAGGTGTGCGGGTTTCAGTATTGTGGCACGCAGGCTCACTAGTTGTGGCTTGTGGGCTCTAGAGCGCAGGCCCAGTAGTTGTGGCGCACGGGCTTAGTTGCTCTGCGGCATGTGCGATCTTCCTGGACCAGGGCTCAAACCTGTGTTCCTTGCATTGGCAGGCGGGTTCTTAACCACTGTGCCACCAGGGAAGCCCTCTTTCTCTATTTCTTAATTTTTGCATTTTAGAATTGTTCACTGTCTCATGAACATTCTACTTACTCTGTTTTCTTCCTCCCAGTTTTTGATAAATGTATTAGTATTTTGGGCTTTTCTTTTGGTTTCATTTATAATTTTAAATAATATATTTAAGTCTTTTTTTCTTGTTTCATCACCTTTCAATTAAATCTGTGACTTTAGAAGATAGAGGTATTAGCAACCCCTGTGTTTTCCCAAGTGTTTAAACTTCCACTTTTCATCTCTCCCAGAAAGGTGTTAATGCTCCAAGTGGATTGTAACTTTTTGTTTGTTTCGATTTCCTTGTGTAGTATTTAGAGAATAAAGTCTGCATCATTTCTACTATTGAGACTTTGTTGAATTTTTTAATGTTTTATACATTGTCAACTTCTATAAATATTCCAATAGTATTTGAAAAGAATATGTATCATCTGTCTGTTGTGAGCAAAGTTTCCTACTCTCTTTCTTGCTCTGTCTTATCTAATCAAATTTATTATTTATGTAGTTCATATTATAGAGATTTACTTATTGCTTACCTTACATCTGTCAGTTTCTGAGCGTTTAAATACATATATGATTATTGTAGAACTTTAAGTTTCTTATCGTATTTCTAAAGTGTTTGCTTTATGTATTTAAAACTATATTGTTAGATATATAAATGTCTGTGACTATTCTGACGTCTTGCTGGATTGCATATTTTATGAGTACGTGACTACCAGGAATAAAGACTATATTTCCCTACCTCCCTTGCAGCTTGATGTGGTCATGTAACAAAGTTCTGACCAATAGCATAGAGGCAGAAGTGGAATGTGAAAGTTTGGGAAAGTATTCTCAAGGGAGATAGTGTGCCCTTCCCCTGCCCCTTTCTTCTTCCTGCTGGCTGGAATCGTACATGATAGCTGGAGCAGCTAGCTTTCCTTATACCATGATGTGGAAGCTCCTTAGTAAGGACAGCAGAGCTTGGGTGCCTGACACTGTAGAAAATAATCCTTGCCCTGTGCCCCTTACCTGCAATTTTTGTGAAGGAGAAATTAATTCTATCTTGTTTAACCCACTTTTGGGGGGATTTTCTGTCACTACCAACCATCTCTAGCCTTAATGCTGTTCCTAAGTTCTGTTGTGATAGTTGGGCTCTGTATCCCAGCAAGTCTCATAAGACTAAGGAAACTGGACTAACTTAGAAAGGGGGTTCAGATGCTAGGCAGCCAAAGAAAAGATAAATTATCTACTTCATTATGATTGGTGCAAGGAGTTTGGGGTGAACTACAGAGTTAGAGGGAACAGTTCTTTAAAAAGATCACCCTCACTTTTGACACCAATAGTAAGTTTGGGTGAGGCAAGGGTTCCCAAAACTACCCACAGTTTCAATAATTTTCCTAGAAGGACTCACAGAACACAATGAAAGCTACCATATCCCTGGTTATGACTTACTACAAGAAAAGATACATATGAAAATCAGCCAAGGGAAGATGTGTACAGGGCAGAGTCCAGGCACGTTCCTAACATGGAGCTTATGTTGTTTTCTCTTGTGAGGTCAAGACGTGTTACTCTCCTGGCCTTGATGTGCAGTAATTTGCACAACCAGGAGGTTCACCTGAACCCCACTGTTCAGTTGTATTGGGGCTCCATTACGTAGGCATGATTGATTGATTGTCCACATGGTTGATCTCAGTCTTCAGTCTGCAGGTGGACTGACACCCAAAGCCTCCAGTCTAAATCACACTATTGGTCTTTCTGGTGTGGCCAGTCCCTACGCTAAGGTGTGGGCAGCCCCCACCCTAAATCATCCAGTGTGACCCAAGGCCCCCGAGCAAAGATACTGCTTTCAGGCATTCCAGAAGCCTAGAGATCACCTTCTAGTAGCCAAGGGTAATGACCAGCCCTCTTGTTTGGTAGTGTTAATTCTTCAATACACAATTGGACTTTTTTTTTTTTTTTTTTGCGGTACGCGGGCCTCTCGCTGCTGTGGCCTCTCCCGTTGCAGAGCACAGGCTCCAGACGCGCAGGCTCAGTGGCCATGGCTCACGGGCCCAGCCGCTCCGCGGCATGTGGGATCTTCCCGGACCGGGGCGCGAACCCGTATCCCCTGCATCGGCAGGCGGACTCTCAACCACTGTGCCATCAGGGAAGCCCCCCACAATTGGACATTTTTAACGGCTTTCTCTTCATTTCTGTGTAGAGCCTTTTAATCTGAAGCCAGAAGTTGTCTACATGTACTCAGCCTCATCTTGTGGGACCACATGCTTCCTGAGTGCGTAATGACTTTATACTGTGGCTGTGTCTTCTCTTTTTCTGAATTCTTAAATCTAAGTAAACTTGGTGCTGGGTGAAGCCTATTCTGTTTTGTAAATTTGTTCATCGAAAACCGAGACCATTGCTGCTAGCAGAGCAGAGTATGTGTTACAATCTTCTATGCCTTAATTTTTTCTCACACATTTCCCACCTCTTGCTTCAGCAAATTGTGAGAGATTTTAAGTCTTCCTTCCGAATCCCTAATTTGGCTATTAGTCGTGTCCATTTTGTTTTTCAGCTCATCTACTGAATTGTGTATCTCAGCAATCATATTTGTAATTTCCAATAAATTCTTTTTCTCTGATTTTTAAAACTTGCAACTTTTTCTTGTTTTCTGATAAAATATTCTCAAATATCATATCTGAGGATGTCAGTGAGAGTTTTTTCTAAGTTGTATATGGTTCCCTGGATAATCTGTGTTTATTCTTGGGTCAGTGGTTCTGTTTGCTCAATGTGGCCCTTATGGTTCATGCTGTTGGTTTTTCCTCATGGTCCATTTATATTCACAAGTGAAGGGTTAGACTCACTGATTTACGTAGCTTGCATGTTTCTTCTGCAGTTGTAGAAGTGTTTTGCCCCAGCAGCCTTCTCCTGAATGGGAAGTGACTGTAGGTTCTATATAAATGTGTGGGGTATGTGAATGTCACTATCAGGCTTAATTTCAGGTCACTGAACATGCTGACTCACTGGGGACAACCTCCCTGTCCTATTAAAAAAGGAGGACTTTACTCCTTTCTCCTGAAACTGGAGATATTTATTTAGTATAGTCGCCTCCCTGGTCAGAGCTGCCTTTTCTCCTGTCCACCTCCCCCACCCCCATCCCCTGTCTGTTGTGGAGATTTTAAGCCTATATACTTACCAGTAGAAAGCTTCCCTAACCAGATTCTTCACATTTTATTGAGTGTGGTCTCAAGTATTACCTGGGGCTAAGTGTCCCAGGGGCCTGTAGCTCAGTTAGGATGTGTTTGCAGAAGAGTCTGACTGGTTCCCAATGCCACAACCATCCTGCATACACTTTTAAATTAATTAACACTACCAGTTTATTTCTCTTTCCTGGAAAACAGGATAATATTTCCCAGCCTCCTCTGTAGTTCGGTAGGTTTAGATGAGTAAGTTCTACCAGTGGGGTGAGGGCAAAAATGATACCCCCTGGGCTGGTCATAAAACATGATTCCCTATATTCTTTCCTTTCCATGCTAATTTTGGAAGCCACTGCAGATGTTACAGTTGGCAAAGCTACATCATAGAAAAAAGCCTGGATCCATAAGTCAAGGCTTAAATAAGAGCTAGTGAATACTGGTGCCTAACTTGCTTCAAAATGTGAGGAGAGGGACAAAATTTGGGTGCAACCAAGGTGTCCTTCAGTAGGTGAATGGATAAACAAGCTTCGGTACTTCCAGACAGTGGAATATTATTCAGGAATAAAAAGAAAATGAGCTATCAAGCTATGAAAAGACATGGAGGAGCCTTAAATGCATATTACTAAGTGAAAGACACCAATCATCTAAAAAGGCTGCATTCTGTATGATTCCAACTCTGTGACACTCTGGAAAAGGTAAAACATGGAGACAGTAAAAAGATCAGTGGTTGCCAGAGGTTGGAGGGAGGGAGGGTTGAATAGGTGAAGCACAGAGGAGTTTTA
The DNA here is from genome assembly GCF_949774975.1 of Lagenorhynchus albirostris. Lineage (NCBI taxonomy): Eukaryota > Metazoa > Chordata > Mammalia > Artiodactyla > Delphinidae > Lagenorhynchus > Lagenorhynchus albirostris. The sequence goes on from NC_083095.1 coordinate 28,922,641, forward strand.
GGGCAGTGAAACAATTTTGTATGGTACAATAAGGGTAGATTCATGTTACAATACATTTGTCCAAACCCATAGAATGTACACCACCAAGAGGTAAACCTAATGTAAACTAGGGACTTTGGGTAATAATAATGGGTCAATGTAGCATCATCAATTGTAATAAATGTAGCGTTCTGGTGTGGGATGTTGATGGTGAGGGAGGTTGTGCATATGTGGGGGAAGGGGATCTATGGGAAATTTCTGTCCTTCTTCTCAATTTAGTGTGAACCTAAATATGCTCAAAAAAATAAAGCCTTTAAAAATATAAGGAAATTTATTTCATAGAAAGTCAGGAATAGGTCTGGCTTCATATTTGATTGATACGATAGCTCAATGATGACACCAAGAACGATTTCCTTCTGCCCACTCTGACAATCACAGTGTCACATGGTGACTGGTGGAATAACTGGGGCTTCCTGCATCTTCGTTCATGTTTAATGGGAGGGAGAAAATCCAGAATTCCAAGTATGTCACCTAAGTTACATACTTTCCCCTGGATGGAATGTTGAGATTGACTTAAACCCAACAGGGATGACCATCATTGCCCTTGCCGTCAGGGTGGAGTTAGCTTTCCCTGATGCCCATAGCTGCAGAGGATGGCCAATTCCTGAATGAAAATCCGGAAGTCTTATACCAGGAGGAGGGGTAATGTTTGCTGGGTAAGCACTTGACAACATCCCTGAGAGCAGTGGAGGAGACCCATTACGGTATTGGTGGCTTTCTAGAAGTTAGAACAAGAAAGGAATTTTTTAGAATTTACAGAAGGAAAATATGGGACTAATAATAATAATATATAAATAATAAATAACTAATAATATGGGACTAATAATAATAAATAATAATATATAAATATATTATTTAAATAATAAATAAATAAATAATAAGAAGAATTATGACTATTAGTGGGACCAGTTAAGGAATTTAGAGGTTAACTTTTAGAATATTCTTGTGTTTTAGATTTGAACTCAGAATTTGCCATTAGAAAAAAACATGTTAGGAAACATGAAGAAATTAAGCACACAGTATTTCACAGCAAGATGAAAATTCTCCCTCAGTTTATCTTCAGTTCTCAAAGTCAAGTGGGGATGAGAGACACTGTGGAAACAATTCGGGTGAAGGGTTCAGCAGATGCCACCCCAAAATATGTCACTTTGGCATACTGACTAGAGCTAAAGGCACTTGAAAAACAGCAGGCGCAAGAAGGGCACTTATGCCCCGTTTTTTCCTTGAAAGCAGAAGAGGAGACTCCCTTGTGAGCGGTGCCTCCCTATACGGGAGGAAAGTTCAGTCTTATCACCAGAAATAGGAGTCAAGGCTGAGCGAATTCTGCACATGACTGTCACGATAATTTCTCTTCCTTTAGTTTCCCAGTATATTTTACTTTTCCACAGTTTGCACTCTCTTCAAACTACTGTATAAATACTTCGGTTTTTCCACTTCTTCGGGTCTTCATTTCCTTGTTGAGACCTTGATGTTCATGTAAAAAAAAAACAACTTAGTATTCTTTTCTCTTATTAATCTGTCTTATGTCAATTTTATTCTCAAGCCTACTCAGAAACTCCAAAAGAGTATAGGTAAAACATTTTCCTCCCCTACACAGGTGAGATAAGGTAAAACCACATGCACTCCTAGTAGAAATTTTGTTGATATTCGAAGAGTAACAGGTATTGAAATAGAGCACAAACAAAGGGATACTGTTGAGGTAACAGATGATGTCAAGGGGGTCTGATTAGCTAGATGTGGTCCAGTCAGTGGCTGGATGAAGAAGCCTGAAGAGCACTGTCCTCTCCTAAAATGGGGTTTGATTAGTTCCTACCCCTGGGGCTTCTCCAGATCCAAACTGATGTCCATGCAGAATTGGTGTCCAAGTACTGTTCAGAATGAAACCTCTTTTAGGAAAAGGAACAGTCCTCCTCCCTCCCTACAGCTTCTAGGTTTAACTAGAAAGTATCAAGAAATTTTGAGATCCTATAAAGTGTGTAAGATAGAAAGGGCCCACTCTTCCCATAAGGCATTGCAGTAGAATCCTTCACTATTGCAATAGTGCCCATGTGGGTACTTCACACCATATTCTTTTTCTAAAGTACAATGGCAACTATATCACCCTCTTTCTTACCAATCTTTAAGGTCTCCCTTTGCCTGTACAATTAAACACAGTTAAGACTGTCTATCACACAGCATTCTCCTCCTTTTGTAGTGTTTACACACTGCTATTTTATGTGTACCCTATGCTCTAACATGGACAACTATACTTGAACACACTTGAGTTTTCCACCACTGACCCTGTTATTTTGACTTCCTAAAATGTCTTCTGTATATAAGGAAAAACCTACAGTTATCCTCCTGTGTCTTTCTTTTCTATGTGTTTCCTTTACTACTCACACAGAACACTGCACTTCTGACACTGCTGGTTACCACATGTGTGGAGGTTTTTATCTCCACACCAGGCAAATCTCTGAGACAACCATCTGGATGTCCTACAATTTAATTCAGTCCTAACACTATTTACCCGGAGACTGTGTCAGTTCCCTGAGGTTAAAGGCTCAGTCCCACAAAACTGCTCTCACCCCTCCTCAGCTGCCAATTGCAGGTGATAGGTCCCCACGGTATCCACAACTTCTGTGTGATTTGGCAATAAATCCGAGGTTTCCACAACCCCCTCCTCAGGTTCAACTAATTTGCTAGAGCAGCTCGCAGAACTCAGGGAAACCCTTACATCAACTACCTTATTAAAGGAAATCACAAAGGATATAGAGGAACAGCCAGATGAAGAGATGCGTGGGGTGAGGTCTGAGAGGGTCCCGACTACAGGAACTTCTGTCCCTGTGGAGTTGGGGTGCATCACCCTGCCTGTGTGGTAGTGTTTGCCAACCTGGAAGCTCTCCAAACCCCATACTATTGGGATTTTCTGACGGCTTCCTCACATTAGGCATGATCAATTATTAACTCAGTTTCTGGCCCTGCTCTCCTCTGGAGAATGGGGCAAGACGGCTGAAAATTCCAAGTTTCTAATCATGGATTGGTCTTTCTGGTTACCAGTCCCCATCCAGGAGCCATCCAGGAGCCCACCCAGAGTTGCCTCGATAGAACAAAAGATGCTACTAGTGCTTTTATCAGTTAGGAATTTACAAGGGTTTAGGAGCTCTGTGCTGGAAGTTGGGAGAAAGGTACAGGCAGAGACCAGTACACATATTTCTTATCATTTCCACCTTCCGTCATCAAGTCCATCTTGCAAAACCTGACACACATATATCCACACACATACACATAGTTTAAATGGCAAATAACAAGGTAATATAATGTTGCCAACGTATATTAGAATTATCTACTTCTGAAACACATAATGAAATGCTGCTCTAGGTCATGAAGAAACAGGTGAACATTCTAAAGGAATGGGAAATGTAGATTAAAAGGAATACAAATATTTTCCCAATAAGTGAGGGAAATATTCAACCTCACTAACAACAACAACAAAAAAGCACAACAATATGAGATTCTCTTTTCAACCTATAAAATTTATAAAATTATAAAAATTAGACACACGCACACCTATACACACACATTACACCAGTATTGACAACATGGCTGTCTCATACAGTGTCTTTGATGGTGTACTTGATTGTTTCTGGTATGCATAGTAAAGGATCATAATACTGTTCAGAAGTTTGACCCAGTAATTTCCTTTCAAAGAATCTCTCTTAAAGAAATAATCAGTGATACACAAAGACTTATACATGTATATGTCCCTTCACCATAGGAACGGACTTTATATAGAAAAGCTATCAACAATGTCAAGGGCTAACAATAGGGGATGGATTAAATGAAGAGTTGTAGCACCAATCAATGGAATACATATCACTGTTTTTAAAAAGTCATGTATTTGAAGAATATAATAACATGGTAAGAAAAACATCATACAATACTGAGGTAAAATGGATGTACACTTAATTGAGTAAAAACTCAATACACACAACAAGCAGCCTAGAGGAAAATGGAAATATTCTAAAATGTTAAGTGTGCTAGTTTCTAGTGAATGGATTATATGCAACTCCTTTTCTAGTGAATAATTTTCTCTATTTTCCAAGTTTTCTATGAATTTTTATTACTCTAGATTCGAGAAAAAGAGATCCTATCAGTTAAGACCCATATCAAAAGCCACTATCACTCTGAATTCTTTTCTAATCTTCACATCATAGTATGTAGTTTCACTCTCCCCTCCAGAACACGTGCCTATGGTGTCTCTATTTCCCCTTTTCTTAGATCCTCCTACTCAAGAGAATTTAAAGAGGAAATCATCTTTGTGTCTTTTGAAATACATGGTCTACAATTTAACTTCGTCATTAATTGGCCCCCAAATTTCTGCTGCTTCTGCCTTTTATCACTCATGATCAGCATCTAGAGAAGACTGACACTCCAGCTTGATAGATGGCGCGATTCCTTCAAGTGTCACGGAAGACGCTGTTTACAGAAAGTAGCAGAAAGAGAGATACAAAGAGAGGAAAGAGGAAGAGGAGGGCAAATCACATACACATTGTTAACAATCAAGGGAAGGAGTGTAGGCATTTTGAGTTGCCTGTCAGCTCCCGCAAAACCATACTACTATGTCAAGGGTTTAAACACGGTTCCAGATCTACTCTTTCAACATCAGAGCCCTGAAATACCCCTACCCCCCAGACTGCAAGTCCAGGAACTCCCCTGAGAACTTAGGAGAAAGACGAGCCACTTCCTTTGCCTGTGACTGGGGCTGCTGCCCTGCACAGGGCATGGACGGGCTCAAGGGAGAAGAAACTTGATGTGGGGAGCCGGGGCCCCAGCTCTAGAGGTACCATGCAGGTACTGAGTCTCAGTTTCCTCATCTGTAAAATGAAGATGACACCTGCCTCACAATGGTATAGAAGAAAAAAACAGCTGGCAAAACAAAAAGAGTTCTGTACTGTTTTTGAATTTTGAGAAAAAACACCTGTCAGGAATTGCTTTACTGAAAAAGAAAGTTGAGGAACTGGAATACCATATCACAAATTAAGGTGTTTTTTATTTTAAACACATTAAGCTTTAGAAAAGTTCAGTAAGTTTAATATGGAACTATTTATATCAAGTGGTACAAAACTGAATAATTTATTTGCACGCTAATCATTATTAAAGTCACTTATGAAATTCATCTAAATGTTTTACCAGCTTTCAGAATAACTAGATCACAAAGGTCCATATGTGAAGATACAAAAATAACTTAAAATACACTTGCATGAGGAGAATGCTTACTCATTCAAGGAGAAGATATCAAAGAACTAAAACCATACTTGCTTTGAAAATTTTTAGTCATTTTTTTCATCTAAGTAGTTCTATAACTAGTATAGTAATTTACAGCTAAGATGTTCACTTCGATTCTTAAATTAGAAACTCAGATCTGATAATAGTTTTGATATTTTATATGCTTTTCTTCCACAGTAGGTAATCATTTATTTATAAATTAATTATTAAACAAAATCAATATTATTCAAATAATAACTAAGCACCAATTGTGTACCAGGTATTATTACTCTTTTCCTTTCAGAGCTAAAGTCTTGTCAGTTATGTGTTGTTAGACACTAAAGGGCATGCTTTCTCCACCTGTTGTGTTTTCTGTAGAATCACTCTCCTCCCAAACAACTGAAAAAGTATGTAATTTATAAATATCTTGAAAATTTCTTGGTACATTCACTTTAACACTGAAGTAATTATTAAAAAGAGAAAAACTACACATATACACTAATTGTGGCAGCTGTCCCCAGGATAAACGATCACAGCATTCCTGGGATTGGCCCCTTTTCCCCACCCAAGTGTTTGTGGAAGAAAGTCTGGAGCTGCTGCCAAGCATCCACCTGGGCCCTGGCATGAGCCCTGGGCTCCCCTCCCCAGATGACAGGACTGCCCACCAAGGTGTGCAGGGAAGCCCGGCACATGGGGAAGTAAGGAGGCTCAATGTAGTGTCCCGCCCCTGGGTAACAAATGATCTGGGGCTTCGCCTTACTATGGGCCTGCAAGCGTTTCGAGGCCTCATTAGCATAGAATTCACTCTTCCAGTTGTGGTCATCCTGACCCACAAGGAACAGGAAGGCACACTCAGCCCTTTCCACAGGAATGAAGCTCTTCTGATCAGGTCCTTCCAAAGGGCTGTTCAGGACATCCAAAATGTCTGTTAGGCCATCTTTGGTCACCTTGAATCGACTTCGGCTGACACCCACAGGCGGCAGCGTCTCACCCTTGTAGTGTAAGGTTCCGCCGACACTGGCCACAGAGCCATTGATGATGACAGCCGCGGTGATGCCCTTCAGGAACGAGGCCATGGAGAGGCAGAGTTCGCCTCCTTTGGAAATCCCAAGCAGCCCTACCCCTGGGCCCTTTACCTGAGAAAAGGCCAAAGGGAAAAGGAGAATGAGTCCGTGAACAGTGCAGTGTGGCGAGTAGCGCCTGGACTTGAGAGTCGGTTAGAACTGAGCGTGGATCTGGGCTCTCCCACTGACCAGGGTTTGCAGCCTTGGGATACTGACTTAGCCTTCCTCTCTACCTTGCTTTCCACAATTTCTCCATCACCATTCCTGGTGTCTTCAACCATGTGGACGACAGCTAAATACTCTGGCCTCTCGGTTCCTTGACCTCCAAACCTCCCATTATCTTTTTCTCTCCCCGACCTCAGACACACACTCCCATTGTCATAACCTAAGTCAAGTCATCAATAAGTACATCATCTCCAAAACATCAGCTTCAAGCATGCTACTGTCTAATCACCAACTTATTTACCTCCAGTTTAGCAATTCTAGTACTGCCCACTCCCACCTCTTTGAGACCCTGACTACCATTTTTTCCCTATCAGTACCTCTCATTTTCTCACTTCTCACCTCATCCGGCTTAGATTTCAAGCTTCATCGTTATTATTATCGCTCCCCTGCAAACACTCCTAACTCCCTTAATACCTCTCTCCCTTTGGTCCTACTCGCCTAGAAAAGTGCTGACCTCAGTTAGCACCTGTTATTCACTTCCTCCTGGCCTGCATTTGTGCAAATGAACACTGCTGGAGAAAAAAATGCATGCTTGTTGGGCTTCCCTGGTGGTGCAGTGGTTAAGAATCCGCCTGCCAATGCAGGGGACACGGGTTCGAGCCCTGGACCAGGAAGATCCCACATGCCGCAGAGCAGCTATGCCCGTGCGCCACAACTACTGAACCTGTGCTCTAGAGCCCGCGAGCCACAACTACTGAGCCTGTGTGCCTAGAGCCCATGCACCTCAACAAAAGAAGCTACTGCAATGAGAAACCTGCGCACTGCAACTGAGTAGCCCCACTTGCCACAACTAGAGAAAGCCTGCATGCAGCAACAAAGACCCAACGCAGCCAAAAATAAATTAATTAATTTTAAAAATATATATGCTCGTGCGGACAGATCTTACTTTCACGTCATGACCACAAATTTCAAATAAGCGTCCATATTGCCCCTCAATCCTGCTTCCCTGATGTTTGCTTTCCACTTCTCCAAAAGGCCATTCCACCTTGTCTCCTACCTCTGTAAGCCCCTTTAACCCCTATTCCCCTTCACTAAAAATAGAAGCTATCAGGTAGGAACTTGTCCTCAATTTTCCCTTCCAAGTCTACGTAGTTCTACATGAATCAAGCTCTCCTTCCTTCCTGTTTCCAAAGTATCTCTAATTCAAGGCCACCCTCTGCTTGTGCTTGGGATCCCATCTATTCTCATCCTCAGGGACTTTGCTCCTGCAATTACTTCCTCCTTCTCTCCTTCATAACTTTCCTCTTTACTGGCTCATCCCCATCAGTGTACCCCAAGCTCTAGTACCTCTTACATTTTAATAACAATCCTTTGAGCTTAAATCCACTCTGCCCCACTTTTCTACTCCCTTTCACAGCAAAACTTGTGGGAAATTTTGTAGTTATTTTCTTTCTTCATTTTCTACTCAATCCCCTCCAGGGTAATTTGGGTTTGCCCTATTCCATAAGGACTCTTCTTGTCAATTACCAAACTCTTCTGTTACAAATGCCTTTTTATTGACCTCTCAACAGCACTTTTTGTTGTTGTTACGGTTTCTACAAGAGCACTCTTAACTGTTTTCAGCCACTTATTTCTCATAAAGATACTCGGAATGGGATATTACTGTCATCCCAACTTTTGAGAGGAAGAAACAGAGGCCCCAAGGTCATGAAGCTAGTTAAGTGGCAAAATCAAACCTCAAATTTAACTTTTCTCTATCAAACATATTGTGCCGGTTCCACTACACCGCATCACATTTTCTAAGAGCTCCAGCACTTCCATCCCCCTTGAGCTCTGACTGAATTATAAAATAAGCAAGGTCTATCTTCTAATCCTCTGATATCCTGAGCCCTCCAAACGCTCCGTACTACCTAGGTTCTTTGTCACCAGGTTCTTTAAAACTGAATCCTCTGCTCTCAGAGGGGCACATGGAGGAGAGGTTTATTAAACACAAACATTTAAACTAGAGACACTGATCTCGTTCCCCTTTTCCTCTACTTCCTGTGTCAAACCCAGGTTTCTCAATGTGTTTGGGCTTGTAATGAAATAGTATAAAATACTGGAATTTAAAATTCCATAATTCCAACTAGGACATCTTTACTAGCAGGAAATCTATTACAGCTACATCTAATTGCATGGAAACTGTCTGGGAGAAGCGACTATGAAAGGTAGTGTGTGTTGGGGGCAGGAAAGGGCTGTCATGAATTTGTCAAGTTCTGTGAAAACCAAGAGCATTTAAGAGAAGGAGAACTGATAGGCAGAACATAAAAATTAGAGGAAGTTCCAACCTGAGGGTGATTAAGCAGGTAGTTCATAGCTTCTTCAAAGTACTCCAGGTGGAGGTTCTCTATGCTCTTGGGGAGGTCTTCATAGTTATAATAAGCCAGAGCCATCACAGCAAAACCCTTCCCAGCCAGCAGACTAGCTCGATATTCCGGAAGGCCACGTCCAGTTCCAGAAATGTCCACAATCCCAGGAAAGGGTACAGGTCCTTGGGAAGAAACAAAACACAAAACTAAACTATACTTGAAACTCTTTGCAGTGGCGTCAAAAGCCATTTTTACCTATTTGGTGATGTCAAAGTTTTCTGTTGACAATCAGAAATGCTGAATGGCTCTGGTCTTCAAAAATCCAGACTGTGGCATAGGCTAAACCCACATTCCCTGCTATACCTGGGGCCTCAAAGCCCCACAGATTTTTACAAAGAACATGTACTATTTTTGTGGTTAAAAATAATTTAAAGGGACTTCCCTGGTGGCGCAGTGGTTAAGAATCTACCTGCCAATGCAGGGGACATGGGTTCAAGCCCTGGTCCAGGAAGATCCCACGTGCCGCAGAGCAACTAAGCCCGTGCACCACAACTACTGAGCCTGTGCTCTAGAGCCTGCAATGAACACCCAGTGCAGCCAAAACAACAACAACAACAACAAAGACTCAATTGGCAGGACTTCCCTGGTGGCCCAGTGGGTAAGACTCTGTGTTCCCAATGCAGGGGGCCGGGATTCAATCCCTGGTCAGGGAACTAGATCCTGAATGCATGCCGCAGCTAACAGTCCACATGCTGCAACTAAGAAGTCTGCATGCCGCAACAAAGATCCCAAGTGCTGCAACTAAGATCCAACGCAGCCAATAAATAAATAATTTTTTTTAAAAAAAAGACTAAATTGGCAAAATTCATACAAACCCTCCAAATACCTTGGCCAAAAGCATTGCCGTTGGTCCTTCTAAATCTCAGATCCACCCCCTCTGGAACTCATAAGCTCTCACCCTTTGCGATAGTCACAAGACATCTAATGCACCTGGCCCCTGCCTCTTTTGATTCACAGCTGATAAAAGGAGGTATATTTCATACTGTAAAGACCTAGTTGCTTCCATTAAAAATAATCATGCTTTGGCAGAGCAATCTTGTCACAGAGCAATCCCAGGAGATGAAGACCTTAAGCATCATACCTTGTATCCTGGAGATTTCCTCTTGAAAAAGACACCTCCAGAAAGACTTTTTTGACCCCACTGGGAAGGCCCCTTTCAATTACTTTCAATTACTGCTAAACAACCCTTGTGCTGCCAAACTCCAGGGAACAGACTCTTCACTTACATGACACATCTGAAAAAAAGCACCAAACCCTCACTGGACCTCACATCATAGGATGACCTGAAAGTAAAGATTTCCTAGAATTGAAGCGCACGACATCTGACCAGACAGCTTTGCTAAGACGTCAGGGCCAGTACTGTTAGAAAGTTCAGGATTCACATTCGTCTTTTCATCTGGACTGTTAACTGACTCTGGATTCTTATCCAGATTCAGGGTAACTGAACTTGCAACCTCACATGCTATGCCAGTAATAACACATTTGGTTACAAACAGTTCTTTTAAGGTAAGAATACTGTTTTAAAATGTCTTTTAAGTTTTGCTATCTTCATGAAGAGTTCATTAGGTGTTGCCTCATGTTTATGCCTGCACTGTACCTTCCTGAATGCACTTGGTTAACTGTTTTAGATTGACGATGCCCTTGTTGTATTTGCTAGTCTATTTTGCTCTCCTGGCTGCTTTAAACGGGGACTTCCAGGAGGCATCCATGGCTCTGGGTTCACCTCAGTAGGGATAACTTTTCTCCCCGAAATCAGAGTAAGTGCCAATAAATATTTGTTCAGTTGGCTATCTTCAGGCCTAGGATCCTGGTTTAGAATCATCATACAATTTGGAATTGTCATGTTACTTTTGATTCTATACTTGTTTCCTGTCAAACCTCTGTAAAAATGATATATACCAAAAGAGATGATCTCTAGTTCTTAGGGTCTTGAGAAATATGGACTATAGATGGAAAGTTCCTGAAAGTTCTCCCTCCTACCCCTCCTTGTTACTCAAATGTGACCTCACTAGGTTTCCACTCTGTGCAGTTTCCCTCTAACAAGAGACATGACACCCAGGAAAGGTCCTTCCTGACACAGAAGGACAAAAAGCCACTCCACTGACTCTTGATCATCGATGGTTTTGGAGAAAGATCGTGATTAAAAGGGAGAAATGTGAAAACTAATAAAGGGAAACCGCACTACAACGGAGTAAGGAGGACAGAATTGGGGAGCTTTCCTGCAGTACCACTCCATGTCAATTATAGGAAGAATTGTCAATTACATCAACAGGAAAGAATCATCAACTACAGGCCCCAACAGCAAAAGATGTAAATGGCCTCCCCTCCAAGAAACTGACTACCCCAACAACTCAACAGTAAAAAATCACCATTATCCCAAACTCTCTTTTCTCTGATGGACTTTTGTTCAAAACAACCCCTCCCAGCTTCCTCCTTTTTCTCTATAAAATAGTGTTCTTCTCCTTGCTTTGTCGCACTTGCCTATGGTTTTAGCCGTAGCTTGCTTGTTCCAATTTGCAATTCTCTGCTATTCCCAAATTAATCCATTTTTGTTAGTCAAGTAACTAACTTTTATATTTAAGGGCAACAGTGGGGGTGCAAAATGATACAATCACTTTGGAAAACAGCTTACAATTTCTTATAAAGTTAAACATACACTTAGGTTATGACCCAGCAATCTCACTCCCTGGTATTTACCCAAGAAAAATGAAAACTTGTGTTCACACAAAAACTTGGATGCAAGCGTTTCCAGTGACTTTATTCTTAATCTCCAAAGACTTGAAACCCAAACGTCCTCCAACTGGCGAAAGAATAAACAAACTGTGCCACATCCATCTAATGGGAAACTTCTAAGACACAAGAAGAAGGAACTACCAATATATGGAGCAACAGGAATGAATCTCAAATACATTATGCTAGACTCAGACAGCTACCTATGGGCTTCCCTGGTGGTGCAGTGGTTGAGAGTCCGCCTGCCGATGCAGGGGACATGGGTTCGTGCCCCGGTCCGGGAGGATCCCACATGCCGTGGAGCGGCTTGGCCTGTGAGCCATAGCCGCTGAGCCTGAGCCATAGCCGCTGAGCCTGCGCGTCCGGAGCCTGTGCTCCGCAACGGGAGGGGCCACAACAGTGAGAGGCCCGCGTACCGCAAAAAAAAAAAAAAAGCTACCTACTGTGTATAAGTCTAGTTATGTCACATTTTCACTATTTACATTAAAAGTTTGTATTTAATGTGCAAATTTTAAGGACAATTTATAAGGCAAATTATACTCAGACCTTTAATAATTCAGTACTAACCATCAAAGCCCTGTCAGTACCTGTTCCCCTTCCCTCACTTTCCACTATTCTGAATTTTATCAATCTCTTGATTTTCTTTACAGTCTTACTACTTGTAAGTATTCCTTAAATGGCATTTTGTTTATTTTGCCTAATTTTTGAATTTTATCTGAATGTAATGATACTGAATGTGTTCTTTGGGGACTTGATGTTTCCATCAACACTGTTTTTGAGGTTCATCCATTTTGATTCTTGGTTTTTAAAAAATATTTATTTTGGGCTGTGTGGGGTCTTAGTTGCTGTGGCACGCGGGCTTAGTTGCCCTGCGGCATGTGGGATCTTAGTTCCCTCACCAGGGATCGAACCTGTGTCCCCTGCATTGGAAGGTGGATTCTTAACCACTGGACCATCAGGGAAGTCCCTTGATTCTTGTGACTATATTTCAATCACTTTTGTGCTATAAGTATACCTCAATTTATTCATCAGTTTTATTGCTGATGGATTTAGGCTGTTTCCAGTTGTTTTTGCTCTTACAAACATAAATACCTATTGGTGCACCAGGAGTAGAATGACAGTCAACTTTGTAAGTAAAAGCAATTTTTTCCAGAGTAGATGAATAATTGTGTTCCTTTTTTAAAAACAATTATTTATTTTTGGCTGCGTTGGGTCTTTGTTGCTGCTGGCAGGCTTTCTCTAGTTGCGGTGAGCAGGGGCTACTCTTCGCAGTGCGCTTCTCAATGTGGTGGCTTCTCTTGTGGAGCGCGGGCTTCAGTAGTTGTGGCTCACGGGCTCTAGAACGCAGGCTCAGCAGTTGTGGTGCACTGGGTTAGTTGCTCTGCGGCATGTGGGATCTTCCCGGACCAGGGCTTGAACCCGTGTCCCCTGAATTGGCAGGCAGATTCTGTGTTCCTTTTAGCAGTGTATGGGAGTTCCTTTTCCTCCACATACTGGTCAAAAACTGGTAATGTTAGACTTCTAAATTTTGAGGGTGTTGAGTGTAGTGTTTAGTTTTACTTTGCATTTCCCTGATCCTAATCAGGACAAGCATCTTTTAACTTTTTCATTGGCCTGTTGCTTTTTATGTAATGGTAAAATTAACCAATAATTCAGAAGATTTCCAGTGGATAGCAAGAGGCCTTCTTCCTTCATGGTAATTTTCTTAAATCTTAATATACTCTGGGAGTTAGAAGCAAAGTTGTAAAACTGAGAAACTTCAGAAAGAAAACTTTAGAAACTGCAAACTCCTTATACTTTTTTTTTTTTTAATTACAACTGTCTTTACCCTTTCCTTGCGATGTCTTCGTTCTGACCTCTGTCTTGGAGCAGCAGAGCCACCTCCCCAGCCAGCCTTACGTTCCATTCTTGTCTACTCGAAATTTTCAGGCCCCACAGACCTTCGGAATGTTGGGAGCTACCTACTTACTACCTTTCTCTCTCACAGACAAGATAAACAGTTAGGGAAGCAGGGGGCTTACCCGGCGGCAAGAAGAGCGTGGCGCGCACCCGGCCCGAGCGCACGGGCTCGCGCCGTACCCCCGGCGCCAGGAAGTCGCGCTCGTTCACCGCCCGGCCCAGGAGCCCTCCGGCCTCCGGGTCGTGGCCATCGAGCACCTCCAGCTCCACGGCGAAGGGCGTCTGCACGTCCCGCTTCACCAGCCGCAGCAAGGGCTTCTCGGGCTCTAAAGCCCAGAGGAGCCCCATGGGCTCGAGGCCCGTGAAGCTGCCGCCCAGCGCGGGCGCGCGCTCGAGGTCCAGCTGGCCGTGGGCGTCGGCGCAGTAGCGCGCGTGGGCTCGGAAGAGCGCGTCCTTCTCGTCGCGCAGGGACGCGCGCAGCGTGACCGGCTGTCCCGGGGCCAGGCCGCGCACGGCGATGCGCACGGGCTCGTCCCAGCGGCAGCGGCCCGCGGGCTCCAGCGTCACTGTCACCGCCATCCTGGCAGGGGCCCAAGAGTTTGGGTCACCGGTCCTGAGCTTTGTAGGCCCTGCCAACCGCGCCCAGGGTGTCGGGTCCCATCGACAGCGTCGGAAGGGTCGCAGGAGAGCCGGAAATGAGACCACCATTTTGCGCCTTTTTCAGATCTCAGGTCAACTTCAGAGGGCTGTGAAGAAGGTTAGAAACTAGAGTCCCTCTAGCGACAGGCTGCCTACCTGCAGCCTAAGGCCTCATGGGGCCGAGCAGCCTGCTATAACTCTTTGGAGGGCCGCGAAGTCCTGCCGATCAGTGGCCGACCTTTAAAAGCAAGAGCGAAAGCAGACACACAGGAACTTTATGTTGGGAAGAATTTTCCTAGTTTTGCCTCTTAGAAGTTCTTTGGTTCGTGCAGCGTGGGCTGGACCGGGCTGCCCCTGAAGGAACCTGGCACTTAACAAAGTGTCCAGTCTCCAAAATTAATGTAATAGGGCAGGGCGCGCCGGCCGGACCCCGGGCCTCTATGATGTAGGAGCGTGCGGCCGCCGCTACCTCCTGCAGCCATCCGCCCGATTGGCTCCGACGCGGGCCCCGGGCCGACCGGGGCGACCCCGGTCTCTGGCCCCGCCCCCAGCCCAGCTGCTAAGGCAGACGGCAGCTGAGGCAGCGCCGGCCCCTCGGCGGTACCGAGCCCCTGAGCCTGCCCGGGATACTGTGGTGGAGCGGGGCAGCGAGCAGCCCTTGGCGCGCAGCATTTGCTGCACGCAGTTACTCTGGGCGACCGGTTACCGTGAGAACCCCAAAGCGGGAAGGTTAGAGAGGCGATTAGCGGTCCTTCTCCGCCAACTGTCCGACCGGCGGTGGTCCTCCAGCGGAGAGTGAGGTAAGAGGTGGATCAGACCACGGCCTTCTCCCTGGGGCCCTCCAGGCCCTCCGCAGCCTCCTGCCAGCAGGTGCGCTGGGGAGCCCCAGGACAGGCTGGGGGGTGTCCTGTAGGGCTTCAGAGCCCTTGCCAAGGCTGCCCACTGGCGGGGCCCAGGCCTTGAGGCAGTGGTGAACCTCTCCCCCATGCCCGTCTCTGCGACCTAATGGCAGCGGTAGTCTGCCTGGGTCGCAGTCTGTGGGACCTGACCTCCGCCTTTTGGGCGGCCTGAGGAGCCTGAGGGCCAGTTGGGTTCTGGACGCCTTGCTCCCTCAGTGATGACGGCTGGGCAGGGTCTGGGGACCCGGCCCTGAGGGTGAAAGTTGTGCCTTGGGACCTTGCCCTTTCAGGCCGGAACAGAGAATAACATTTGTTTGGTGGAGATTTATGAGAACATCGTTACCTGACCTTGACCTGACCTGACCTCAAGAACAAAGGATCTGGGACATCCCTGGTGGTCCAGTGGGTAAGACTCCCCGCTCCCAATGCAGGGGGTCGGGGAACTAGATCCTGCAAGCATGCTGCAACTAGGACCTGGTGCCGACTAAATAAATACATAATTTTTTTTTAAAAAAAAGGATCTAACATCAAGAAGTTTGCAACAACTAACCACGCCCCCTCCACCTTTCCTATAAAAGGGCTTTGCTGAAAGCTTTAGGGGAGTTTGGGGTTTTTAAGGCATGAGCCACCAATCTCTTTGCATGGCCTGCAATAAACCTTTCTCTGTTCCAAACTCCAACGTTTTGGTATTGTTTGGCCTCACTGTGCGTCAGGCACATGGACTTATGTTCGGTAACATTAATTGCCAGAGGAGTGGACTGGAATTGAGTTTTGTCACTTTGTTGAGTAATTCACACCAGCTAATAATCATGTCTTTTCTTTTAAAATGTGCACCATAAAAAAAAAAAAAAAAAAAGACCTCCCTGGTGGTCCAGTGGCTAAGACACTGCCCTTCCAATACAGGGAGCATGAGTTCGATCCCTGTTAGGGGAAGTTCTCCATGCTGTGCGGCACGGCCAAAAAAAAAATGAAAATAAAAATAAAATGTGCACCATGGTGTTTTGCTTATATGTTATTTGTCTATTATGATTATTTTTCCACACCATTCCACAACTAAGGGGCCTGGCATCTTACTAGCTGTGTGACCTCACTTTCATTCCTTATGGGTGTAAAAACAGCCAAATGAGGTAATAGTTGTTATTTTGTTATCTGGACTCTTATATTGCTCCATTTAGGCAAACGTTATCTCCCTCTCGCCCTGGACTGCTCACCTTTTCCCACTATTTCATAAGCTATGGGTTCCATCCAGTGGTGAATTTTTCATCAAACTTAACTGCAGGCCCCTTCCAAGGCCTTGTACTTGATTTTACATTCATGAATTCATATCCTTTCTATTAGAGAAACCTGCAAATTGTATAAGCTTCAAACCCACAAAACCTGTGTTTGCCTCTGCTCCTAATAAGGCCACCCCCATGAGCTTCCCAGACAAGACTTTTTACCTAGTTTCAAATGTTCTCCTGTCCTGCTGGTCATTAATCATGCAACTCCCTTTAGCTCTAATTACTTTTGTACTGGTTCTGTGGGATACTTCACAGTGTATTTTGTGCACGAGACTCAAACTAAAGACGGTAAATAATAATAGCTAACTCTTAATCCTTACAAGAACCTTATGAGAAAATTAAGGCCCAGAGAGGTGAATTGATTTGCTGAAGATCACACAGCTAGAAAGTGGAAATGCTGGGATTTATACCTTTGCAATCCAATTCCAGAGCCTGTGCTCTGAACCATTATGCTTTGTTTCTCACATGATGATGTCCTAGTTGAGAAGATTTGGGAAACAGACATTCATATACTGTTGGTGGACGTACACACTGGTATGAGCTTTTCAGAGCAACCTGGTTAAAAATATTTAAAAGATGCATTCTCTTTGACTCACAATTCCACTCTAGAAACTTTGCCTAAATAAACATTCATAAATGTGTGTAAATATTTGGCTATAACAATGTTTACCATATCGTTGTTTTAACAGAGGAAAAAGAAACTAGCAAGATAAATTTGGTTTAGTCAATTTGATTGTAATGCAGTAATACAACAGAAGAGATGTAGCCATTAAAAATGATATAGCAGAATATGATGAGGAAATTTTCATGACATTGAAAGCAGGTAGAGAACAGTTTGTAGAAGTTTATATATATATATATATATATATATATATATATATATAAACATTAAAAAAAAAAAGACTAGTAGAAAGCTACCCTAAACTGTTGTCTCTTAGGCTTTGGGGTATCATGAGTAGTTTTAATTTTCTTCTTTGTGCAGAATTTCTATCACCAAAAAACACATGGCTTTTATAATTAAACAGGGTTGGTTTTTTTAAACTGTGGTAATATACAAAGATAAAATTTACCATTTTAAAAGGCATAGTTACTTAAGTACATTCACATTGTTGTGCAACCTTTAACCCTATCTCCTTTTTCATCACCCAAACTGAAATTCTGTACCTATTAAACAACTCCTCATTCCTCCCTCTCTACCACAGCCCCTTGGACATCATTATTCCACTTTCTGTAGCTATTATTTGACTATTCTAAGTACCTTAGATCAGTGGAATCATACAGTATTTGTCCTTTTGCGTCTGGCTTATTTCACTTTGCATAATATCTTCCAGGTTCACCCATATATGTAGCATGTACCAGCATTTTATTCCTTTTTAAAGCTGAATAATATTCTATTGTATGTATATACCACATTCTGTTTATCCATTCATCCATCGATGGACATTTAGGTTGCTTCCACCTTTTGGCTGTTGTGAATATGCTATGAGCATGGGCGTACAAACATCTGTATGAGCCTCTGCTTTCAGTTCTTTGGGTATATACCCAGAAATGGAATTGCTGGATCACATGTTAATTTTAATTTCTTGAGGAACCTTAACCAGTGTTTTTGTTTTTGTTTTTTTGCGTTACGTGGGCCTCTCGCTGCTGTGGCCTCTCCCGTTGCGGAGCACAGGCTCCAGACGTGCAGGCTCAGCGGCCATGGCCCACGGGCCCAGCTGCTCCGCGGCATGTGGGATCCTCCCGTACCGGGGCACGAACCCGCGTCCCCTGCATCGGCAGGCAGACTCCCAACCACTGCGCCACCAGGGAAGCCCTTAACCAGTGTTTTAATATTTAATTTCTTAATTCTTTCATTCATTTCATCTCAGAGAACATGTCCTTTCACTCTTTTGTGAGGGACCCAGAGTCTGAGCACAAACTGAGCCCTGGTACTAAAGTTAGTGTTCAGGTTGGTCAGCAAGAGATGGTAACCACCTGAATAGCACAGCCCCAGATCAACAAGACAGACAGAACATTATGGCCAGAGATCTTCTTTACTGTCAGGACAAATTAGTTCTCTTCACAAGGGGAAGCCTGAAGACCAGTATTCTGTAGGCCTGGAATTTTATTATTAAAAATATAGGACTTGAAGAGTCCCCTTGTAAAAAAAATAGTGTTATTGGCTGACAACCTAGCCAGAATTTGGGAAGCAGGGGAGATGGAACTGAACTGTGTGAAGGAAGGAGATTAAGCAGGGGCAGAGACGAAAGGGGAATGGGAAAGGTCCCAAAGACACTCATTCTGCTTTACCGTTTGTTCTATCAACCTGGTGGTCTGAAGCATGCCAGAGCTGGGTGTTCATGTGTTCCCTTGCTCTGTCTCTTTCTCAGTAGGACTTATGAACGAATGGTGGGGCGGGGGGGGGTGGACATTGAGCTGCATAGACCTAGAGGTTTATTTTTCAAAGGATGACCAAGAAATCCATTTTGCCACCAATCAGTAAATACAATGCAACTTCCCAAAGTTCAATTTACAAAGAAGGAAATTTAATAAATAGCTGAAGATACCCCTGATTGAACCCATAGGTTCTGTGAGTAGACTCATGGAATTCTAAAGAGGTGGTTGCCTAGTAACCAATATAAGCAGCTTTGGAACCTAAAACTAAGGAAGGTTTAAGATGGAAGAAACTTGCTTCCCTTTGAAGACTGTGTGTGGGAAGCCACTTTGAAGGTAATTTCAAAACACTGCTGCTTCACCAGTATGTGAAAGGAGCTTATTAGCATCAGATGAATGATAAGAGACAGACAGAAGTAGTTGAAAATATTTTGGATTAAGTGTCAAAGTATCAGTGTGTTGCTTCAGGTACTAAGCAGTGCTGTGATCTTAGTCACGTCTGCTCTCCAGACCTTGGTTTTGAAACCTAATATAAAAGAGTTTTAACAGATTATCTTTATGGCAGCATTTCCAGAGTAATCTCATGAGACAGCAGTGTACCTGTATGAGTGCATGGCAAAGAATGGGAATTAGAAAGTAGAGGGGAGGGAATTCCCTGGCAGTCCAGTGGTTAGGACTTTCACTGCTCTGGCCCAGGTTCAGTCCCTAGTAGGGGAACTAAAATCCCCCAAGCCACTCGGCATGCCAAAAAAAAAAAAAGAAAGAAAGAAAAAAGAAAGTAGAGGGGGAAAAAAATGAAGGGAACTTTCTGTTAAGAAAGAGGCAGCAGGGAATGGATAAAGAAGATGTGGCACATATATACAATGGAATATTACTCAGCCATAAAAAGAAACGAAATTGAGCTATTTGTAATGAGGTGGATAGACGTAGAGTCTGTCATACAGAGGGAAGTAAGTCAGAAAGACAAAGACAAATACCGTATGCTAACACATATATATGAAATTTAAGAAAAAAAAATGTCATGAAGAACCTAGGGGTAAGACAGGAATAAAGACGCAGACCTACTGGAGAACAGACTTGAGGATATGGGGAGGGGGAAGGGTGAGCTGTGACAGGGCGAGAGAGAGTAATGGACATATACACACTAACAAACGTAAGGTAGATAGCTAGTGGGAAGCAGCCGCATGGCACAGGGATATTGGCTCGGTGCTTTGTGACAGCCTGGAGGGGTGGGATAGGGCGGGTGGGAGGGAGGGAGACGCAAGAGGG
The DNA here is from genome assembly GCF_949774975.1 of Lagenorhynchus albirostris. Taxonomy (NCBI): domain Eukaryota; kingdom Metazoa; phylum Chordata; class Mammalia; order Artiodactyla; family Delphinidae; genus Lagenorhynchus; species Lagenorhynchus albirostris. The sequence goes on from NC_083095.1 coordinate 28,942,650, forward strand.
AAGACATACGGGAACATATGTCTATGTATAACTGATTCACTTTGTTATAAAGCAGAAACTAACATACCATTGTAAAGCAATTATACCCCAATAAAGATGTTAAAAAAAAAAAAAGAAAGAGGAGCAGGGACCTCCCTGGTGGCGCACTGGTTAAGAATCCACCTGCCAATGCAGGGCACACGGGTTCGAGCCCTGGTCTGGGAGGATCCCACATGCCGCAGAGCAACTAAGCCCACGCAGCACAACTACTGAAGTAGGCTCTGAGCCTGCGCTCTAGAGCCCATGAGTCACAAATACTGAGCCTGCGCACTACAACTACTGAAGCCCACATGCCACAACTACTGAAGACTGCGCACCTAGAGCTCATGCTCCGCAACAAGAGAAGCCACCGCAATGAGAAGCCTGTACACCGCAACGAAGAGTAGCCCTGCTCGCCGCAACTAGAGAAAGCCCATGGGCAGCAACGAAGACCCAACACAGCCAAAAAATAAATTAATTAATTTTAAAAATACTTAACTTAAAAAAAAAAGGCAGCAGAGAGAGGGTATTTGAAATAAGCCAGGTTAAAAGGCTGTGTTCCCTGATCCCACTCTCCCCACTAACCAAACTTCCTTCACAAATCTGACAGATACATTTTGGAGCTATGGTTTCTCTAAATTTAATGTGTATAAAAACCTCTGAGAGCTTGTTAAAATGCAGATCTCTAAGCTTCAATTGCAGCCCACTGAATCAATATTCTAGAGTGTGGGACACAAGAATATGCATTTTAACAAACTCCTCAGGTGACCTTGATGCAGAAGGTCCTTTAACTGTATCTAACAAGCACTGTCACAGAAGCTGACTGTCCCCTCTTGGGCCCTTCCTCAGAACTTCAGAATCTGTGGATGTAGATCAGAGTGTATTACTTGTCTAAAACGCTCAGAAGATGGGACTTCCCTGGTGGTCCAGTGGATAAGACTCCACACTCCCAATGCAGGGGGCCCGGGTTCCATCCCTGGTCAGGGAACTAGATCCCGCATGCCGCAACTAAGAAGTCCATGTGCCGCAACTAAAACCCCAAGTGCTGCAACTAAGAAGATCCCACAGGCTGTGACGAAGACCCTGCGTGGTGCAACTAAGACCCGGCGCAGCCCAAATAAATTAAATAAATTAATTAAAAAAAAAAAAACAACCTCTCAAGATACTGTGCTAAGGTTTATAGCCTTTCCTTCTGTGGCAGTTTCCACTGCTTTAGTAACAGAAGGAAAGAAACAAGATATTTCTCCTTTCAGCATGCATTATTTAGCCCACTTCAACTATTTCTGCAGAATAAAGGCAACAGACCAGGGGGTGAGGGTCGGGGACTGGGAAGTGAACAGAAGAGTGGAACTAAATTTGGAACCTCTGAGATAGCATCCATTTTGAGTCTGGATTTTTATATCAGGTGTTAACTGGACACATGTGGCATAAACCTTCGAGCCCCACTCCTGCCTGTCTAGCCAAGTTCCTAGAAATGCAAGAGATAATCTGGTGGTTGCTGCTTACCAGATTACAGGGCCTGATCTGCAGTTATGCCAGCTTTGAATAACTGTAGGATGCAATTTATTCAATTTCTTATGCTGTCAGTGCACAAAAGCACCCGGAACCTGCCACTCTGCTTTTGGTTCTTAAGGGCTATTTGTTGGGAGGGAACCCTGCCTCGATGTTAGTCCAAGTAATACTTAAGTTTGGATAATATGGAGCTTCCAAACTCTGTTTGTAGGTCTTTTCTTCCCTCTCTTAATTGCCTAGGGCCCCAGTATTCCTAAACTTTTCCCTAAGTGCCCAGTGCATCTACCTGTGGGGCCCCAGAGACTTGCCTTCTAAGGACAATACTCCAGCCTCTAAATCAATAACAATTCCTCACAGTTATGTAATACTTTGCAGCTTGCAGAGAACTTTCATACATGTTCCCTAATTTTGAGCTTCATATCAACACTAAATTAGAACAGGTATCAGACTCTATTTTCAGATTGGCAAACTAAGGCAAACCAGGGATATTAAATCGTTTAAACATGGCTGGGAAGTGCAGAACCTGGCCTGACACTTGTCTTCTGACTCTAAGTCCGTCCAGGACAGACCTCTTTTGACCAAACCTTAGAACATTTTGTCCTGTCCCAATTCCTTTACAAAAACATATCTATCATGTGTTCATCCTTTTTCAACAAGCCATTATCTTAGATGATGATAACTATTCCTTGAGAATTTATAATAACTGATAATGATAACATGGTATTCTTTCTGTGATGACAGCATTGTAACCAAAGATTCTGTATGTCACAGGCTAAAGGGCATATATCTGGGGACATCCCAAATCATTCCATATAGGTAGTCATCTTAGGGTGAAACCAGTCCTCATTCTGTTTTTCAAGTGTTTAGGCTCAAAATGCCCCCTGACTTAGGAGCAAGATACTGACACACTGATATGTTAAGAATAAGATGTTCTATTAGGCAATACACAAGGCAGGAGAACACTAATATTGTGTTCATCTCGCAGTTCATTTTCAACCAGTGAGAGTAGACACTGTTTAAAGAAAAACAGCACCTTGTGACCACCCTCTAGCCTTGCCCTAATTTTTTTAGGCTGACTTTTAAAATACTCAGTGCCCGGTGGCCCTGTTGCCTTCGTGACTGTGAAGAGATGGAACGACTAAATTTAACCTTATGTGCAAAAATTCCTGGAGGGACATCACATTAATCATGTGTGACTTAATGTGAGTTAGGTCATTAATTCTGGCCTAGTGACATCTAGGTAAAAGCTGACCCTTAACAAAAAGACACACCAAGAGGACAGATTTAATACACAGAAGACAATGGAATAAATCAAGCCCTAAAAAGAGAAGGTACTGTGCTGGGTGTTGTGAAAGAGAGAGAGAAGAGTCAGATCCAGGCTAAGGGGTACCCTGTGCACAGGGCAGGAAAGGCAGGAGTTGGCACTAAGCACAACAGAATAATGGTCTCACCTTCATGCTTGGGGCAGAGGTTGGGGGGCAGTGTCACCTGCCCCTGGGAATGGCAAGGCCAACAAAATGAGTGGTATGGAGCCAAAGCCAGTGTGGCGCAGAAGTTAAGTGCTCTGGGGTGGAATCTGGCAGCTGACTTTGAAGCCTGACTCTGCTACTTATGGCCTATGTGATCTGAAGTAATTTACCTACCTCTCTGAACCTCAGCTTCTTCCCACAGGCAATAAAGACCATAATATCACCCCAGTGTAAAGCCCTTAGCAAAGTACCCATAATTGTCAATTATTATTATTAGGCCAAGGAAGTGCTTCAGAAGGAAAAAGTTTTAAAAAGCACTAACTCTGGGCAATTGTTCTCTACAGTGTTTTCCATGCTAGCTAAAACCTGGAAACAACTTGCCTGATAATTAAGAGCTAAGGTGATTTACCTATTTGATAAAATATTCTGTAGCTGTAAAACATTTTAACAATGAAGACTATGTAACAATATGGAAAAGTACTGGGTGACTCTGAAGGACAACAGACTGGAGACGTGGTCCTTATGGTGCAGTTAAGGAGCCAAATATTTAACGATGTGAGGTGTCACAGGGTTAAAAGTTAAAATAACTGGAATGGACTAGGAGTGATTTGTAAATCTGTGTATGACAGGGAGGCCTGGATAGGTCAAGAAAGAGTTACGGAGTAGGCAGGAATTGAGCTGGGCCTGGAAGAATGGACAGAATTTGTGTCAAGTATGGAAGAAAGGCTTCACATGGCACAGAAGGAAGAGCTACTTGTGGAGGGAAGAACACTCGGAGAAGAGCTAGGAGAGTTGAGAGGAGAGGTTACATGTCAGGACAAGGTCATAAACTGGGGTCATACTCAGGGAGAACCCTGAATGCCAGGCTGAGTTGTCTGAACTTTACGCTGTAAGTTCTTTGAACAGGGAGGAAGCAACTTTTGGGGAAAAACTGGAAACCTGGGATACTGCTGAAAAGCAGTAATCCCTCATAAGGAGATGAGGGTCTGAGCTTTGGGACAAATGTGAGAACTGGAAGCAAAGGTCTGAACAAGGACCATTTCAAATGTTGCAGCATTTCTTTCTTTTGTCTTTCTAATTCCCATGGCTTCCCCCCTCCCCTACCTGTTCTCCAAGTTCTTTTCTTACTGACTGCTATGGGCTACCAATTTCTACTGACCTAGAGCTCTCACCAGTTCTTCCCATCCCCTTAACAGGTGCCTGGTCATGCCTCCAGGTCCTCCTCTGGACCAGGCAGTGTGGAAGGAAGCATTTGCTGGGAAACAATGACTAAGACCGAGAAGGGAAAGACCTTTCTCTCCCAGCATTTCCGTCAGTCACTCCCCCCACGGCTGGGATGGGGCATGATTTTCTCCTACTTAAAACCAAGAAACAAGGAGGAGCGCGCCTCCGTTTCCAGTGTGCCTCCAGTCTTCCACTCCAGCCCGCAGCACTGTGCGAACCTCAAGAACCAATATTTGAAACAGGCAGCTGCAAACCTCACCTTTTCTCGGGAGGTGGTGCAGCAGCGAGGGCTGGCCAGCATTCCTTACAGCCAAAACAGCTTTGACCATCTCTACGATGCAGACGGCATCATCCAGCCTCCCCAAGTCAGGAAGCCCCGAGCTGAGAAGCCCGTCAGCTTCAAGTTCCTGGATTTTTCAGGTCCCTCAACAAGGGTCACCTCCCAGGCTGTGAAGACGGAAAGCTCTGCCAATCTTAAGAAGCTGAAGAAATCAAAGCCAGCAAGCGCAGTCCAGGAAGCATCTGGTCCTCTCAATCTTCATCCAAGCAGGGAGCTAGACGTGCTGGATCTGTCACTTTCTCCAGATGTCTACCTGGAGGAGAGGGAAACCTGGCTTCCCCCTTCTGAGAAGGAGGCCAGAGCATGGCAGGCTGTCGTGCTGGAAAAGCTTAACAAGCGCACTGCCCGATGGATCCAGAACAAGAGTCCTCTGAGGCCTGGGGTGTCCCCCAGTAAGTGGCAGAGCTTCTTGCACCAGCAATACGACTGGAGCCACATCCGGGATGAGCTCACTTCCTCCAGCGACCTGGAGCTCTTGGAACAGCTGGAGGAAGAAGAGACAGCAGAATTTGAGGATCGAAGTGTCGTTCTGCCCACCCAGGAGGAAAAGAAGCCAGAGCTGCTGCTTCCTGTCTATTATAGGTAGACTGGCTGGGGCCTCGGGCGCGCCTTTGAGAATCCCTGGCTCCCCTTCAAGGACTCCTGGGTGGCCTCACACTCCTTATTTCAGAACACACTGTCACATTAACCTCTTGTGTTTTCCACCACCAACCTGCTAAGATTTCCACCAAGTAAGGTTTCGCAACCTCAGCACTCCTGAGGTTGGATAATTCTTTGTTGTGGGGCTGGTCCTGTGCACTGTAGGATGTTTAGCAGCAGCCTACTGCATGCCAGTAGCACTCTCCAGGTGTGACAACCAAAGATGTCTCCAGACACTGACGCATGTCCCTTTGAGGGACAAAGCTGCTCCCAGCTGAGAACCACTGCCTTTAAAGGAATGGGTTCTCAGCCTTTCCCAGCAGACTGAGCCATTCTGCTGTTCCAGGTACTATCCAGGTGCTCCTGGAAACGAATCCATGGTGGGAGTGAGGAAGGCAGAGACCTCATGAGGTTTGGTCCTGCCTCAGTCTGAATAAGGAGCCAGTGTGTCAACTGACTCGAAAACTGACTGGCGCAGGATGGAGAACTAAACAAGCTTAGAGAAGAGGATAACTGCACGTTTCTCACGTTGCTTCCTTTTCATTTATAACTCTAAGGAAGACTGGAGCTATAACATCCCTGATTCCTAAAAGTGAACTAAAGATAAGTGGAAACATTTATTTATTCATCTATTGGACAAATATAAATTGCATTGCCACCACTTTCCAGGCACTCTGCAAAGTGCTGGGAATACAATGTAAATGAAACCGACACGGACCTATCCTTTAAAGAGCTTACAGTCTGTCCACTAAACAACCACACACATAATAGGTAAAGTGAGGTAATGTAGGAGGTGGGTTCCCTTCCCCAAGTCCATGCACCCTCTAAGGGCACCAGTTTTAAAGCTACCCGTCCCCCCTTTTCTCCCCATGTCACTCATTCCAAGATTGCCCAATTACTTGCCGCAAGTGCAGACAGTTGAAATCACACCTGGCATCAGTAAGGCTGCTGAGGACATCGATGGAAAGGGGAGCATCTACCAGCCCCCAAGGCAGAGCCACTTCCGACAGGTGAATCCCCGAGCTGGAAAGTTTGCTTACTCCACAGACAACACCTTTGAACAGGAGATTTACTTTGGTAATGGAGCTTGGGCCCTGTAGTGGGGGCCTAGGGGGACATGGAGCAGGGAGGTGGAAGGTAGCTGGGGGATAACACAGTCATGGGTGTGGATGAGAGGCCCTGGATGAACCAAGTGTTCATGTTGACACTTCCTGGTTACTAGCACATGAGGTTTTTTTTGGGTTTGTGGGGTGGAGGCCGGGGACAGGGGGTAGGTATCTGATAGGAAGGAAACTCTTCTTCCTCTTTCCCCTCTCTCTATCCCTTTATGTTTACTAAAGAGGTAGTGGAGGTAGGATTGCAAAGTAAGCAAGATTCAGCTTTGGGAACAACCTACCTCTTCTCTGTTCTCCCTTCTCTCACTGAGATAATTCCCCCAATGAGGTGCTATGTTGGAAAAAACAACCACAGGCTCTGGAGATCTGAGCTTAAATCCTGGCTTAGCCCCTTCCTACTAACCTTCAGCAAATTATATAAGCTGTCCAAGCCTTACATACCTTATTTGTAAAACAATATTAACAAAAATGCACTTTAAGTAGACAAGAAATATAGTGCTTCTTGCCCAATACCCATGAATGTCCACTACCTTCCCCTTCCATCCTGCTACCCTTTAGATGCCTGGGCTTCCAGGATACACAATCTAGGATTGCACGTTCCAAGCTGTTTATTCTTCCCTACCCTCATCTTGTTCCGAAACTGCTTTCAACTGAAAGTCTTCTTAAAATGTTTAACAAAATTATTCAGACAAAGGTATTTATGACTGATAAGAGATGAATTAGGTAACCCTTCATTAGTATCTAGCTTTTCATAGCGGACAATGCCTGTAAGTTAGGTTCTGACTTGGCTTCCAGGCTTTTATGAGGCCACCAGGTCATACTTCCAAGCAACAGTCACCTTCAAGGGATGCCCCCAGAGCATGGTAGTCATGAGTCCTAGAGGCTTAGAGTAGGGCAAAAGGAAACTCGGTTGATCCTGGTGACCAAAATCAACCAAAAACTCGGTTGATCCTGGTGACCAAGAGAGGAAGGAGGCGGGTTCTAGGGACTCATTATTTATCTGTTCACAGATAGAGTCCAGATCATCCACCAGATTGGTGCAAAGAGAGACCAAATTTTCCTGGAAAACCTCAATCGATACAGCAAGCAGCTATCTAAGGTCTTCCCTGAAACCCCAGAAAGGTGGACTTCCCAGCCAGTTCCTGAATCATGTAAGCACGAAGCTGATAATGGGGGTAAAGGTGGATGTAGGGTTAGTTCTTTAAGGTCCCTGTTTCATAGGCTGGGACACCACCAGCATCTAGGTGAGTCCCTTCCTACTAACTAAAAATCATCTCATAAAATTATAAAATACTAATTGTAACAGGAAAAGCCTTTGTGGCCCATACAGCTGAAATGAGATGGAACTTAGTTGTAACCAAGTGGTTTAGGGCCAGTAATTCCTAATAAGACAGATCTCACCTTAATGCTTCCAAATGAAGTACATCAAACCCCTGATCTAGCACTCTGCCCTTTTTCCTTGGGCTGGCTCTACCCTCCCACTCCATTCTCAGGCCCATACCTGCTTCAGGCCCTAGAATCAACCTGTGTTTCAAATTTCTGTTTCATGAGTACATCATCCTTCATTCTGTAAGTTAGGTAAGGTAGAGGGAAAGGAGTTAACCAAGAAATAAACTTATGAAACAAAAAGTGCCCATCCTCGGGCTTCCCTGGTGGCACAGTGGTTGAGAGTCCGCCTGCCGATGCAGAGGACACGGGTTCGTGCCCCGGTCCGGGAAGATCCCACATGCTGCGGAGCGGCTGGGCCCGTGAGCCATGGCCGCTGAGCCTGCGCGTCCGGAGCCTGTGCTCTGCAACGGGAGAGGCCACAACAGTGAGGGGCCCGCGTACCACAAAAAAAAAAAAAGTGCCCATCCTCCAGAGACTACGTCTCCATTCCCCATGACTCTTTTTTTTTGCAGTGTCACCGTTCAGATGGGCCCACTGGTGTGCAGAAACTAGCAGCAGTAGTGAACCATTCTTTTTCCTACCAGCCCCAAACCTCTGTCTCTAGTGCTGCCTGGCTCTAGAGGCAATAGCCACTAGAGCAGAGGAGGTGCTAATGATGGCAGATGTGGGCAGCTTCCACCAAACTCACACAGCCTCCTCCTTTGTTGAGGGCTACGATTATAAAGCAGTGAAGAAAGCATGTAGCAAAGCCTTGGGTTGGGTCTTAGCAAGTCACCTCCCAGGGCTTCAGCTGCCTCATTAAAACTGAGACACTAATCATTCCTATAGCAAGGCACTCGTAAACACTTAGCAGCTTATAGCACCATTCCTCCTCCCAAATTAAAAACATTAAAAAGAAAACAATAAATTAGGAATTAATGGCTAATTACATTCTACTTTAAATGGCAATATATCAAGTATTGAATTTTATGAGCAAACGTTGTTACATATAAACATATTTATATTCCTAAAGATTTATTAAACTTATAAAAAGGCTTATATGTATCTCAACTTTTCTTCCCCAAATTTCTCTGCTCCATCATCATGGCTTTATCATGTTTGTAGTCAGGACTTGTCATAACTCCCTATGGGACTTGTACTCAGTTTCCTACATAATCACAGGAAAGTTGGCTCTTGACAGTTTTGTTTTGCCTTAGTGCTAGCCAGGAATAGGAATGTGATGCTGGCTGGGAACACACGCTTAGGGCAGTGGGCAGAATACCTCATACTGCTGCCCCGCACAGCTTGCAGGCCTGTGAAAGGAGCCAGGCGCTGGACAGCTCTGCCCATACCGGCCAAGGATCTGCTGCTGCAGGTGGGTGAGGAGGACATGCCCACGAAGACCAGGAGACTGAAGAAGCAGGCAGAGTCACTGAAGGAGAATGTGACTTGGGAACTGGTGGTCCTGCGGAGGATGCTGCAGGAATGGAAGATGGCCTGGGCTCTAAGTGAGTGAAGGGGGTGGGGCGGGCGGGGGTCCTGACATATCAGCATGTTATTTGTGAAGGAGGAGGTTCTCACCTTGGACTAGTGTTTCTCAATCTTTGAAAATCCATCCCTCTCTTGTGAGACATAAAAATCTGGTTGCCTCATCAAGGTTAGACTAGAAAAGAGCTTTTCACACAATGACAGCTGCATTTATCTAGATACTTTTTGCACGGGCAGGTTTTACATCAGTAATTTGTGGAAACTCACTATGCTGAGAATTCTTCACAGGCCGAGACCCTATCTTACTGACCTCTGAAACTTTACACTCAATAAGTGATGCGTGAAAGAAAGGGTGAAATGTGCTGCCCAAGCAATGGAAATGCAGTGATCAAAAGAAACTTCAGTTGGCCGTGGTATATACAACCCTTTTCCAAAATTCATTTGTAAATTTGGGATTATCATATATTTACTTTGCCTTCAGCGATATGGGAATAGAACGCTGAGTGCCTGGGACAGAGGAAGGGCCCAGCAAGGAGTGTTGAAAGCTGCAAGATTTGAGGACTCAAGGGCTGCTGGCTTTCAGAACATGAAAAACTAGTTTAGTTAGTGCAGGAAAAAGAGAGGTGATTCATCACATAAACTGGTTCAGGTAAACAAAAAGAGAGTTGAAAAAGAGATTCTGAGTAAAAGCTACCAGTGGGGAGCACCTACAGGTGGTGGGAGCACTGAAATAAAAGCTCCAAAGCTATAAAGAGAGCAGTTAGCAATAAAAGGAAGAAGCCCTTGAAAGCCAGATGGAAGAGCCCTAGAAGTCAAGGAAACCTAATGATAACCACAACCATTAACATGTGAGCCCTTATTATCTTGCAGGCATTTTGCTAAACACTTTGTCCAGTTAACTCATTTAACACTCAACGTAACTCAATACAATGGGTTCCAGCATTATTCTCATCTTACAAATGAGAAATCTCAAGCCCAGTGAGGTTAAGTAATTTGTCCAAGGTCACATAGCTAGTAATTGCGATTCCAAACCAGGTATGTCTGATGACTAAGTCTCCTTAACCGCTATGTTTTATTGTACCTAACTATTTACCAGGTGATAACAATAAAGAGTTATTTAAGCCAAAAAAAAAAAAAAAGAATATAGGATGGGATTAGGAGTTTTGTTTGGGAACTACCTAAGAGGGTGCATGGATCATCAGAGAAATAACTTCCCTCAGGACAGGACTCCATCTCTGGAGCCCTTTATTCTTCTGAACTGTTTTGCTTGAATTGTCCTAGGGGAAGGGGACTTCTTGTCACCTGCCTGCAGCACAATATCTAGCCCTAACCAGGTGGTTCTCTTCTAATTTTCCTCCTCATGGTAGTCATCGAGTGGCACCATAAGACAATAGAGGGCCTGCTGCAGAGCTTGGTGGACATCCATGATGACGTCCGCATCCAAGCCATCATCACTTGTGCCACAGCTGCTTTAGAACGACCCCGTACTGCCATCAGCCAGGGGGACTCAGGTGAGAGCCAGAACTGGACTGCTTGAGAATATAAGCAATTCGCAGAGCCATAGAAATTTTGAACTGGCGGAGACCCTGAAGCTTATCTGAGATCATTTCACAAAATGGAAACCAAGACCCAGAGACTGGCCTGAAAAACCAAGACCCATCTCTTATCAGCAATAGAGATGAATTTAAAATTCCTGACTCCTAGTCTAGTGCTTTTTGCATGAATTTCATCACCCTTTGATGATCAGTAGCTTACAAGTAAGTTCACATTGTTCTACCTTGAGAGATCCCATTCATAATACCCAAAAAGTATGTGTATGTGTGTGTGAATGCACACACTTTTCTCCCGACTCCACTTTAGCGCTTCTTTTGACAGCACATCTCAAACTCAACATGTCCCATACTGAACTCATCACCCTCTCCACAGACCCCTCCCCACATTCCACATCGCAATCGGCATCCCCACAATCCATGCAGTTTCTGAGCTAGGACCCTGGGAGTCATCCTGGATAAAATCTTTCCTCTTCCCACAACCGATCGACCAATAAATTCTACAGATTCTGCTTCCTAAACATTTTTTTTATTATGAAAGAAATATAAAGTGTCATTATCAGTCAACACAGAGGAGTATAAAAAGAGGTGGGACTTCCCTGGTGGCTCAGTGGTTAAGAATCTGCCTGCCAATGCAGGAGACACGGGTTAGATCCGTGGTCCAGGAAGATCCCACATGCCACAGAGGAACTAAGCCCCTGCACCAAAAATACTGAGCCTGTGCTCTAGAGTCCACAAGCCACAATTACCGAGCCCACGCAACTACGGAAGCCCGTGTGCCTAGAGCCCCTGCTCCACAACAAGAGAAGCCACCGCAATGAGAAGCCCGCGCACTGCAACAAAGAGTAGCCCCCGCTCACCACAACTAGAGAAAGCCCGCACGCAGCAAAGACCCAGTGCAGACAAAAAAATTTTTAAAAAAAGAGGTGGAAAAAAAAAAAAAAAAGAGGTGATTACCTTCCCCCAACTCACTTCCCAGTCCCAATCCCACCCCCATGCCATTCCCCAGGGTAACCAATGTTTAGTTTGGCATTCCACCATTTTCCCTATGCTTTTACAAACATATGCCAACATACATGTGAGCTTATCTATTTATTACAAAAATGAGTGTTGAATTTTACCAGCCATTTTCTAGTTTCTTCTCCTTTAATTTGTGGATATAATGAATTCTGTTGTTAAACTCTTGGAAAAAATCCTAATGGATCTTTCTTTCACTCCACTGGGTTTGATTTGTTAATATTTTAGAATATTTTACTACATTTGTAAGTGAAATCGGTAGTTTTGTGTTTATTTATACTATCTTTATCAAGTTTTAGTTTTTACTAGCCTTTTAAAATGAATTAAGGACTTGGCCATTTTCCCCAATGGTCTGTAATCTTTTGAAAAAGAAATGTCAATAGTTTTTTCTTTACTAGCAATAAGCAGTTAAAAAGGAAAATTTCCCATCTACAAGAGCCAGAACTGTAATCTACCAAGGAGCTGGCTTAACAAGACACAGGACCCAGATGACAGAAACTATAAAATGCTGCTGAAAGGACATAAAACCAACTGACTTACTAACCCCCAAGTACCCTCTCAGATACCACCTTTTGTGAGAAGCCTGGGCTGATACTTCTTCCTTCTCTGCTGATGGTAGCATCTTTTTAAAATTTTTATTTATTTTTAATTTTTGGCTGCGCTGGGTCTTCGTTGCTGCGTGAGGTCTTTCTCTAGATGCAGCAAGCGGGGGCTACTCTTTGTTGCGGTGTGCAGGCTTCTCATTGCGGTGGCTTCTCTTGTGGAGCATGGGCTCTAGGCACATGGGCTTCAGTAGTTGCAGCACACAGGCTTCAGTAGTTGCAGCACATGGGCTCAGTAGTTGTGGCACAGGGGCTTAGTTGCTCCATGGCATGTGGGATCTTCCCGAACAAGGGATTGAACCTGTGTCTCCTGCACTGGCAGGCAGATTCTTAACCACTGCGCCACCAGGGAAGTCTGGTAGCATCCTGATATTATTCTGCCCTAACATTTATCATTCTGTCATAATTGTCTGTTTACTTTTCTGCCATCTCTACCAAACAAGGAACTTCTTAGAGGTGGGAACTAATTTTATCTCTACAAAGTTGTCAGGTTTTTAAAGTTTCATTTCACTTATTTCCTGTCTTCTGAGTTCCAGATATGGGCATTTTAACTCCAGGTTTTCAAATTTGCTGCTCCCTCTGCTGGGAAACTCTCCCTCTCCCTCTTTACCTGATTAACTTCTATACATGCCCTTCAATTTTCAGCTAAGGTATCACTTCCTCTGAGGAGTCTTCCCTGCCCCACCACCCAGACTTGGTTTGATGTCCCTGCTAATATGCTTCCACATGTACACATCCTTTATTTTAAACGCTTATTTCCTTGGGTATTAATTGGGATGATGTATGTTAGTGCCTGGCACATAGAGAAAACCTTCAATAGGTGGCAAGAGATATTATCTTATCCCCAAATCTTCCACATACATTAGAGAATACCTTTGTCTTTCCCTTTCATGTGATCCCTTTCCTGGGTGTCTAGATTTTGATTTTGTCTTGTTTCCTCCCCACAACTTCCCAAAGAAAATTATCTTACTCATTATTTCTTGAAATAATTGACTTCTGTCTGTTCCCCTGAAATGCACATATTTCCACCTAGCCCATTCTTAACAGATGGCACAGTGGCCCACAGTAGTAGCAAAAAGGACAGATCAGAAATTCTAAAACCTTAGCTATAGAACTAGCTCTGCCACATCTTGGGAGGTCAGTTAACCTCTCTGAACTTCAAATTCCTTATCTATAAAATGAAACTAGTTGTGGACAAAAGGTTAACAAAACACTTTCCCCTCTTACTTGAGAAATGAGCTTTAGTTAAATGCCTACCTGTTGTCCCGATAACCTGATAAGGATAGGAACTATCTTTGCAGGCAACATTGCTTATGATAAAAATGAACCCTGACTGATAAATTACATCTGGACTGGGAAGGAGGCACCATCCTTTGGGCTCCCATGAATGCTGTAACTTGTCAAAGCATGCCCTTTGAGGACCTTGGAATTATATCTATGGAGTTGTTCTATAAAAGAGATAATAACTCTGGTGGAACATAAGACACATACCTGGGGATCGATTCCATGCTCCTGAACTGTCCCCAGAAGGCTCTATGGAATGCTAGACAAACCACCTCAAGAACTCTTGCCAAAAGGAACGCCTGATGCTGTCCTGTTGGCAAACTATGCTTCCATCCTATTTCCTTCCAAAGATTAGTGCCATGCGTGGCCTATGATAGTCTTGTGAGACTGTGTAGTTAAACCTGAAAGGACTCCTGCAATACACATATTTCAGGTGAGCTCTGCAGTCATACCTGCCTTGCCTACTTCAATGAGGGTTAGAAGACTGAATGAGATAATGAATATGAAACACCATATAAGCAGCAAAGCACTACCAAAATATATTTGCTATTATTATTAAAAATACAAAAATATTTAAATAGGTTGATTTTCATCACTAAAACTAATGGTGATGGTCACCATAGTCTAGCTGGAAACATTCTCCTTTGGCTTGAATATAGCTCTGTAGAGGCCAGATGATAAAGGATTGGGAACAGGAATACCCAGCACAAAAGTCAGCCTTAAAATCCTGCCCATTGTAGGGGCTCAGCTAAACTCTAATTATATTAAGAAGCAGTAAGCATGTGCAACTGAGACTGAGGTTGGCCACCATGTGACTACAGGAACAAGTTCTGTTTCAGAGGAAAGCAAAGGGGCTAGCTAGCACCCTCTTACTGGCTTTCTTTTGATCACAGACAAGGAAACCGTCAAAGCTCCACCTATCCAGGACTTGCCAGAGGTTCTACAGGCCCCCCTAAAGGCTGCTCTTTGTGACAAGAACGCCAGTGTGCGGATGGCAGCAGCAGTATGCCAATATGCCATGCAGTCAGATAATCTTCTTGCCCGGGAAATCATGCAGACTGCCCTTTTGAAGGGTGAGTAACTCCTTCTTACTTTTGACCTGGAAATATGGGGTAAAGAGAGGACACCTCACCATCAGCTTTTCCTAATCCTTTCCTCTCCACCATCATGCTCTATGATGTCTACTGTATTGGGTCTGGGCTTCCATTTAGATACTGAGAGATTTGTTCTTCCCAGGTACTTTACAAAATAGGTACACTGCCACCTAGTGGTACCTGGGCTAAACGTTTCATAAGTGCATTTGAACAGAAACCATGTCCCCTTTCATAAACCAGATTTTCAATTGAAAAGATAATGTAATATTAAAGAATACGTTCTAAAAATTTTTTAAATCACTACTTGAACACATCTTGCTTCCATTTTTGCACATGAACTTACAGGCATTGTCCACAAGCATTGCTGGAGTAATACAAGCAGAAAGGTTCTGTCAGATGATAGGCCCAAGGTGCCCAAATGCTCTGTCTGAAAGATGTACCTGCTCCTTGCGTGGCGGCAGGGGTGGAGGACAACTGGCTGACCAGTTTGGCCTTCGGCATGGAGATACTCAACGATTTAATTCATCTGTCTTAAGAAAGCCTCCACTCCAGACTTCCCAATCTCTAGTGAGGGGGACAACTGTATCTCTCACCCAGGCCGGAAGTGCCTTCCTGCTGTTACCTAACAAAAACATATTAGGATTTGACTTTGCAGGTTAAGATTTTCAGTCTATATTTAGAACCTTGATACAATCCATTTAAATATGATTTAAATAAGGATTGAATTTTGAGACAGGGGGCAGAGGGAAGTGAGATATCAGGCAGGTAGCAGCCTTGTGTACCAACCCAAAGGCTGCTCTCTCTGTGGGGAGAAGAGATCGCCATTCTGGACTCCTTTTTCACCCCACTGTGGCAGGTAATAGCGTGGACAGCTGGGCTGCAGCTCAGTGCCTGGCTCTGGAAGGTGCTGCCACTTACCCCGTGATTACGAGGATCCTCCATCAGCTGTTTAACAAGAAGAATGAGGACACTGAGCAACAGTCTTGTATGCTCTTGAGCCATCTAAGTGCAAAGACAGTATGTGTCCATTACGGGGTCAGAGAAAGAAACCGAGTTTGGGGGGAACAGTTGGGTCTTTGAGGTCGGTGCATGTAAGGAACTGAAAATGCAGGTGGTTGGATAGGGATCATCTCAAGCACAGGTAAAACCGGACTAAGTGTGGGTGAACCAGTGTGTATACAAGGAAGAGTGACAACAGCTAGCTGAGAAAGGCGAGAAAAGTAGGCTGCAGATGGCTTTTAACCGTGTAGGCAAGGAAAGTTGTGATATGCAGAATTTGCTTCTGCTAGAAGTTTACCACTGAAAACTACACAGACCTACAATTCTGTTTACTTCCAGTAGAAATGTGAAACTCACTGATTGAGGCATATACAAATCATTTTAGGGGGAAAGATAGTTAAATTAAGAAGAGAAGGTCCTAGGAATTTTCTGTTCATATTACTAAATCTGTATATTGTTCCCCAGAAATCAGTTGGCTTGGATGGAAGAGTGCCCCATTGTAAACCCACTCTCCTTTGCTAGCAACGGGCATCTCATGTGTTTGTGACATTAACTATGCTGGATGCCAGGTTAGGATATAACTTCTTCAAGGCCCCATCATCTCTAAAAGTGATCTTGGATATCCATACACGTCTTCCATTTCCTCAGACCCTGATACATACCATGCTTGCCGTGGAGCTGAATAGCCATCAATGGAAAGACCGGATTGTAGCCTGCCGAGCTCTCTCCCAGATTGGTGGAAATGTCAATGTGGTAAGCCTTCTCTTCCTGTGTTTCCAGGACAGAAAGTCTAAGCAAAACTGAGCTAGGAGGGGTCTTCCCTGGTGGCGCAGTGGTTGAGAGTCCGCCTGCCGATGCAGGGGACACGGGTTCGTGCCCCGATCCGGGAAGATCCCACATGCCGCGGAGCGGATGGGCCCGTGAGCCACGGCCGCTGAGCCTGCGCGTCTGGAGCCTGTGCTCCACAACGGGAGAGGCCACAACAGTGAGAGGCCCGCGTACCGCAAAAATAATAATAAAAAAACTGAGCTAGGGAGCTCTTCCACTTTTTGCTGCTATCTAGTATCCCATTCTTGCCACACAGATCTCTATTCCCATACTGCTACCTCTTACTCCTAACCCAGAATTCTCTTCAAATGCCAGCATATCGTTCTATTACTTAAGACACTGCTTCTCAGCCTGGTGGCAGTCCACAAACTGTTTGTAACCTACCTACAATGAAGTAAGCAAGAAAAAAAAAAAGAGAAAAGTTTAGAAACTTTTATAGTAATTTGACATTGCCTCCACATCAAGGTACTTTTATAAGTATCAGTCAATACTGTCCCTACTTTCAAAAACCTGACATTAGAGTTAGAGTAACAAGACTAACATACACAAATGATTCAAGAACAAGTGATAAATGTAATGTACTCAAAACTTTTCAGAGAGAGATTAGTGTGGGCTGAACCCATCAGTTAAAGTTCTGTGAAGGAAGGAGTGTGGGTCAGCTGAGCAAGACTTGGGACAGAACTGAAAAAAAGACTTCCAGGCACGGGAAACCCTGACCATCATTTAGGCTTTCACCTGACTCCTTCTTGCCATTATTTTAAAATCAACTTCAGCTGTCCAAATGGGATTTTTCCCTTCTTCCTATGTGCCACTATCTTTTCCTTATAACACTAAGTAACTCCAAAATGGCCCAGAACACTGCCATTCCCACGAGAAGAGAGCACCCTCCATCCTGACCCTCACATTTTGATGTGGGAAGCACAAAACCTGGCCATTCAGTGTAATCAGTATAATTCTAGTCTGGGTTAATTCTGCCTCGACTGCCATAGTAGTACCCTGCTGCTAAAGTCTTGGACCAGCAGCATAGGTATCACCCGGGAGTTTGCTGGAAGTGAAAAATCTCACCTCTGGTCAATTCAATCAGAACCTGAATTTAACAACACCATTTTAACAACATCTGATTAATTTGTACATTCACCTCCTCAGCACTTGTTACTCAGGATGGCCAACTGAAAGTAAAAAGCCATGCAGAGCAAGCAGGGGACGGGGTAAAGATGAGAACTTCACATCAGACTGCTGGGGTTAAGCAATATGTCCATCAGTCCTTTCACTCATTCAGTAAGCAAGCAGTTTCTGACCACATCCTACATGCTGGGCAGCATGCTACCACTGGGGATGCAAAGATAACAGAAGTAGCTGTAGAGTATTATGGGGATTTCCTATTGCTTACAGAAGGCAGAGGAGAGTTCACTGAGGAGATGCTTTTTGAGTTCAATCCTAAAAGAACAGGAAAACATCAGGTATCAGATAGGGGTGGAAAAGCGAGATGTTTCAGGCAGGGAGAATAGCTTTGGGCACATTACATAATCACCAACTAGTAATCTTCGTCCCTTTCCCTTTGAGAGATGTACTAACACATAGGGTGGCCAACTGTCCTAGCTTGTCCAGTACATAGGACTTTCAGTACTAAACCCAGGAAAAGTCCCAGGCAAATTGGAATGAGTTGGTCACCCTACTAATGTATCACTTTCAAATTTTAAGAGTCTCAAGTACAGATATAATACAGTAGTTTAAAGCGTGAGCTTCGGGCTTCCCTGGTGGCGCAGTGGGTAAGAATCCACCTGCCAATGCAGGGGACATGGGTTCGAGTTCCTGGTCTGGGAATATCGCACATGCTGCGGAGCAACTAAGCCTGTGCACCACAACTACTGAGCCTGCACTCTAGAGCCCATGAGCCACAACTACTGAAGCCCGCATGCAGCTACGAAGACCCAGCACAGCCATAAATAAACAAATAAATAAATAAAATAAATTTATGAATAAATAAAGCATAAGCTTCAAAAACAGGCCTGGGTCTGAGTCCTGGCTCCAGCACTCAGCAGGTTAACCTTGGGCAAGAAATCTAAGCCTCCATTCTGTCACCTATAAATGGTAATATCTGTCTTATGGGATTGTTTGGGAGGATTACGTGACAGGTAGAAATACTTATTAGCACAGTGCCAAGTACAAAATTGACTTGGTAATAAATGGTAGCTAATTATTACACCTCTGTGTAGGATGTGAAACATAAGTTGATCCAGCTGATGTTGGGTGACTGGAATAAGAAAGTGAGACAAGCAGCTGCCCAAGCTCTGGGGCAAATGAGCCTTGGGAAAGAGGTGCATGACACAATCAGGTAAGACCTTGTCAACATGGAGAAAGCTTTTTTATTCTTAAAAGTGTCCAGGGAGCCTGGGCTCCAGCCAGCCAGCATTTGTTAAGCTGCTCTGTCTGCTCAGCATTGTATAGATCCCATTGCAGATTTTTTTTGTTTTTAATAAAATAAAACATTAACAGCCCCTACAGACACTAACAATGTAGCTAAGGGAAGAGTCATTAATTGAATGCCCGCTAGGTGTTTGGCACTGTTTTAGATGTTTGAGAGTTCAAATGTATGCCATGATTCTGATTATACAGGCAAGATACACAAATGCCTAGCAAAGTCAAGTTTCATGAAGGATGGGTAAGACTACGTAGGCAGAGAGAAGGTAAGACCTTCCACACTGGGAGCCAAATACAGAAATGAACATGGCACATGTGAGGGCAGTGGGGAAGAGAACTTGACTGTAGCAAGAGATCCATGTTTAAAGTTTCCTTTATTCAGTCATTCAACAGAGTTTAGCGCCTAGCATACTCTAGGTAATAGGGATTCAAGTAAATAAAACAGTTGAGGTCTCTCTACCTGGTGAAACTTAAATTAATGTGCATAAGGCTAAGTAGGAAAGGGTGGGAATGGATAATGGAGAGCCTACAGAAGTTGGATTTTATCCTGAGGGCACTGGGGGTGGGCGTAGGGAAAGGGACCAAAAGTTTAAGGAGGGAAAATAAAAGCACCTGTGCCTTACAGAGTCAAGCTGGGCCAAGGAAACTCCCAGGAGCGTGTGGAAGCCCTCTCCCTGATTCGTGGGCTCAAGCTCATGACGGCCAAGCTTCTCCCAAGCTTTCTGAACTGCTTCTCTGATGACTTCACGGCAGTTCGGCAGGCAGCTTGTTTGGCTGCTGGTGCCCTGCAGATCCACGATAATATGGTGAGTCAAGGAGACATGTACCCATCTTACCTGATCAACCCAAGAGGGCATTACCCTGTGCTTCATTCGTACATAGCATACTCACCATTCTGTGGGGACACAGAATGAGAGATCAGAACCAGGAAGGTGAGGAGATATATAGGCCACACCAACAGTTTGGACCACACTTAGCTCCAAGCCAGCCTAGACTTCACTTTAGAGCACACCCCTGAATCCTGTTCTCACCTCAGTTACCTAGCTTCTCATTACATGGGTGCTGATAGGCTTAGGGATCGACTCCAGTGAATCGAGTTATAATCCCTAGTTATGAGTGGAAAACCCGATGGAGATATTCAAAAGAAGCCTATATGGCCATAGATCTGTGAGCTGGGAAAATCAATCTACAGACAGGAGATAAGAGCACTCTGCGCCTAAGCCAGTACTTCTGGCTCCAGCTCATTTTTTCACTAGATTTGATAGAGGGCCACTTTTCCAGTTAAAGCACATTTAGACAAGAGGGGTCCCTGTCTCTGGTTCATTCTTGCTCTGATTCTCTCCACTCAGCACTGCCTTTTATCCATCCCAGGTCCTTGAATGCCTTCTGAATCTCACACAGAGAGATCCCTGCTGGAAAATCAAGGCCTTTGCCATTCGAGGTATTACAGGAGTGGCCCCAGCTCCTCAACCTTCCCGTACTTTAGTATAGATGATCCCCAGAACCTCTTTAGGAAGAGAGTAGAGCGTAAGTGAGGGGATAATCACAGCTTCTCAGAAGTCCCTTGCCTGAGAAATTAAAGATTATTTTCTTGTGCTTTTTAATTTTTAGTTAAGGCGTCTAGGTCTATGTCAAACGCTTTAAGGCAAAGGGCTGAAAGGACAATCCCTGCCAACAGAGTTAGGTATGAGTTCCAAGTAGGTATCCACTGTTGGATATACTTGCTTTCTCTGGAGGTTTCAACCATAGGACTCTGTAAAAGTCAGACCAGATTCAAGACTGCTACAAACCTAAAATCCTGCCCTCAAATTTCCTAGAGTTTCTTTTTAGGGATTTTTGGCATTGTTTCTCTCTGACAGTCTGGCAGGTCCCTTTAAGAATCTGCCCTGGGTTAAGCTGTGAAGTAATTGTGCCTTCTTTCCCCATTACCCTGCCTTGACTAGGTTGGTCTTCTGAGTTATCTATCCCATATCTCATTCCTAGATAAATAGGTAAATTAGTATATTCTCACATCCTAATGGACAAGGATGGCGTGGAATACCCCCCCCCCTTTCTGGGAATTCTCTGGGGATAATGTCCTATTCTAACCCATTCCTAAAATTCTAATGGTAATTGTCATCTAAAAGGGAAGGTAAAGACAAAATACTTAGTTTAGTATTTGCAATATTTAATTGCAAATTAAATAATTGCAAGTGGTTGCCTATACCTTATTATTATTATTTATTAATAAGGCCATTTCTGGATGCTAGGATATAGCAAGCTCAATCTTAAGTGACAGTGGAACACGCTGCCCTCTAATCTCTGCAGCTTTGGGACAAATTGGCCACGTGAATCCCCAACTGATAGACTCCCTGCTCTGGGCTATACACTATGAAGAATCACCAGGTGTACGACTAGAGGCTTGCCGTAGCATCCTAGCCCTCAAACTTCAAGGAGACCGAGTCAGGGACACCTTCCTAGACATGCTGCTCCTAGAGAACCATGATGCTGTTCTAAAGTAAGCACTAACCCTCTGGTTCCTGCCGTGACCTCTTTTACTGCCAACTCTCCCAACCTTGTTAACAGAGTATGTGCCTGCCTTTCCAGGCTGCTTAATGGCTGTAAAAAGCACAGGCTCACCTGGGCCATTCATCTACTGAGCAAGTGGGTAACAGAAAAACTGGCCTGAATTAGATTAAAAGTCAAGCTCATGTAGTTTACGTACTTGTTCATCATCCCAGGTGGGTTTTTTTATTCAACTAACATTTATCAAGTGCCTACTTAGTGACGATAGGCTTTAGCGTCAAAAAGACCAGGATTTGAACCCCAGCTCAGACATGTGCTAGCTCTGTGAGTCTGGGTAAGTTACTTAAATTCTCTGAGCCCATTTTTTCATGTATCAAACGCAGACGGCACTCTGCCTTATGGGTCTGTGGTGATGAGTAATGAGATAACATGTTAGTACCTGTCATAAAGGTGTTCAATAAATAATATCTACTAGTACCTTCAAGTATATCATCTCAAAAACTACAGAACACCCCTACAAGCTAAGCATCATACAATTTTTGCAAATAAAGCTCAGCAAAACTGCAGTTAGGATTGGAACTTAGGATTCTTGTCTGATTCCAAGTCCTGTATTTTCCACCTCCATGCTTTAAGGATAGGAAGAACAGCCTAAGAAGTCCTTCTTACCTTTCAGAGAAATTCACCATGCAATGAAGATACTCAACTTAGAAAATGAAGGAAACCAAGAAATGCTTCAGAAGATCAAGAACAGGGTAGATAAGTACAAGCTATGTTTTCAAGAAAAAATTCAGGGCTCTCAAGGGTTCCTCAGACCCCTTTTTCCCCCTAAGCATGTACGTACCCTCTTCCCCAACACAGAAATACTTTCTACAGCCCCAGATACAATATCTCACTTGAAGATACAAAATACATCTGTGCAAGATAGGATTATAAAATCCTACTAGTAAAAAGTAAAACAAAGCAAAAATCCCCTTAGGCCTGTCAAGCAGCCCTCAAAATCAGCTGTTTCTGAAATATTGTTTCCTTTCCTTCCCTTTTTTCCCCCACCATCCTCTAAACTCAAGTTCTTTCTTTTTTGCAGATAGGCATAAAGAAGGAATGAGGGACTGGAATAGGCCCCCTAGATTTTTTTTTTTAATTAATTTTTTTGGGCTGTGTTAGTTCTTCGTTGCTGCGCAAGGCTTTCTCTAGTTGCTGCAAGTGGGGGCTACTCTTCGTTGCGGCGCACGGGCTTCTCACTGCGGTGGCTTCTCTTGTTGAGGAGCATGGGCTCTAGGCACACGGGCTTCTGTAGTTGTGGCTCGCCGGCTCTAGAGCACAGGCTCAGTAGTTGTGGCGCACGGGCTTAGTTGCTCTGTGGCATGTGGGATCTTCCCGGACCAGGTCTCAAACCCATGTCCCCTGCATTGGCAGGTGGATTCTTAACCACTGCACCACCAGGGAGGTCCCTAGATTTTCTTTTTCCTTCTAAACTTTCCTTAATTCCTAATCTGGGCTCTTTCACCAAAGGAACTCTAGCTGAACAGGTGGTTCTAATTTTTCAAAGCTGTTAGAGGAGATGAAAAATCGAGGGAAAAGGACTTTAAAAAGGCAAAAGAGGGCTTCCCTGGTGGCGCAGTAGTTGGGGGTCCGCCTGCCGATGCAGGGGACACGGGTTCGTGCCCCGGTCTGGGGGGGTCCCACATGCCGCGGAGCGGCTGCGCCCGTGAGCCATGGCCGCTGAGCCTGCACGTCCGGAGCCTGTTGCTCTGCAGCGGGAGGGGCCCCGGTGGTGAGAGGCCCGCGTACCGCAAAAAAAAAAAAAAAAAAAAGGCAAAAGATTCTTCATATGATTCACAAAACCAATTTCACATCAAGCAAGCATTTCTTAGCAGATTCCTTTCATCATGTCCAAAAAGCTAAAGTAAATTTTTCAGTAACAGATGTGAAAAATGTCCAACCAATATCACCAGAGAACAATGTTCTCAGGCATTTACATACCACCTAATACTAATAAGCATGATGCAATGCTACTTTATTAACGCTTTTTGATGATTTACAGCCTAGTATAGTTTTTTTTTTCAACATTTGTTCTGATTCAGATTCAAACACTAAGCCAAAAGGAACTGTTGATACAGAAAATATTCAAGATCGAGACAGTCATAGGAAAAGTGAAGGAGGAAGCAAAACGTGTTTACATGCAACCCAAACAAGGGCAAAAACCACTGAAATTCCATACTTTTCTCCAAGAAACTTTTCAGGGTAAGTTTTCTAGGGGTGAGTCCTATGCCTTGACTCCTTTAACAAGGCTTTTTCATGACTGGATGTTTGGGGACTTAGTTGTGAGCCCTGTAGGATGAGAGCCAGGAAAGGACACTTTCTTTTCTTCTTGGCCACCATCCTCTCAGTCCTTCTGTTATCGTTTCCTTGTCCCCCTCCCCCAGGCTCTGATTTGCTATCTGCCCCTTAAAAAAAGAATGATGTAATTCTATGAACCAATTTGAAAGTTAGGTCAAAAAACGGACGCCTTAGAAAAACAAAACAAAAAACTGCCGTGTGTACGTCTGGTTAAGCACTCAGAAAAATCCTTGAAGCTTAACCTTGAATAGTAATATTACCTCTGGAAAGTGAGATTATACGTACATCTACGCTTTTGCAACTTTAAAAAAAAAACGATTTCATAAAGTTCTCAACTTTACATAACTCAACCTATCAGTTACGGTGAAAGGATCTTAAAAGTTCCAGATACAACCTAAATGATGAGGTGTAGACATCAAGCTGTACCAAAACATACTTACAAAATCAGTGTGCCCAGGCGCAGCAGCAGCCTCAGGTCATTCAGCCAGCTGCCCACCAGCCACCACCCCAAACCCAGGTCTTCTGCTTCCAAGTCCAGTGCTCTCTCTGGTACACCAGGCTCTTTTCCACCAACCATGAGAATATTCACTTGCCAGATTTGGGGAAGTTTCTTCCAACTGCCAGAAAAAAATGAGAGTGGAAAGTAACTTGAACACCAGCCTTCCCTCATGGCCAGCTTGCTACAAGTTGGCTGACTGAGGCCTATGACAGCACAACTAGGTGACATTCTGTCTCTTTGGGAGCAGTGCCAGCCACTGATGCAAGCAAGCACTGAGCAAAACCCTAATACACTTTTAAAAACATAATATACTCAAAACTTTTCTAATAGGATTGTGCTGTTTGGGGTTCGAGTAACATGATTAAAATAAATCAATTACCCCCAAAGTTGCAGAATTGGCCCCAATCCTACAACCGTCCCAAGTTACCTTTCACCTCAGCTGTTGATTTTCCCTATCGACCTCCCTCCTCCCACGTTTCTTCAGACCATGCCACATAAGAATCTAGCCCTAGAAAAAGGAAAACATTCTCTGGCATTTTAATAACTTTTCTAACTTTCACACAGACTCACAGTAACAAACAGGATACTGACCCCAACCCTCCCCCCAAACTGATGAAAGAGAACTCAAACGAAGGATGCAAATTCCAAATAAAAACTTCTAATGTCTCAAGCAGAGTAACACAGCAAATGCCACACAGTACACGGAAGCCTGAGGGTGATGATGAAGTTGGTACTCTCAAACGATCAGGAATCAGGGTTACTTCAGAACAAGCTCCTTCTTCCACCTCCAACTTCTGCTTTTACTTTTGTGCCTAGATGAGGTGGTGTTTCCTAGAAGACCGTCTGAGTTGTGTGACATTGAAGCAGTCATAAAGGTAAATGTAAGCACAGTCATGGTTATTAAGGTAAGAACGAATTTTCCCCCCAAAAAAAGTGGTGGTGGTAGGAGAGAATCACTACTGTCTTGTTTCTGGCAATCAAGGAGTAACTAGTTCAGGTTAGAGGCATCTTGGTGAGCAGCAGCCCCTTGTCATATAACATGGTCGCCAGGGAAAGCTGGTCCTCCACACTGTCGCACGGCAAGTCCGCTACCCTCACAAACTCTGGGTAGGAGCGGAGCAGGAGTTCCATGGCATCAGCTTGCTGGGGGTATATCTCCAAGCACTTGGGCTCTTCCAGATGATAAACTCGGGAGTTTTCCACTGTATAATAGAGAAACAAATGGCCTCCCTCACCCACCAGCCGAGCTATACCATCCTGAAGCATGTGCACTTCTGTTTCTGTTGTCAATTGGGCCCCCACGTTTACGGGTTCCCCAGCCTCCCACCGAATTGGGAGCCCATAAACGCTTAGTGCCCTCTCCCTCTCAGTCAACACTGGGGGCAGAGAATCGTGGATGAAGTCTTTGGCTCTCTGGTCAGCCACAGCATCGACAGGGGCAAAGTGTCCCAAGCGGGCAACCAGGACCCGCACTTTCTCCATGAAAGCAGTTCTTCGCGGATCCTTAGACTCCGAATGCTGGGCCCCCATGTAATCCATAAAGTCTCGGGGCAGTCCCCTACGAAACTCCACATTTTCCTCCATTGCAGCCTGCACTGCCAGAGGCAGTACGGCCTCCAGGAAGTCGCCCCAGGTATTGCGCTGGTAGGTGGACAAGGTCAGGTGCAGAGAGTGCACTCCATCCTGGCATTCGGCTTGGTGAATGAAGCCTCTGGGAAAATAGAGCAAATCTCCAGGTTCCAGCACCGTCTGCAGCACCGGCTCTCCTAGGTCGTCCTGACTGAAGTTGGGGCTGGATGTCAGGGCTAGTTCCTCGGTCGGAACCCGCGGTCGGTAGACCCGCCAGAGTTTCCTACCTTCCAGCTGCAGCACAAAAGCCTCGATATCGTCGTAGTGGGGGGCAAAGCCCTGCGAGTTGGGGGGCGTGAGGTAAACGTTGGAGCCTGCCATGCTTCCAAACTGCTCCTGGAGCACAGCCAAAAACTGCCACACGGTGGTGGAGAAAGCCTGCGGACAGAGGAGGCGCAGGGAGCAGCCGGCCCTGTACAGGGACCACGCGGCGGCGGGCAGGGCGCGGCCGGGTGGGTTCAGGGTCTCGCGCCGCCCACTGATGTAGCGCGCGGCGTCCAGGTGCTGCCCAAACTGCACCTCCTCGTCGCGCAGCATTGAGTCCAGATCGGCGGTAGAGAAAAGACCCTGGTAGTAGGTGTGGTCCTGCCGCCGCACCAGCACAGCCTCGCGCTCCCATAGGCGCCGGTAGAAATGGTCGGGCGGCATGGGCGCGATGAGCCACTCGAAGAGGCGCGCCGCCCGCCGCCGGCTGCTGGGGATGCGGTTCAGCTCAGCCAAGACGCGCTGCAGCGGGGAGTCCCAGGGCAGCTCCCCACCCGCGCTTTCCCCCTGCGGCCCCGACAGCGTCGCTGGAGCCACGGACGGCGGGGCGGCCGCCAAGTGCTGGGCAGAGCACAGCACGGCCGAGGTCTCCACCAAGCGCGGCGGGGGGCCCGAGGCCTGCACCAGGCGTGCCGGCAGGGCGGATGCCTCCACCAGGCGTGCCGGCAGGGCGGATGCCTCCACCAGGCGCGCCGGCGGGGTCTGCGCCTCCACCAAGCGCGCCGATGGGGTCTGCGCCTCCACCAGGGCGCGGGGAGTCTGCAGGGATCGGGACGCGGGCGAGGCCTCTAACAGCTCCGCGGGCCCGAGGTGGCCGTACGGCTCCCGCCGGGTCACATCCGAGAGGGCCGCCGCCCCTCCAGCCAGCGGGTCCCTGCGATCGTCGACCATCGACTCCACCCTCGAGTCCTCCGAGTCCTCGCTCGGCAGCGCCTGGGCCCTCAGCGCGGCCATCCGGGACGCGACACTTCTCCTCAGCTGCCTTCGGATCTTCCTGGGCCTCAGGGGCAGGGCCAGGACCGACCCGCTATGTGGCTGTGGCTGGCGCCGGCGCCTCAACCGCCCGCGCCTCGGCAGCCCAGCGCTAGCCCGGAGCCCGTCCATAGTCCTACCCTCTCCCGAGCCCAGCGGGAGGTGGCGAGAAACCGGCTCAGGCAGTCGGCTTCCGCAGTGTACTCTGGGAAAGGGGTGGGCCTCCAGCCGCCTCTGGGTTGTCCCCGCCCACCATTCTTCCGCCGGCGCCTCCGGCTGGCCCCTTTAGAAAATGTTAATTCAATGCATGGCTTCCCGCTAGAGCGGCGGAGTCCCTGCCAAATTAACACGAATTCCATATTTAGGGGGCAGTTTACAAATCAAGTTGCCAGGGACTCCAGGAGAAAGAAAGTTAGCTACTGAACTTTTTCCTTCTAGTGCCTGCAAATTGCAGTGTTCCTCGGGAGGTCCCCGTTTCTGAAAAACACGTTCCCCAGCAGCTTTGCATGAGAAAGCGCACAATTCTTGGTTTCAAGGAATGCCCTCAGGCAAAGTTCTAGGTTCAAATTTCGATCCACCTGGGTCTCTTTACAGACTGATTGAAGCCCTAAATTCCTCCGCCTAACTTCCCTTCCTCCCCTCTCCATTACAAATTTTCAGTCATTGCTCTCTCTCTGAAAATGAAGCTACAGACTTTTCTACTTTTATTCTTTTTTTATTTTATTTTTTTAATTTAACAAATGTTTACTGACTAGTGACAGACATTGCGATGGCATCGGAGTAACAATCATAGACAAGACAACGAAACAGACTATCACCTGCCTTCATGGGACACGTTTCAGAGGACACGATCAACCTGCAAGGAAATGCACACTTTCCTTTTTCTTCCCTTCATCTTTGCTAGTTTAATCCAGCTCAAACTTGAAGTTCATCTCCAAGGCTACTTCTTAATTAAACTGGAAAGGAATATTTTCTGACTTAATAATTCCATATTCAGTGAACATATGCTGACTCTACCTGCCCAGCATCCATCCCGGCCATCCACCCCCGCCCCCGCGACGAAAGACACTGAATTTCCTTTGAAGAACCATCCTGTGCTGGGACTCCACTTGGTCTCCAGAAGTGCTGCAGAACACAGTGAATGCTCCCAGACTGTGGAAGGCCTGGCCACAATGATTGGCTTGTGCTTAACCAAGTGACCCAAGTTTCTCCAGTCAAAGTGACTCAGAGGAGCGTCACTATATATACAGGCTGCCTACGATTCTTTTTAGAGTCCACGTCTAGTGTTATCCTGCTTCAGAAGGTCTTGAGAGGTGACCATATGCCAGGCGCTCTTCTAGACACCGGAGATGCAGAGGTGAGCGATATCCTCACTGTTTTTGGTGGCAGTTGAGCGTCCATCCAAAAAATGTCCTGTGTCCCCGAGCTGCTGCGGGAGACCAACTCTGAGTCCCACGTGTTCTCTCCAAGCTGCCCATGCTGTTTAGGAAGAGCTGCGCGCAGCGTCTTGGTCCAGGGGAACTTTGGTCCCTCGTCAATCCAGTTCACTCGGGCGGCAGGGGTGGGGAGGGGGCCGACCTGCGCCTCCTCAGGGGAATCGGGGCCATTTTTTTTTTTTTTTTTTTTTTTTTTTTTGCGGTAAGAGGGCCTCTCACTGTTGTGGCCCCTTCCGTTGCGGAGCACAGGCTCCGGACGCGCAGGCTCAGCGGCCATGGCTCACGGGCCCAGCCACTCCGCGGCATGTGGGATCCTCCTGGACAGGGGCACGAACCCGTGTCCCCTGCAACAGCAGGCGGACTCTCAACCACTGCGCCACCAGGTAAGCCCCCGGGGCCATTCTGTATTCTTGATAACTGCCCTTCACACCCCCTCTGGGATTTTGTTTTATTAGCTACAACTTCTCTCTCCAGAATCCTCAAACTCACCTCCTCTGGACCTTAAATCGACTTCTTAAATCTGGGCCTCTCATTAACAGGCACTGTGGTAGGCATGAGGGTGCAATTGTTGAGAACATGGTCACTGTCCCCATGTAACTATTGTTGCTTTATACATAAAGATTACTTGTCTTCATTTGAAACATTTATGATAGATTACCAGGAATGGAATTGCTGGGTCAATTTAATTTTTGTGATTATTGTAGGGCAAGATAATTTTTGTGATTATTATAGGTTTTACCAAACTTCCTCCCAAAGAGTTTACAACCTTGCAAGCAATTATGAGCAGGTTAGACTACATGGCCTCTAGGGCCTTTTCTGTGTTTCTGTTTGATCTCTCAATCTTCTTCCTCACATTCCTATCCAAACCCTTGAGAAAGCATTTCGATTTTACCCCTACCCAGGTGTCACATCTACACTTTTAATTTCTCACATGGTCTATTACAGTGGTCCTCAAGTGGGGGCAATTTTGCCTTCCCAGGGAACACTCAAATATCGTATATTAACACATATATGTGGAATCTGAAAAAATTGGTATAGACGATCTTGTTTACAAAGCAGAAATAGAGACACAGGCATAGAGAACAAACCTATGGATACCAAGGGGGCAATGGGGGGGGTTGGGATGAACTGGGAGATTGGGATTGACATATATACACTATTGATACTATGTATAAATTAGATAACTAATGAGAACCTACTGTATAGCACAGGGAACTCTACTCAATGCTCTGTGGTGACCTAAAGTGGAAGGAAATCCAAAAAAGAGGGGATATATGTATACATATAGGTGATTCACTTTGCTGTGCAGTAAAAACTAACACAACACTGTAAAGCAACTATACTCTAATAATGATTAAGAGAAAAAAAAAAGAAATTGCAAACTCTACAGGCAGCTCAACATGTGGGTTTATACTGGGCCTTGATGAGAAACAATGTTGCTGGTTTCCCCTGCCATATTCTCTGGAACTCAGAACAAGAGACTTGATCAAGAATAGGAGAGAAACTTCAGTTCAAGAAAGAAGCCTTTTGACCTCATCAAACGTATAAGCTTTTGCACAGCAAAGGAGACCATAAACAAAACAAAAAGACAACCTACGTAATGAGAGAAAATATTTGTAATGTGACCAACAAGGGCTTAATTTCCAAAATATACAAACAGCTCATACAGCTAAATATTAGAAAAACAAAAAACCCAATCAAAAAATGGGCAGAGGGACTTCCTTAGTCATCCAGTGGGTAAGACTCAGCACTCCAATGCAGGGGGCCTGGGTTCGATCTCTGGTCGGGGAACTAGATCCCACATGCATGCCACAACTAAGAAGTCCACATGCTGCAACTAAAAGATCCTACATGCTGCAACGAAGATCCCGTGTGCTGCAGCTAAGACCCAGCGCAGCCAAAATAAATAAATAAAAATAAATAAATCTTTAAAAAAAAATGGGCAGAATACCTAAATAGATATTTCTCCAAAGAAGACATACAGATGGCCAAAAGGCACATGAACAGGTGTTCAACATCACTAATTATTAGAGAAATGCAAATCAAAACTGCAATGAGGTATCACCTCACACCAGTCAGAATGGCCATCATCAAAAAGTCTACGAATAATAAATGCTGGAGAGGGTGTGGAGAAAAGGGAACCCTCCTACACTGTAGGAGGGACTATAAGTTGGTGCAGCCACTATGGAGAACAGTATGGAGGGTCCTTAAAAAACTAAAAATAGAGCTACCATATGATCCAGGAATCCCACTCCTGGGCATATATCCAGAAAAGACAAAAACTCTATTTCGAAAAGACACATTCACCCCAATGTTCATAGCAGCACTATTTACAATAGCCAAGACATGGAAGCAACCTAAGTGTCCAAAAACGAATGGATAAAGAATATGTGGTGTATATATATATATATATATATATATATATATATATATATATATATACCATAAAAAAGAATGAAATTATGCCATTTGGAGCAACATGGATGGACCTAGAGATTATCATACTAAGTGAAGTAAGTCAGACAAAGATCATATATCACTTTTATGTGGAATCTAAAAAAAATGATACAAAGGAACTTATTTACAAAACAGAAATAGACTCACAGACATAGAAAACAAACATGGTTACCAAAGGGGAAAGGGGAGAAGAGGGATAAATTAGGATCTTGAGATTAAGATTAAGATTAATATACAGGGGCTTCCCTGGTGGCGTAGTGGTTGGGGGTCTGCCTGCCGGTGCGGGGGACGTGGGTTCATGCCCCGGTCTGGGAGGATCCCACATGCCGTGGAGCGGCTGGGCCCGTGAGCCATGGCCGCTGAGCCTGGGAGTCTGGAGCCTGTGCTCCGCAACGGGAGAGGCTACAACGGTGAGAGGCCTGCATACTGCAAAAAAAAAAAAAAAAAAAAAAAAAAAGATTAATATACACATTACTGTATATAAAATAGATAAACACCAAAGTCCTACTGTTTAGCACAGGGAATTATATTCAATACCTGTGATAACCTATAATGGAAAAGAATCTGAAAAAGAATATGTATATATCAGAATCACTTTGCTGTACGCCAGAAACTAGCACAACCTTTTAAATCAACTATATTTCAAAAAAAAAAGGAAAGAAAGAAGCCTTTTAATTCTACCTAGTGGGCCTTCTACATTGCCTCCCAAATGTTTTTCAAACTGCTTTGGGGAAAGTAATAAATGTTTGTGATTAAAAAAAAAAAATGGGGCTTCCCTGGTGGCGCAGTGCTTGAGAGTCCGCCTGCCGATGCAGGGGACACGGGTTCGTGCCCCGGTCCGGGAAGATCCCACATGCTGCAGAGCGGCTGGGCCCATGAGCCATGGCCGCTGAGCCTGCGCGTCCAGAGCCTGTGCTCTGCAACGGGAGAGGCCACAACAGTGAGAGGCCCGCGTATGGAGGAAAAAAAAAAAAAAAAAGGTCCACATCAAAAAAATCTTAAATAAAAATAAGTACCCTTATTAAAGCCCATTTCACATTCCATCTCCTCCCCAAAGGCTCTCCCATCTCCCTAGTCACAGGAGAACTTTGGCCCTTTCACATTGCTTTAGCACATTGTGCATGTATTGGTGTATTATATATCAGATTCCTTCTTAAACTTCCTAAACTGTAAACTCCTTCGAGCAAAGGACTTCCTTATGCCTCTTTCTCTTGCTTTTAGCACACTGCTCTTCACAGAGAAGATGCACAGGAAATGTTTGTGGGAAGCAGACCAACCAGAATTGAGTCCCTGCTACTCATTATCTGTGGCATTAGCTCAGTCAAGTTACTCTCTCAGATCTCGGTAATCTCATCTGTAAAGTAGGAGTAGTCATTGAACTTCTTCATAGATGTATGGAGAAAATAATGTTTTATTGTGAGCATAAAATAATGCATGCAAGGCACTTAGCACAGGATCTGGTACAGATCTAAACACTTAAAAAATTGTAGCTATAATTTATTATTATGGAGCAAGGACCTGTATGATGGCTTTTGTGCCTCTGGCCTAGTTCAGAGAAACTAGGAGTGGGGGAGTCAGAGAAGTTCTTGAATTGGCCAGGATGACAGCATGGGATGGGAAGATTAAGACTATTTTTGCCTGTGCCCTGTGGAAGTTTAAATGGGTGAGTGGGACCGTTTCAGACAAGGCCATCGTGTGAGGTATCGCTCTGCACAAAGTTACCTGGCCAAGGGCCAGAGTAGGGTCTGAAACCAACCGATGTTATCCTCGAAAGTCCTGTGCCCTACTCTAGGGCTGCAGTGTCTGGAGGAAGGGCCAGCAGAGGGGGAGCCCTCTTCCTAATTGACATACAGGCTGTGTGTGCTGGCCAGACCCTGATATCAGATTCCCCAGGGAAATATTGCAGAGGGCAGGTCAAGGATGGCACTGGGAGGTTTCATTGCTTTTTCAAAGGGAGCGGTTTTCAATAGACAGTGGACACATCCTGTAGTGAACTGGGGGGATGAGCTATGCTTCTCTGCTGGCAAAGCTGGGAAACACTGGGCTTAGCTAGACAAGAGCTGTAAATTTGTCTTTTCCACATCCTGTACAATATCTCCTCCTCTTAGTCTTTCCTGTGACCTCATCCTTTTCTTTCTTCAACATTTTGTGATTTCCTCAAGTAAAGAATGTTGTTGCTATCTGTCTTCTAGTTTCCCTTGTGACTGGGAGACACCTTTTGGAGACTGACTTACTTTTAATTTCATCATTTTCCTGTGGCTCTACTTAGTTCAACAAAAGCAGCTATTAATAACCATTTTCAGAAATATATTTACTGGGACTTCCCTGGCGGCGCAGTGGTTAAGAATCCGCCTGCCAATGCAGGGGACACAGGTTCGATCCCTTATCCAGGAAGATCCCACATGCCACAGGGCAACTAAGCCCGAGCGCCACAACTACTGAGCCAGCGCTCTAGAGCCCGCAAGCCACAACTACTGAGCCTGCGCACCTAGAGCCCGTGCTCCACAACAAGAGAAGCCACCGCAAGGAGAAGCCTGTGCACCACATCGAAGAGTAGCCCCTGCTCCTCACTGCAACTAGAGAAAGCCCGTGCACAGCAACGAAGACCCAACACAGCCAAAAAAAAGAAAGAAAAAGAAAAAGAAATATATTTACTGACATGGAATAATGTTCTCAATATATCACTGAATAAGAAAAAAAGCAGACAAAATAAGTATTATGGTAGGATCCCATTTGGGAGATATATATGTGTGTGTCGATATGTATGTGTATTTCTATCTATCTATACATCCATCCATATATACGTACTACTGAAAAAAGTTTGGGAGTCTTTATGCCACAATATTTAACAGTGATCGTCTTTGGATGGTGGGATTCCAGGTGATTTTTATTTTCTTCTTCTTTGCATATTTGCCTGGTCTGGGTTTTCTACATTGTACATATCATTTGTGCAATTAAAAATATAGTGTTTTTTTTGAAATTCCCTAGCAGTCCAGTGGTTAGGACTCTGTGCTTCCACTGCAGGGGCAAGGGTTCCATCCCTGGTTGGGGAACTCAGAACCCGCAAGCTGTGGGGCACGGCCAAAAAAAAAAAAATAGTGTTTTTTTAAACAACAAACTTCACTCTCCCTAATTCATTTCATTTCTTCTGATCTCTAATCATTGCTTGCCTTGCTCTTATTTTTTTGAATTGATATTATCTTTGTTTAATGAAAGAAATTTGACATTGAGATTACAGAAGTTACTAATTGTTCATCAGAGAAGCTGCTGTAGAAAAGAGGTTGAATAGAGCCAATCCCATGTTTAAATCTACATAGAATGATCTGAATCCTCTCAGAAAAGTTATCTCCCCCACCAAATCCCATTGTTAGATAGTTATACCTTTGGATAAGTCATTGCCTTTTTCATTCATTCTTTATTTAAAATTCAAATACACTGGGAAGGTGTAATAATTTGCCAGGGCTGCCATAACAAAGTACCACAGACTGGCTGACTTTAACAACAGAAGTTTATTTTCAGAAAACAATTTCTGGAGGCTAGAAGTCCAAGATCAAGGTGTTGGCAGGGCTGTTTTCTGGGGCCTCTCTCCTTAGCTTGTGGATGACTGCCTTCTCCCAATCTTTATATGGTCTTCCCTCTGTACAGTTCTGTGTTAAAATTTCTCCTTTTTATAAGAACATCAGTCATATTAGATTAGGGTCCATTTTTACAATCTCATTTTAACTTAATAACCTCTTTAAAGACCCTATCTTCAAATACAGTCGCATTCTGAGGTACTGGGGGTTAGAACTTCAACACATGAATTTTGGGAGACACAATTTATCCCATAACAGAGGGGTGATATACACTAAGTCACAAATTCCTTTAAGCACTTTTCCTTTTTAAAGGAAGGATAACATGATAAGTTGTTGAAAGGGGGATAGGGAGAAAAAGAAATTAAAGAAAAAAGAAAAACAAGTGTCCAGGGTAGTGGTTCTCAGCCCAAGATGATTTTGCCCCCCCCCTCCAGGGGACATTTGGCAATATCGAGAGACAGTTTTGATTGTCACAACAGGGGAGATGCTACTGGCATCTAATGCGTAGAGGCCAGAGATGCTGCTAAACATCCTACAATGTGCAGTACAGCCCCACAACAAAGAATTATCCGGCCCTAAATGTACCAAGGTTGAGAAACCCTAGGATAAACTTTTGGATGACCCCATCAACATAAAAATGTGGCTATCTTTGATCCAGTAATACTGCTTCTAGGAATCTATCCTACAGAAATATTCATCCATGTGTACAAACATATATAGATATAGAGATAGAGAGAGAGAGAGAGACAGAGATATATACAGATGCTCATTGCTTATCATTTCAAAATTGGAAATGACTCAAATGTCGACTAAGTTTCAAGAATTCTTGTTAAAAATAATGACTAAGAAAGATGTTGAAAATATATTGTAAACTGAAAAATCAAATTGCAGCACAACATATATGTTGTCCCTTTTTTAAAAAATCCATATACATTTATATATAGTTTCTTTAAAACCACATATGTTGTATTTGTGTGTGTGACTGCACAGTTGAATATTTGAAGTCAGAGGTTGCCCCTGGGGAATGGCATTATTGGCAATAGAAGAACTTTCATGTTTAACTTTATACATTTGTGAATAATTTTGCTTAAGACCTCAAGGATATAGGACTTTGCTTTGGCAAATGTGAGACAGATTACAGTCTAACTTTGAGACTACTGACTCACTAATTTGTAAAACTATTTTACCAAATTACTGTAAATTAGGGATCAACAAATTATAACTCTCAGGTCAAATCTGGCCTGACTTCTGTTTTTACACACCCTGTGGACTAAGAATGATTTTCATATTTTTAAATGGTTGAAAAAAATCAAAAGAAGAATAATATTTTCTGAAATAAAATGTGTACAAAACTCAAATTTCAGTGCCCACAGATAAATTTTATTGGAATACAACCACACTCATTCATTACAAACTGTCTGTGGCTACTCTCATACTACAATAGCAGAGCTGAGCAGTTTTGACACAGGCCATCAGGCCCACAAAGCCTAAAATATATACTATTAATATTTGGCCCTTCACAGAAGTCTGCCAAGTCCTGCAGAACATCATGTAAGATGCTGTCTAGGATGTTGAACTTCCAACTCTTTTGCTCATGGACCCTCTAAAAGAATTGTGGGGGAAGATGGCGGAAGAGTAAGACGCGGAGATCACCTTCCTCTCCACAGATACACCAGAAGTACATCTACGCGTGGAACAACTCCTACGGAGCACCTACTGAACGCTGGCAGAAGACCTCAGACCTCCCAAAAGGCAAGGAACCCCCCACGTACCTGGTTAGGGCAAAAGAAAAAACTAAACAGAGACAAAAGGATAGGGACGGGTCCTGCACCAGCGGGAGAGAGCTGTGAAGGAGGAAAAGTGTCCACACACTAGGAAGCCCCTTCGCGGGTGGAGACTTCGGGAGGCGGAGTGGGGGAGCTTGGGAGCCGCGGAGGAGAACACAGCAACAGGGGTGCGGAGGGCAAAGCGGACAGATTCCAGCGCAGAGGATCGGGCCGACCGGCACTCACCAGCCGAGAGGCTTGTCTGCTCGCCCGCCAGGGCGGGCGGGACTGGGAGCTGAGGCTCCGGCTTTTGTCGGAGAGGACTGAGGTTGGCGGCGTGAACACAGCCTGCAGGGCGTTAGTGCACCGCGGCTAGCCGGGAGAGAGTCCGGGGAGGAGTCTGGACCTGCAGAAGAGGCAAGAGACTTTTGCGTCCCTCTTTGTTTCCTGGTGCACGAGGAGAGGGGATTAAGAGCGCTGCTTGAGAGGGCTCCAGGGACGGGCGCGAGCCGCGGCTAAGATTGCGGAGCCCAGAGACGGACATGGGACGCTGAGGCCGCTGCTGCCGCCATCAGGAGGCCTGTGTGCGAGCACAGGTCACTAGCCACACGCCCTTCCGGGGAGCCTGTGCAGCCCGCCACTGCCAGGGTCCCGGGATCCAGGGACGGCTCCCCCGGGAGAGCGCACGGCGCCATCAGGCTGCAGCGTCACGCCGGCCTCTGCCGCTGCAGGCCCGCCCCGCACTCCGTGACCCTCCCTACCCCCCGGCCTGGGTGAGCCAGAGCCTCCGAATCAGCGGCTCCTTTAACCCCGTCCTGTCTGAGCAAAGAACAGACGCCCTCCGGTGACCTACACGCGCAGGCGGGGCCAAATCCAAAGCTGAGCGCCTGGGAACTGTCAGAACAAAGAAGAGAAAGGGAAATCTCTCCCAGCAGCCTCAGAAGCAGCGGGATTAAAGCTCCACAATCAACTTGATATACCCTGCATCTGTGGAATACCTGAATAGACAACGAATCATCCCAAATTAAGGAGCCCTGTGGATGAAAGGCTCTTGGTGCTGCAGCCAGGAGTCAGTGCTGTGCCTCTGAGGTGGGAGAGCCAACTTCAGGACACTGGTCCACAAGAGGCCTCCCAGCTGCACATAATATCAAACAGCAAAAATCTCCGAGAGATCTCCATCTCAACGCCAGCACCCAGCTTCACTCAACGACCAGCAAGCTACAGTGCTGGACATCCTATGCCAAACAACTAGCAAGACAGGAACACAACCCCACCCATTAGCAGAGAGGCTGCCCAAAATCATAGTAAGTCTACAGACACCCCAAAACACACCACCAGACGTGGACCTGCCCACCAGAGAGACAAGATCCAGCCTCATACACCAGAACACAGGCACTAGTACCCTCCACCAGGAAGCCTACACAACCCACTGAACCAACTTTAGCCACTGGGGACAGACACAAAAAACAACAGGAACTACGAACCTTCAGCCTGCAAAAAAGGAGACCCCAAACACAGTAAGATAAGCAAAATGAAAAGACAGAAAAACACACAGCAGATGAAGGAGCAAGATAAAAACCCACCAGACCTAACAAATGAAGAGGAAATAGGCAGTCTACCTGAAAAAGAATTCAGAATAATGATAGTAAGGTTGATCCGAAATCTTGGAGATAGAATGGACAATAGAATGGACAAATTGCAAGAATCAGTTAACAAGGACCTAGAAGAACTAAAGATGAAACAAGCAATGATGAACAACACAATAAATGAAATTAAAAATACTCTAGATGGGATCAATAGCAGAATAACTGAGGCAGAAGAACGGATAAGTGACCTGGAAGATAAAATAGTGGAAATAACTACTGCAGAGCAGAATAAAGAAAAAAGAATGAAAAGAACTGAGGACAGTCTCAGAGACCTCTGGGACAACATTAAACGCACCAACATTCGAATTATAGGGGTTCCAGAAGAAGAAGAGAAAAAGAAAGGGACTGAGAAAATATTTGAAGAGATTATAGTTGAAAACTTCCCTAATATGGGAAAAGAAATAGTTAATCAAGTCCAGGAAGCACAGAGAGTCCCATACAGGATAAATCCAAGGAGAAATACGCCAAGACACATATTAATCAAACTGTCAAAAATTAAATACAAAGAAAACATATTAAAAGCAGCAAGGGAAAAACAACAAATAACACACAAGGGAATCCCCATAAGGTTAACAGCTGATCTTTCAGCAGAAACTCTGCAAGCCAGAAGGGAGTGGCAGGACATATTGAAAGTGTTGAAGGAGAAAAACCTGCAACCAAGATTACTTTACCCAGCAAGGATCTCATTCAGATTTGATGGAGAAATTAAAACCTTTACAGACAAGCAAAAGCTGAGAGAGTTCAGCACCACCAAACCAGCTCTACAACAACTGCTAAAGGAACTTCTCTAGGCAAGAAACACAAAAGAAGGAAAGGACCTACAATAATGAACCCAAAACAATTAAGAAAATGGGAATAGGAACACACATATCGATAATTACCTTAAGTGTAAATGGACTAAATGCTCCCACCAAAAGACACAGATTGGCTGAATGGATACAAAAACAAGACCCATATATTTGCTGTCTACAAGAGACCCACTTCAGACCTAGAGACACATACAGACTGAAAGTAAGGGGATGGAAAAAGGTATTTCATGCAAATGGAAACCAAAAGAAAGCTGGAGTAGCAATTCTCATATCAGACAAAATAGACTTTAAAACAAAGACTATTAGAAGAGACAAAGAAGGACACTACATAATGATCAAGGGATCGATCCAAGAGGAAGATATAACAATTGTAAATATTTATGCACCCAACTTAGGTGCACCTCAATACATAAGGCAAATACTGACAACCATAAAAGGGGAAATCGACAGTAACACATTCATAGTAGGGGACTTTAACACCCCACTTTCACCAATGGACAGATCATCCAAAATGAAAATAAATAAGGAAACACAAGCTTTAAATGATACATTAAACGAGATGGAGTTAATTGATATTTATAGGACATTCCATCCAAAAACAACAGAATACACATTTTTCTCAAGTGCTCATGGAACATTCTCCAGGATAGATCATATCTTGGGTCACAAATCAAGCCTTGGTAAATTTAAGAAAATTGAAATTGTATCAAGTATCTTTTCTGACCACAACGCCATGAGACTAGATATCAATTACAGGAAAAGATCTGTAAAAAATACAAACACATGGAGGCTAAACATACACTACTTAATAATGAAGTGACCACTGAAGAAATCAAAGAGGAAATCAAAAAATACCTAGAAACAAACGACAATGGAGACACAACGACCCAAAACCTGTGGGATGCAGCAAAAGCAGTTCTAAGGGGGAAGTTTATAGCAATACAAGCCCACCTTAAGAAGCAGGAAACATTTCGAATAAACAACCTAACCTTGCACCTCAAGCAATTAGAGAAAGAAGAACAAAAAAACCCCAAAGCTAGCAGAAGGAAAGAAATCATAAAAATCAGATCAGAAATAAATGAAAAAGAAATGAAGGAAACAATAGCAAAGATCAATAAAACTAAAAGCTGGTTCTTTGAGAAGATAAACAAAATAGATAAACCACTAGCCAGACTCATCAAGAAAAAAAGGGAGAAGACTCAAATCAATAGAATTAGAAATGAAAAAGGAGAGGTAACAACTGACACTGCAGAAATAAAAGAGATCATGAGAGATTACTACAAGCAACTCTATGCCAATAAAATGGACAATCTGGAAGAAATGGACAAATTCTTGGAAATGCACAACCTGCCAAGACTGAATCAGGAAGAAATAGAAAATATGAACAGACCAATCACAAGCACTGAAATTGAAACTGTGATTAAAAATCTTCCAACAAAGAAAAGCCCAGGACCAGATGGCTTCACAGGCGAATTCTATCAAACATTTAGAGAAGAGCTAACACCTATCCTTCTCAAACTCTTCCAAAATATAGCAGAGGGAAGAACACTCCCAAACTCCTTCTACGAGGCCACCATCACCTTGATACCAAAACCAGACAAGGATGTCACAAAGAAAGAAAACTACAGGCCAATATCACTGATGAACATAGATGCAAAAATCCTCAACAAAATACTAGCAAACAGAATCCAACAGCACATTAAAAGAATCATACACCATGATCAAGTGGGGTTTATTCCAGGAATGCAAGGATTCTTCAATATACGCAAATCTATCAATGTGATAAACCATATTAACAAACTGAAGGAGAAAAACCATATGATCATCTCAATAGATGCAGAGAAAGCTTTTGACAAAATTCAACACCCATTTATGATAAAAACCCTGCAGAAAGTAGGCATAGAGGGAACTTTCCTCAACATAATAAAGGCCATATATGACAAGCCCACAGCAAACATCATCCTCAATGGTGAAAAACTGAAAGCATTTCCACTAAGATCAGGAACAAGACAAGGTTGCCCACTCTCACCACTCTTATTCAACATAGTTTTGGAAGTTTTAGCCACAGCAATCAGAGAAGAAAAGGAAATAAAAGGAATCCAAATCGGAAAAGAAGAAGTAAAGCTGTCACTGTTTGCAGATGACATGATACTATACATAGAGAACCCTAAAGATGCTACCAGAAAACTACTAGAGCTAATCAATGAATTTGGTAAAGTGGCAGGATACAAAATTAATGCACAGAAATCTCTGGCATTCCTATATACTAATGATGAAAAATCTGAAAGTGAAATCAAGAAAACACTCCCATTTACCATTGCAACAAAAAGAATAAAATATCTAGGAATAAACCTACCTAAGGAGACAAAAGATCTGTATGCAGAAAATTATAAGACACTGATGAAAGAAATTAAAGACGATACAAATAGATGGAGAGATATACCATGTTCTTGGATTGGAAGAATCAACATTGTGAAAATGACTCTACTACCCAAAGCAATCTATAGATTCAATGCAATCCCTATCAAACTACCACTGGCATTTTTCACAGAACTAGAACAAAAAATTTTGCAATTTGTATGGAAACACAAAAGACCCCGAATAGCCAAAGCAATTTTGAGAACGAAAGAAGGAACTGGAGGAATCAGGCTCCCAGACTTCAGACTATACTACAAAGCTACAGTTATCAAGACGGTATGGTACTGGCACAAAAACAGAAAGATAGATCAATGGAACAGGATAGAAAGCCCAGAGATAAACCCACGCACATATGGTCACCTTATCTTTGACAAAGGAGGCAGAAATGTACAGTGGAGAAAGGACAGCCTATTCAATAAGTGGTGCTGGGAAAACTGGACATCTACATGTAAAGGTATGAAATTAGATCACTCCCTAACACCATACACAAAAATAAGCTCAAAATGGATTAAAGACCTAAATGTAAGGCCAGAAACTATCAAACTCTTAGAGGAAAACATAGGCAGAACACTCTATGACATAAATCACAGCAAGGTCCTTTTTGACCCACCTCCTAGAGAAATGGAAATAAAAACAAGAGTAAACAAATGGGACCTAATGAAACTTAAAAGCTTTTGCGCAGCAAAGGAAACCATAAAGAAGACCAAAAGACAACCCTCAGAATGGGAGAAAATATTTGCAAATGAAGCAACTGACAAAGGATTGATCTCCAAAATTTATAAGCAGCTCATGCAGCTTAATAACAAAAAAACAAACAACCCAATCCAAAAATGGGCAGAAGACCTAAATAGACATTTCTCCAAAGAAGATATACAGACTGCCAACAAACACATGAAAGAATGCTCAACATCACTAATCATGAGAGAAATGCAAATCAAAACTACAATGAGATATCATCTCACACCAGTCAGAATGGCCATCATCAAAAAATCTAGAAACAATAAATGCTGGAGAGGGTGTGGAGAAAAGGGAACCCTCTTACACTGTTGGTGGGAATGTAAATTGATACAGCCACTGTGGAGAACAGTATGGAGGTTCCTTAAAAAGCTACAAATAGAACTACCATATGACCCAGCAATCCCACTACTGGGCATATACCCTGAGAAAACCATAATTCAAAAAGAGTCATGTAGCAAAATGTTCATTGCAGCTCTATTTACAATAGCCCGGAGATGGAAACAACCTAAGTGTCCATCATCGGATGAATGGATAAAGAAGATGTGGCACATATATACAATGGAATATTACTCAGCCATAAAAAGAGACGAAATTGAGCTATTTGTAATGAGGTGGATAGACCTAGAGTCTGTCATACAGAGTGAAGTAAGTCAGAAAGAGAGAGACAAATACCGTATGCTAACACATATATATGGAATTAAAAAAAAAAATGTCATGAAAAACCTAGGGGTGAAACAGGAATAAAGACACAGACTTACTAGAGAATGGACTTGAGGTTATGGGGAGGGGGAAGGGTAAACGGTGACA